>NC_068303.1:6687219-7394188 GCF_025860055.1 Xyrauchen texanus
CTCTCGACCTGTGGTTAGAAGCAGAGTTTCTTGTTATTATAACATGTGGGCTCAATAAATTATTATCTTGAGCCAAATAAGCAAGATGACATTCAGTACAATCAGTATCTTTTATTTAGAAGACATACAAATGTCCTTTATGTCTTTTAGTTTGTCAATAGATTTAAAGCACCGTTTTTGAAGAGTGCGCATGTGTGAACGTGCTCTAGTGCGTAAGAACGAGCCTATGATTGAATCTGGAAATAAAGCAAATAACTGAGAAAAATATGAGAGAGTCCTCAGATGACATGTCCGTAATTTATAGCAAAACATCTAGCATTAATTCGATCATTAATTCGAACAGATTCATTAAAAGTAGTTTTTAATCCACCACATGTGTGACATCATTAACCAACGTGGTTGAACAACCAATTTGCGACAATATGGTTTTGGGAAACAGTCGTGACTAGCAAGTTGATTTCTTCAACAGTGCATCGTACTACGGTAGTGGAGCAGCAAGTTACGTTGTTGTACGGGAAACGCACCCCAGGGCCGTTAAATATGAGAGTTGCGAACATAGACGGTTGCGACAGTGATCTCGCCGCTGCGCGGTCACGTGATTCGTGTAGCTCTCAATAGTTCCAAACAAATTGCGTTGCCAATGATTTTAAGCGGGGCAGAGAGCAGCAGCTATTATTGCAGCAATTATCGGTAAATATTGACGCATAATGTACATTGCTTATTATGTTGACACTACAATGACTTGCATATAATAGCATTGTTTTTCTGGAGAGTAGCAGAAACACTGCATTAATACGTTTTTGTGTTTAATTTTGGAGGAAATTGGCTGCTACCATAACATAGAATATATATATATATCTATGTATGTGTGCTGCGCGTGTGTGTGTGTGTGTGTGTGTGTATATATATGTATATATATATATATATATATATTTATATTTAATGGCATTGTGCAGGTTTATGTGAATGTATCATAACATTAGGATGTTAATAATTATGACCATAGACGCTCGAGAAAATATATACAGTAAATACTGTAAATGTATTATACCTTATGGGAACAGTCCCTTCCCTCCAAAATTAAACACACAAAAAATGTATTAAATTCAAATATATATATATATATATATATACACATACACACACACACATCTGACTAATTAATGTCATATTATTAATAGATTGGTGTGCCAAGAGTGACATTAGTCTTCATGTAGACTGAGTTAAGCAAGAGTCTTGTGACAAATTATAATAGGACATTATGGCCATAAAAAGTCATAGTACTTGGATACTTAAGTACATTTGAAGGCAAATACTTTTGTACTTTTACTCAAGTGAATTTTTAAAGGCAGCACTTCTACTTTTACTTGAGTAATATTTTACCTTGAGTATCTTTACTTTAACTCAAGTACATGGTATGTGTACTTCGTCCACCACTGGAAACAGGTAAAGATGAACCTTTTTAAAGCGTTTTTTTTTATAGCATGAACTATTTCCCTATAGAGCATAGTTGCAAATTGACCTCTCATGGAGGCAAATATTGACTGTTACCACTGCGGTGTTAATGTGGTTGATCGTAACTTGATGATTCAAAAGTACGTCAACAGTTTGGAAACAGTTTGAGAAATCTCTCAGGTGAGATTATATGATGCATGAGGTTTGGTGTCCTGGGCAAATGAAACGCCCTAAAAAAAACAGGTTGTAGACTGTGTTCATGCTCGTCTAATCAAAATGTATCTTCAAGGCATGGGATGTTGTGCTTTATCATCATGATTCATTCTCAGCATTATACTTATTCATACTGCAGGATGTGAGAACAGAAGGGCTCATGCAGTGCACTCTAATGTGGTTTGGCTTATTCAGAATATCCCCTGTTTGTCTAGTTCATTGACTTTGGGTCAGAAACACAAGTTTCTTTATTTTTTTTATTTTTTAAGTGATGGTGTGATACTTTAGTATTAACAGGTCTGCTCCAGTTGTTGGCAAAGTAGGAGGCAGGGCTGGTACAGGGCCAGATAATAGTCCTCTTAGGCCCCAGTGCACATGCGTTTGGAGGGCTCCCCCCAATCCACCCATAGTGACAGAACCCTTTTTGTACTTCACGTGACAGGGATAGCAATTTGGCTAAAATATTTAGTAAGCACATGTTTTGGAAGGATAACGTTAGTATCTAAGGGCCCTAATGATGATCTTGTGCTGTTTGCGTAAAGGGGAACGGAGTATTTGCACACTAAAGCCACACTTTATAAAAATGTATGGTTTTTATTGCATATAAAGTACAACAAAATATAAAACCAAGTTGCAGTTGAAGAAAGTTTCCATTCATCATACTTAAAAGTAAAGATACCTTTTATGAATTTGACTCAAGTAAAACTGTGATTTAATAAAGTGGTTCATGATAAAATACTTTGAAAATGTATTAAATTAAATTATTTTAAATGTACTTAAGTATCAAATGTTCAAGTAAATGGCACAAAAAATGGCACAGCCAATCACACCCATGACAACCTGGTAGAGTAGTGGGTTTGAAAAAATCTTATCGCATATAACTTCATCAGAATTTATGTCTCTTGGTTATCTAATGCAATGACATTTTTACATTTTAAGTGTGATTTAAGTGTCCAACTGCATTTGGGGCAACTGTATACATTCAAGCTCAACAGATATCACTACATACCTTTAATATACATGAGTAAATTTGCAATGGCTGTTATCGTCTCAAAACACCTACATCACCAATTCTTAGCATGCTCATGCTCTTCGAGGTTAAATACTTTCACTGCAGCTGAGTTCTATCCATGTAAGCAAATAGAAAATTGCACAGGTCACCAAAGCACCTTAACCTGTTCCTCAATCGGGATTATATAAGAGCAGGGACGTGGCTAAAGATGTTTGTGTGGGATTTATTTGAAATATCACATTGAGATTAAGAGACATTATGACAGATCATGTCTTTTTTCCATTAAGCTTAAACCCAAATATCGTCTTCAGTACGGTGTAATTTTTGATAGTTGACCTATAGCTCTGTGATGTGTAGTTTGAATTAAAATGTCACACTTTAGAACCCCTTAAAATAATAATTTTGCATGTTCATTCCAATACATTTTTATACTATATAGTACTAAGAAATATAGCTTTAGCTTTAATTCAAATACAAATATAATGCTTTGTGCAGTTTTTTTTTTACAAGACAATACAAAATTTGTCTTTGTCCCTAACTTCTGCTTCAACTCATTTATGCAGTGACATTTCCCCCCTTTAAAAATTGGGTTAATCTTTCTGTCATCTGAGGCAGTGACATCATCAAAGTCATTTGGATCACATTGTAATATTTCATTTCTTGTCGGTATTAAATTATATTTACACTTATATTGATCTTATCAAGCTTCAATAACCTAAAATTTCAACTCTGTACCAACATATATATATATACATATATATATATATATATATATTTAAAAAATTGAGACTGTGATATTTTTCTCATAACAAAGTACAAAAATATTAACTGAAAATGATAGTTGTTGTTTTAGGTATTAGCCATTTTTGCACTCATATTCAACCCCGTAACATTCCACCTGAAACATTGTAAATGTAAAAGGGTGCATTTGTTGTTGTTGTTGTTTTAGGTATTAGCCATTTCTACCCTGATCTTCAACCCCATAACATTCAACACAAAACGTGAATGTAAAAGGGTGCACTGATTGTTATTGTTTTAAGTATTAGCCGTTTTACACTGATCTTCAACCCTGTTACATTCAACAAGAAACATTGTAAATGTAAAAGGGTGCATTTGTTGCTGTTGTTGTTTTAAGTATTAGCCGTTTTACACTGATCTTCAACCCTGTAACATACAAACAAAATATTTTGAAAGTAACAGGTTGGACTGGTTGTTGTTAATTTAGGTATTAGCCATTTCTGCACCGATCTTCAACCCTGTAACATTCAACATGAAACATGAATGTAAAAGGGTGCACTGATTGTTATTGTTTTAAGTACTAGCCATTTTTATACTGATCTTCAACCCTGTTACATTCAACCACAAAACATTTAGAAAGTAACAGGATGGACTGATTGTTGTCGTTTTAGATATTAGCAATTTCTGCACTCATCTTTAACTCCATAACATTGAACTTGAATCATTGTAAATGTAACAGCATACTTCTGTGACAAGTTAGTCCCCAACATTTGAGACTGGAGGTCAGAGAGCTCGTACCCTGGACTTCTACCCCAGGGTCCTTTCAAAAAGTTGGAAAGGGGGGCCAGTCATGTCGAACATATGGAGGGAAGGCCTCTCCTGCTATTCTCGCTGGCCGTACTTTTTTGGTAACAGGTGCGAGCGATAATGACCACTCGCTTCACACACACCGGGTCAGTACCTCTTAATGTGGGGAGTACAGCAATCAGATCTTGGAAGATGGGATGTGTCGACTAATGGCCACTTTGCCTCAACTGGATGACCTGCGCTGTCCAGACATGTTCCGCTGTACTGATGAGGTTTCCTACTGGCTTCATGAGAACGAAGAATGCAAACAGGAGATTCTGGCCTTGAAGGAGACTATGTCCGAACTTCAGGAGGAGCTTCGCAAACACCGCCATCGAGTCAAAGTGTTAGAACTACAGGTGAGTCAAAGAATGTACAGTGGGAAAATGTTATGGATTTTAATTTCCTTTTTTCCATGATTGTTGACTCAACTTTGCTCACCACTTTAACATTAGCATGATGAATGTTGTGAAAGATGCGACATTTATCCTTGCATAGTCCTAGCCTCAGGGGCCATTCATGGATTGTCTGATCGATTTTGTAGAAAAGAAAATGTTTTCCAAAATCCCAAGTTCCAGACTGATTGGCTGTCCACGCACAATTTCTGGGATTGCAATTTATACATTAGTCCACAAGAAAAAAATGTGTTTAAAAGATGCAAGGGTACTACAATAAGAGCTTTCGAGGAAGAACTAGTTGTTGGATAAGGCAAAGTTTGCAAGGTTTGTGGCATTGAATCTTTAAAAGGTAGTGAAGTGATTTGTACCTTATAATGGAAAGTCTTTGCCAGAAAATATCAAAAGTCTGGAGGCATGAGAATAGGTCAGGCCAGATGTGACAAAGGTTAGATATTTAATCAGGGAATCGGGAAGCTTGACTGATTAAGAAGGGTTAGTAAGGGCGAGGGTTAGGGGTAGGTTTGCTACAATAAAAGTGATTTGATTGATTAGTTCCATGTTAAAAAAATGCTAATAAATGGTGTTGAGTGCACGTGATCATTCCTTGTGGCTTCGTCCAACTCGGCTTGATTTAGTTGTCTGAAGTCTGCTTTACCTGAGAACTAATGAGATTATCACAGGAGTGCTTCCCTCTCTCCACGTGCACGTGCCTTCATTAGTATACACCCATAAGCTCTTCGTGCAGTGTTAAATGCTGGGATGATTCACAGCTCACAACCACATGCCTAGATCTGCTCTGTTTTTCCTTTTCTCTCTTGCATTTTAACGCAAACACACAATCAACTAAAGCTCTTGTCTCAGCCTCTTGAAAATGTCTTTCTGTAAAGCTAACCTGAATCGTTCTTGACTTTTTGCATGTAATGTATGGGACTCGTGATATTTTTCTATGTGGCTTTTCACAAAGTGAAGAGCAAAAAATTCAATAATTCACAAAAGCCACAACCCTGCTGCATATTCAAGGCTCCTTCATCTATGATCTTCAGGCTCAGATCCATAACTTATCCCTACTGGTGGAAAAAGTCAGACGTAACCCGGGCTGCATGATCAACATAGTTAGCACCAGCCCCGTGCGCAGGAAGCCCTGCATCCCTGTATGCCAGTAGGCCACTTTTAGCAATTGGCAAAACCTTCATATGGAAAAGTTTCATTCTGTAGCTGGTTTGAATCGAAGTGTGTTGTTTCTGCTACTAGCATCATCAAACCAAATTTCACAAATAATCACTGTTTCCTAACAGATTCCAGAAAACACCCCCACCTTGTATTGGTTGGACAAACAGGTGGTCCCGCACCAAACTCACAATATTGGTAGAGCCAATGTTGCCGTGTTAGACTGGATGGGCACAGTGTTACACATTTAGGTGAAATCAACCTACAAATGATTTGAGAAAGAATTATTGTAAATTTGATGATGCTCGTGGTGCAGAAATTACACACTTCAGCCTCAAGTCTCCATGCTTTTAGCCAACATAAAGCCATAGACAGTTACTGGAATTGACCAACAGAGGGTGACAAATCATTAAACAGGTTTTAAAACATTTACATTTAATAAACAATTGCTGGCACCTTAGGCAATATTTTTTGTATATAATTAAAATTTGTTTACAAATCCAGAGGTGCAGCAGTCTGGGATCCAGATCGTGGTGCCCTCACTGGGAGGGCCTGTGGAAGTCTACTGTGATATGGATACAGATACATTATATTTAATGGGATAGTTCACCCCAAAATGAAAATATTTCATTTACTCATTTACTATGACTTTCTATCTTCTGTGGATCTGCATTCTTTAGAATTTCTCCTGTTGCAGTCCCATGAAAGAAAGTCAGTCATAAAGGTTTGGAACAACATGAGTGTGAGTAAATTATGACAGAATCATTTTGTGTCACCTATTGTGGATGAAACACGTTTTATTTTTACACTGTTTATGGGAATTTTGGAGAGTAACCTAGCTTATCAGATCAAAACCTCTTATAAGAGAAGTGATTTGGAGGTTCATTATAAGTCTGATGAGGCTTCTGTTTTTACTGAAATTGCACCAGTGGGACATTTGAGGCACTTTTTGTGGCTGAAAATAGGATGCGCAAATATATTTTTGATGACCTGCAAAATGCTTTCTGACCATAAGTATAATTGTGATGGTCATAATATGAAAACGAAATGACTTGGTATGTCCATTAAACTAATAAAAAAAGATTTGATTGTTGAATGCTACAGTGTACATTTCCTCTCATATAAACACACTAATGGACTTCTGAGCACATGCGCAGTGTCGGTCACATTTTTTTTGCAGGTGGCGGTTGGACTGTGATTCAACGGAGGAAAAATGGCTCTGGTAAATTTGACCGGAGCTGGGAGTATAAAGAGAGATTTGGGGACCTGCACACGGAATACTGGCTGGGAAATGAACATATCCATAACCTAAGCAGTCAGAGAGACTACACAATCCGTATCAACATGGAGGACTGGAGTGGCAAATACAAACATGCTGTTTATCATAGTTTTAGGTGAAGCACATCAATCACTGAAAAGAGTTATCCCATGGTAATATATAAAATATGATAACTACATGGCCTCCGGAGTCACCTTCTTCTGGCCAAAATCCAAGCCAGCATCACATGTATCCTACACGTATTGCTAGTCCAGTGAAAAAAATCCATCCAAGATGACCCATCCTGTCTAGAAGGGAACCTTTGATCTCAGAAAGTCTCGAGAGTCGTGTTTGCAGCTACTAAGGTTAAGGGTAGGTTTAGGGTTGGGGTGAAGGTTAGGGGAAGATTTTCTGTGGGACTCAAGATAAACTGTATGAATGTCACATGCGACTCACAAGAATTTTCCCGGTTCGAGGGTTCCCTTCTAGACACAACCATCCAAAATAGAAGTAAATATATATTTTCTGCAGTACTTAAAAGTGTTGGTAAAATTGTCCAATATGAAAAAGTTCTGTTTCATTTAAATAAAATAAGAAATATGATAACCAGTATTCGTGTATGCCAAGTATTTTTCTTCTTATTAGAGTATCATACTCTTAGTTTAGCAACAGGTTACTGCCAAATTCAAACTCTGAAATCAAATCAGTCACTTATGATGTCACATTTCAGTTAGAATGCTGCCTTACAAGGCAATTGCCTATATTGACAGTGCACTAGATTTTGGAACAGAGCCACGGTGTAATGTGAACAAGATCTGGGCTTGTAACCAAAAGGTTGAAGGTTCAACTTCAAACACTGCAAGGGTGAAACTGTGAACTATCAGTGAACGTAGCCCCATCTTACCCCTGGTGGATTACTGTAAAGTTTCCTTATTACAAATTTATCTCAAAGAACGTAGATATTCATCTGTCCACAGCTAGACAAATTGTCTGTAAATGGAGACTATTTTGTACTGTGGCAACTTTCCCTAGAAGTGGCAGTCCAGCCAAGATGACTCAAAAGGGCACATCGCAGAATAATCAATGAGGTAAAAAAAAGAACCCTAGAATGACAGCTAAAGGTTAATATCTCTGTTCATGAGTCTATTATACAGAAAACATTAAACAGGCATGGTGCCCATGGCAGGATGAGGTCTAACAACATGTTGTTTTCATTGTTGATGGGTTCTCGAGCATGGGGATCCCGCAACCTTAAACCCCAGGGCCCCCCGGTCAGTCAAGGGCCCCTGGGCACTGGCCATATTGGCCCAGTCGGTAATCCATCCCAGATACAGACTTTCAATTTATTACATTGCACTTAAGTAACATGTACTGTATAATACATCTAAAATATGAATTCATACTCACGTCTATTAGCATTTCACAATGAATTAGGAAATAGACATTTTGAAATTGAATGGAAAACCATTTCGAAAGTAACATGAATTGAAAATATCTTGTAATGTAAATAATTTTTAGATTAAGTAATCAGTAATCTGATTTAGAGAAGTAATTAGTAATATTATCCACTGCAAACGCACATTCAGATTTCTATTCAGTTATGGAACGCCCACTTTTCCTGAGAAACAAAATCAAGCGCCGCCCCACATTATTTTTTAATGGATTATCTTTTATCACTCAGCAATACATCATAATACAGAAATAAAATGGGACTGAAGTAGCTAAAGAAAAGGCATCATAAAAAGTACAAATCAGTATTTATTAAATCACAATTTCAAAATGTTTGTCATTCTGTGTGCAAAAGACTTGCAAACACTGCTTACATAAAAATATACAAACAATTGGTGAACATGCATTAGAGTATAATTTCATTCTTACAGGATAAGAAATATGTGATAATGGCACCGAGGTGGAAACATCAGTTTTTGACAAAGCAAAGCAATATCGGTTTGTAATTTGACTTTGGGAAGAATGCATGAATACATGTAATTTGGAAAAAGGACCAGCCCCCCTGTATCATCTCCAAAACCCTTGAAATCAATATTATTTTCATGTGTTATTTTGGCATTTACACACTACGAACAGAATAATGCATTTGAAAGGCTTCTTATAAAGTTATAAAATTAAGGCACAGTGAAACTAGGCTTGGCCTCGTTTTCCAGTAAAAAGTATCAACACATTTTTGAACCTAGACAAATTTAATTGAGAAGCAGAACTGCATAAAATATCAAAACCTGTTTTCAGAGACTATATCTTCAATTAAGTTTATTGTTCTTACCCCATTAGAAAATGTATTCTTGTTTTACGCATTATTCTAACAAAATTGAGAGCGATTATTCTTAAAACAAAAAAATATATTTAGGCCACTTGCTTAAAGGTGAATGAACCTGTCTTATACGGTTACAACTTGCTAAAAGATAATTAATCTCTCATATTCACCTTACACCACAACAACAGACAGACAGACACATAACTGACTAATGAAAGAGACTGTGAAACATCCATTCACAGTAATAAATTCATAGATCAATATTAGATAATTATAATTCTTGAAGCCCCTGACATTATCTCATTCTTTAAAGACAATCTGTTGCTGCTGTTACCCCAATGAACTTTTGCTGGCCGGGACTCACAAAATAATATTTTGTTTTTTCTAAGACACTATCTTTGGCCTGAGATTGACAGGATCTTTACATGGCACAAGTGACATCATGACACAAATAACAGGAACAGAAAAAGAGCGACAGAAATAATGTTAGAGGAACAGAAAATGAAAGAGTGAGGCAGTTTGTAGGCAGTTACTCCTCCATCTTTACATCGTGGTAAACTGACTGTGAGCGTGTCGTAGTTTCTCTGCAATCTGTGAAAACAAGACGTTTTAATGACTTTTCAACAAAAGCTCTCGAATTTGAATTATTTTGCATTCATCTAATGTTTAACGGCACACTTGTATGAATGTTAATATACAGGGATCCCACACCTTTTGATCAATTAATTTTCATGATTTTGTAGTCATTCATGAGTTTTGGACAAGGATTTTAAACACTTTTTTAGAGCAAATTCTAGCCTGAGACATTTTTAAACTGAACTAATAATAATAATAATAATATAGATATATGTATTATATATACACTATATATACTGTAGTAATGTCTAACAAGGGATGCAAACTCATGAGAGGTGAAAAAGTCATAGGTGTTATAGATTTATATTTTCAGATATTTGTTGTATTTAAAGCTTTAAGTTTTTAAGCTTAAAGTAACCCTTTCAAGTGTTTTTAATAAGAAAAATGCTGAAAAATTTACCAAACAATTAGGGAAAATTAGGGACTTCCGCTGAACTGGGAGTAGTTTGCATCCCTGCATAACTTTTCAATGACTTTTAAAAATGTCATTCATTTGCATGACATTCCTAGGCCTGGAAAATCACAAATTCCAAATATGTAACTGATATTTCCAGGTTTTTCATGACCTGAATATTTTTTTTTCCAAGCTTCTTTAAAGGGTTAGATATTTAGCAGAATGTCCATGCAACTCTTTTCCACGTTAAAAGTGTCAGCGACCAGTAGGGGTAGGGAAAAATATTTATTTTCGGATACAGTGCAATCTTCATTTGAACAATCTTTATATTGATTCTTAAATTCCAAGATCCATCTTTTTAGAGAGGAAATCAATCACAAATTTCATGCAATGTGACTAAAATGTAAATATTTGGCAACTGGCTGGTTTATATTTCACTCACCAGTGATTGAATGATGAGAGTACAAATTGTTCCGTTTAACGTGTGTCCAAAGACGAGATCCATGCGACCCATTAATCATTGAATAATGTCTCTAATAACTTTTCTGTTCTCTACAGTCAGTTGTTGATCAAATACAACTAAAAAATAAACCTTTAATTCTAATCATGCATGGCACAGATGAGATAAAGCCATTCGAGTCCTCTCTCGTTAACATTTGCTCATTTACAGAAGGAAATGCTGGCTTTGTTAAAGAGACAGTACCGGTACATGCTCAACAAATCAATGTAAATACTTAAATGTGCAATTTAAACAATAAACATGTAGCAAAAAAAGTATATACAAAATATAACATCTAATTTACTGATTGAATACAAGGATTAAAAAGTCAAAATGTGACCAAAATGATGAAAAATAAAATATAATTTGTAAAATTTATATTTTCATAATGTACTTCATAAGAAGGTCCCCTGTATATTTAACAGCACTGGCTGGGAGAGAGTTTTTTCAGATGTTAATAAAAAGGGACATTATAACTAAAATATACCCATTTGAATCTAT
The DNA here is from genome assembly GCF_025860055.1 of Xyrauchen texanus. Taxonomy (NCBI): domain Eukaryota; kingdom Metazoa; phylum Chordata; class Actinopteri; order Cypriniformes; family Catostomidae; genus Xyrauchen; species Xyrauchen texanus. The sequence goes on from NC_068303.1 coordinate 6,698,606, forward strand.
ATCGGAATTGAATCGAGAGCTTGTGAATCAGAATCGAATACTGTATCAATACACATCCCTAGTGACCAGTAGCGGTCAAGCTCCAAAAAGCACCATAAAATTAGTCCATAAAACTTGTCCAAGTATTCTGATGCCATAAAATATATTTTTTTGTGTTCGGAGCAAACTGAAATTTAAGTTGTTATTCACTGAAAATCTTCCCTCTGCCATAGCTCTCATCATTCACACTTGTGCACATTTAAACCTGGTGTTTCCCAATTGTACAAGACATGCCAAATGCATTTGATGTGACGTATGGACTAGTTTTACACTGATTCTTTGTCCTTTTAGGAGCATGACAGCTGCTTTCAGTTTCAATGTACGGAACAGGGCAACCAGGACATTCTGCAAAAAAATCTCCTTTTGTTCTCAATAGAAGGGAAAAAAAACTTTTTAGAACTAAATTTTTATTTTAGGTAAACTATCTTAGCTGAGGGTTTCGCAAATGTTTTAGACAATTTACCGTCTCATAGAATTTCACTTGTTGCTCCAAGTACTGCTGCATCACTCTGTTGTAGTCATAGATACGGTTGCTATGGAAGTGGTTCATCTCCGCTGCAGAAGAGCACAAATAATATACAAATATTTCCAAAGTTTATATGATAAAGTACACCTGTGGTTACTCTGTTAGGACACCTGTGTGAACTTGAGGAGAACTGACTTCACACATCCACTAAAAAGAAGCTTGTAACCAGCAGTTTAAAATTAATCAGAAAAGTTAATAACACTAGCATCTGTTGTTTGCAGGTATCACCTGCTTTGATAATTTGACATATTTAAATTGTGGCTTGACTATCCAAATACTTTAGGGGGCCCCTGTATGTGTGTGTTACAATACCTTGCAGAGCGTATGACATCGTGCTGGCGCGTTTAGCCATGGTGACTTTGTCTGAATTGGTAATTTTACTTGTGGCCACTAGTTTATCTGCTTCTTTTACTTTCTCTACGGCAGCCTGTAAAGATAAACAGAATATTTAAAAGCCAGTTATCCATATTGATCATTAATATTTGCGTGTATAATTGCTATTTCTAAATATCTCTGTCTATAAGGACTGTGTGAAGCTAGTCTGTTGGCAGACCAGTCAGTTTGAATAATACAAGTAATAGTTTTCCCTCTCTCGTGTTTACCTTGTGAATTCCAATGGTGTCAGGAAAGCATCCGAGTAGACCTTTGTACTCATTGTTGGTTTCCATGAGGAAGTGAAGGTCTTTCTTGGGCTAGAGGAAGAAAGAAAGACAAAACAGAGTGATAGACCAGGCAGGGCACAACACTTATCCAGGGTCACTTCATTCAAATGCTAACAAAACCCTTATGGCACTCTCATACTTTCATAAATGTGAATCTACATTTGTTTTATTTCATATTGTGACACCCCAACATTTCTTTTAGATGTAAAACTCCTGTTTAACTGCACTGTTTTAGTTTGATATTTTCTCCTACAGTTAACATATGTTTGCGTCTAATTACTGCTTGCACCTGCACGTGTACATACTCTCAAACGTGCAAGCAGTAATTAGACGCAAACATATGTTAACTGTAGGAGAAATATCAAACTAAAACAGTGCAGTTAAACAGGAGAGACAAAATATCACTTGAAAAAACAAAAAAAAACAAAAAGGTCACTATGAAAAAAAGTCACAACTAAAAGGTTTTTACACAATGGGTGCTGTTTAAAATGGCGGAGGACATTGTGGTTTCTATAGTGATCAACTCTTACGCACACCGGCTACTGCAAAATAGGTAGAATTACCCCCTCTTGGACTCTATTTTTCCACTAAGAAAGCTGATCTTCAGAAAGCTGACAGCATCTCTGCTTGGGTGTGGCAACAGATGATTACACACGATCCGTCTCTCTCTCTCTCTCTCTCTCTCTCTCTCTCATTCACACACACACATTTATCCAATAACTTGTTAGAAACACCACAAGCCGTGAAACTATTTCTGAAGTGACATTTTTTGAATTACTAACTTAGGCTTGGACACATCATTTGTTTTGAACCAGCAACGTTAAAAAATGTATTATTCACCAATCACACCAATGTAATTGGATATTAAAGCAATATCACACGAGGAAGAGTGCGATATAGCACTATAATGGAATTAGATTATTACAAACATTTACACTAAATTTATTTGAAAACATATAGAAATGTAAATTCCACAAACAGAGCCTTATATATTTTTTAAAACATTTAATATTTTTGTGATGTCTTAATATCAAATGGTTAAATTGTTTAATTGATTTATAGGGCCAATAAATTTTGTATGAAAAAAAATATATCTTTTAAAATTCAGCTTTATGCTACGCCAAAGACGACCTATTCATGCATGCCCAAGTTGGTTTGGCTTGAAAATGTAATTTGCATGGAGAGTTTAACGTCACGAATGTCAAACGAATGTCAAATATAAAACTAACTGTACCGCACTCATGCCCATAGACGCTTTTCTGTCATCTGTTCTTAATAATATAATAAAGTGAGTTTTTTTAAGCACGTGTCTGTAAAATTATTTGTAATATTAATTTGATAATAATAATAGCCTAATAATAATAACAACAATTTAATACATGGGAAAATTAGCCAAATATTGTTTTGAAATCGTCAAAGGCATCAGCTATTGGTGATCACTCTGACCATCGTCGATCCCAGAGATCATCAGAAACTGAATCTGAAAGAAATCCCATGAAGTCAAAATTCAACTTTTGCTGCTTTTAGTCCATCTCTGTTAGCTTTGAAACTAGTGTTCTCTACAAAGTTGACCAAATAAACTTTTAGAACATAAACATGTGTATACACATTTACAACGTTACCTTTTCCAGGAAATAGACCAAAAATATTCATGATTCATCTTGTATGCAGGAGCATATACACCAAAAAATACATTCCTTTATTAGTATTTTAACTTGTTTTCCAGAACAAATGTCTATATATTCTTAAAACAAGATATGCATACATGACAAAGAAAAACTGTTAGATATCTTGTCTTGTTTTCAAAGAATTCTGATACATTTTTATAAACTTTATTCTTAAAAAAAAAAAAAAAAAAAAAGCCAATGGAGTAAGAAAAAAAATAATAATAGTTTGGCCTTTGAAACAAGTTACTTTTTCTTACCCGATTGGCAACTAATCTAGTTTTTTCTTGTTTTAAGCATAAACCTTACTACATACAGTATTATGGCATTTTGCTTGTCAAGTAAATGTATCTTGTTTTAAGACCGTTTAGCCTTAATGAGAATGTTCCTCCTCCTAATACCCGGTCATCAACTAGCAACAGCAATTCTTCAAAGGCTATTAAAAAAAAACACCAACTTCCTGTTTCGATAAGAAATATGGCAGCACAGTTAAAAAAAAATCCTTTGTACTTAAAAATAACACAGTTTAAAAATGCATATCTGTAAAGATGTGTACTACTTTACTACTGGATAAGAAAAGGGTTGACAGAGCTCTAAAAATATTCAAGGCTACACTGGCGCCAGAGGACACTTACCAGACAAGTGTTTTCAATGGTCGCAGCTTGGAGACCAATCAACAACAACAACTAGGATTTCATTCATAGCATATGTCATTGACAAGGATGAATTTGAATAAAGCATTAAGCTAAATAGATGTAGAGACACATAAGAGAGCGGCTGAAAAAACCCACAGACAATTATGATTTCCAACCACCTACAAGCCAGCCGGTAAAAAACACTGTATTTAGACCCTAAAAAGATTTAGGTAAAGCCTTAAGAGTCAGCAGGTACAGATGTAACAATAAACATATTCACTTAAAAAGTTCACATTTTAAGATAAGTCAACTTAAGAGGGAAAGTTGTTTAACCAGAACAAAGTTGACTTAAATCTATATATATTTTTTTTAATTACTTTTTAGAAATAGCTCAATCACCTTCAAATAATTCAAACTGAATACAGCAGTTCCCAATATTACGATTTAATATTACTAATAACAACAACAACTGATTTACTGTATACCACTGTCAGAGGTCAAATGTCATTTGATGGTAAATGGTCAGTTGATGGTCAGAGATTAACGTTTGATCCTTCTATCATATTCAGACTTGTCAAGGAGACACGCATGGGCCTCAACACTTCACACTCAAATCAAAATGATGGTGACAATCACCAAACACATCGAGTAAAAAGATAAGCTACATGACAAACGGCAAAGTGACAAACACATCAACAAAAGCATAAATAAACAACAAACCGTAAAAAGGAAAATGAACACAGTAACACTGCTATTTGCATAATTAAAAACAGTGCATGCTGGGAATCCGAATGCATGAGTGTGATGTGGTTATATTTCTGATTTCACCTAAATCATTTTTCTAAGTTCACTGTATTATCACAAGTTTATCCAACAAACACTTTGATGATTGAGCATCTCAACAAGAGATAACTGGCAAAAATGTTAACAGGGTGCAAATATATATTGTGAAGGTGTTTTGTACCTGTTCTGCCACCATCTGAGCGATCTCCTCATAAGTCTTTCCTGCTGCTGTCAATGCATCGGTGAGTGTAGCCTCTCCTGCAAGCCACAACAGAAGCACACATTCAGAGTAATAATGGAAGACAGATGGCCAAACATCTAGGACACTAAAACGGCAGGTTTAATCTCAAGCAGGGGTGACCCAGGAATTTTTTTAGGATAAAACTCTTTTCCTATCCCAGCTTTATATGCATAGTCAACTATAATCATTCATTATAGGTAGATTCCCCTGAATAATGTAAACACTGTGGCTCTATCAAAACATTGCTCTGTGTTTTTTAAGCATACCGACCAAGCCAGACAAAACATGGCATGAATTTGGGACTGGGCAATTTGTTTGCTCAAACAATGGAAGATGGGGTGAGAGTTTGGGGTAACCGGTTTGAAAATATAAATTATTTTTGCAATTCAAATTGGTGATGCTAGTGCACAGAAATGACACACTTCAGCTTTAAGCCCAGAATCATTCAGGGTGGCGGTCTATGCAAATTATAAAGTACAAGTTGCAACGAAAATATGCTACTTAACATTAACAAGGAACTAAGTGTTCAACAGTTTCGCAGTACTAGAGCAGATGCTAAAAAAAGAGAAGAAACCATATTTATCAACATTGATTTCTTTAGTAATAGGAAGCACTATTTTCAGATACCTTCATAGCCACTGCTGGTGAACACTGATGAAAGGTTCTGAAATGCTTTGCCTATCCGCTGATATTCCTTTGGCAGGGCTAAAACAAAAGACAAATATAATGGAAAATTAGTCCAACAAGTCTAAAAAAAAAAATGATAATAATTTGTAGAGATGTTTAATAAACCAAATTAAAATCACAATGCACCCACACATTAAAAATAAATGTAAAAGTCTGAATTTTATTTTTGTGAAAACTATGAACAGCTCACTGCACTTCTTTTCCAGTACAGTTATACTTTTGTTCACTTTGGTTTTTGTTAACTTGGTTCTCAAAGTGTTTTTAATACTTTTGCCAAATATTTTAAATGGAGAACTGTTATAAACAGGGACTATCCCAGCCAGAAGGGTTCTGTAACTTACTTTGCATAAAAACTGCTAACTACATGACAAATAATAAAAGGTCTACAAGTTCAAATGCAGTAACTACAACACTAAAGTGAGAAAAATAGCTTTAAAGTGTGGATGTTGTAGCTTCTGAAATTTACACAATCCACCGGTCACAGGACAGATCATAGTTCAATATCGGTAAATTTTGTTAAAATGTGTAGCTACTACGTTTTGCCTTTGCACGGCAGTATAGTTAGAGTTGCTTTCAAGGGCCTTAAAGAGATTGTTCATCCAAAAATGAAAATTCTCTAATTATAATAAAATCCCTCATGCAATACAAGATGTGTAGGACTTTCTTTTTTTCTGCAGAACACAAACAAATATTTTTAGAATCTCAGCTCTGTAGGTCCATACAATGCAAGTGAATAGTGACCAAACGTTGAAGCTCCAAAAAGCACACAAATGCAGCATAAAAGTAATCCATATGACTCCAGGGGTTTAATCAATGTCTTCTCAAGCAATCCAATCGGTTTTAGGTGACAACACACCAAAATATAAAACTCACTTTTCACTGTACACCTTGCCATTGTAGTCTTTAGGCATGATCATGATTTCAAGATAGAGTACACTTCCTAGTGCTTGATGCATATGCAGAGTGCTAGATGTCACTAGGAAATGTAATCAAGCTTGAAATCATGATAACCAAGGAGACGGCTGATGTCAAGATTTATAGAAAAAAAAAAAAATTACATTTTGGCCTGTTCTCACCCAAAACTGACTGGATAGCTTCTGAAGACATTGATTAAACCACTGAAGTCTGATGGATTATTTGTATGCTGCCTTTATGTGCTTTTTGGAGCTTCAAAGTTTTGGTCACCATTCACTTGCATTGTATGAACAAACAGAATTTAGATATTCTTCTAAAAATCTTCAATTGTGTTCTGTAGAAGAAAGAAAGTCATGCACATCTGGGATGGCATGAGGGTGAGTAAATTATGAGAATTTTCATTTCTGAGTGAACTATTCCTATAATGAGTGATACTCACGTCCTGTACACCGTTTCCAGTGTTCGTTTCCTATCGTCAGCAAGTCTTTCACACCATCATCCATCGTCTTAGTGAAACGGCTGAACTGCTCACACTTCTGCTCTCTGAAGATAACAGAAAACATCACTGGGAGAACTTTCACAATCAAAGTCAAAGAGATCCATAGTGGGGTGTAGGACTCACACTTCAACCAGGTCCAGGTCTGGTAGTCCCTCAGGCTCTATCGTAGAAAAGATCATCACGCCAACATTCTCATCTTTTTCTGCTTTTCTCTTTCCAAATTTCCAATCCTGAAAAAAAAACAGCAGTTCATTTCATTAAAAAAAAGGTGTGTAGACTGCAAAAAAAAAAAATAACATTAACACTATCAAGTCTCCTAAACAGCATTTTGGGGATGATAGCTATTACAAAAATGTAATGTGGCAGTACAATGGTACAGTGATGGTTTCAAAGGGTAAAATTAAGGTACTTTTGGTACAGAATGATTACTATATGGCATTACAATGCATTACCATTGTAGACCTCCAAAAAAACATGGTGTTACTTTTTTTGGCACACGGAAAGGGACTCTCAAATTATAGGTAATAAAACAAATATAAGGTTTCATTTAAAAAAAAAAAAAAAAAAGTGGTTCAGCGTTGACATATCAGTTATCATTACCTTCTCATCTCTATAGGTGAGAAAGAGCTGGAAAACATCACTGCTGGAGACCACCGGATGCCGACACATTCGCGTCATCCAGCCCTGAAGCCTTTCCATACGCATTTTAATAAACTCCTCCTCAAACCGCCCTAAAAGCCAAAAGGCGGTGGGGTTAATCAGCTACAACCGATTTTTGTTTTAAATGTCTCTGTAGCAACTACACGTGGCGGTGTATCACAGCGAATCAATCAATAAAATGTGCTTACCTGTCACCTGCTTGTCAGGTAAGGATGGAATTGGGATTGCCGAGCCAAATTTATCCAAAAGCCTTTCATACAACCAATCAAAATGCTTGTATCTGTGATTGACGGGCCTGTTTGTGGTCTGCGAAAGCATTTAACACCATAAAATGCATCTGGAATTGACTAATAACAAGCTCTTAAGTATTTGAACCTGATAGTGCCTGTACTTACAGTGGGCATGACTTGGTACTCAATGTAACTCTTGAGGCCGTACATTTTGGAGCCCTTTTTAGGGTCAGCGACAACACAGTCCAACTGAACTTCTGGATAGGCCCATACTGGCCCAACTTCTCCTCTCTGAAATACAGTATATAGTCATGGCAAATCTTAATGCAATAATAAATACAAAAGCAAGTCTTAGTAAAATAAAGTGAATTTGTGGCTTACATAAACAGGCAACTTGTTTCCTTTGGAGGTCTGTTTGGACAGGAGGTACAACTCAGGACCTGATTTAGAGAAACCGGGGAATCTATACAGAGGACACACCACACAAGGGACATAATTAAACCAGAAAAAAATCTGTGATTGAAATGGAGGTGTCAAATCTGTGTTGTAAATACTGGGACACAGTTTGAGCCATGTGTCTTACTTGTTAAGGGCAATTTTCATTGATGAGCCATGAGCTCCGCCTCTGTTGATAGCCCCGCCCTCTCCAGCCTCAGATTCAGCGTAGCCTCCCGATGACTTTGCATCATCCCATTCCTCGTCCCAATCATCATCTTCAGCACCTACAAACAGTTAACACTCATTACATTCCTTCACACCAAGCACAGAACTGTGAGAGCAAGAACCACGTGTTAGTTTGTACAAATCCGATATGGTTTGGATATAAAAGTTTAATGAGATTCACAGGATGACTGAGATCAATTTATTCTCTTTGCATCTTGTTGAAATCTTACAATGATGTCAAAACTACATGTCACTACAGAAAACTGACCATGGGTTAAAAATGACATTTAAATTGAACTTGTATTAAAGGAATAGTTCACTCAAAAACTAAAATTCTCTCATTATTTACGCACCCTAATGCCATCACAGATGTGTATGACTGACATTATGCTGAACACAAAAAAATATTTTCAGAAGAATATTTCAGCTTTGCAGGTCCATACAATGCAAGTGAACGAGTACCAACATTTTTAAGCTCCAAAAATCAAATAAATGCAGCATAAAAGTAATCCATAAAAATGTTGGACACTTCAAAAGCGATATGATAAATGTGGGTGAGTCCTTTATTACTATAAATTATCTCTCTGCCTAGTAAGTGGTATGATATGCATGAAGAATGTGAATCGCCAAAAACAAGAAGTTAATGTGGAGATTGATAGAAAAAATGTATTTGAAATATTGATCCGTTTCTCACCAACACCTATTATATCACTTCAGAACACATGTCTTTGGATTACTTTTATGCTGCCATTATGACCTTTTAGAGCTTCAAACTGTTGGTCACAATTCACTTTAGGCAGCCATATCACCCACTAAAGCTAAGCAGGGTTGAGCCTGGCCAGTACCTGGATGGGAGACCTCCTGGGGAAAACCAAGGTTGCTGCTGGAAGTGGTATTAGAGAGGGCAGGTGCTCACCCTATGGTCTGTGTGGGTCCTAATGCCCCAGTATAGTGATGGGACACTATACTGTAAAAAGGCACCATCCTTTGGATGAGATGTTAAACCAAGGTCCTGGCTCTCTGTGGTCATTACAAATCCCAGGACACTACTCGTAAAGAGTAGGGGTGTAACCCCGGTGTCCTGGCCAAATTCCCTCCATTGACCCCCATATATCATGGCCTTGTATTAATCTCCATCCCTGAATTGGCTACATCACTCTACTCTCTCCTCCCCACCAATAGCTGGTGGACGCACTATGGCTGCCGTCGCATCATCCATTAGCTATGTAAAGCGCTACATAAATGTATGGAATTATTAGGAATTATTGCAAGGACCAAATGAGTGGAGATATTCTTCTAAAAATCTTTGTGTTCTTCAGAAGAAAGAAAATCATACACACTTGGATGGCATGAGGATGAGTGAATTTTCATTTTGGGTGAACTATTCCTTTAAAGCTGAAGTGTGTAACTTAATTCTATGTTAAAACAATTTCTATTAACCCATCTTAATATGAAGAAATGATTATAAAGTAGTGATACATGAACTGATGTATAGGCCACTGATATATATCAGCCAATTATTGACTAAATAAAACATCATATTGATCACAGGCATGAAAACGATGCGTGTATACACACACACACACACACACACACACACGTATATACAGTACTGTGCAAAAGTTTTAGACCCTTGTGAAAAATGTTGCAAAGTGAGGATTTCATCAAAAATAATGCCATAAATAGTTTTCATTTATCATGAACATCATACAAAGTCCAGTAAACAAAAAAGCTAAATCAATATTTGGTGTGACCAGCTTTGCCTTCAAAACAGCAGCAATTCTCCTAGGTACACCTGGACACAGTTTTCCTTAGTTGTTGGCAGATAGGATGTCCAAAGCTTCTTGGAGAATTTGCAACAGTTCTTCTATCTATTAAGGCTGTCTCTTTATGTAATCTCAGACTAAGTGTTCACGGGGGGGATCTGTTCTTCTATTCTATTCTTTTTACAAAATGAATGATTTAGAAGTCTATGGTTTATATTTCATATTGACAATAAAGCTGAAGATATAAATAAGCATCTTAAGAGAAATGCTTTTGTGAAAAAAAATGTGTGCCTAAAACTTTTGCACAGTAATGTATATAAAATGAATGACTTACATGTATTGCACTGTATAAAGTTTACAACCATCTATTTGTGTGGAATATAAAGAAACACCAACCAAAATAAATGAAATCCAAAAAAAGGAAGGCATGTTGAATATGGATAATATTAATTTGTATAGTTCGATCATAACATATCAAATGTGATTTCACATTTGAACAGCAGTGGAATTTTTTTTAGAAGTACATATGAACCTTTTTTCCCCACATCAATTGTCACGATATTATAATTCATCTTTTTTATCTTGTATTCCTCTTTTATTGTAGCTTGCATCCGTTTTGGCATGTTATGTGTTCAACAGATCCGATCCATGTTCGAAGGAAATTATTTATTGTTAGATCGATAAAATAGCTTTGATGCCTCTGAATTTTTTCAACGCAAAACTGGGATCTACTGGCAAAATATGGTAAGCGACAAAATATTGGTATCAGTCTATCGGTTTTGTTTAAATTTGGTTATCGACAAAAAATTCATACCGGTGCATCACTGTTATAAAATAAGCCATTTGTAGGTTAATTTCCCTTAAAAGTGTAAACACTGTGGGCTTTCAAACCATTGCTCTGCTCGTTTGAGCCTCCCAACCACCCCATTGTCTTAACCAATGGTGCGATTTCAGGGTAGGACTATCTATTTATCTGATCAATGGCAGAAGGGCAGTGTATTTAAGAAACCTGTGTGAAAACAACCATTTTTGCAATTTCGTTTGATGAGGCGAGTGGCATAGAAACTACACACTTCAGCTTTAAATAAAGACCAAAATTCAAAACAAACAAATCCTAAACAAAGCACTAACACACACATTCTTGTGAGTTTCTGGCAATTGTCGAGCTCATGCAGTTTGTTATTAAAACCACATCAAAAAGTCTAAACTATAAAAAGATTTTATAGTTTACCTGAGAGATCAATAAGACATGGGTAAGGGTAAATGTCTTTGAAAAAAATAAAAGGGAAAAGATAATTTGTCATTATACATGAAATCAAACTTAATTCCACATTTAATTCCTCTGATTTTAGGACTATGTGATGAAAAAAATTTCACATTACTTCTGGGTATAAACCAGCAGATGTTCTTTGGAAAAAAACATTGTGAAAACAAATCTGTCTGCCTCCCCTCTCTAGTTTTATAGGACACAAACTGGCAAGCTAAGCAGAATAGGAACAAATTAAGCTGCTTTTTTTTAACAACACATGGTGAATTCCAGCCTCTAAGAAACTCAGAAACAAAAACTGCAAACCTTCCAGGAATGACATCATCTTTGTTGGCAAACTTTACCCTAGCATATGACTCACAGTTAAAGTGATGAAAGCTTAACCACACCCATATTGTTCACAACTTTCACAAGGTTTAACAAAGTTTTCCCTTTACCATTCCAAATCGAAGAACTGTGCTTCTTCAATCGCACTAAAGAGCAACAGTAAGAGCAACAGTAAGAGCAACAGGCCTTTTTTTAATTGCCACTTATTTGGGTTAAATGGTTATATGGTTTAAATTACACCTGAACACTTGACTCAGCAACCTTGCCTTTTTTTAAGCAACTCTGCAAGTTTACTAGTGTTTTTCCTGGACTTTTATGGCAGTTGTATCTTTATCACTACAAACAGGAAAACTGCTGCTACATATTTAGGCTACAGTATGTTTAGAAAAGCATACTACCATACTTCTTATGCTATTCTGTATTATACAATATGCATGCATGAAATACATGGATGCTAGGTATACATTTCTAAAAATGCATAGTGGATTCGGTGCAAAATACTGTCTCTAAGAATACCGAAATATCTGTTTGTCTGATCAATGTAAGATTGGGGTGAGTGTTTGGGAAACCTGTTTGAAAACAGTAACTACTCTCACAAATCGCGTTTGGTGAATGCTAGTGGTGCAGTAATGACACATTTCACATTTAATGGTAAAGTTACCTGGACCCTGGTAGGCCTGCGGATGCCCGTGCCCCCCTGATTGCCACGCATTGTTGCTGCTTTTGCCAGTCTCTGTGCCCTCTGGCTGAGCTGCCCAGTTATTAGAAAACCCACCAGAGGCGTTATTATCAAACCCTGCCCACGGGTCATTACCATTACTCGTCTGAAAAAATAAAAATAGAGAAAAGGGAATGTGTAAGAAAATATTATTTTACAAGAATACCAACCTGTGATTGGTCACAGACTTCAGGAAAGCAGAACATATCACCATCCTGCTGTGTCAGAATTATAAAATTTTTCTTTTGGATAGTTCCAAAAAATTACAATTCTGTCATAATTTAATCACCCTCATGTTATTCCAAACTCTTTCTCTATAATGCAGAACACAAAAGGAGATGTTTTAATGAATATTGCGGAAAAAAGCAGTGGATAGTTCCTCACTTAAAAGTAAAAAAAAGAAGTGAGAAACCACCAAGACTTTGTGAAAAAAAAAAATGAAAAAAATAAAAATAAATAAAAAAAATAAAAAAAAATAAGAGGTCGCATGGACTACTTTTATGATACTGATATTGAAAAGGCAGACCAAGCTATATATATATATATTTTTTTTTAAATCTCCTTTTGGATTTTCTTCATTAGAAAGTCATAAGAGTTTGGAAATTATGACAGAATTCTCATTTTTGGGTGAACTATTCCTTTACGCGGCAATATTTTCTCCCTGGAGTTGATTTTCTGGGCCATTTTTCCCTAAATATATATTTTAAAAAAAACACAACAACTCGCCCATTTATGTCAAAACCTTAATTATAATCAATTAATTTAAATATATTCTCAATCTGAACAATTCTGTCCGTTACTTACATAATCAAATAAGCACCAAATAGGCTATTAACACTGCACAAGATCAGATCTAGGCAAATAATAGAATATTCTGAAATATATCAAATGTTAAAAGAAACAAACAATAAAACAGAGGAATTTACTACATTAGAGACATTTTTTAGCCCCCAAATTTGAAATATCTGGAGTGTTTTTGGTGGCACTTTTTACCCTTAGCCCAAATCTGCTGTTGAAATAGGATAATGTATATGTTGATTGATTTATACATTCCTTTCCACACAATAGCACAAATAAAGTAAAAAATAAATTAAAAAAATCACCTTTGTAAATCTATTCTAAAAATGCAATATTTGTTCGACTGGTTGAGGTCAGCCAAAGCCATAGTAAGTGCATATGACCACAATTTCTAACACAAGCAACATGTACCATTATCTTAAACATGTAGTTATGGCTACAGGTCATTTAATCTGAAAAACTTTCAATACACAACAGCCCACTCACATCCGACGACAAGAAACCTGATAACCTTTAGTTATTATTATATTGGCCTGAAAGACTTGATTTGAGAGTCTAATTTAAGAAGCGGATAGATTCAAGGACTTCATAAGAAAGCCAGTGGAATATACGTACAAAGACGGAAATGTTGAATAGACAGAGGCGTTTGCCTTCTCCCTAATGGAAGCTTTCGCTTGTCGATGTTTGTGTAAGAGATTTTAATAACATGCGATCAGTCGACACTATCAATGGTTCGTTGGCCTTGACAACACAAAAGCACAAAGCCACGGTAAAAGAGACCATAAGCGTTGTGTTTCCCAGTCACCATCTGGCCACCCACACACAAATGCGTCATGCTGCATTTAAGTCATCATCCAGTTGCATTCAATAGCATGACCTTTGACCTCTTGCTCTCCAAATATCGACGACGGACATGCAAAGTCAAAAAGTGACTGATTGGATATTACTTGTGTACTCATGCAAAAACCACATGCCATGCACTGAGACAGGAGAACCATGTGGCAAAAGAGTTTGCATGATGTAAGGGATTCACATTTTTTTGTTTGTGAGTGTGTCTGGAAATTTGTGGCTGATACAAACACCAGCGTTAATAAAAAGTTCACATATTTTTCCATTTTTCTTACATTTTTACACAGGTAAGGGGGTATGATTAAACGCATGCATGTTCTTATTGCATTATCTTTTTAATAATTGCACTCAATTAACATGTTAAACGGACAAACTTAAATGAAATGTTCTAAGATGAACTTCTTTTAACACCACTGTAATCCGAAATGCACGCATTTGTCTGATGCATGTGTACAAAGATGCACCCAACAAGTTTTCCAGATTACATTCATTTTGGAAGGTATTTATTAATAAAATTACACTCAGAAAAAGCTGATCATAGGCTCTGTTCAACACAATGAATGTAGTACATTTATATTAATGCTAATTTTATTTTGTTAATAAGTAATTAATTATTAATATGTTAATATTATATTTATTTTAATTTATTTTTAAACATAATTAACAATTTAATAAATAAATATTATTTGAATGTTAAATACTAAAATAATAATAAAATTGTATACCAATTTAATTATATTAAATTATAATTACAATATAATGTATTAATTATAATTTATAAACCATGCATTTACACAAGGCCCTTTTATGCTTATGACAGTTTACTGATAGAGTGCAATTTATAAATATTGATCAAATTGCTAAATTTAATTGAGCTCAATCTTGACAATTTAATTTTCTTAATATCAGTCTAATATTGATAACAGACTGGCTTTGCGTTCTATCAACAACTAACTACAGCTTTACCAATGCAGAGTCCAAAATGAATAAAATCACAGATGTTATTTATTTTTCAACCAAAATTCCAATAATAATCAGTAAGAAAAAAAAAGACTGGGTGCATAACATGGGACTTTAACACTAAACAAGCCTGAAACACACCAGGGACTCTTATTTTGAAATTATGTAGATTTAGTTCAATTACAATGCTCTATATTTTTAATATTTAACAAATAAGGCTTTTTATAGCCGAAATATATTATTTTTCACAATATGAAGTAGGAGACACAATGTATGTGCTGACGAGGGACATTCTATACATTGACATTTTTCTTTGCATACCATCATTTCAATTTAAAATGTAAAAATACAACTCTGAATTTAAAACCTAAATGAACATTCTGTGACAAATTTTCAAACAAAAATCAGGAACAGCTATCAAACTGATTCACAGTTTCATAGTGAATGAATCATTGCATTTTTGCCAATTTTATACTTAAGATAGTCGACAGATAGACTGATGTGACCATTGGTTTGAAAAGTGCTCATTCATTTGATCAATGTGTGACTGATCACTTTGGTGTGATTTGTAGTTGTCGGGTGTGATCAATGGGGACCGATACAATCTGAATGCAGTCAGACCCCAAGAACAGTGAGTTTTGTTCATGTTAGTAAGGGAGGGCTCCAGGATTGAGCATTTGGAAACAAGGGCCCATGCACAGCCTCTGAGTCCATCACGCTGTTTGGCAGTTTAGGTACCTCAACAGTGGAGGTGGAAGAGAAGACCGGGATAACTGGGGTAACTGGGGATTCCGGCTGAGCTACATCAACCTTGGGGGAAAAAGGTGTGACATCATCATAAAGCCTCTGAAAGGGAAGGGTTACCCTGACAACAAAGCCCTAAACAAAAGACCTTGCACAGTAACCACTCGAACCAATGGTTTTCTTAATAGAGACATTGCAGTTTTTGCAAACAACACCTGCAAGACGTTCCAGAATCCAAACGCACACATAATTATGCAGCTGCATCAACAGTGTCCACTTGACTTAAGACATGCTGAATGCAATGCTTTATGTGAGTCGTGTGTTTTTTTTGTAGAGATAAAGTAATTGCATACAAAGGAAATCATATTTTTAACAGCAAAAGACATAGTGGGGTTCAAAAGTTTGAGACCAAATTGAAAATCTAAACCAGGAAATAATCAGAAAGCTTTAGGATTCTGAGAATTTAAAGGCATAGTTCACCCCAACATTAAGAATTTTAGAGGAAAATTTCAGCTCTGTTGGTCCTTTCAATGCATGTGAATAGTGGCCAGAAATCTAAAGGTCTAAAAAGCACATTAAAAGAAGCGTAATCATAAGATTCCAGTGGTTAAATCTATATCTTCAGAAGTGATAATATAGGTGCGGGTAAGAAACAGATCAATATTTAAGTAATTTTTTTTACTATAAATCTCCATTTTCACTTTTACTTTCACACCTGAAAGTCACATGTGGTGCCTGTTTAGTTTCATTTACTTCCTATAGCTTCTGAAGATATAGATTTAACCACTGGAGTCTTATGGATTACTTTTATGCTTTATGTGCTTTTTAGACCTTCAGATTTCTGGCCACCATTCAGAGCTGAAATATTCTTCTAAAAATCTTCATTTGTGTTCTGCAGAAGAAGGAAAGTTACACATCTGGGATGTCATGAGAGTGAGTTAATGATGAGAACTTTAACTTTTTTGGTGAATTATCCCTTTAAAACAAAGAAACATTATGACATACATATTTCCAATTCTGCACTATTTCTAGTTCACAAATCACATTTGTAACACGGAGCAAGGTCAGACTTTCTTGCTTCCAAAGAAGCACACAAGATGCCCTTTGGAACATTCTCAAATCATGCTAGATAATGTGTGGAATATCAGACAGGTTTTGCACAAACTTGTGGAGTCCAGCGCACAATTGTAATACTGATTATCGAACTTGTAATGCAAAATTAAAACTAAAAGTTTTTTCACTACTGGTGGTCTCAGACTTTTGGACTCCCCTGTATTCTACCTGAAAACACTGAAATGTTTTACAAAAGATGAATCACCTACAAATAATTGATCTCGGTTGATGACAAATATAGTAGGCCCTGACTGTTGTGGTTAACAGTCTGTTCTGCATTTACAATGACTCTATAAATAGCTTACATTGCTCCTGATCTCATATCTGTTATCAGTGATCAAATGAGAACATGAAGATGTGGGGAGTGTTTGCAACTTGTTTGAGAACATTTTTTTTGTAAAATTCCACTAGAGGTGCAGAAATTGCACACGTCACCATTAAAGACAACATAATATCAAAACTGACTGTATTTAGTATCTTAATGTAATTGGTCTAACTATGAGTGCACATTATCTTAAAGAAATATATTTTATTTGTATAAACTTTCATCAAAATGTAATAACCATCTCCACCTTTGAAACAACTTTTCTTTTCTGCTGATCCAACGAAGGCCACGGAAGCAGGGGAAATAATATAGACCAATGTACATGTTATGTTAGCATAACATGTTTTCATCAAATCAAGTCATGCCCTAAACAATATCCCTTGGAATTATATATTTTACTCGTATTTCAGATTTCGCAAGTGAAATGCATTGTCGTTTCTTGCGGTCTTTAACAACGCTCAAATTAAAATAAAACCCAATGACATGCCATACTTTCAAAAGTATGAAGACACAACCACAGCTTCCTACTCCTCACAATATTGCTGACCAAACCATTGGTCTTCCAGAAAACAAGATTTCATACAAAATAATTTTAGCCCACTCGACAAAATACTCTCACTCAGCACTGAAAGCCAACCCGCAGTAACTTACTAACACGGAAAAGTGCTGACACTTCATACTGCACATTAAAGGAAAACTTCACCCAAAAATAAAACTCTGTCATCATATACTGTAACCTTGATTGCATTGGTCCCCAACTTTGTGTGGTCACGACTAGCTAAGGGTGCAGCGGAATCTCTGCACGGTTCGATATTTTAATACCCACCGATGTAAAAGCACCAGCAGTACAGTGTACTGACTCAATTCGGTACCCGCGTGATGTCTGACTAAAGCCGGCTGCTTTCAAACGCTCAAATGCATATGCCTGCGAGCACTCATGTAGAATGTAGCTGTAGCATGAACATTTAAATGCGCTTTTTGGTCAGACTATGCCTTATATCTTTAATGTATCCTTTATTAAAGTTCAAATTATAAGGAAGCAGATCATGAAAATAAGCACAAACTCTGAAACTGGCATTTCTCTGTGTGGGCAGTAGTTATCTTATCATGAAGAAAATCTGAAATATGCAGCTCTATTGAGAAGAGAAACGTTTTTTCTAGATGGATCAAAGATAACAAAAAAGGTAGGAGGTTGTAGTCTTAGCCCAATAAACAACTGATTTTTTCCCCCCAATATAAATATCCAAAACTCCTTTTGTGCATTTACTTTAGGAGCTATACTGCAGATTGTTTTTTTAATTTATTTATTAAATCGGAGAATGTTGAATATAATATTTAATATATTTTTCTATTTTAAAATATCTAAAAAATCTTTCAAACAAGATACATTTACCTGAGAAGCAACATATAAGATATTAAGATGTGCTTTCAGAGAATATATATTGAATACGAGTATATTTTGTCTTTACTGCACTGGCAGAAATATGAAAATACACCTAAATTCAAGATTCTTTCTCGGAAAGCAAGCTAAAGATCTTATATGTTGTTTCACATAAGTAAATGTATCTTGTTTTAAGGATTTTATCATTTTAAATGGAAAAACAAGACAAAAACAATTGATAACAATAGGATTTTATTGCAGTGGATTTTTTTAATGGATTCAATTGAAAAAAAACCCAAGTTGTTTTTCCTTGTAATTCAGTGAACGTCATTTAGAGGTATTTTTAAAAGATGATTTAGTTCTCTTTATTGTTAGTAAGCACATTTAATACAACATTTTATGTCGAGGCACAAGTTGAATAGTAGGTTAAGAGCTAATGATTAATCGTTAAAATAATCATTGAATAATCGTTTATCAAAATAACCGTTAGTTGCAGCCCTACACAGCAGTTAATGTATTACATGAGAGGAAGAAGACAGGAAAAAAATAATACATCTCAAAATTCCCGATCTGCGTGATGTGTAAATGCAGCCTTTAATCAAACAACATAATTTACAAGAAATGACTGTCTCTTGAATAATTACTTTAAAAGCTTGAAGCAATGTTTACTTAAAGCTGAAGGATGTAATTTCTGCAACACTAGTGCCACCGAATGGAATTGGAAAAATAAACAATGATTTCAAAACAACTTAGCCCAAAAAATAGCCCCACCCCCAACTAACATCACTGGTTGAGTACATTTACATTTATGCATTTGGCAGACGCTTTTATCCAAAGCGACTTACAGTGCACTTATTACAGGGACAATCCCCCCAGAGCAACCTGGATTAAGTGTCTTGCTCAAAGACACAATGGTGGTGGCTGTGGGGATCGAACCAGCGACCTTCTGATTAACAGTTATGTGCTTTAGCCCACTACGCCACCACCACGTGAGTAATGTTGTTGGGGCGGGTCAAAGCGTGTCGCTCAAAAGAGAAACAGGAATTTTTATAGCACCACAGAAACACAATGTTTAAAGTTTTCGAGAAAATTAACCTGTGAATGGCTTACTAATGGTGCGTTCACATACAACGCGAAAAAAATTCACCTCGCTATGCTCGCAGGAGGAGGGGCTTCTACAACAACTTCTCTTCCCATCATCAACCATGGCCGATATCACAACAACTGCTGCTCTGTATCTGTTGTGGAAGTCCAAGATACGTCGGAAAACAAAACGCTTTAGTGTTTGGGTGCATATTATCCAACTATCCAGATTTGTTCTGCTACTACATCAGTACGTCAGTGACATCCAGACAATCTCAATGCTGATAAGCTTTCGCACAACGCGTCATGCGGAAGGAATCGAGTTCGCGCCATTCGAGCTGCGAATTTGCATCATTTGCATTGACTTTGTATGAAAATCACGCCGTGCAAAGCACTCGATTTGCATTGTATGTGAACGCAACATTAGAGTTGCCTCTGCAAGGATAAGGCAGGGATAGCTGAAAGTATTTTAACATGGAAAAAGTTACATACTTCAGCTTTAAGAAACACTAGAAGGCTTCATTGTTTTGATTTAATTTGTCAATATTAATATGAAACTTTTTAAAGAAAGGAGTGTTTTAATAGCATTTACTTATTTGTCAGTGGTTGGGGAGCTGTGGGGGAAAACACTATAAAGTTGCAGTAGTTTTAAAAAGTTTGGGAACCACTGCTATTGCCTTCTTTCTTCCTTGGAACATAAAAGGAGATGTTGGGCAATATGTTAGCTTCAGTCACCAATCAAATTCATTGTATGGAAAAAAACATGCAATGTAAGCAAATAGTGACTAGTAATTGTAAGCGAATAGAGTCTGTCAGTCCCTAATATTCAGCCAAACATCTCCTTATGGGTTTCACAGATGAAAGAAAGTCATACGGGTTTGGAAAAACATGGGTGGGTAAATGATGACAAAAGTTTCATTCTGGGGAGAAATCCACCAATCTTCAAATTCACATCCTTCAGTCTCAGAGTTTGCTTGCATAAACATTTTTTATATTCTGAGTAAGACGTTTTATGCTTCTGAACAGGAATCTCCCTTCCTGCCCACTTCCTCTCAGCAAGCTGAACAGTGGGAGAATTGAGCAGAGGAGGAGCTTTACATGGAGAATGAACAGCACATACACGTTTTGAAAATCAAAAAAGTTCACTCTCTTTAACGCTTAGTCAGAATTAGTGAAAACGATTGAATTATTCATATGTGAAATTTCCCCTTCGGCAATTCTTACGGTGGCTTACTTGTGCTGTGCTGGCTGGGGTAGGCATGTGACTGTCAAAGAATGACAGGTCCAGGGGGGCTGCTTTTCCTCCAGAGGAAAAAGGTTGGGCCTGGTTAATCTACGAAAGCAGGGGTAAACAAATTTACAAGGGGAATACAACTCGAGTTTCTATATTGATACAGTCAATATGAAATGACACTCACAATAAGTTTTCCTTCAGTAATGTGTTGGAGGAAAGAAAATCATATAGATTTGAACAACATGTGGTGTGTCCATGACAGCCTATTTATACAGAGGGTGAACTGTTTACCAGTCCTCCATGTGTGTTACTTCCTTAGGATTTCTCATGTCTTTATAAAATGATTATGTTTGCTGAAGCTTTGATTAACATCTGAAAGCTTAATTTCCTTGTTGAAGACGCCATGGTTTAAACATATGTAAAACATTTAGTTTTCTGTGAAGAGTGCTTAAAAATGTTGGTCAAGGCTTCTTGGACCAAACTGTCACAATTTAGTTTAAAATGGCCATTTTTACCTTTTCTTTGAATTAAACAGTCTGTTTTTGCTCCTGTAGCTGATATAATTGACTAACATTATTGAACAAAAACAAGGAAAATTCTGTTTTCCATGATATGTCCAGAAGAACATTACATATGAATCGATACTGAATCGAAATCTAATCTATAGCCACCTTTGGTCACCCTGCTCATCATAAATATCGTAAAAACTCAATTCGGTCAGCCATTTCTTACCACTATATAATCCTCAGGTACCAATCCGACCACTCCTCTGGAGTTTCGTGCTTCGATCCATCCCCCACCAATGCCCTGGGAACGGAAGAGAATGGATGATCTTAACAGGTAAGGTTCTGATCCATCCGTACACACTTACACACGTGCAATATCTCAGAGCGGACAGTTGTTATGCTACAGAGAATGCAAGTGAAACCGACTCACCGGATTGGTAATTGTGACCGTCTCGCCCTCTTGAACCGACAGCTCATTATTGCCAGGCTCTGCCGTGAAGTCATATAAAACCTGTGCCTGTGTGCATATACAGACAAGAAATGAGTTAAGACCTTAGTAAAGTTGAATTATTCAAATCGTGAGATAAATCAGGCCTGACTTTTGGGCTGGACTTTTTCCAATGGAAACCATTGAAAGCACTTTTCTCAGGATTATGAATGTGATTTAGATTTAACTCACTGGGATGTTTTTTATTTTCTGTATAATCGATGAGTTGAGGCTATTTTACATGAATCGATATCACCTTTTTAATCATAAGTGTGAATCCTATTTCACTCCAAACACACAAGAAATAAGAAATAGTATTTTTAGGAATTTTCTTGATGCAAAATGCAATTTCATATTTTTTGTCTTTTGATTTTTGGGGTGAAATAGGACTTGGATATGACTTCAGTTTTTGAATCTAGGTGATAAAATATAGTAATGTAGGCCACATTTTGGTTATAAAACATACAAATGTTCAAAGCTCAGAATGAAAACAAGGAATTCCACAGTTAAGAAAAAAAACAAATACTTTCCACAAAGCTTCCTTTATTCTAAAACACATAATGCCAACAAGGAATCACTAAGTTCACATACACACACTGTCTTGTCCTGGAGCTATCGAAACGACAAACAGTGAGGTCTGTATGAAAAGTGTGACAGGGTCTCTCTATGTAGGGGTTTATTACTCAGACAGAGAGGGTCTCTGTGGGTAAGAGTTCACTTCTAATTCAAATGAAATACTGTACATATTTTTGGGGAACTATACCAACATCAGTGATAGATGAATAACAAATCCTTAGATTTCATAACGGTGTCTGACAACAATTTGGACAACGTGTCTGAAAAAAAGAGAAAAAAAAACAAACTGTGGTGGTGAAAAAGAAATTGTGTTCTCTGATGTAATAACATGCAGGACAAAAAGAGGATATAACAACAGAAACTGAGAAGAATGAGAAAATCATGAAAGCAGACTGACAAGCAAACTGTGACCATGATGAGCTCATCGGTGTTTTCATCATTAGAAACATCCTCATTTTAGGAGCAGAACTAAATTAAGCAATAAGACAGGATTACTCAATTAAAGGTATAGTTCACCCAAAAATTTAAATTCTGTCATAATATACTTAAATTCTCCTCCTGCCCAGTAGGTGGCAATATGCACAAAGAATGCGAATCGCCAAAAACAAGGAAGAAGAATGTGAAAGTGGAGATTTATAGTAAAAAAGGACTTCAATATTAATCCGTTTCTCACCCAATCTTAAGTCGCTTCTGAAGATATTACACCTCTGGAGTCTTACTTTAACTTTTATGCTGCCTTATGTGCTTTTTGGACTTTCAAAGACCTGTCTTCCATTCATTTGCATTGTATGGACCTACAGAGCTGGGATATTCTTCTAAAAATCTTCATTTGTGTTCAGTAGAAAGTACTACACATCTGGGATGGCATGAGGGTGAGTGAATGATGAGAGAATTTTCATTTAAGATAAGAGTTTATTGTCATATGTACAAGAAACAGTGTTACACGGTACAATTAATTTCTTACTCAGTGAATCCTCACAGCAACCTCAGACATACTGTAAACAGGACATAAGGAGAAAAAAATGCAACAACAAATATAAAAAAAATAAATAAAATTACAAATAGTGCACATGTAAGTGTATACACATACATACAAGTGCAAACATTAGAAACATAAATTAAAAAGTGTACAAGAGAAAGTGTATACGTGCATTGTAAAAATGGAGATGGTCATGTGCAAAGGCCTGCGGAGTTAGTCTCAGTAGTTGTCCTTAATGTTGTTACATTCATAATTATGTGTGTGTATGCAGGGTGGGGTAAAGCTTGCCAACTCTTACGAACAGAGGGAAAACTGTGTCTGCAGTGCTGGGGGGAGGGACAGTGGATGAGAGTCTTAATGGCTTGTGGGCAGAAACCGTTTCTCAGCCTGGTTGTTCTTGCTTTTGCACTCCTGTAATGTCTACCTGATGGTAGGAGTGTAAATAGGCTGTGTTGGGGTGACTATAGTCCTTAATGATGTTGTGGGCCCTCCTGATATCCCTGGCCTGGTAGAGGCTCTCCGGCGATGGTAGGGCTGTTCCAGTGATGGGTTGGTCTCACCACCCGCTGCAGAGCCTTATGGTCCAGAGCAGTGCAGCTTCCAAACCAGACTGTGATAGAGCTGGTAAGGATGCTCTCGATTGTGCACCTGTAGAAGCTGCTGAGGATTCTGCTTGACATGCTGAATTTCCTCAGCCTCCTCAAGAAGTAGAGATGCTGTCGAGATTTCTTCAGCAGGTATATAGTGTTGTTAGATCTTCAGTGATGTGAACACCAAGGGATTTTAAAGTGCTCACCCTCTCCACCTCTGTCTCGCCAATACGCAGTACCAAGTGCTGCCCTCTTTTCCTCCGTGGATAAACAATCATCTCCTTTAGGGAGAGTTTGTTGTCCTGACACCACTTCACTAGGTCAGCCACTTCCCTCCTGTATGCTGACTCATCTCCCCCAGTTATCCCCTCAGTTGTGTCATCAGTGAATTTGATGATGCTGGTGTTGTTCTGGGAGAACACACAGCCATAGGTGAAGAGCATGTAGAGCATGGGGCTCAGCATGCAGCCCTGAGGAGTTCCTGTGTTTATGGTTATTGTCCTGGATGTGTGGTTCCCTATTCTAACAGACTTGGGTCTGCCTATTAGAAAATCTAGAACCCAGTAGCAGAGGGTGGGTGGCACACCAAGGATGGAAACCTTGTTGATGAGCTTAGATGGTATCACAGTGTTGAATGCTGAGCTGTAGTATTGAGGCATGTGCGAGAGACAAGTTGAATATGTCCGTGAAGACATCAGCTAGCATCGATGAGCAAGTTCTAAGTGCTCGTCAAGGAATATTGTCTGTGCCAGCTGCTTTCCATGGATTTATTTTCCTAAAAACATTTGCCACATCTGCAGATAAGACTGTGAATGGTGGATTCTGCGTGCTCCCACTGACCAGCTTACTCCCCAGTGGCTTGGTGTTGAGGGCCTCAAAGTTGGCAAAGAATTAATTGAACTCATCTGGTGTGATGCGCCTGTCAATGATCTCGCCCCTGCTCCTACCTTCATATTCTGTGGTGTTTTGTAATCCCTGCCACATTCGCCGGGTGTCAGCAGTGGTATAGTGACCCTCCAGCCTCAGTCTGTACTGTCTCTTGGCATTCCTTATGGCTCTTCGAAGGTCATATCTGGCCTTCTTGTAGTCAATGGCATTACGTGATTTTTCGTGTTTATTTTTGGGTGAACCATAACTTTAAAAGCAAAAAGCAAAAACTAAATTAAAATTAGGGATGCACCAATATGATTTTTTTTTTGTCTGATACAGGTACCGATTTAAACAAAAAAAAACGATAGGCTGATACAATATATACTGTCATCAGATCACCATTTTAATGCATAAAGGGAATGAATAGGAATGCATAAAAAAAGTATAAAGGAGGTACATAAGCTTTTTACTGTCCTAACAATAAATCTTTCCCAATGTATAATTTCCGATATCTCTGAAGTTACAGTAGGTAAGTGCCACTTTCACAACTGTCCCATCCGTTTATGTAGTTTTTTCTGCATTAACGTGAGATCGAGAAAGAATACAAATTTAATATTACATGTTCTTCAGAGTGCCAACCCTTCTACATATTGTGGCTATTATTATTTCTGGATTGTGCATTTGGATTCACAGAGTTTTTACAAAGTGTGTTACTAATTAATTATAAAATAAACCATAGTATTTTGTTTTGTTTTTTAATCACCATTTCATGCTTAATACCAATATGCTGATGATTTTAATTTGGTCAATAACTGGCCGATAAATATCAGCAGACGATACATTGGTGCATCCCTAATTAAAATAAAAAATACATTAATTAGAAGTGAAAGTTAAAGTACTATTAAAATTTGAATAATGTCCAAATGTCACACCTATCTATCTATTTATCTATACATTGGTTATATGTAAAAGCAAATAGATATGTATTATATTATTAGACAGCATGACATCACTGGGTCTCATGACATTTTACACATTATTCCAGACAGGATTTGCATTTAGAAAGCAGTGAGTCCCAGTTATAAACTCTATGATTAACTAATCTTGGTAAATGATTAACACTACATATCCCATAATGCATCGCAAGGTGACGTCAGCCCGCCCACTAAAATGTCACAAGATTCCAATGATCCATATTTTCCTCTGTTTATCAGAAACCCCTTACACAACGTTTAAATACCAAAAAGCAATATTTGCCAACATTTCGGGTGCATTATAGAGAGTATACAAATTCAGTTATGAGGCTAATTAAGCCTGTAAACACATAAGAGCAAATATATCGGCGTGTGTGTGAAAATATTTTGCCAGCCCAAACTGTCTGATCTTAGTGCTAAGAGATTAAAAACAGATCGATCACAAACTTTAACCAAACATATGGCACATGAAGTCTTACCTTCGTTTCCATTCTGCTCGCATTAACCAGTCATAAACTCTCTCTTCATCCAGACATTTCTCTGGTGCGAAAACGATCCTTTTAAAAACTAGATCATTTTAAGACTCGAAGACCAGAACAGTTTATCCTCTGGCTTTGAACCCAACAGACTCAAATGAAACGGGTCAGAAATGTGTAAACTTTCAAACTCGTCGTTTTCGTCAGTTACGAGCAAATCAACTTTAGTACAGCCGAGTGCGTGTTTCAAATAAGAGACACAACCGGAAACAACCTCACTCTGTATGTGACCTGAAAAACTAATCACAACTGGTGTGTATGTGTGTGTAGGGGCAATCATTTATAGATAATAATAATACATAACATAAATAATGCATATAATACATACATATAATGGATTAGTATTATTATTACTACATCTACTGTTATATATATAACGTATTAAATTTCATGCTTACTATATATGTACATAGTGTAAAAATAGTATTCTTTATATAATGTGAGTGTGACTATGTAGAACATGGTTTCAAAAAACATAAATGTATCTCAAATGGAAATAAATGTATATATAAATGAGAAAGAACGTGTAGTAAGCATAAAATACGTAAAGAAACATCCTACTTTACAAAATAAATAAATAAGCACATACAAAAAATAATTGCAAAATAGTAGAAACAAAATAGTTCCACATAGCTAGTAGGTGCCGTGTTATATATATAGTTGTGTAAGCTTTTTGGATTTTTGTCAAGTTCAAACTGAGAGGCGAGAGCTAAAATGTCAGATGTGTGTTCATACAGCGCTCTCTAGTGGAGAGAAAAAAGTGGTTCTTCAAAAATAAACGACTCATGTAGAATTAGCCAAACAGGGCAGTTCTTAAAGACCGAATACGAATCTAAATAATAATGTTCCTGTTTTAAATCTTGACTTTGTATAAATTAAAGGTGCTCTAATCGATTTTAGACGTTCTGGAACTTCCACGAGTCTGTGACGTTGAATTAAACGCCCCCTCTTTCCAAAACACCACCCTACAAAAGGTAGCACTGAGACTATAGAACCTATCTATGTAGATCTATGATTGAGACCATCACTGTAGAACTCACAGATGTCAAACACAACAGTAACAAAAAGAGCATCCTGAGCTGACAACTGTTATGCATCTGAAAATGACATTAAACCTGAATGTTCACTTCAACTGCACTATGAGAATGCCCAAAATGATCGACAAGCAGAAAGCACATTTTTGTTTACGGTTTAGTGCGGTCAAAGATAACTATGGGATATCTCAATTTTCTACATACCATTCTATTAAAAAATCGAATACAGCCAGATATTATTTAGCAGAGATGGGCTGCCTCCCAGGAACAAACTGAGGCCTCTTTGTGCAATGGGCTTATTTTACAGTGTTTGCTGTATGTATGACAGACACCAGTCCTGTTTCGATTTTAAGAGGGAAAAGAGGACGAGATTCTAAGATTAGTATTATTATTATTATGTAGTAGTAGTATTTAAAAATCTCCAGATGTCCTGAGATTCAGAAATATATTCATTGAAATAAAGAGGTGTGATTTGTACTGTGACGAAGCAGGCGGAGAATGAGGATCTATATGCAGCAGTTTATGTAACTAAACATAAAGAAAACTTGGAATAAAGCAAAACAAGGGAGACCTGGCAAAACAAGGGAGAGCATCCAAAAACATGCAAGAACTAACACAGGAGGCAGGGAAACCAAGGACTTAAATACATAAAGGAACAAACAAGGGAATAAGGAACACCTGGGGAAACCATCAGGGAAAGAGAACTAATCAGGGGAAAACCAATCATAAAATGAAACTACAAAGGACTACAAAAACCAAACAGGAAACAGGAACTAAACTAAATTTCAACATAAAAGCACAAAAACAAAAGACAACAGTGAACATGACATGTACTTAGAGCATCGTTTAGAGGAAATTACAGGTAGCCTATGTTTTTATCGCATAACCCTCCTGTTATGTGCAACTTTTCCATCTCTTCAAAATATGCTAAACTTAGAACAACTTGAATCTTTCTGATTTTTCCTAAATGTATTAGAAGAATACCTAAATATGTATTTAACATGTTTCAGAGTTTTCAAATCCCTGTACACATTTTGACCACATTGGCTATGTTTTATGGTAGGTAACCTGGATCAATTTACAGCTTAATTTTTCACCGCTGTTTTACCATTTCTTGCTGACTGTCTCCCATGATATTGTCAACTTCTAACAAAAGTATCCCATATCTATATGCCTTAACATGAGTCTTTCTCTATTAGGTACATACTTTCAGTGTTTCACGCCTCTGAAAACCTCTTTTTGAATAACTTTATATCAACAGCTTTCCCTAAAATAAAGGAAGAAAACGAATATTTGTAAAAACAACATAATAATGTATTTATGAACAGATTACTCAATTTTTATAACAACCATGAATGAAAAGGCATTATTTTCAGATGCAACAAACATCATTTTACAGATGATCTGTACATTGTAAACTTTGTGCAGGAAACGATTCTGAATTAGTTTTTGGCATGAAACACACAATCAATAGTGCCGCAGAAAAAGGTATACACATTTGAATTGATGCAAAGATGTCTGATGGGGGATGGCACTTGCCAGTAACTCGGCAGAATGGGGTCGATATAAAGGTGCTTGACCTCCCGTATGATCATGTTGATTGGAAAGGGATTGTTTACACAGATGCATTAAACATACATTTACAAATGATCTGTACATTATGTGCACAGTAAGGCTGGAAAACTGTGTAGGGAACAATCCTTCGATTGTTCAGGTCATATCTAGAAGGGAGGGGTTACTATGTGAACATAGGCAACTATGATTCTGAGTGGACATCTATGACGTGTCCCACAAGGCTCAATTCTTGCACCGCTCCGGTTCAACCTTTATATGCTCCCACTAGGACAAATTATGAGAAAGAACCAAATTGTGTACCATACACCCATATATATAGTACCTAACCTTATCGCCACATGACTACAACACCATAGACTCCCCGTGCTGTGCACTGATGAAATTAATAGTTGGATCTGCCGCAACTTCCTTCAGTTAAATAACGACAAAACAGA
Source organism: Xyrauchen texanus (assembly GCF_025860055.1). NCBI lineage: Eukaryota > Metazoa > Chordata > Actinopteri > Cypriniformes > Catostomidae > Xyrauchen > Xyrauchen texanus. Next base: position 6,727,936 of record NC_068303.1, read on the forward strand.
GGTCATTGTATTTGGCAATAAAGTCGAAACTCCCAAGGTTGACACATATCTTGACTCCAGGGGTCTAAAGACAGAAAATAAAGGAATCTTGGTTTCATTTTGGAGTCAGATCTTAGTTTCAGTAGTCATATCAAAGAGTAAATAATTCAGCCCACTTTCATCTCAAAAATAAAGCGTGAATTAGATGTTTTGTATCCAGTTAAAACTTGTTGAATCTTGTTCATGCATTCATCACCAGTAGGTCCCAAAAACACCAACATCCATCTCATTCAGAATGCTGCTGCAAGGATTCCCACCCAAACCAAACATCTGAGCATATTACTTCAGTCCTCAGGTCTTTACACTGGCTTCCAGTTACCCATAGAATTGATTTTAAAGTACTATAAGTCTTTCATAAATTACTCAATGGCCCAGGACCTAAATACACTGTAGATATGCTTGTTGAATATAAACCTCCAGAAAACGTCAGATGTGCTCCAAAAGTCACATTCAAATCCAGACTGAAAATATGTTTGTTTAGCTTTGCATTTATAGACTGAGTGCTTTACATACTGACTGCACTGCATCATTTGAACTTTGTATTCTTTTACTTTTTAATTCATTTGAGTAATTTAAAAGATCTGGACATACCATTGAGTGTCATGTCATTGACCATGAACTGGATATTTCCTGTCAGTTCCTCATTAGATCAAAACAGATAACTGTGGTTACAACAACATAGCATAACAGCACCTGTCTTTGCATAAATACAGGCATGTAAAAACATTTATTTTCCGTGTTAAGGACCGGCATGCTGATGGGACCTCCATGCCTGTTGTTGACCAGAAACAGAACTACAAATGCCTGTCTCTAACTGAGTCTGATGGGACAACTATCATGAAGTTTCAGAGGTCCATTGAGGACCGTGATGAAAATGATTTTCCTCTTTCACAGATGCAATAAACATACATTTACAAATTATCTGTACATTATGTGCACAGTAGCACAGAGGAGGACTGAACATTGGGTATCAGGTAACATTAGTATAACTGGTTTATTGTTGAATGTTTCATGTTGAGGATCTGTGGTGTTTTTTACTAATTAACCCCAAACATAACAAATTTAATAATTTTCCAAAATACACCCTTTCATTCAAAAGTATAACAAATATATTACTTAATACAAAAAACTGAGCCTTTAAACAGCACAAAGTATTGATTGTTAACACAATTGTGAATTTGCTGGTATAGAAGTTTTTTTTCCTGTGCAAACCAAACATGTCATTATAAATATAAAATAAACATATACGTATTTAATGCCATGTTTTCTCCTAATACATTGTATACAGTTATCGGTCAGAATGGACATAGTCATTAGATATGACATGAAAGCAGATAACATTTAGAATTTGAGGAATTCATTTTATTTTTACATTTTTGGGGTAATTTTCCCCTAAACATTAAAGTTGTCGCCCAAATTTAAACTCAACAGGAGGGTTAAAGGGATAGTTCACCCAAAAATGGGCAACACCTGCAGAAGACCACGTCCGGAACTTTATTAGGACCATATTCTAAGATCAACAGTTTGTTTTGAAGCTGAATGAGAGCAGTACAGTTTTCGTGTTTAAATATTTATATATGTATGGGACACAGGAGGCCTTAAGACATAAAAATCACTGTATGGGGGTTCAGGGATATTTACCTTTATGCATTTGGCAGACGCTTGTATCCAAAGCAACTTACAGTGCAATTATTACAGGGACAATCCCCCCGGAGCAAGCTGGAGTTAAGTGCTTTGCTCAAGGACACAATGGTGGTGGCTGTGGGATTCAAACCAGTGACCTTCTGATTAACATCCCTGTGCTTTAGCCACTATGCCACCAGCATTCACATTATCTGACACCTGGCTAAGTGATTCCCTGAGAAAACCTTTATAAGTCTGAATAGACCATTTATTAACAACAAACATCCAATTAACATAAAAACTGTGAAGCATTCAAATACTGTTTGCATATGAAGACATCTAATTTTCACAAAATAAAAACAAATATCCGCTTGTTTATTATGAAAGTCGAGTAACATGATGATTAATAAAGCTAAATTTAGACAGGAAAAAAATGTTATGGTCTCAAGGCGCCACGTTAATGTTTTTTATGTTAATATTCTGATGTTAAAATAACCACATGTGCATCTCGTAGGTACAGTAAATTAGGCTTTATGCGGCTCCTCATTTCTATATATAGCAGGAATAAAGCGCATTGTACAGGTATACATGCATGCTTACACAATCACTTAGCCGGGTGTCAGATATCATAAAGATTTAGATCTCCATTGGAGTCCACCTATTGAGTACCCCTGCCTCAGAGAGTTCTCTCTGTCCTTTTTATTTTTTATGATAGCCCTTTCTATTTGCTTTTCATGGAATAAGCAATGGCCCTGACTCAATGTTTGCTTTAGTTTACATAATATTAAGTATATAATGAATTATAAATTGCTGCTATTCGGTGGACTATTCATTACAGCTCTTTTTGTGGCCTTTTGAGTGACTATCACAAACGCTCTCTCGCATTGTTATGTCAGATGCCTTTTACAGGTGAACTGGAACCCGATTCACCACAACAAATAGGGGGAGTGTTACAAAGTGTGCTAACACAGAACACTACAGCACAGTTTCAATTGCACAGCCTTCAGTAACATCTTCGATATTAGAAATTGTTTGCCAGCTATTTGAAAAGGTAATATGGGCATATTGTTTCCCGTCTTGCCCATGGTCTTGCTCTTGGTCCAGTTGTCCTGGGCTCAGGAAGACCCTCTTCTCCCTTTCTCTGAGCATCTGGACCCCAGTCACAAGGTGCGTCTGAAGTGGGGATTTGATGAGATCCAGGGCACCATCTCGTTCGAGTTCAGCATCAACACCAGCGGCTGGATCGGTTTTGGCTTCAGCCCCAAAGGAGGAATGACTGGAGCTGATATTGTCATTGGAGGAGTTGGACCAAAGGGCATTTACTTCACGGTAAACTCAAAGTCTGCAAAGTTTTTTAACATGTGTAAGATGAAGATGGATAAATGTCAATTAAATTAATTCCAACCTCAATAATTATTTTTCATTCTATTTTTACATTATTTTATATAGGCTATATATATTTTTGCATTCTTGATTTTGGTTCCTAATTTATTTATTTATTATTCAAATTTTTCAAATGTAGTCAGTTGAATATACCTTACAGTATGTAAATCCTTAAATTTGGGTTTCTCAGTAGCTGTAAGCTGTTATGAGGCATAAATCACAATTGTGACATCATTTAAAATCTGGAAGTGCTTCATGCAATCTGTATCAAACAAATCATTAGATGTTGTTAAATCGGTTTACAAACTGTATGTTTTGCAACTGATGCAAAGAAGGTCAAATCAGCACATATTTAGCCACAATTCAATAGAATTGTGCAATTTAGTGTTGATATAGTCCAGTTTAAGGTCATTGAAAATTAAGGTTGTCTGAGGAATTAAAAATAAGTAATCTTTTAAAAATCTAGTTTAAAACAAGTCAAGTTTGAAGAAGTAATCTTTGTGTCCACGTTGGTTTCAAATAAACAAAATAAATCAAAACAAAAAAATAATTGACGGAAAATGTCATGTTGTGTAACCATCGAGTAACAAACAACTCTTGAACTCTTTTTGCTACTGTAGAGAGACTAACTAACACAGCTTCCCTGTGAAATGCACTCTGACAGCAAATGCAACGAGTGTGCATCTTTTATTAGGAAGAAAATCAATGACATTGGAATGGATGTTTACAAAACAAATATATATATATATATATATCATTGATTTAAAAAAAAAAAAAAAATTATATATAAATATATAAACTTCCTCATGTTGCACTGAGATAGACAGCACCCGCCACAACAACTTACGAAATTAACTGAAAACGTCAGTTGTTAAGCACCTCCTATAAAAAAGCAATCTTGATAACTCCATATTAAACAACTACAGATCTCAAATTTTACATTCAGCTTAACAAATTATTAAACTCGAATGGCTACTTGGACAATTTCCAGTCTGGTTTCTGACCACATCACAGCACCGAGATGGCACTCATAAAGATACTTAATGATATTTGGCTAAATACTGATTCTGGCAAAATATCAGTGCTGGTATTACTAGATCTCAGTGAGTGCGTTTACGTGCACGTTCTTACAATTTATGCTGAATAAGCTGATAACGTGTGTGGTCATGTAAAAGCAATAAACGGTGTTCCTTTATCGGTGTAAGGTCATAAATGGTTTAAGAATAAACCTGTGGACACAGGTAAATCTTTGAACCATTATGCCGATTTTGCATGGCATGTTAACACCTTCAATGGTGTTTATCCAATGTGCGCATGTCTCTTAACGGTTTGATGTCAAAAGCAGAGAATAATGTGATTATTTCAAATCTCATGTAAACACGGTTTTCTTGCGTTGTCAGCTTATTTTTGGGGAGTAATCTCTGACGTGTCCCACAAGGCTCAATTCTTGCACCGCTCCGGTTCAACCTTTATATGCTCCCATTAGGCCAAATTATGAGAAAGAACCAATTTGTGTACCATACACCCAGATATACAGTACCTAACCTTATCGCCACATGACTACAACACCATAGACTCCCCGTGCTGTGCACTGATGAAATTAATACTAGTTGGATTTGCCGCAACTTCCTTCAGTTAAATAACGACAAAACAGAGGTCATTGTATTTGGCAATAAAGTCGAAACTCCCAAGGTTAACACATATCTTGACTCCAGGGGTCTAAAGACAGAAAATAAAGGAATCTTGGTTTCATTTTGGAGTCAGATCTTAGTTTCAGTAGTCATATCAAAGAGTAAATAATTCAGCCCACTTTCATCTCAAAAATAAAGTGTGAATTAGATGTTTTATATCCAGTTAAAACTTGCATACTGACTGCATTGCATCATTTGAACTTTGTATTCTTTTTCTTTTTAATTCATTTGAATAATTTAAAAGATCTGGACATAAAATTGAGTGTCATGTCATTGACCTTGAACTGGATATTTCCTGTCAGTTCCTCATTAGATCAAAACAGATAACTGTGGTTACAACAACATAGCATAACAGCACCTGTCTTTGCATAAATACAGGCATGTAAAAACATTTATTTTCCGTGTTAAGGACCGGCATGCTGATGGGACCTCCATGCCTGTTGTTGACCAGAAACAGAACTACAAATGCCTGTCTCTAACTGAGTCTGATGGGACAACTATCATGAAGTTTCAGAGGTCCATTGAGGCCTGTGATGAAAATGATCTTCCAATTACTGTGAGCAAGCTTAATCATTAAGTATGTTTTTATATTCCTAATGTAATGGCAGCCAGCTGGTAGGTAGCTGTGCACTGTGTAAACCTCACTCCCCTGGCCTTATGAGGAGCACTAGCGAGTGATGCTACTGGTAACAGTGGTGCCGTGACCCGGATGGGAGGGATGTTTAGGGGGATGAGTGTAACAGGAGCCTGCTGGTAAGTATCAATGCAGTGTGTAAACCACACTCCCCTGGCCTCAAGAGATAAACTAGCGACTGGTGCTAGAGGCTGTAGAGCCTGTAGCCTTAAGCCTTCTCATTAGCACGCCCGCCTCCCATGCTGGAGACCTCAGTTCAAATCCTGTTCGGAGTGGGTTGAGCAGGACTGTTACACTAAAAATGATGAGGAAATCAACACCATCAGTTTAACCCTCCTCTTTTATAATATGTAAGCGTTTCTCTGTAGTTATGTCCAGTAAAAAACAACAGTGTAACTATGGCATAGTAGGACAAACACAAACATTTAAGTGAATCCATGCAATGGACCAGGACGTTTCTATTAAATGCTCTCTCTCTGTCAAGATTCAGTTAGCTTTCTTGGTATGGTGAGAGAAAAGATTTATATTGCCTAAGCATAGTAACATTAAATTAAAAAAAAAAAAAAATATATATATATATATATATATATATATATATATATATATATATATATATATATATATATATATAGTTACACACATATACAGTACATGCTGTTCAAGAAAACAATGTAAAAATTCAATAAAATAAAGAAATAGTAAAAAGTGTACATAAAAGCAGTTTGTTATGTACTGTTTTCCATTTTATGCATGTGGCACAGTGTTTTGTCATTGTCTGGTAATTGTCTTGTTCCACTGGTTGAGAATTCCCTCATTTTACACTCTTTGTTTCATCCTATAATTAGACACTTCCCATCAAGCTGATTTATGCGTACGGACAGACAGATGACATCGCATACCACAGTACCCAAAGAGGGACGAAGGAGGTGAACCTGTTGAGGTACATGCCTCGGGTCACCGCTCCAGACAGCAAGTTTTTCAACATGACCATGGTCAATGTAAGAGAAATTTAAAATGTTTTGTTTTCTTTTTTGCCTTTATAATATTCTGTTCCTGAAAACGTAATAACTATGAACATTTGAACACACTGACTCACCATCATGTCATTCCATATGCTGTTTTTATGTTACACAGAAGGTAAAGAACAGTTCCTTTTGATGGAATTAAAGTTCATGGTGACCAAAAACGACAAAAAGGAATGACACACAAAAATCAAACAAACATCAAAGTATTGAATATGTCTTATGTGCTCTGAAGGCATATGATAGCTTTGTGTGAGTTACAGGTCGAATTAAAATGTTCTGGTCTGACAGGCATGAATAATGACTTCAAAACAAATAAAAAAGGTAGTTAGACTGAGTATCCAAGAAGCACAAGAATAAAATTATATTTCAAATAGACATCCAAAATAACAAAAATATGAGTCTGTGAAGCAAATATTACTAAAATGTAAACCATAAGAAGGAAAATACACACGGAGTGATTTAAAACAGGATGGCAGCGGTTTAGTCTTCGTTTATTGTGTGGGCTTCAGATATCTGAGTTCTCATGAGTAACTTTAACTAAGATCATGTACTGTATATCATATATGTTTTTCACTTCTTGAAATATCGATGCAAATTTGTCACAATTTCACACAGTTTGGAGATTCCACCATCAGGTAGAAATAAAGTTCATTTACTAACTCTAAAAATATAGTGGAACATCAAATTATATCCCTTACAAGTTGTTTTATGAAACAAAAGTGTATTATGTTTTTGTTAAACTATCTATAGGTCATGGTTTATTTTTCAATGATTATTTTTGTTATGTTTATGTTTACAATTGTATTTATGATCTAATGTGTATTGGTATTTTTCCACCTGTTGTCGTAGTTTTTCAGTCACTTGAATATGGGCTGGTGGAAGAAGTTGGACAGAGTAAAATGTTTGGAGTTTTTTGACCACTTCTTTTTTTTTTTTTGATAGTATTTTTGTTTAGTTTGAAGTGTGGTTTGAATTTAGAAATATGGTTGGTGTCACGCTTGTGGGTGAAGGCAGACACAGGACGAGGATCTATCTGCAGCGGCGGTTTATTAAACAAAGGGGGTAATACAAAAACATGAACAAAGGAAAACATCCACGATGGGAAAAAAGGTAAACAAAAACACGGAAGGCACACAAGGAGTTAACAGGAACACGGACGGCAGACAAGGAGATAACAGAGGTGAAAACAACGACGGAAAACTTGGGCATCAGGCATCTACATTAAACAAAGACCGACAGGGGTAAGGAGAAACAAACAGGGTTAAATACACAAACACAATGAAGACTAAACGAGACACAGGTGAGAACAATGAAGAGTCCAGGCAATGAGAGAGTCCAGGAATTGTGGGAATTGTAGTTTATACACAGACAGTGAAACACGGGGCGGACAACAAGGAAAACGTGACATGGCGTGCTGAGTGAAACAGAAAACACGGACCGGATCACAAGGAACGTGACATGGAATATGACGTGTGGTATGTGAAACCGAGAACATAGGGCAGACAACACAGGAACGTGACAGTTGGTTTAATTTATTCGTGTTTCAAGAAATGAATTAAATGTTTCAAAATCAAAAGTGTTGTGCATGCCAATACATATCAATTCTAGCCATGGTTTGTGTGTCAGTAGATTATTAATAATGACTACATTCTGTATAATTTAACAGAGCCAACAAATCATTTAAAAGGAGTGTGTCGCAAGTAAAATGCCTGACATTCAAGGACACAGTTAATGCATAAAAGAGATAAATCCATATTTCTATTGCTCTAATTCATTGCATACAGTCTATTTACACTGCCAAGTTCTTATTAAGTTGCTGTCTTTGTTTATATCACTGGTGCTGGACAGGGAATAGACTGTATAATAGGACACAGACCAGGCATGTGAAACACAAACAAAACACATACATGCAGATGCAGATATGTGTAATGTTGCAGAAAGGTTATTGATATAAATAGTTGCCTTTGAAACCACCAGTCAATGGAAACAATTGTCATATTGACGACCTTCTTGACCAAATCGCTTTAAATTCAGAACAGTAATATTGCTCATATCACACAAACTAAAGATTGTCATATATTGAACTGAGCATATTTATGTCCATTAAATCACACAGTTTACTATAGTGCTAGAAGAGCTTGCTTTGACATACAACATAAAGAAAAAAAGAAAAGATTGCCAGTTACTAGTTTCAACATCAAAGGCCATGTGACATGTGAGTCAGTCTTCCCACATTTCAGAAACTCTGGAACTATAAAACAGACATAACACAAGAGGACATGGTTGTCAGATCACCACTTCATAGCCTCAAACAAACCAGAAACTATGAGCTAGTATCTATGACCTAGTACCAATAACACAGATTTTTAATGCATATATCAACTTACCTTTACTGGAACACAAAATCCATGCATCTCTCTTTGCAATTGAACATCTCTGACACTTTGTTGTAAATGTCGGCCACTTGTTGAAGTTTCGATAGCCTTTTTTCTTCGTCGATGCTTACAATGCTGATATCCATTTTAGTGCTTAATAACGCATTAGTTTCGTGAACTTGAACATGCTGAAACAAAACTAAAATCTAGCCTATCAGATAGCATGACTGAAGGAAGGAGCTTCTGATTGGCTCACTCATTTTGGTTTTTACAAAACCTAATAATAATAGTCTTGACACACATCTGGTTTAAGCATGCCCTTTGTCCGGTTCTGTCTGAATACAGAAACAGATGATTGCTTTGCTGCACCCCTATTATTCACTGATAATTGTTACTCTGATAATCTTCCCCTCCAGTGAGCTGTTAACCTGAGAACCGTTGAGTAGAGTATTGACCAGAGTATTGAGTTAGTGAGAACTGATTTAGTGAGCCGGGTCCTCTACAAAGGTATCATGTGACTTCAGAAGGCTTAGAATATCTAACACAAGTCATATAGATGACTTTTATGATTGGTATTTATTTTGTGTGTGTTTTTTCACAGCAATGGTTGCCATGAACTGTCATTGAATGGAAAAGATTTACATGATTCTAGAAGAAATAAATTAATTTAGAGCCATAAAATGGCTCACATATAAGTGTGAGAAAATAATGACAGAATGAACATGTTTGTGTGAATTATTCTTTACAATTTTTAACCATTTCAGTTCAAAGTACCAGCTAATCGAACATACTATCACTGCAAGATCCTGAGAGCCCCGACCTTTGATCAGAAACAGCACATTTATCGGGTGAGTGACTATGACCTTTATTAAGATTATCTATTAAATAACCCATCACTCAAGTTCTCATCTGACTTCCTCTCGTCATTTCCAGATTGAGCCGTTTATTCAAAACGTTGACCTAGTGCATCACATGCTGCTGTACCGCTGCCCCCCAAGTGTGACGGTGCCATCTGAAGCAGAATGTTACACAGAGACAAATGAAAAATGTGTGGAGGTCGTTTCAGTGTGGGGAGTTGGAGGAGGGGTCAGTCTCTTGTCATTAAATGGCTATGTTTCCTTATTTTTAAACAAAGTTATAAACAAAAGTTTGGGAGGAGGATGATCATCTCCTGTCAATCACAATGCACTGGTGTATAAACTAGTGTTGGGTAAGCTATTTTGAAACTGTAGCTAACCAAGCTACACGGATCACATAATTTAAAGTATATGGTCAAAAATGTTGTAGTTTTATAGTTTAGAGCTGCTTGTGACATTTCCTCCGGTATCCCTGAACGACTCCAGATGCACCTCCATTTCTATTTACTTATTCTATGTATTAGCATTGCACTGTAAAAATAATAGATTCAAAGTTCTTCAGAGGGTTCCGCCAGTGTGGCATATGAGGAACCCCAAATAGTGCCTCAAGAATCTTTTATATTAATCTTTAATCTTATATATTTTGACAGTGATATTGTTACGTTTCCTCCCCGTCTAGGGGTCAGGAAGAAAACAAGTTATAAGGAACTTAAAGGAAAAAAAAAAAAAAAAAAAAAGTGTTTGGAGGTCTTCACTCCTGTCCCAGCCAACAATAACCACAACAGGTTATGAAAAAAAAAAAAAGTTTACAAGTTTTATTGTCCTCTATTAAATACAAAACAACAGGGAAGCATAAAGTCTTCAAGAGGGGACCAGGCCAAAATAACAAACAAAATGATTCTAGCTGAAAAGGGAGGCACAAACTACTTACCCTTACAGACAAAGAAATAGAAATTAACAACAAAAATCTTGCCTTACTCCCTACCTAGCAATAAACAAGAGAAAACCGGTTTAAACAAAGAAAATGGCGCCCACCTCTCTACCGCTTCCGTGGATACCAACGGGGAAAAGATCACACACCCAACAAAGGAGCAATATTTAAATTAGGTTAAGTTTAACAAAGAAAACAACTTGTAGATTCCAATTAACACCAGCATAGAAAAACACAAAGGCTATCAACGCTGGGGGCAGGAGGAAAGCGTCTCTCCTAGCAGTCTTTCCACTTCAGCTTTTTTCCCATGTTCATCTGGTAGTGCACCAATCAGAGCTGCTCAGCACTCGATCTTAATTACCCACCGCTGATGTAAATGAACCTGGTTGGGATGACATGGAACACAACGAAGATAACAGAAAACATACAAACAATGTATAGTCAATATACATACAACTTATACATCCACAGATGTAACAAGAAAATAAAAGAAAGATACGCCCTAGGACGTAACAGATATCTTCACTAATTAAAGGGATAGTTCCCACAAAAATGAAATATCTGTAATCATTTAATTTACTCACCCTCATGTATCCCAAAACCATTTAGCTAACTTTCTTCCTTGGAACACAATAGGAGATATTCATTCATGAAATGTAGACTAATATGGAGCTTTAAAGTTTTGTGGGTTCTATAATTGACTGTTAAAATCAGCAAAAATATTTCTGCCTTTTTACCCATTTCTCTTAGGCTTTTGAATTCCCTGAGGTAGCAGGACTTCCGATAGGAGGAAATGTTGGTAATATTCTCTATAGGCTTGAAGTGCATTACAACAATCCAAAACAAATGGCAGGTAATTACAATGTAAATCATGTGTCATTTATGCTACGAAACATCACGTGGCACTAAATGTACATTATGAGGCTATTGACCACCACAATGTAAGTGGACTCTCCTTTGTCACTTCTCCACACAGGTCGAGTTGATAACTCAGGTCTACGATTCTATTATACATCTAAACTCCGTCAGCATGATGCAGCTGTTCTCATGACAGGGCTCGGGGTGTTCCCTGGGTATGCCATCCCACCCAAAGCCAAGTCTTTCCTCACGTATGGTCTGTGTGACACTGCTTATATTTCAAAGGTACATGTTTAACTTCTCATATTCTATTAAGTGTCAGCATTAGCAGATGATTGTATAATCCAGTCTTGTTATGTGTTCTACAGGTTGTGTCTGGAACTTTACAGGATCTTCAGGTGTTTTCTGTGATGCTGCACACACACTTGGCTGGACGGAAGGTTCGAGTTGGCCACTTCAGGTAAACATCTCAGTGTAACAGTTCAGCAATAATGACAATATTGACCACTGTACAAAACAGCTTCAATCAGCTTACGGGTTTAAGGCTGGTCTCTTTTGCTGGTTTCAGAGTGGTTTCGGTCACCTGTTTGCTGTTTAGGCTGGGAGAGCCTTTTTTTTTTTTTAGCAGGGCAATGACAGTTAGTTTCTACAGGCAACAGTTTTGCTCAGAAAAACAAGTTTAGCTGCAATTGTCACTCCTGAGCATTAATAAGATGGATTTGGGCTATTATATGTAAAGAACAATGCAATGGTTCTTTGAGAGAGAACAAAGTTTAAACAAAATGAAAACAAAAACATCAAAGATTGTGCTGAGCTAAAGAAGCATCTCAGATTTCATTTCATTTTGGAGGCTACCCTCATAAATGTTACCTTTCTGCCTCTAAACCCTCCAAAAATTGGCCCCATTGACTTCCACTGTAAGTGCCTCACTGTAACCTTGAGATCTGCTTTTTTGTTAAGAGGAGTATGCATTCTCCTAGATGATTCAACTTTTATATTATGCCATAAATGCTGTTTATTTAGCGTAACTTAAATTGAACCCAGAATATTTATTTAAGAATAGAATTGAATGTAAACAAAGACTATAAAAGAAAGTAATAGACATTGTTCACAGCGGCGTTCACATGCCATCTTTGATTTTTGACATGAATGAAAAAGAGGCTGTGAGGGATAGACGTACAGTCTCTTCAATGACATGCACTGTATAAAGCGATCAAAAAATCAAAGGAAAGGTTTTTTTCTATGGTTTGCCAACAGAACGCTCCAAAAAACAACTGTACGACCCACTGAAGAGACTTCACCATTCACAGCTCATTGTCATTCCCAAAGATGGCGCAGTGGTGACTGGTTTTCAGACCATGATATGAATACTTCATTATATATTTTCTCTCACGGGGGAAAGGAGAGAAAAGTGATGACTCGACCAAAGGGTTAATCATGAGGCCACACGGTAAACTTGGGTGGACCAACTCTGCTTTGTTGTATGTGTGAGGGAATGTGTGTGTGACCAAACAACAATGTTGAATAAACACCAAATTGTCATACTAAAGTGAAATTGAATATACCTGTATGGAAATGAACTCAAGTAAAAGTTAAACTGTGAGGGTCTGGGTAGCTCAGCAAGTAAAGACACTGACTACCACACCTGAAGTCACAAGTTCGAATCCAGGGCGTGCTGAGTGACTCCAGCCAGGTCTCCTAAGCAACCAATTGGCCCAGTTGCTAGGGTAGGTATAGTCACGTTGGGTTAACCTGCTTGTGGTCGCTATATTGTGGTTCTCGCTCTCGGTGGGGTTCGTGGTGAATTGTGCGTGGATGCCGCGAGAATAGCGTGAAGCCTCCACACACGCTAGGTCTCCATGGTAATGTGCTCAACAAGCCACGTGATAAAATGTGCGGATTGACTGTCTCAGATGTGGAGGCAACTGAGATTCGTCCTCCGCCACCCAGATTGAGGCAAGTCACTACACCACCACGAGGACTTCCAAAAAAGGAGTTAAACTTACCCATCCCTGCTGAAAAGACTTTCAGTTAATAAGTTTATATCAGTGAGATATTACCCTCAGAGAATCAGGGTTACATCCGTGAACTAAAATCACTGTATCAAACTTTTTATTTTTGCTGCTTTTTGTAATCTCTTAAATTCTTCAGAGAAGGAAAACAGATTGATCTCCTGGCTGCGGATGAAAACTACAATTTTGAATTCCAGGAAGTGGTTAACTTGGGTAAAACTAAGACAGTGAAGCTGGTAAGTGTTAAATAGTTGGAATACAGCTTTCCATGCTATTCATATTACATAAATGTCAAAAATTCCATGCACCGCTAACATTTATATATTAGTCAAGTTGAAAAAGTGGTATTGTTTAACCAGGAAAGTTAAAAAAAAGGAATGCACATTTTTTTTTTCTCTCGCTTACAGGGTGACAAATTGCTGGTGGAGTGTACTTATAATACTGAAAGTCGCAGCACACTTACATGGGTTAGTACATTTACGTATAAACCTACAATGACATAGCATAAAATTTCACTGCCTCTTTCTATTAATTTCGTAGCCTGTTCCATTCAACTCGCAAAGTTCAAATTTTCAATCTACCTACTTGACGTGCGAAAATCTATTACTCAGATTTCACCGAAATACAGATGTACGGAGTCACGTCAACACGGCAGCACTCCAGGAGACATAGACAGTTGATGCCAAACATTCACTTTGCATTTAAATAAGATCTATATATCAGTTTAAGCTGCTATATTACATGATGATAAAACCTGTTTGCAGATACAGGTGTGCAAACACTAAGTAAGTTCTTCTGTTGATAATATGACACCTCCCTTACGAAAACGGCAAACTTGCGACAAATTATCCATTGTTGTCAAAGGTTTTCCGGATGTTCACCACTACCGGCGAAGACCTGCAAACTTCTGACAAACATTTTGGGGAATCAAAAGCTCATTTGCATGTGAAAATAAAAAAAATGGCAAATTTGTGGCAAGTTTAGATTTTTTTATAAGGGCTTCGAAACGAACGATAACAATTTTTAGCATTGTTTTTTCCCCCACAGTCGCGAGGTGGCTTCTTTGTTGACAATCGAACAATTGCAAACAAATGCTAGCATTGCATAGCAACGTTTACCTTCCGCAGTCACTAGTAACCTAAACTAGCCGCAAACTTGCCAGAAGTTTGCAGCTCTTCGCCGGTATTGGTGAACCTCTGGCAAACCTTTGGCAACAATTTGCTGCAAGTTTGCTGCAAAGTTAATTTGCATGTGAAAGTTTTTGGTGGTGAATTTGTGGCAAGTTTGCCACAAGCTCTTGATTTTCGTTAGGGGAGATTTCTTTGTAGACAGTCGCATCAAAATAATTGCTAGCATTGCATAGCGACGTTTATATTTTTCGCAGTCGCTAGGACACTTTTTTGTGGACAATCTGCAAATAACTGCAAAGCAATTGCTAGCATTGTCATTAGTTTCTTTATATGTCGTCTTCTGAGCGTGTGGAAATGGAATGCATTTATGGTTGGAAGTCTGTTTCGCATCTGACTTTGAATACAACACAGTGTTAGCATGTGTGCTCTGACATGTTGTTTTTTCTGCCTGAAGGGGGGTCTCTCAACTTTGGATGAGATGTGCTTGGCATTCCTCTATTACTATCCAGCTATGAGTTTGAGCGTTTGTGAGAGCTTCCCTGATCACAGAGTCTTACAATCTGAGATGGGGTCAACAGATGCTAAGTAATCCAATTACAAACTCTGGATCATCGTATGCATTTTTAGGTCACAAGTGTTGCCCTAATAATGACTGTGGCATTTATTTAATAACTTTGCAGTGACTGGGTCCTTATGATGTACAAGAAGAACTGGAATGATTCAACTATCAATCAATACCAACAAACATTGAAAAGAATCAACCAAGTTGTCATAGTTGCCAATTCTAATGTAAGTATCCATATCTCAACAATATTGCTGTAACCTCTATTACATTAACACTAATGGCATGTAATAATAACTATATCAACTATTGGAAATGTACTGTAATGTTATAAAGGCTGCATTATGTACAGCAGTAGCCCCAAACAATATATTTTTGGCCCGAATATGCAGCCTAGGTGAACCTAAAACCTAGCAAAAAAGACTGCCCGAACTAATGAAAATCATGTGACTGTGACGACTTTTGCAAAGTTGTAACACATAATTCATTACAAATATCACGGCAGTTCTGAGGTGAAATTACCACCGAATGGCGCTAAAAGGAAGTTGAATATTAATCTTAACAGATGAGGTTTAAAGGTTAAAGGGATAGTTCCCTCTAAAATTCACTCTCATCATTCACACACCTTCATGCCATCCCAGATTTGTCTGACTTTCTTTCTTTTGCTGAACACAAATGAAGATTTTTAAGAGAATATCTCTACTCTGTATGTCTATTCAATGCAATTAAATACTGGCCAGAACTTTGAAGGTCCAAAAAGCACATAAAGGTAGCATAAATGTAATCCATATAACTCCAGTTGTTAAATCTATATCTTCAGAAGCGATATGATAGGTGTGGATGAGAGGTGGATATATGCACAAAGAATGTGAACCTTCAAAAAGAAAAGTAGAATTTGAAAGTTAAAGTGGAGATTTATACAAAAAAGGGCTTAAATATGAATCTGTTTGTCACACACATTTATCATATTGCTTCTGAAAATATAGATTTAAACACTGGAGTCTTATGGATTACTTTTACGTTGCCTTAATGTGC
Organism: Xyrauchen texanus; assembly: GCF_025860055.1. Lineage (NCBI taxonomy): Eukaryota > Metazoa > Chordata > Actinopteri > Cypriniformes > Catostomidae > Xyrauchen > Xyrauchen texanus. The sequence goes on from NC_068303.1 coordinate 6,744,091, forward strand.
TTTTTGGACCTTCGAAGCTCTGGCAACTATTTACTCGCATTACATGGACCTACAGAGCTGAGATATCTTAGCAGAAAAATGAAAGTCATACAGTACATATCTGGGATGGCATGATGGTGAGTAAATTATGAGAGAATCTTTGGTTGAATTATCCCTGTAATGCTAAATTGAGTTTGAAAAAACAAAACCTACATAACTGGCACAATGCATACACAAAGAGCCATGTAAAATTAATTTAGCAAAAATGTAGGTGCAGTAATGTGTTTCTATGAGACCAGGTTGCAAAGGGAAGTTGTTTCAGAATAACTTGTTTCAAGTTATACATTTTGATAAAAGTTGATGAAAATGTTAGATGACACATGTTTAATGGAAGGCAAGGTAGCATGTGGCATCACTATTTCTGGCCATCTGTGATGTTTTTGAAGGACCCTTGTTAACTGTACCTAACATCCTTTTGCACGTGTATTTCCAGAACTTCTACAACACCATAGGGACGATTCCTGATCTTAAAGTCAACACGCCTGCACCCTGCATTAGCGGTTGTGCCACCAAATTTCTTGCTTGGATATCGCTGCTCCTCTGCTTAGCCATGCAATGGGCTTCCGTATGAAACTTTAATTAGCAAAATACTGTAGTGCACTTAATATCTATTCTTAATCTATTAAAATAATATATTCTTAGCATAAATTTGTCTGGTTTTCCAGTAAAAATATCAAATAAATGTAAAGCATAGATTTTGTTGAATTCAACTATGGCGAATTATCAGTATCCATATACATGTACACACATATTATACATGCTATTTGTTACTCAAGGTGGTGAGAAAGTTGGATGTTATTGTGACTAGAAATGTGTCAAAATAAAAATAAATTGAAGCAAAAATGGGACAATCTGATGGAAGAACTAGACAGACAGACAAAACACAAATATTACAGCAAGCTTGTATGTAATAATTTATTAATGGGACTTTTTATAAAAAAATTTTAAGATAAAATGCTTCAGGTGATACAGCTGAATATAGTTTTATGATCTTTATATAAACTGTCACATTTCTTCAACATGCAATTTTATGTGCACTACTAAAGTTATTTTATCACCTGGTTATCAAACTCTTTAGATTTCCATATAATTGTTTATGTTTTTTTAAACTGAGTTTATATTCAGCAAATTCAGTCTCGCAGTTGAAATCCGATTTTTACAAATCGTGAACACACTTGCAATTATCTTAGAACATTGCTGATACAGACTACTATTTTTACAGATTACATATTTTTCTACACACACACACACACACACACACACACACACACACACACACACACACACACACACACACACACACACACACACACACACACACTAATTTTTATTAATTAAAACAAATCATATCCAATAAAAACACCTTTGCACACCTGTAAGTCTACTGCACATTATGACACATGATTGTTTGTACTTTTTGATGTGTTGAATTCTAATGTTTTCAGATCTGTAACAGCAGTAAAGAGACATCAATATATTACCAAGATCGCTCCACATAAACAAGTACAATAAACAGTCAGCGAGTGGGTTTTGATAGAGGAGACAGTAAAGAAATATGTGAGCTTTAGTAACTGATAAGGCTTCGGACTCAAAAACAACTTGATAAAAAAAAAAGAAACATAATTGAGTGAGGGAGAAAGAGAAATGTGCATGTATTATTGTTGGAAGTTCTGTAACAGGAAGCAACGAAGCAGTTCAGGCAAGTGTTTATTTTCTGTCCTCGCACACAATTCACACAAACGTCTTTGGTGGCTTTTAACTCAAGGTGCTCAAAAAGGTTTCTTAACAGTTTCATAAATACTTCTCAATAACAAACTCTCTGTAAATGTCAACACCGCACTCTCGTCTCTCTCTCTTCCCTCTCTATTGAGTAAGAGAGACCCCTCCAAGTGCCAACAAAACAGAGAAGGATTATTGGGTAGGGGATAAAAGTGCTGTACTCTTGGTCTTGTTATCAAAATGCAGATCAAGTAGTGTCATTGTGACAAAGGGCAGAGGCACTAACAAGACACTGGAGAATTTCGGTGAATGGTAAGTTCTGAACAAGACAGGATGAGAACCAACAGGTATCGTTCAAAAGCAATATGTGTCATTACACACACACACACACACACAGAATATTCATATATACTTTGATTGTTATTGATATCAGACAGATGACCTGGATGAGATCTGAAATGTATGATAACTGAAGAAGCTTGATGAGATTTGATCAGAAAACACATCGCAAGCAGAGCCAAGAACATGACCGAAATCTCAATGATTTTAATAATCCACATCAATACTTTTTCTGCAAACTGTTTCTGTTTCTAATTCTGCTGTGACAATTCATCTGAGCCATTGATGCTGATGTATTGAATCATGGTCTCACAATCAACACTGAAATAATAACAAACCATGAGTTTGACCAAACTATGACCAGAAACATGATTTTGCTGTTACATATACAGTAGCCTACTGAGTAGGGCGATGATGAGCCGGGCCTTTAATAGTATAAATAAACTCCAGCAACATCACATGGAGAGTTGTACAGCCTGAAAGAATAAACTCAAAGCTGCATTAAACATCATATATCTGTAATTTACATGTTTTAGTCTATCCACTTGTGGGTTTGGTCTAGAATTGTGAATTAGATAAACAAGCAGGTGCCTAAAGGGCCGTTCTCACAGGACACATTGTTGATTGTGCGCTAGACGGACGTCTTTGAACTCTACGAAGCATCTCGCTGCTTTTTTTTTTAGCCCAGAAGCACAGATTTTTTAGGACGTTGTGTCAAGTTAAAATATTTTATCATTTTAAAAACATGTCTCGAACCACCTGCATTCTGCTCCTTTTGTTGTGCAACATTTCGCTTTTTAAATGCAACAATGTGTTCTGTCTGAAAGACCCCTTAGAAGGCGGCTCCATGCTGTATGTAGGCAAGGCCACATGTCAAGGTCTGGGTAGATTAGATGGTAAGCGAAAAATCAGTTCTCATAGTCAGCGTGTTGAATGCAGGAGTAATGGACAGGAGGAAAGACCTGAGTGACTTTGACAAAGGCCAAATTGTTATGGCCAGACATCAGGGTCAGAGCATCTCTGAAACGGCAAGGCTTGTGGGGTGCTCCCAATCAGCAGTGGTGAGTACCGACAGACAGTGGTCCGAGGAGGGATAAACCACAAACTGGTGACAGGTGCAGGGTGCCCAAGGCTCATCGATGAGCAAGTGCAATAAAGGCAATTCCATCTTGTCCAAACCGACAGAAGGTCTACTGTGGCACAAGATACAGAACATTTGAATGATGGTTACTGGAGGAATGTGTCACAACACACACTGCATCGCACCCTGCTGCATATGGGGCTGCGTAGCTGCAGACTGTTCAGAGTGCCAATGATGACCCCTGTCCACCATCGAAAGCACCTACAATGGGTGCGCGAGCGTCAGAACTGGACCTTGGAACAGTGGAAGAAGGTCGCCTGGTCTGATGAGTCCTGTTTTCTTTTACATCACGAGGATGGCCATGTACGTGTGCACCATTTACCTGCACGTGGTGGAAATGGGCTTCTATATTCTGAACATTTCACATATATGGATATTATATTGCTGATTGTAAAGTAAAAATACTGATTATGTCTGTAGCCTAAGTATTAAACTAACTTTAACCATACACAATAAGTTTTTTTTTTAACATGGCCAGGTCTAATTGGGTCATTCCTCCACTATTTTTGCCTCAAGGCCCTCCAGAAACTTCTGTGCCCATGCCCTGACTTACAGTAAAACGATCAACATTGTAAGCCCAAAATCAGATCAAAAGCTAGCAACTTTATTGGTGGAATTACTTTATCATTTTTATTTTTTTTAAATATTTTTTGTATAGGTAATTCAGTCACTGAGCACTTTATTGAGAAAACCTTTACACCTACTTATTCATGTGATTATCTAATCAGCCAATCATGTGGCAGCAGTGCAACACATAAAATCATGCAAATACGGGCCAGCAGCTTCAGTTAATGTTCACATCAACCATCAGAATGGGGAAACAATTCAACTGTGGCATGATTGTTGGTGTCAGATGGGCTGGTTTGAGTATTTGTGTAACTGCTGATCTCCTGGGATTTTCACACACAACAGTCTCTAGAGTGTCTAGAGAATGGTGACAAAAACAAAAAAATATCCAGGGAGCGGCAATTCTGCGGACAGAAATGCCTTGCTGATGAGAGGTCAACAGAGAATGTCCAGACTGGTTCGAGCTGACAGAAATCTACGGTAACTCAAAACACCCCTTTGTACAATTGTAGTGAGCAGAATGGCATCTCAGAATGCACAACATGTCAAACCTTGAGGCGGATGGTCAACAAAAGTAGAAGACCATGTTGGGCACTTTATTAGGACCATAATGTTCATAATAAAGTTCTCAGTGAGTGTATAGGAAGCCTTATGCATTTGTAAGATAATACACTGCCTGGCCAAAGAAAGTTGCCTTTTGGATTAAAATAAGCAGATATTTTAGAGCCTATGATTGGATCATTATTGCAGTGATTAATATGTTTCAGCTGGCAACAACTCTCATTTCTTAAACAACCATGCCAGAAGATGTATCCTGTGGTCGTGGAAAAGATGGTACTGTGTTTCAGAAGGAGCACATTTTTGACCCGTATCAAGCAAAAAACAACTAAGGATATTTGCTGAAATCACTTGAATTGGGTTAAGAACTGTCCAACGCCATATTAAAACCTGATAGGATAGTGGTGAACCGTCATTTTGACGGAAGAAATATAGTCTGAAAGAAATCTTGAATGATCGTGATTGGAGATCACTAAAACTCTTGAAGTCACATCATAAAAAATTGACAGTAGAACTCACAACCATGTTTAATAGTGAAAGAAAGAGCATTTCCACATGCACAATGCAATGAGAACTTACAGGATTGGGACTAAACTGCTGTGTTGCCACAAGAAAGCCACTCATTAGAGAGGCTAATCAGGGAAAAAACAACTTCAATTTTCTAGGGAGAATAAAGATTGGACTGTGGAGCAATGGAAAAAGGTAATTTGGTCTAATGAGTCCAGATTTACCCTACACCAAAGCAAAGGGTGTGTCAGGGTAAGATGCACCATCATGAATAGTCCCGACTATACAAGCCTCTGTAGGCAGTGTTATGATCTGGGGTTGATTTAATTGGTCAGGTCTAGGCTCAGCAACGTCATGTGGCAATAAAATTAAGTCAGCTGAACACCTGAATCCACGGTTATCCCATCACTGCCAAGATTCAACAGGCTCAAATTGTGAAAGAGTGGTTCAGGGAACACGAGGAATCATTTTCACACATGAATTGGCCACCACAGAGTCCTGACCTTAACCCCATTGAATGTTTTTGGGATGTGCTGGAGAAAACTTTACGGAGGGATTCGACTCTCCCGTCATTGATACAAGATCTTGACCAAAAATGAATGCAAATCTGGATGGAAATAAATGTTGTGACGTTGCATAAGGTTGTCGAAACAATGCCACAATGAATGCATGCCGTAATCAAAGCTTAAGGTGATCCAACAAAATATTAGAGTAGCCTATGCCACTTTTTTTTTTGGCCAGGCAGTGTACATTGTGTTTTCATTGGTCGGAAATATTCATGTGTAAATTCTTATAGTACTTTTTGGTTACCTCATAATGTAATGATTTTTTTTTTCTTCAAATGGGTATAGATAATCTAAGACTATCTATACCACAAATAAACACTGAGGCAGCAAATTACATCTGAACATTTATTTATATTAGATTTTGTTACGTTAAATGTTTTAACTTAGTGTTTGATATCATCTGCTGTGAAGTAAGAATGACCTCTTTCACTATGTGTACATCGTCTTTTAATAAAAACATGCTGTATGAAGTGACTCTAAAAGTGACTATTAAAAACAAAAGGCAATATAATTCTGCCACCACAATTCAAAAGTCCACCCCGTGCTATTGACAAGCATGCTTACTTTTATGTAATGTTTTTAACTAGTCATGGTCTACTAGGATAATTGTAAAGCTGAATACATGTTGATTCCACGATTGATTTTCAAGTATTTGTCAAAACCATGATCTGTTTCTCTTTCGTAGTCTTTATATACAGTCACAATAGTACTCAATGAACAGGTGAACTGGAACCTAATTCATAACAGCAGAGAAAGAGGAGGAGAACTGTGACTGTTGCAGGCTGCTTATAAAGAGTGAACCTCAGAGCAGTTTCAAGTGCACTGCCTTCTGAAACTTCTTTGAAAGAGGGAGAACGTCTGTCAGGTTTTTAAAAAGTTAACATGGGCATATTATTTCTCGTCTTGCCTCTGGTCTTGCTCACGGTCCACACAGGAAGACCCTCTTCTCCCTTTCTCTGAGCATCTGGACCCCAGTCACAAGGTGCGTCTGAAGTGGGGATTTGATGAGATCCAGGGCACCATCTCGTTCGAGTTCAGCATCAACACCAGCGGCTGGATCGGTTTTGGCTTCAGCCCCAAAGGAGGAATGACTGGAGCTGATATTGTCATTGGAGGAGTTGGACCAAAGGCATTTACTTCATGGTAAATTCTGAAAAGTCTTTCTCATCATCAAGACTAAGACTGATAACTGTCAGTTAGTGAATTTGAGTGGTGTTAAAGCCTTTGTAAATCTTTTTAATACAATGATTTGTCTTTGCTCTTTAGATTCCTGGTTGTGATTCAGTATTTTTTTTTTTTTGTTCATATATCTTTTATTTGTGGTTCTTTGAGTATTATACATTTTTAAAATTGCTTTTCTTTCTTTTCTTGCTATGATTGACAGAATAGTCAATGTGTATGCACTTTTGCATTACATGCCATCTAAATCTTTTTTCTAATTCTTATTTTACATGCATCCTATTAAAAGCAATTTATTTTATGACCTCATTAATTTAGAGACAACATAAAATATTTGTTCTTTAAAAAAAACTCATCAATAATAAATGATTTTTTATTTATTTTCTTCAGAACATATAATGCAGAAAACAATGCATGAGGTGATTTAGAGTTGGTGTCGTAACGTCACTTGTCCAGCAGAGCGCGCTCCGACACCATTGTTTACAGAGCTGCGCTGGTTCTGCAGACAGTGCGGAGTTAAGCGGTGTCTTCACGGTATTTTAACCACTTTGTGAAATACATACTGGAAAGTTAGTAAACAATGACCCCCATCATAATTCCCTTTTCAATATAACTAATATAACCTGTTCCTGACTACCATGTCACTCATGTTTATCATATCTGTTTGCCAGCTATAGTTTGTCAGTGCAGTCAGTAATGTAGCAGATTGAAAGGTAAACATCAGAGCATCTTTTTGCAGCTCAGCAGACAACAGTGCGGTGGTGGATTGTGTCTGTTGAGTGTTGATTTCACGTTATGTCATACCTATTTGGTGAGATGCAATGCTTCTTGTTATACGACCTGCCCCTAATTGACTGGCAGTATTAAAATAGTCAGCATTTGATGTATACTCAACAGTACTACTGATGTTTATTTGGCTATTTATTGTATTTTTATTTATTCTTTGTTTAAATGGTCAGCCATTGACTGATACTGAACATACAGTACTGATTTTTATTTAACTATTTATTGTATTTTTATTCATTCTTTATTTCCTCATTGTTCATTTCCAGAATTGGTTGACAATGTATAATGTCAAATATTCTTTGATAAAAATATTTAAGAAAGCTGCCTTCTGAGTACCTTTGCATAGTCATATCCACATAGAAAAGGTCTGTTTTCATTCCAGCTCAAAAACTAAAAAAAAATGTCCCCTTCTATAATCGTTATCGGTCTCAAAATTCCCATATCGGTCAGGCTCTACTCCTATGCATATTCATGAGATATTCTGTTTTTGGCGATTCACATTTTTCGTGCATATCGTCACCTGGGCAGGAGGGATAAATAATTCTTATTTGCACAACAGCCTAGTAGGGGTGACATGCACAAAGAATGGGAATCGCCAAAAAACATAGGAAAGAGTGCATAGGAGGACTCTTTGAAAGTAGATTTATAGTTAAAAAGAACATAAATATTGATCTGTTTCTCAGCCACACCTATCGTATCACTTCTGAAGATGTGGATTTAACCACTGGAGTTGTATGCATTGCTTTTATGCTGTATTTATATGCTTTTTGGAGTTTCAACATTTTGGGCCCTATTGACTTGCATTGTATGGACCTACAGAGCTGAAATAGTCATCTAATAATAATAATAATAATTTCTAAATATCTTCCCTTTTTGTTATTTGTTTGACTCATTTTAAGTAAAGTTATGGAATTATTCCTTTAAAAATGATCGTCTCAGGCATAGTGAGGAAAACAGTTTAGCACCTCACCCTTTCTTTACTTTTGTGATAGCTTTAAAATAAAGAAAGAGGGTAATAACCAATACAGACAACAAGAGTACTGGGTATCATAACGGTGTCAGGGTTGGGGGGGGTTACTTTTGAAATGTATTCCACTACAGAATACATGCTGTAAAATATAATTTGTTGTAGTGAGCGAATAGATCGACTTCCGCTTTTCGAATATTTCCCAAATCCTCATCACTGTCCGAGGATGAAGTCTCCATTCCACTGGTAATGTTCCCTGGCGTGGCAACAGATCCACTCTGAAATTCAGACGGCCCGGGACATGTCGCATGCAATGAGAGGAGATGACACCCACTCCATTGGAGGCTTTGTATCATGCTCATTAATTGCGGCAATCAGAGTCCGTTCTGACGATTTACGTACGCCAATACTGTTGTTAATGTTGGAATGAAAAGCTCTCAAAGTTAGAAAGCAAGCCAGATGTTCTAGGCACTTGATGTGGCATGCCCGTTTTGCACCTGTCCTAGTGCCGAAATTCAGGCGTCCATTGCACACCATGCTCCAACCTGTGTTAGATGCATCCTTGTGCATCACCAATTTTCCTCTGAAAATTTGACCCCGCATAACACCCTGTTAGTAGAAGGCCGGCGCTGTGCATGGTGCTAGATCAGCCAGGCAGTGGCGACTCACCGCGATGCACATGCACCCGTGGCTCCAGGTGCAATATGGAATGTCGCTTGAGCCAGTGCTGGAGAGGTCTCATGTGTAACAGACCTAATGGTATAGCAATGTTTTCTCCAGTTTGAACGGAGACAAACACCGAAGAATGGTCTGTTTTTCGCCCAGTTGACATTCAGACCCTGTTTTTTCAGATGGCAAAGCAAAAAGTCTCTGTGTTTGCTCAGAAGTGCCTCTTATTGGGCTAGTAATAACCAATCATCGAGGTAATTCAAAACATGCACACCATTCATTTCAATGGGGTGAGAGCCACATAGATACATTTTGTGAATGTGCTGGGAGACAGAGACAGACCGAAAGGAAGGACTTTGAATTGATATGCAGTTCCTTCGAACATGAAGCTCATGAACCACCTGTGATGAGCAATTGGTGCGTGAAAGTATGTGTCCTTCAGATCTACTGTTGCAAACCAGTCCTGAGGATGGATTTGTGATAAGATCTGGTGAGTTAACATTTTGAATGGGTGCTTTGTGAGCAAGTGATTCAAGCGTCTCAGATCTAGAATGAGCTGAAGCCCGCCATCTTTCTTCGGAATGAGAAAATAACGGCTGTAAATCCAGCTATGTGTTGCAGTCTGGGATATTTCACTAAAATCTATTGGACTTATGATTCTTACAAGAATACATTTGATTTTCCTCTTTACAAGAGTTCATATGTCTGCACGTGTTGGGAAAATATTGAAATTCCAGGCCATTTTGCCTGGACAGACGGCCAGAAACCGGGATGTTCCTGGACATGTGGCAACCCTACCCCAACCATGTTTGAATGCACAAGAACTATTAATCTGTTATGCAATTTGTAATGTTTGTTTGTTAAATGGGATATTTGAAAAGTTGTTATAAAAATGTATTACCAAAATGTCAAGTGTATCATAGGCTATCAAGTGTTTTTCACCCACAATAAATCTGCTTTTGGTTGTTTCTCCTCCTCAGAGTGTTGGGGTTCCTGGTCATGGCAGGACAGGGACCATGCTGGCCTGCTTGTAAAAAAACTGAATGTCTCAGGTCTGGAAGCCATCAGAGAAATTAGACGTCTTAGGAACAGTTCCATCGAGACAAATAAGCAGGAGAAAGCCGTGATAGACTTTAATCAATACATTCAAGCCCATTCAATGTAAACAGCAGACCCCACCCACATTTACATCCTTATAATTTCATGATAAAAGTCCCAAAATGTCTGTTGTGGTTCATGTTTTCAACTACAAAACACTAATCCATTAGTGTGAGACACACACGTTGGGTAATGAAAGACTGCAGTGTTCTGAACAGAGGTGGCACGTGTTAATAAATAATACAGGCCTATAAAGAATAAAGATAACAAAGCACAACAATGTTGTGCTACTCTTTATGTACCTGTAATATGTTTGTGTCTGTTAAACCACATGACTAGGACCTTTTCAACTAGGGAACTTAAAAGATGGATGAAAATGTGTTCTACTGCTTTTCAATAAAACTATGGCCAAGTTTAGAAAGGCATTACTACCATACAACTCCATTTCAGCCATTTAAAGTTGTCAGAAGCATTAAGAGTAGCATCCGAACTCCGACTTTTTTTTTATTGATCTAGAATGCAACGTAAAATGTGTCAAATCCACTAGTGATGCTCAGTATGTGTCTGGATCTATTCTTTGTGTTTTTCTTTCTGAATTGAAATTCATGGTGCTCAGACCCTTGTAGCTCCAAAAAACACACAAATTAATCAACATGTCTCTAGTGTTTAAATCTGTATCTTCAGAATTTATATGATTGATGTGGGTTTTTAAAATGTAAATAATTTTTTTACTCTAAATCTCCACTTTCAGATGTAAAAGTGAAAGTAAAAGCAGACATTTAGAGTAAAAAAACAGAGACTTAAATAATGTTTCTCACCCACATCTATTATATAGCTTATGAAGTTACAGATTTAACCACTGGAGTCATGTTGATTAATTTGATTTTTTTGAGCTACAAGTTCTGATCATCATTCACTTGCATTGTATGGACCGACAGAGCTGAGATATTCTTCTAAAAATCTTAATTTGTGTTCTGCTGTAGAAAGAAAGTCATACACATCTGTGATGACATGAGAGTGAGTTAATGAGACGACAATTTTCTCTCATTTAAATAGATTTTTGGGTGTACTCTCTTTAAATAAAATCATGTAAAAAATACTGTATATGTTCATTGTCATAATGCATTAAAGGTGGGGTATGTGATTTTCTTTTTTGACCATTTTTTCAAAATAACTTGAAATCCTATTCCTAACCCACTTACTGGCTGTAAATTAGAAGCACTGAAATGAAAATTAAGCAATTTAATCATCTGTGGAACGGGCAGGACTCGAAAAACTCCAGCCGATCATTTTCAAGACCATCTAGAATCATTGGACAGAAAATGTGTCAATCAAACGGTCGTACCATGCCCCCTCCCCCACCACCCTGGCGCGCGTGTCCCGTTCGTCATCAGCTGCTTTCAGATGGAGCGGCATTTACTACACAGAGCTGTAGTTCATCACTGACAAGCTGGGCAATTTACCCTTCATTATCACGGCCCAGCTTGTTAGTGAACTACGGATCTGTGTAGTATACGCCGCTCCATCTGAAAGCAGCTGATGGCGATTTACTAATCAATGAATGCACTTTATGTTATGTGCTTTACTGACGAGATGCGCATAACAATCTCATCTGATAACGTTATATCGGTCAGCCCTATATTTAGCCATAAACTTCGGTGACAACCAGGACGTCCAATATATTTTTATATATTTTATATTTATACAATATATATTTACATTTCAAAAACATCAATTTTCTAACAATACTAATGATTTATGTGACTGTTGAATGTTAATAATATCTGGTGCAACTTAATGCTGAATGTTGTGCCATGTTGACGGTCTTAGCAGGTAAATGGTGACGTCATGCAGAAACTCCAACCTATGCTAGCCTGGCTCGCTCTCGCGCATCTGAGTTTTCGCTCGTGCATGATTGCGCGTCCATGTTTTTCGAATGGGTGGAGTCAGGGCCAGCGTTGGAGGAGAGAAGGTAGGACCTTATGAGTTGTGTATTTTCAAAATCTGCCGGCCGTTTTGCAAATCACATACCCCACCTTTAACTAATGTTAATGAATGGAACCTTACTGTAAAGTGTTTCTAAATACTTTTAACTTTGGATTTTTTTTTTTACAAAAAATAATTATTTGGATGTGTACACAATCACAAATTTATTTTTCTTCTTGATAACGCCAAATGTGTTTAACTGTTAAATCAAAACTTCTAATATCTACTAATTCAAAAACTTATTTCCAAGAACTTTGCACACATTTTAGACTCCCTTAAACATCACCATCTTCGACATTTTTATTTTTCATTGACCCAGTTGACAGTTCCTTTGTATGGAGGGCCAAACTATTCAAAATTAAATAAATACTTAAATGTGCACTCAGTATTTAGTTTTTCCTCATAAAAAAAGTTTAACTCCTAAAGACATGAATTGTAATTTTGTAATACAAGTAGGAAATCATGACCACTCACATTAAAATGAAGCCTCCAGTCATGTCAGTAACCTTATAAAAGCTGTTTTATTCTACATGGAGAAGGTCCACACATGGGGGCTGCCATGTTAGGATCACATGACCAGCCGAATACTACTCTCTTAATCTCAGTATCCGTCCTGTTATTTGACTCTTTCACTCATTTATTATCATGGTTGACTGTGAATACAAAATTTCTACAATGTCATCTGAAACGGAAAACTATTGACTTTAAATGATGCTGCATCCAAGCCGCTAGATGTCAGTGTAAGTCCAAGATGACACAAATTTTAATAAACTTTCTCGTTAACGAGATCAGGTGTTTCCCCCCACCACAATGGCTGAGCATGGTAAAATAAATGATTTCTTGTTAACTATTGCAGATGAAGTTGCAAACCAACATTGACAGTATCTTCAACCCACATAGAAAATGTATGGGAAATGTTGGCCTAACTATAAAATGACATTCACTTAGGTGTGTGGAACAATCTTGCGTTAAGCAGGATGTTTGACTGAAAAATGCATGATACTAATTCTGTGAGAGAAAGTCATTGTAGAGGAGGATGTCCTACTTCGATAGGTGATGCCCAATGAAGCTGACTAATGTACTGTAATCCTGAAAATGAAGACACAAAAAACTTACCCATTTATTGATTTATGTAGTGATTTAATAATTAACTTAATTTCATTATGTAATTATAAACTTATTGACTGCATTTTTAGTCATTTGGCCCTCCATATATCCTTAAAGCAACAAGTTTCCAATGGTTAAAGTCCACTACGTGTGGACTTCATCCCCATAAACAATTCTTACAAAACACCCAGACAGTTTTCACCTTTTTTTGTTGTTGTAAAATCTGTATTTATTTATGATTTACAAAAGCCTATTTAACAACCATTAAAATGAATCCATCTTTAACCTAAAATGAAAACACGACGGCTTATATGTGTCAGTTTATGTTTTTCAAAGTGGCACAAAGAAAGATATTGACACATTACCCTTATGCATCATTTGAATTTACAAAGTCTTTGTTCTCTGGAAAATTATTTACACAGGCGGCGACAGATCTGGACTATGAATGGAAAGATGCGGGTGTTTCAAACGTAAGAGACACAACCAGATCTTTCATTTAAATAAAGTCTGCAATACTGTAAGCTGTGGGGACCTAGTTGTTACGCAATTAAACAGTGGACTAGTGGCCTATTCTGTCAGAAACAATAGGACGCATATAGCTGTCATGTTTGATGCTCATCCATCAAATTTAAACACCAGACTGTCCAGACTTATAAATACAAACAAATCTGTAACCACGTCAATAAGGTTAAAATAAATACCTTCTAATGAAAAGGCTCTTGCGTCTCACAATCACAATCTTATTTAAATCATCTTTTATCATTATACTACCATCAAAATTTGTTTCGCCAATGGCACCTGGCTACGGTGTAGGTGGATCATCCATTTAAACAAAATTATTATAAAAGTTGTAACCCTCAGTGCTCGTGGAATGACAGACTTGCAGACGGTCCAGTAAAAAGAGGAAAAAGTTTAATTCACGAATGGTGCAAACGAGGATACGAAAGCTCATTACAGAGCGGAAAAATGAATATTTTCTTGCAGACACGAGGTATGCTAAAGGTGTCTGTGTATCTGTGAATGTGGAGGGACCAGGAGGACAAAAATGATGTGACATGAAAAATGGAAGCTTCCTATACAAGTTTTGTTTATCAGTTTGATAAAATACATGAACAACTCTGTCCCCGTTCTGTTGAGATGTTAACCTTGGTCTATTATATCGGCACTTACTCTAGAAAGAAAAAAAAAGTGGAAAGATGATGGAAGATAATAAAATAACACCGTAAAATATCCCACATGACTGCCTATTAAAAAAAATAAAATGAGCAAAGACTTGCACAAACAAAAATATACCCCTTTCATGTCATTTCAAATTTCTTAATATAATTAAAACAATTTACAGTGCTTTATCATAATATATCTTTTGAGGGAATTTATGGAGTATTGTCTCTTATTGCAACAATGCAGCTAAATGATACTTAACCATCCAGTTATTCAATAAAACCAAAAGGAAACTCGTAAAATGAGTGGGAAGCTCTAGATGGCTGATGGTTTTCCAGGGATGTGTCGGATATTGGCAATAAGTCCTGCTCGGGCTCTTTGCTACTGTTTTATGTTTAGTTCATTCTCCAGTTCCATGAGCTTCCGGGAAGCTTTCATCTTGCTTGACACTTCCTTTCCCTCTGAGAACAATCTCTGGCGCTCCTTAAATGTTAGATTCTCTGGGGCTCCTCCTATTGTGTTCTCCTGGTCGGGACCGCTGGAATAACACACAACATTTCGTCAGCAACGCAAGATGAAAGAATGGTTCATCCAAACTTTGTCTGCAAACATTTGCCTACAGTGTAAGAGTGTTTTGCAATCTAAAAACAGCATTTAAAGCATTGAGAAATGTACCAAGTAGATTAGTTCCATTTATATGTTGTACCATCTATGTTCGTGAGCACAGTGCTAAATTTTGAGTTAACCATGTTTGTAGAGGCTTACAGAAATGCCATAGCCTGTGGCTCAAACAAACCATGTAAACAACTTTATATTTTGAGTGTATCATATAAGCACCTCCCAAAAAGTTGTGTTTTGAGAAACATTCCAGATGAGTGAGTGCATTACTCACCCTTTTGTCCATTTCTCTTGTGGGTCATTGTAAACCTCTCCCGATCCTAGTCCTGTTGAGTTTCCAGTGTATGAATTAAACCCTGTTTTAATTTTGTCAAATGGTAAAAACAAACATGAATTTCTCAAAGAACATTTGAAGAGAGATAGGTAAAGTTATTGCAAAAGCTGCTGGGCCCATAATAGTGAGTTATGTAGTTTAAATGGACAATAAAGACTTTATGTAATATATCTGGTTAAGTACTCCCATCTATTCTGAGTTGAGGAGTGGTGCTTTAAAGTCAACATTTGCAACCCATTTTACTTCTGTATTGTTTTGCATTTCTGAATTAAACCGGGTGCAGGATGGCACTTTTTTCTTTTTTATCCATCGGGAAATAATTGGGTCATGAAAAGTGGACTACGCCCTCCTATTTGACTTAGACTTGGAGGCTAAAGGTCAAGTTCAATCTCAAATTGGCATACCCCAATGCCTTTTTCAAATCCATAATTGTTTTTATATAATCGCCATAACATTTAATATATTAACTAACATTCAATATTGGGAAAGTAACAAATTACTACTGTAAAATCAGTTACCATCTAAAACACTTTTCACATTAAAGCTTTTGTTTTTCCACTTATTATGTCTATATTTCCTTATTCATTGATTTATTGGGAAGTGCACATCCTTCAGCAGTCACAAAACACAATATAAACATTAAAGTAATTAATGATTTAAATGTATTCTACTAATATATTATTTTAGAAACGTGTGACCCAAGTAATTCAAATGAACTTAAGTCAGTAGCTGTAATCTTATTATAAGAATTTGAAAGTAATGCACTATACTAATCCAATTACTTTTGTAGTGCAAAAAGTAGTGTAGCACATTACTTTGTAATTTTAGATAGGCAGTATTACCTACTACAGTAGCATAAAGCAATAGGTGCTTTCATCATACAGCCTTTTCCAGAAAATGAACAGCATTTTTCCATTTAGAGATCATGTTTGAACAGAACCTGTTGGGAAATACTGGTATATAAGCTCTGGCAATATCCGAAGTATAGGTCTCTGCGTAAAAATGATGGTAAATAACAATAACAATCTGTGGGTGTTTTCAAACCCGAATGGGCATTTCTCAACTATCCAATGAAAGTAGGGAATCTCATAGTAGGCAAATCGTGAAAAGCGGTTGAAAAACAGCCATCCCAGTTTGAAAACTGCCATTGATTGTGAAACGGACATTTTTGTTCTGCAGAGACACAAGTCTTCAATTTCCTGTAATGAGAAGTTGTAACTTTACCAGAAAAGAACAAAGCCGTAAGATTAACTGTTTGAGCATGTATGTAGTTAGGAAACATACAAGACGTAAGAACTCCGCTTTAGACCAATCGCAAAGTTCTGATTGAGATAACGCAATTACTTGGCTCCTGTTACTCAGGAGTAAAATAAATGTCAAATTGGACAGATTTTATCCATCGGATGCAGAAATTTGTCGACAGCTCACACTAGTAAGTGATTCCATTATTTATTATAAAATAACTAGCCTCCTTCAGGAACGAGGTAAACAAGACCAAAAGGCTTTCCGGCAAATTACATCAGAGTTTAACGTCATTATGGTGCTAATGTGTGAATGGTAGCAAAATGGATAAAAGATGGAAAACCATTGCAAATAGCAGATGTGGCACATTCACCAGATTTTTAATTTTTTAATTTTTGACAACTTTACTGCAATTTAAGGGTTTAATGTGTAAAATAATGACTGAATAGCTATTTGGCCATTGGTTAACATTATTTCTGGCCAAGGTAACACAGCCAAGGAGGCAAGACATTTTAGAGGTGGAGCAAGTTTTTAGATTTTGATGAAAGATTACAAAAATGTATTAAAATGTTGTCTTTGGAATGACATTCAGCGTGTGTAAAGAAAGTAAATGGGGTCAATTTTGAATTCATGTTGACTTTAAAACCCTATATCCCACAACGTAAGCAATACAGTTAAAACAATTATAACTTTGTCCAATTCAAACTTTGCTCGGGTACAATAAACCACAACGTTGGCCCAGTAACTTTTACCAACATTTAAACATCTCAAAACTATTCCACAGACCAAAAGCTGAACAGCAAGAAGAAAGCTTGTTAAGTGTTGAAGCATTCCAAAGCACACCCGATGTAAGGTCTGTGGATCACAAGTCAAAGGTGGAGGTCAATCGCCAGCTGTCCGCAGCTACTCTATGCTTCTAAACAAACTAAACATGTCAGTTGATGAACGCCTGTGAGATGCTCCCCAACTCGGCATGGCTGGCCTTTACAGCGACCCCCACCTCTGACCAACAGTAGATGTAATCTATGATGCTCACGTGTCCGTGTGTCTGTCAGGGCAAAGGGGGCCGTCAGCATTGAACCTGAGAACTTCAATCTGACTCAACACTGTGGTTGTGCTTTTACCCAATGAGGTGCATTGAGCACGACGGAAATCCAAATGCATGTTGGCTGTTTGATAATGGAATGAGTTTGGGCCAGAGGGAGAAAGACACAAACACATTGACATGTGAACCAAAAACATACCTTCACCACTAGTGACGGCCAAGTGCATCAAGAGCAAAAAAGGGAAGCTGGTGATTTTGGCCTAAAACCGGCCGCTCAAATGAAAAACATGTTGAGCAATTGCAGCAACACACATGGGAACTAGAAAAGGCCCATATAGAGAGGGCCAAATGTGTTTACACTGAAAGTTAAAATTGTGGGTTTTAATGCAATACAAATATGAAGCGAACAGTTTATTTGTATGTATTCTGTGGCTGGTGGAAAAGTTATTCCTTTTGATCAAAATACTAACAAAGCCACAAGCTTAAAGTATGGTTCAAAAGTCTGAGTCCACTAATGAAAATGCTTCTATTTTACTTACTAATAATAATCTTGGCACATAATTTTGTGAGCTTCAATGGAATAAAATAAATCACAAAGGAGTTAACAAGGTCAGTGTTATAATTTATTTACATTTGAATAATTGTTTTACATATTTCCATCTTTAAAATAAATTTGTAATCCCAGATTTTCAGTGTAGACTTTGAGCCCACTGTGACTTTGGCCACATTTTTGTTAATGATTTTATATGGAGATAAAGCACAAAATGTAATTCAATACTTGAAATCTTTTCCACAGCTTGGGCTCTGTTTTGCTCAGGGACTTGGCAGTTCCAGTAGGTCAATGAACCTTCGTAGAGAAGGTGATGGGAGGGCTGTGGAATCACAGGTATTTTTGGGATTCCATGCAGCCCAATGTGAGAGGAACTAGGGAGGATGGGTGGAGCAAAGCAAAAAGTAATGCCAAAAACACATATAAAAGACAAACAGGACAGCAAAACAGCAGACAGAAAAAAAAGAGTGAGAACTACAACACAGCTGAAACCAAGCAAAGTCATTATTGATGCATGATTACTAATGCTCTGTTCCAAACCCTAATTTGATGTCTACGGCTTGCATAGGCAGCTGCCTTTCAATGCACTAACTTGTGTTCGATAGAACTAGGCTTCAGCAGTGTTGCAGACACAAGTATGATTGTGTTGATTTGGTAAAAGACGCATTAAGCAGCAGCGATTGCAGCAGTTGAATCAAGACTTGAAAAGCTTAAGTCAGTCTGAGCAGGCGGGTTTCCTTATTATTTGTTAGTTCCTTCAGAAGCATAAATGCAATCCTGATCACAACAGGACCCAATGATGGTTAAGTGGGGGAAGCATGTGCATACAGTATTACATGCAAGGTCAGATACACTGGGCATCTTTAAAAAATTGGGTTGAATTGCTTTTGTGCATGACTGTTTAAAAAGTCTCAAATCTGAAGTGCTGTATAAGTTACTTTGTAACTAACAAGTATGCACAGATATAAAGAATTAGCTTTATAAGAAACTTACATATGTTTAAATATGTTTGTTTATAAGCTGTTCATAAGTTTTAAAAAAAAGCATTTATTATTTGCATATTTTACTTAAAAAGTGATCCTAAAAATACTTTCTTCTATGCCAGCTTAATATGCAGATAATGATTCTATGAATATATTGCTCTGTTTGACCATCTAGAAACAACATTATTGGCTCAGACTATGGCATGAGTTTGGGATGGAACTATCTGTTTGTTGACCAATGGAAGACAGGGGGAGTGCTTGGAAACCTGTTTGAAATTGGTCATTATTTACTTCTGACACTAGTAGCACAGAAATAAAACACTTCACATTTAACCATTTTGGCCCAATCAAAATGAAAAACTATATACAATTTAAATGTATATAAATAAATTTGGCTTATGACTTTATGTAAAACTGTGGTTCTTTAATATTCTACAAGACTTTACATATCAAGTAAGACAGACTGCTAATGGTCCCAGCACTACAGTAAATTCAGATGGATTTTAAACAGTCACGTACAAAAGAAAGTGCCTCATACGACAGATCTTGTCCCCTTTGCCAAGTATAAACAGGACTGTGGAGAGGTGCAGCGTTTTGCCGACCACTTTAAGTGATAAGAAGCCAGTGTCTCGTTCCCTAAGCCCATTATGGACGACCAGGAGTATAGCTGCTGAGGCCAGGGCCTGCCCTAAAGCAAATCACACACACATGGAACGGCTGGCAACACCAACAGTACTCGGACTGATTTTGGACCGCACAGCGAAATTGACGGGGTCTATCGCTTGCTTGTATATTGCTAGGATGATTCGAGGAAGAGGAATCGTGGAGATTAAGATGATTGAAAACAAACAAAAAAATCTAATTAACTACTTAAAAGGGGGGTAGACACCAAAAAAAATAAAAAATTAAAAATAAAGAAATGGTAACACTTTAAATTAAGGTTGCATTCGTTTACATTAGTAAACGCAATAGTTAACATGAAAAATACTTTTGCAGTATTTATTCATCTTCGTTAATGTTCATTACGACATAAGGGAGACTGGGGCTACTTGAGACTTTATATATTTTTTTGTGAATATTATTTTTGAAAGTTAATTACTGCAAAATCACACCTGAATGCCTTGGCTACAAAAAAATAAAGCCATTGAACACGTTAGCCAACAGCAGGGCATATTATCACACTATATGGGGCAAGTTGTCACAATGGAACTTGATCGGTGTAAAAGGTTTAATGTGAACCACAGCCACTAAGACAACATTTATGGCTGAATTAAACAGCCTAAAATAGAATTTTCAGTAAAATTTTAAAAGATTTTATTAAGCACAAAATGATTAATAAATAACTGTACAAAAATATAACTGTATATATGTACAAAAATATCAAAACATTGTTTTGTCCAAAAAATATTGTATTGAAAAAATTTATAAACGTATGACAATTAAAACTCCAAAAATGTCTGCCTCTGTGATATAGTTCACTCTTGCCTTGATGTATGCCAATGTGGTTTAATTATGATTGCTTGTTTACCCAAGAGCTATTGCAAAAATTGATAGTAAAAATGTGTGCTGGATGGTAGAAATCCCAAACATTATTCTAATTTAAGGGTTTTAAACTAATTGTTTGAAACCAATACATAACCAATAAAAAACATTTTCACAACTGGACCTTTGATGAAATCTTATCGTTACTGAGATATAGCCTGTGAGACAACTAGCCCCGGTCTCCTCTATATTAATAAATTATTAACAGTAAAATTTGTATACATTAAAATTAGTTTAGGTAAACTTAAGGCATTATGAACTAACAATAATCAATGGTATATTTCTAAATTAACATAAAAAGATGAATACATGTAAAATTATTTAACCTTATTGTTAAGTGTTACCAAAAAAAAATTACAAAATGATAGAAAAGAGGACAGACGATTCACGGAATTGATTGGCTACGGTACAAAAATTTTTTTTATAGAAAGGTAGAGGGAATTGGGAATATGCTGTCAACATAACTGAACACAAAAAACATGAAAATGAATGAACCAATAAAAAAAAAAAAATGGAGGAAGAGTTGGCTGAGTTTGGGCCCTCCTCTTTCCTCGGCATGTCTACCTTTTGAGTTGGCTGATGGGATGAAGCTTGGTTTGGTGGGAAGGGGAGGGGGCTGCCCTGCCTTGGTAGCGGTACTGTTGGCATTGGCCGCAGCGGGCAGCTGGAATGAGCTGGACAGAAAAATGCCATCTGAGACAGGGCGGGGCTTGCGCGCGGTTGGCGGCGGCTGGGGCTTTGGGTTGGGGGGAAGATCACCGTAGGACTTCCGTGTGGCCGAGAACTTAACCTGACCTGCTAGGCCCGGGTCGTCGCCCTCGTCCTCATCATTGTACGAGACAAACTTGGCAGTGTATATGGTGTTGGGGGAGGTGACCTGGGTTTTGAGGTAGGAGGTGTTTCTCTGAGGCGGGGGTGGAGGGGCGCTGTTGCTGTTAGTGGCAAGGGCAGATGCAGGAGAAGGGGGCTGGTAGTCCCTGGGGAGGGGGGGTCTGTACAGACCAGGCTCTTCTGGCGTTAGCAGCTTGCGCTCGGCTTCCTCGTGCTGCCGGCGCCGCTCTGCCTCCAGGCGAGTGTAGTAATCTTCCTCCTGTCTCCTCTGAAGGGGGGGAACATGGGAAAAGCTGGTTAGAGCTGCCTTTGCTAGCCTGCACCCGCTGTCACTGAACGCCACATTACTGACGAGGCCTGGGTTAACGCTAATGATACTCTGGCTAATGAATGTACCAATGTTGTATGGCTACACTGTATTAAAAGAAATGTGTTTGAAGATCTGTACTCTGAATTTGATAAGCTGAGTGAATGATGTAGACCAAAACATTTACTCCTTCAGTATATACTGTATGTCTGGGTAGAGCCAGTGGTGTTTACACAGCAAGCGAATGTCACAGCAAAAACCATAACGTTCATGCTACAATCAACAAAGTGGTCTAAACAGTATAAACTACACAGACCACTACAATAAACTGGTGTGGTAAATAATTGAACAGTCTTGTTGGTATGACCAGTACCAACAAGGTACTGATCATACCAACAATACTGAAGAAAAAGTGGAAGTGCATGTAGACCACCTAAACCGAATTTGTCCAATAAAAATAATACAAATGTATTATTTAAGACAAAATTTAGACCACAGAACAGACTATAATTCTTCATGTGGATATCAAGTTAACTTGCTACAAAGAGCCTCAGGTATCTTAGTTTTGGAACTTGCATATTAATATTCTTAAGGCCCCGATATATTTAATATGAAATCTAAGAATGAACGGGTGTGACGTCATTTCTAATTAAATCTGGCCAAAAAGAAGGTGCTTTTGCTTTTGTTTTGGAGGTTCTTATCCGCTCGCCTGGGCGAACTTTTAGGGAACCATCTTATCAGCTGCTAAACACCACTTCCTGCCACTGGTATAGCATGTTAGCACATTAGCATCATGAATTCAGAATGTCATCATGACAATTTAAACATTATCTACTGCATATACAGTATATTACTTTAAATCATCTTGGTGAGGTTAAAACTGCTCCTTTAACTGACCTCATGTGAATTCTACTCATAGAATTAGGCATGAAGTCATTGATAACACATTTTCATGTCACATTAGTTAAGGATTAACATGTAGCGTCTTCATATTTAAATGCACTTCTAAAAGGCCTCCTGCAGCAGTGTGGCGAGTGTCTGAATGTTCACAAACAGTATACAATATCTCGGCTTTTCAAACTTCCTTTTACCCCTGAATGAAGAACTACTTAATCAGGGCCTTTAAAATAGCAATTAAGAGTCCAGAACAGGAGTGATCGAGATGTGTTTCATTGCACCACTCGCTTGCAGTGTAGACACTTGCATTTCCTTTTGTGTACACCAGGAGTTGCCAAAGAGAAACAAGTCATTGCCAACTACAACCAAACAGATGTGTCTGGTTGTAACTGGAATGGAAAGACTACAATATGAGATCCTGTTTCAAGGTTTGGCTGGCACTTTGGTGGTTAAGCTCTGGAAAAAAAACACCAAGAGGCTAGCTGCTCTGGTCTGGTGTGTGCATGGATCCCCTGGTTTAGTGTGCAGTGGGAATGTCTCTAACATGAGCAAGTGAAGGCAAAACAAAAATGAGCTAGTTCAATCTGCGACGGCCTCCACAACACCAAGGCGGGCCATTTTCACCAGCATTTCCAAGCAATGTTTTAAGGTAATGGCAATGGCCTCCCAACAAAATGCTGGATTGTGTGTACAAATCTGACACATGATACTCATGCATGTCTTTGAAGGGGTTGGGGATACATCACAAACACAGTGGAGATGTTGTGAAGACATGCAGTTGGACATCACAACTGGGCTCTAAAATTACCAGTGGTCTGAAAAATGATGCACATGCACACACAAATAAAACTGAATGATCACATAGTGGGAGAATGTTCTGGTCACATTTTAGATACAGAATGTAAATTTAGACCACTGGTAAGTTAATTACCCGCTGAGGCATTACAGAATTGTGAGAAGGTAACACATGGGCATAAACAAATTTAAATTAGCCTCTGACAGTTAACACAACACATAAAAAGTCTGAATTCATTATGAGACATTCAGGACTGCTGTTAATATTATTATTATTATGACCTATTTATAGCATAGTATATATACATAGGCACATAATTTTAAATGTAGAACAAGGTGGATGTGATCTTGTACAAGCCTAAAAATTAAATACAAGCTGTTCTCTCCAATCACACCCACTTACAAGATCTTAATGAACCATCCCCGTAGCCATCCACATTTGTCTCTTTCATGTAAATATATTGAAAGTTCTTATTCTTTTGGTAAAAGAATCTGGCTGAGACAAAAAGGAAAGTTCTTGGAGCTACATTATAATTATCCTCCTGACTAATCAATACTAAGATCTGGGAACAATATCGGCGATTGTCGTGAGCTTAATCTTTTAAAGCCAAGACGAGGGGGAAAATTCTTTAAATACAATCTCCATCCTATATGGAGTGTGTTTACAATATGCCTACAGTTGTAACTGTATAAAACTAACCCCATTTTAAAGCAATTTTATTGGTAAATAGCTAATTCTGATGATTAATGTTGTAATTTTAATCGTAGTCTTGAACCTACTGTAAACGTATGTTATAAACCTAAATTTAAAACAAATATAGACAAATCTATCTGTGTGAACAATGCACATTTACACTTAAAACTTATCATCTGCATTTCCGGTATCTATATCCTTTGATGTCAAACCATATAATATTAAATTTTAGCTTTAATATAAGGATCCAACTAAGTCTAGACAGTTCCTATTTTTTGCTGGTCCACTCCGATCACAATACCTTCTCCTCAGTCTCTCGTCTGGCTCTTTCCTCCTCTCTCCAGCGTCTCTCCTCCTCCTGTTTGGCTCGCTCCTCTGCCTCACGCTTACGGATTTCCTCCAGTTGCTGTTTCCTTTGTCGCTCTTCATCCTGTAGCTGAGGAGGTGCACAACATACAGTCAACTTTAGAGAAAAGCACTGTACCACAGAGAAGATGAATGGACCTAACTGAAATGCCTTCCTAAAATTTAATTATTTTAAGTCTAATACCTACATTTCAGACTTAAATCTGAAATGGTAATTTGGTGCATGGACCTGTTTTACCAGCAAACAGATAATTCTGATGGTTAATGTTGCAATTTTACTCTTAGTCTTAAACCTAGTGTCCTAGACTTAAACCTAAATTTAAAACCTAATATTTATCATAAATATAAGAATAATTATAATTTAGAAAAATTGGCCTGTGGACCTGTTTTATTGGTTAATAGCTAAATCTGATAGTTGATGTAGCAATTTTAGTCCTAGTCTTGAACTAAAATTAAAACCTAATTTTAAGGGGGGCCTGGGTAGCTCAGCAAGTATTGATGCTGACTACTACACCTGGAGTCGCAAGTTCGAATCCAGTGTGCGCCGAGTAAATCCAGTCAGGCTTCATAAGCAACTAACTGGACCGGTTGCTAGGATGGGTAGAGTCACGTTGAGTTAACCACCTCGTGGTCGCTATAATGTGGTTCTCGCACTCGGTGGGGCACATAGCGAGTTGTGCGTGGATGTCGCATAGAATAGCTTGGGCCTCCACACGTGCTACATCTCCGCAGTAGCGCGCTCAACAAGCCATGTGATAAGATGCGTGGATTGATGGTCTCAGATGCGGAGGCAACTGTAATTCGTCCTCCACCACCTGGATTGAAGTGAGTCACTAGGCCACCATGAGGACCTAGAGCACATTGGGAATTAGGCATACCAAATTTGGGAGGAAAAAAAATAGACCTTAAATAATACATTTAACAATTATTATAATCTAGAAAAATTGGTCCGTGCACCTGTTTTATTGGTTAATGGCTAAATCTAATAGTTGATATTGCAATTTAAATCCTAATCTTAAACCTAAGTGATAGACTTAAAGTTAATACTAACAATAATCTTGAAAAACCTGTTTTATTGGTAAAATCTTAAAAATAACAAAATAAAAAATCTGTTTTCCAAATACATTTTCAATACGAGAGCAGATTGGACATATTTCGTCACTTGTTTATAAGATGAAAAAAAATCATAGGTATGTGAAGACCACATTTATTGGTTTGGACAAGTGCTCAGTGTATAAGCAATGTAAAATAAACTACTGTGTAATTGAACTATTTTAATGGCTAACCTCTGAGTTACACAAAACCATATTCAAATGACTAGCTTGCTGTGGCAATTTGCCAATTTTATAATTGATGTCTTACTGAACTTGACAATGAGAGGCATTGTGCACTGTATAAGTGTACACAGGAAACAGAACATGCACATACACAGTTGCATGCAAAACAACTTAGTGACAGACCTGCAGTTTATCACATCTACCGTAAATCACTAAAACGGTAATCCAAACACCTTGCTCAAATTTCAAATACAAGACATTAACAATGCTCAGCACAGAAGGAAACACAAAATAAAGCAAGACACCTTTTCTCTCCCAAATCAGAAGGAAAGAAATAAACAAAGACATGTAGTCAGTAGTCAGAATAGGAGTGAAAATCCAGCATATAGAACCATAAAGAAAATTCAGAGTACATGAATGGCAAAGTGCCAGGGTCAACACATACACACACACACACACAGAGCAGTGAAAATTGGAGTGATGGATAGAGGAATGATGATCATGGTACTGTGATGAGGCCCACATGCAGACAGGTTCTGGGCCAGAGAGACAGGGCCGTGAAAACATGTGCCAACCTTCTCATGGTGCCACTGCACTGAAACAACAACTGCCGAAACCAGCAGAGCTTCATTGGTTTCAAAGAAAGCATGACTCTAAAGCTGTCTTTGGAATTAATTTGTGGTTTTCTATGTAAAAGTGTTCTTTAAAGCCTAGCACACACTACAAGACCCAAGGGAGGCTTGTTGCTCTGCACACATTATGTTTGCTGTCATGTTGTTGATGGTGGGGTACGCACATACTGAAACAATCTCAGAATAGGTGTGTCAATTACATTAAGCTATTTTCCACTATTGGGCTGAACGGTTCTGAACATTGTCAGTAAGGGTTCCAGTTGCATTTCCACAAGAGGTGGAAGGTTCGGTACAGTACAATTACAAACTGTTCCTGGCCCTGATTTCTCGGCACGGTTACCTAACCATACAGATGGAACGCCTTTAGTGATATGCTGACTAACAATTAGTCACTTCCAAAGCCAGTCCATTCCAATCCTGATTTGCAGCACCACAAAAAAGAAAACGTAACGATGCCAACGAGCCTGGATTAGTACGGAACGGCACCGTTCCACAACAAGAACCATTAGGCCTGATGGAGGAAATGTACCTAAGATTGTTCTAAACTCCTACTGGATTTACCTTGCATACACTCCTGCACATAGCAACATGAGTTGATTCTCGACAGTGTCAAGAACAACATGGAAGGGCCTGCATTCTTGCAGGATTTGCCCAGAATTGAAGATAAAAGCTGAAACATGGATGGCACAGTTGTTAGGGAAACGTGGTCTATCACTTAACTTTTTTTGTGGCTTTTTCCCCACTTGCTTCTCAATGTCTCGCCATCCTCTCACGCAATGTTTTGGTTGTTGCGGATTACTTCTCTCTATCTTTTCGAAGAAGGTGCATACACCTGACAACATATTTTCCATCAAGTTTCTGCAACTAGTCTGAGCATGTCTCAAAATATTGCACACTAGAAGAGCATCAGAGGAGCACTAATGTGTGCCACGTCCTAACCAGATGTGACCTGCTAAAAGGTCTCTTCCATGTTAATCCATGTTTTTGTCCAAATGAATGTGACGCGGCAGAAGATTTCATTTCTATTTTTTGAGATGTCATAGTGGGTAGCCAAAATCTCTTCTGATTGGCTGTGATTGTGTCAGCACAGCAGTTTTGTGTTCAGTGAGGACAGACAAAATGCTTGATACTAGAAACTTCTCACCTACAGTAGGCCACATCCAGTTTCCAGTTTCCTAACGTCATATTTTTCCAAAGTATGCAGTAATGGAATGCGTTATCCATCTTCATTTTTGGTTGGAGTAAAACGCTGTCCCAGTGT
The DNA here is from genome assembly GCF_025860055.1 of Xyrauchen texanus. NCBI lineage: Eukaryota > Metazoa > Chordata > Actinopteri > Cypriniformes > Catostomidae > Xyrauchen > Xyrauchen texanus. The sequence continues at coordinate 6,771,854 of NC_068303.1, forward strand.
GGATAAGAGGTGTAAGCATATCGAAATCAATGCATTTTCAAACAAAAAACATATTAGTGCGGACATGGCCCTAAGGACGAGGTGTAAGATCGAGCTTTTCAACAGACTAGTCACAGACGTAAAACATGCATGGACGACGAGCTTGTAATGTGCACTAGACTTTAATGATTATTGACGAAATATGACGTGGTTAATCAGATACCCCTAAATGAGCAGACCACTGCCTGTCCTTACAGTTTTATTTAGACATTATTCCAAAGCAGCAGTTTTTTCAATGAAGCAAACAATGAACATCCCAAGTTGATGCTTCCTTGCTTTAAGAATTGGTACATCTCTCTCTAAATAGTCTTGGATAAAGGAGCACGCCATGGCCGAATGAAGGGGGGAAGGAGGTAGTGAACAAGAGGAGACACAGGTGGAGCCGAAAACAGGAAGAGTGATAAAGAGCGTAAAGAACATACCAAATCTAGAACAGAGATTGCTGGGACAGCAGTCTGCTGCGGGAGAAACAGAAATCGTACAGCAACCAAAGGGGTGGAGGGGGGAGAGAGAGAACAAATTAAGTAGTAGAAATAAAGAAAAGACGGGGTTTAGAGAAAAGTAAAAAAACATTGGCGAAGTTATGTGCTGCCAGGAACATTCCAGGGCAGTATGGGTCTAATTAGCGCCCACTTCCCTTCCACAAACTCTTGCATGGAACTGGAGAAAGGCTCACACACTGGAACGCTGGTGAGGAATTTCCCCATCATTCCACATACCCCCGAAACTGAAAAATAGGCTATGATTTTCCCTTCAAACACACACGAGTGTTGACCTTCCCTTAGACGGCTCGACCTGCCAACTCCTCGGAGGAGATGACGGAATATAAAATGTAGCTTCCAGCAGTGTGCTACAAACAGCAGACTCTCGGGTGGACATTGTTGATGCTGCGCAAGTGTGGCTTGATGCACATAACAGCAGCTTTGGCAGGTGTTGGAAGAAAGAACGTTAGTAAATTTAAAGGGGGGCTGATGTCTGTGCGAAGGCTGAAAGTCAATGCAAATCATGACAATCAGAGAAAGATGGTGATTTAACAAGGCAATTGGAAAGGCCACTCACATACAGGCCACCAGGAAGTCAAGAGTCTAAATGATCTCACAGAGCTAAAATATTAAAGCAATGATCTTGTATAAAAGCTTCATTACAGACAGTTTCCAGTGCACAGATTAAACCAAGTCCTTAGTTACTCATAGGCCTGTGTGATATATTATGCTTTATTCTATGATATTTTGTTGGAAATATAAAATTAACCAACATCATGAATATTGCAGAGATTTAAATTTTAGTGAATTGTTTCATGAATCAGTTTGCCGATACGTCTGCATAATCATCATAAACAAATAATGAATTACATAAATAAAAAATATTTGTACATAGTGCTGTTTACTACAATGTATTGTTATATTGGTGCATATAAATCTGTACATTTAGTTACTCATGTTTTTCTTTTTCATTTAGTTAAAGAAAATGGTGTGGAAAACAAGCTGTGATTATATTTTAAATAGATTTTACTTTTACTTCATTTTGAATCTACTTGGCAACAATGAATGTTTGGTTCAAATGATGGTTCATTTGATTGAAAAAAAATTATGAAAAATAAATCACCTTTCTAAGCCATTTCAAAACTAATATATAAATGTCAAGATATGTAACAAACAACAGCAAAAGGCAGAAAAAAAAAAAATTAATATCTATATATATCACCCCTAATTACAAACACAATGAAATTTTCATCTTTGGTCAAAGACGAGGGTTAACATGTGCCTGGAAAGGCTTTGCACACCAATAATCGTTGATCATGTCTTGTTAGAACATCTCAAATAATCCTAAATCAATTTGTTATGTGGTTGATCAACATATAGAAAGAAATGGATCTGTTATTTAGAGGTTAATGAGCATTCATTTTAATGAGAGATGAGATCAGAAGAGATGTACTGGTCTGAACTGGGTGGGTTGATGCTGGTGCAAGCACTGGAGTAGTGTCCAGTGCTTGGCATCGGAAAGCCCTGCTCCTCCCCTCCGTCAGCGCAGCGTATATCAGCAGAGCAGCATGGAAAAGCAATGGCATAGGCATGTTGCAGGTGCACACGGCAAAACATTCAGTATAACAGTGTTAGCTGAGATAGTTACAACCAATCAACAATCTTTTCTGCTGTGGATTCAAATGCAAATGCAAAAGTCTATGAACATACAAACTAGAATTTGCAATTATTAACTATTTTTATAGAATTAACTTTATGGTTACATTTGTGCAGCAATGAAAAAAATATTAAAGTTGTTTTAAAGAGTACACATTTCTCCTTTTAAACACAATCAAGAAACTTCACTAGTCCTCAGATGGCGTGTAAGCATGGAAAAAAGTATATTACAAAGCATTTTTCAAGTTTCTTCTGGTACTTAGTCAACATTAAATGGCAATCAATTTGCAACCAATTTTACTTGTGACATATTTGAGTGATATTCAGTGAGAAAACATAAAAAAAAAATGTAGGGTGGCAAAGACAAACAGCTTTTTCTTTGGAATTATGAGCACTAATTAATTACTCACAATAAGACTAGGAAAGTGCATCAGTTTTGATTTCATGTTGACTAACAGTTTAGATTTGGTTCATATCTAAATATTAGTATCAGCTGTACTGATTACTTAGTTCTAACAATAATCTGGATCGCACTTCCTGTATCTACTTACCCTTGCTCTTTTCTCCGCCTCCAGTCTCTGCATAATAAGTGTGGTGTCTACATCTTCATCATCCTCCTCTTCCTCGTCCTCCTCGTTCTGTTTGGACTCCTGCAGTCTCTTCTGGAACTGCCACTCCAGCATGAGTTTTCGCAGTCGGTCGTTGTCCTCTGCCGTGCGCTCAGGCTTTGCCTGCAAGTCCTGTATTTCCTTGTCTAGAAGATCAACAATGTGAAGCTGCTGTTGCTTCTCCAGTTTCTCACGGGCGTCCCTCTTCCAGGGGTCTGGGGAGAGGCTATCGCTGTTGGACAATTCCTCTTTACTGATGGTGATGTACTGCAGGTCACGTCTCTCAATGGTGCGTGGCTGTTGCTGGGGTAGGAACTCACGGATTACCGTGTCCTGGGACTGTGAGGGCTGGCGTGGGAGGCTGGAGAGTTTATCAGGTCGGGCTGGTAGTGGTGGGTGTGGTTGAGGAGGTTGGACTGGGGGCAAGTAGGGTTGAGGCACCTGCACTGGAGGCTGTGGATGGGGAATTTGTTGGTGCTGAGGGGCAGGCGGTAGGGGGCCATGTTGGTTGTTGTGCATAACTGGGACGGGAGGGTTCCGAATCTGCACCAACTTCCTTTCCTGATCTCTTCTTTTCCTCTCTCGCTCTTCTTCAAGCCGAGCTTTCTCCTTTTCATACCAGCGCTGTTGCTCTTCGCGCTTCTTGCGGTCGGCTGCGGCCATGGCGGCTGCTGCCTGTTGTTGTGCAACAGAAGGTGGAGGCGGAAGGGGTAGGTCAACCTGTGGCTCGTAGTCATAGTGTGCAGGTGGAGGAGGAGGTGGTGGGGGTAGGTCAGAGCGGGAGGGTTGGGAGACACCCACAGGGCCAGATTGGGGGGCTATCGGGGTCTTCCAGCGACCAGGGCCACTCTTGTGGTTGCCCTGGTTCCTGGAGGCAGAGGAGGAGGAGAAGTTGAGGTGCTCTTGGCTGGATGTGCTGGACTCCACCGACGACGACACTTGGTGGTTCCAATTCTCGCCTCCGCCTCGGTACTCTGCCTCATGCTGTTGCAGGTGCATCAGGCCTTCCTGGTGTAGATGGTCCCCTGGGTAACCGCCGGGCACATCACACAGCTCCTCCTGTGAGCGCGCTACCCGCTGGCAAGGCACAATGATACAGCAGTGAAATTAATTTCTAATATTTGAACAATGAATACACAAATTATTTCAAGCTAGTATGAATTAGGGTTGTTACAAAAGCTTAATAAGATACAAAGCTATAACAGTTAATTTATGAATAAAATTAGCATCATGAAGATACTAGATGCACCTAGATAATACCAGGATACTGTGCAACACTAGTATGCAAAACTGAAAGCTAACCTGCATAGCTATGTTGTTGTTAGTGTGGTTATCCATAGGGGGTAGAGGCTCTGGCTCGTTATTTTGCCAGGGCTGGCCAGGGCCCACCCTGTCCTGACATTTAGAGGCTGGAAAAGTGAAATATTCTCTAGGGTATGTCTGAGTGGGGATTGGATATGCCTCTGGATGGGGTGGAGATGGCTCCTCCTGTTGGACAAACAGAGAAATGACCATTTGCAAAGAGCTGAGACAGTCTGAATTCAGATTCTTTATTCTCATATACTTGAGTTAGTGCATTATTACCGTCCAAACTGTGGTAAAGGAAAATAGTTGAGGGTAGAAATGTGAAAGTTAGTGTGTATGTGTATAAATCACAGAGGAATGTAAAATGAAGGGTGATCAGCTAATCACGGATGGTGGTTAAAGACTTCAATAGGATAAATTACAACAAGAACACAACAAAGAGTAAAAAAAATCAGGTTTCCATTAGACTCCAACAAATAATGTGGTTGGTCAGACAAAAACATGTTCTGGTGGGTGTTCGGATATGAGAGTTTCTGATGATTTCATTAAAACCAGAACAGGCATCACACGAAGACAAACCATAGTTTCAGCACATCTAAAAGTGGCAAACATCTCAGCATAAAGACTTTCTGGATATGATCAGCCCAGCTGTGTTGTTTTGTTGCAAACTACATATTTCAGTAGCGTGAGAGTAGCTCAGCTATTTTAAAAACAGGTCAGCATTTCTAGCAAAGGGCCATTTTTCCAACAAGTAGCAGCATGAAGCATGAAAACCCCCCACTATTATTCACTTTAGCGAATCACTTTGTTCAGTTCAATAGACTAAAATTCAGTCATCAGTCAAAAGTCCTGTGTGGCACTTTACATCTTTAATGAAATTTTTTGTAACATTTGTTATTTTATATTTTTTTTGATTGATAAAAAAAGTTTGATTTGGTGTATATAAGATTTACGCATTTCAATTTCATAACAAATTGAGTAATCTTTAATAAAATACTAAATATTTTAATTAATAAAAATAACTTTAATTTTGTTAAACATTAAACAATTTACATTATATGAAATTGCAATGTGTAAATCTTAAAAAATCATATCACATACATTTATAGTATTTTTAAAAAAATATCCCCTAGATAGCTGAAAAAAAAAAAGTCACCATTTGGATTAAAATAAGCAGATATTTAAGAGCCTATGATTGGATCATTATTGCAGTGATTAATGTGTTTCAGGTGGCAACAACTCTTTTAACCCTAACTGATGCAGTGTGTGGCTTCTCATTTCTTAAACAACCATGTCAGAAGATGTATCCTGTGGTCGTGGAAAGAGCAAAGAGAAAAACTAAAGATATTTGCTGAAATCACTGAAATTGGGTTAAGAACCATCCAACACATTATTAAAACCTGATAGGATAGTGGTGAACCATCAGCTTTGTGGAAGAAATGTGGTCGGAAAAAAATCTTGAATGATCGTGATTGGAGATCGCTAAAACACTTTGTGAAGTCACCTCATAAAAAAATCTACAGTAGAACTCACGGTTACGTTTAATAGTGAAAGAAAGAGTATTTCCACATGCACAATGCGATAAGAACTTACAGGATTGGGACTAAACTGCTGTGTTGCCACAAGAAAGCCACTCGTTAGAGAGGCTAATCAGGGAAAAAACAACTTCAATTTTCTAGGGAGAATAAAGATTGGACTGTGGAGCAATGGAAAAAGGTCATGTGGTCTAATGAGTCCAGATTTACCCTATTCCATAGCAATGGCAGTGTCAGGGTATGAAGAGAAGCGTATGAAGTGATACACCTGTCATGCCCACTGTACAAGCCTCTGGAGGCAGTGTTTGGATTTGGGGTTGCTTCAATTGGTCATGCAATGTTATGTGACAAAGTCAGCTGACTACCTGAATGTACTGAATGACCAGGTTATCCCATCAATGGATTTTTTTTCTTCCCTGATGGCACGGGCATATTCCAGGATGACCCTGCCGAGATTCATCGGGCTCAAATTGTGAAAGAATTGTTCAGGTAGTATGAGGAATCATTTACACATAAATTGGCCATCAAAAACTCCTGACCATTGAAAGTCTTTGGGATGTGCTGGAGAAAACTTTACGGGGTGGTTCGACCCTCCCATCATTGATACAAGATCTTGACCAAAAACAAATGCAACTCTGGACAGAAATAAATATTGTGACGTTGCATAAGGTTGTCGAAACAATACCACAACGAATGTGCACCATAATCAAAGCTAAAGGTGTTTTTTTTTTTTGGCAAGGACGTGTAGTTAGCTACTTTTTGTTAGTTACTTGTTGTGTTGCTATCTCTTGTTTCAAATGTGTCATTTGGAATATTTTTAGTAGCTTGAAGCTCAGCATGCTACAGTTTCAAAGTAATTTGGTACTCAAAGGAAGAGTTATTCACTGGTCAAAACGCGCTTTAGCACAAACCTGCAACATTCATCTTAGAAGTGTTGATAATTATGTCTACTCACATCAGTGCAGAGGTTTCCCGTTGAGACCGAAGTGATCTTTCCTGGTGCTCCTGGGTAAACAGGTTTTCCTCCTGGACTTTGTGCCTGGTCTATGGGGAAAGAGGTACACATTAATATAAAGCATCAGCTTTACAATGAGTCACACTGCAAAAAGCTTCCAATGTTGCCTGCCTTATACAGTGGCAGCACTGCACCCTTGCTCAATCTACAGAACAAGGACAAATTAAACTATATTATCCAAGTGTTAAGTTTGTAGTTTGAACTGAATGTGATAAGATTTGGTAACGCAAAATAATACTAAGAAAACAATTTGACAACATGCAACGAGACATTCACGGGTCATGAATAATACAAACAATTGCCCTCTGCTGCAGGAATACAATTCAGTAGGAAGCAATGCAAGCTTCTGAAGTGAAATAACTTACTAGCCACATTTGGACTGGACCGGTGGTCTGCACGGTTCTTCAGTAACCTGTCATCCTTCTTTGGTTCAGGGTAGGCATCCCATGTGTCTTGAGGACTCTCAGGTGAGCCGTTCTGCACAGAGTTGTTGTAGAGCTCAAAACCCTCACTTTTTGGTCTGGCTTTCCCCTTGTCCCCACGTCCACGGTCTGACGCTGTGGAGAAAAGAGAGAGACTTAAATGAGACAGGACTGGAAAGTACCTTCTAAAGCTGTTCAGTTTGTAGGCCTAAAACTGGAAAGATAATTCATTTCCTATGGTTTTTTTAACTTAGAAATAAAAAGTTCCGTGGTTAATTATTTTAATAGACTTTCACATTTTGTTCAAAAACATAAATTGCACTACGGTACTAGCATTAAAAACACAAGTTCCTTAATAAGGGCTACCACCAGGATTTTAGTTTGCCTACTTGCACATTATGTAGCAACTTGTTAGGATTTTGCATTTTAAAAGCATACAATTTGCGCTTGAGATATGACCGTGTAATTTATGTTGTAGAACAAAACATGAACATTTCTTCAAATAACGTTTTACTCTTTGAAAAATCCATTGAAAATTCCTGAGGGAATCCATGGTGAATAAGCCTTCTGGTTTAACCAACAAATTGACGTCTAGACTGAACAGCTCTATTCTGCCATAACTTGTTAATACCTAACTCTGATCTCTGATCAATAATGGGTTAGCATAAGAAATATACTACAAACATGTGTTAAAAGCATTTCGATTTTATTCTCCCGAACTGTTCCATGTGTGACTGGGAGCCAGATTCACCTCTTTAAGGAACTAGTCATGCCAACACGCTGTGCCGCAGCTGCTGATATTTTTCAGCAGAATGCTAAGGCTCCCACACACAAGCTTGTTAGAGCTCTAAATAAATATTCTTGCCACAGTAGTGCAGTGCGCTTACCACGGGACATCATGGGGGAAGGCTGATTCAGGAGTGTGGCCAGCCCGTGGAAAATTGCTCCCTGTTTGGCCACCTCAAGCGTAACGACCGAGCCGGTTCGTGTCATCAGTTCTGCCGCCCTATAAGACAAAAGATGAGTAAATGACAGCCATACGTGACACCATAGGCTAAGGGTTCTCAGCAGGTGGGTAGCAGTTCTGTTGTAACAGTGTTCTAGACAGCAGAATAAATCAATTTGTATTTTGTATTTTAAAATACATATAATAAAATGCAACTAAACATATAATTGTGCAAAGTAAAGCAAAGGTTGTGCATCTAATCAAATGCCACTGTATTTTGGTTCAAATTCTTCTTTCATTTGGTAGAAGCAAGCCAAATTTGATAGATCACAACATGGTTACGTGACATGCAATCACCCTCAAAAATCATGACCAAAACTATGCTACTAGTTTAAAAAAGAGACAATATGGCCCAGTCTATAATAAATATACTGTAGGTCTAATACAGATAAACATTGTATGTGCCAACCACAATGTATTTTGTGCTGTGAATTATTGGCAGCCGAAAGCAGTTCATACTATTATTAATACATTAAATGTTCGATTATTAGGGCTTTTGGGACATGAAGCAAAACCAGTTGAGAACCACTGCCATACACTATAATGAATTAATTTCATGTTCAAAGCATTACTTGCATAGCAAAGGAATTGATACTGACATGCAACACACCTGAACAAAATGTACATTTAAAGAGGCTAATCCAACAGTACGCCCCAAATCTGTTTTAAACTGATCAAGTCAACATTTTCTATAAAGAAACATCTCAAAGCGACCAAAGAGACCAACGCTGGAATGAATCCTAATGGCAACTCAAGTTTTGCCCATTCACATTTATAAAAGTGTAATGAGCCATGTGCTTTTTATTTAACTAAAATCCACATTGAAGTTTTATCAATTGTGCCGCATCTCAAAGCTCAGCTAAAGCTGTTTGAAACCATTTTAGAATATCCAAGTATTTGCTTAGCCGTTCTGACATTCAAACCACAAAGGTGCTTTGTAGAGTACATAAAAGTGCAGCTGAATAGCTTGCTGAACGAAGACTAACATCTCTTTGAAGTAAAATCCTGGGAATTTGCTAATAATTACATGACAAACTGCTAAAGGCCAAGAAATGTCAATATAATGAATTTTTTTTGTTCTTATTCCACATAACTGAGTGCATTAAGACACAGTACTTGCTCATACAAGAGTAATAAAATGGTCTTAGTATGAAATCTTTGTTTATTTAACAGAGATTTTAGTCTTCTTCGATGTAGCCGGATATTGAATGCTTTCCCTTTAAGTCCATTTTAAATCATTTAAATCCAATTCTGGAGACGTTATTATTGAAGGTTCCCTCAAAATTACCTCTCCTGTGAGAGGCCGACAAGACTTCGTCCATCCACGCTGAGTAACTGGTCTCCAGCAGCCAGACGCCCATCCTTTAGAGAAATATTCAAAACAAGACACAATTAGACACTCCAGAGATTTCTGGAGACATGAGGTCACAGCATCTGTATTTGCTTTAAAAAAAAAAAAACAATAAAATAAAAAATAGACGGTAATAAGTTTCCCCAAACTGAACTTACCACATCTGCTGCACCTCCTTTGACAACAGACTTGATGTAAATGCCGAGTTTGTCCTGCCCGGCACCCTAAAAAACAAAATAAAGAGAAAAACAGTTTGTAAGCTCTGAAAAATATCTAGATGAAATTCACATTTTGCTACAAGGATAAACCACTGGATGTTTCACTGTAGTGAACAAGGACAAAGAAATTAAGCCTTCATTCATAAAAGCTCTAGAAATCTCGAGGTGATGATATCCACACAAGTAAGCCACTTCATAAAATCTGACCAGATCTGTGCTAGGATTGTTCAAGCTAGCCATTTTTGACTCTCTCTGTATCCACTCCGAATACTTCAACCAATCCCAGGTCAGAGGTCATCGTCTGACATGGACCATTTGATGTTAGACTATGCAGTTATGGAGACATCAGCTTGGCCTAAATGCATGCTATAGAAAATGTCTTTAAAAATTAAATCTATAATTACATAAAGATAGCAACATTTCCTGCTTTGTCCTTGCATGGAGGAGACCACATAAGCTTTAACACTCAAAATCATATTTCAAACACATAATGATCCATAACTGGGCGAGTTAAATGGTCTGTTTAGAGATTTATGCTGACAAAGTGCCAGTGACATGGTGTTCTGGAGTTTAGCTTCAGAGTGGTTTGCTTTTAAGGGCTATGGTTTCAACTTTTCTTTGTAATATTTGTTTTTTTCGATGGCTGGATTTCCTATTCGTGCAAGCAAGTCCCCTAGCTTTTGCCAACGGTTCAATTAGAAAAGGATCATACTAAATTGAACAATAAGAACAAAATGGAGATCTAATAAAATACTAAACAAAGGGTCTCACTGCAGCGCGTTTCTTTTGTTTATTTAGAGTTCCAAAGAGACACTACACCAACCCCTATCCTTAAAAACCTAACCCTAAACTTCCTTTACAGTAACCAAAGTAACACCATGGTATTTTGCAGTGAAAAAGTAACCACAAAATTAAACATGGTTACAATTTAAACACTATATTACTGTAGTAACACCATTGTTTTGTTATTAACAGTTTTTATTAATTCCATCCACAAGAGTCAAACACAACATAAAATACGGAATCAATTATATACATTAAACCCCTCCCCCCGAACATCTTAGATCTTAACACATCCACAAAAAACATAAGTTGTGTCCCTGTCTTCTGATTGGCATCGCCAGCAGGTGGGTGTGTTTTTAAGACCAAGCCTAAACAATCTAGAGGTTGTACAATAGAATCGATGCAATATATTAAATTGCATCAGACGCACCCTTGAATCTCTAGATGTAGACTTGATATTTTTTAGAATCCTAGCCCACACACCCTCCTCCAATACAAAGTTTAAATCTTTCTTCTATAATCCCTTGAGAGAAGCTCTGTCCCCCAGAGTCTGAATTAACAGAGTAATACACTGATGCCTCATGACCTTTTCCAAAAACAGTAATCACCACTTCTAGAGTATCTGCCATTTTAGGGTGTGTGTGCTACTCCCAAAAATAGTACAGAGCAGGTGACGCAGCTGTAAATACCTAAAGAGCTCAGATCTGGGAATCCTGAAATGATTAACCATATTTTCAAAAGATCAACACTCCACTCTCATATAGGTCACAGAGAGTATTAACCTCCCTCACAATCCACTCTGACCAGTAGAAAGGGGACTTATAAATATGTAATTTTGGATTCAGCCATATGCTCAAGGTAACATTTAAATAAATGTCCAAATTAAACAATCTGGACACTTTTGACCATACCACGTGCAAATGCGAGATAACTGGTGTGAATGTAACTTCTCTGGTTAGTTTAAAAGAAAGGCTTTGCAATGACAAAATAGGGGCAATGACTTCCTGTTCAATACAAAACCAGGGAGGGGCTCTCTCAGTTGGAAGCGACCAATGAGCCAAATGTCTGAGACTGAATGCATAATGATAAAACAAAATCTTGGCCAAGCCCACCTTTGTTAATTGGCCTATGTAACTTTATGAAATGTAATCTGGGACACTTACCATTCGACAATAAAGGACTTTGCTATGCTATCAAATTGTTTGAAATAAGAGAATGGAACATCTATAGGGAGAGACTGTAGCAAGAACTTTGGAATAAAATACATTTTAATAAAATCATAGATAAATTTAATGAAGCCCACCTGCCCACATCGCTTGAAAACCTTTTTATAAAGGGGTCAAAATTATATCACACAAATTAGCTGGGAATAAAATGGCCAAAAATGTAATGCCCTGTTTGGGCCATTGGACAGCGCCCAGCTGAAAAGCAGTTACTGGGCATTAGGCTGTCAGAGACAAAGCTTCAGATTTAGACCAATTAACGCTGTATCCTGAGAATTTAGAAAAGGAATTAATAATTCTGTGGAGGCAAGGCATAGATCTAGTGTGGTCGGAGACGAATAATAAAATATAATCTGCGTAAAGCAAAAAACGTATGTCATACCACCACTGGAAAATCATCCTCCTTTCTTATCGTGGCTGCTATTGGTTCCAGGGCTAGACAGAGCAGGTGCCCCTAGAGTAAAATAATCTGAAATGAATACATTTATTTGTATCAGTCTGATCATTCGCCACTGACCACATGATATTAATGAGACGCCTGATGTTATCGGAGGAACTGTGACCCCGAATAAACCCCACCTGATCTATATGTATAAGATATGTCTTTCAGTTAGCCAAAAGTTTTGACAATATTTTAACATCTAGCTGGATCAAGGAAATTGGAAGGTAACTCTTACACTCGCAGATCTTTGTACTTTTTAAGAATCAGATTGATCCGGGCTTTTGTCATGGTTGGTGGAAGCTTTCCATTATTTAATGATTCTGTATAAACTTCTAGCAAAAGTGCAGCCAGTTCTGTAGCATAAGATCTAAAACAATTCAGCGCCAAAGCCATCTGGCCCCGGAGCCTTGCCAGTAGGCAAGGCTTTACCTCGACTAATAAGCTCCTCCAAGGTTCTCTCAGAATCGAGAATTTTTTTTTGTTGCTCAGTTGTCATTTATAGGGAGTTCTAATGGTTCCACAAATGATCTAATATCTTCATCAGTAGATGAAGACGTGGAACTATTGACATCAAGATAGAATTCTTTAAAAGCATTATTAATATCAATGGCCTAGGTAAATATTTCACCACCAGCATTTCATTAAGGGAATGGTGGAAAAAGATTCTCTCTGCTTTATTTGTCTATTCAAAAGCTTCCTTGCTTTGTCCCCCGACTCAAAGTATGACCATCCTGCCCTGAATAACCAAAACTCCACCTTCCACAATAAAATAGCATTATATCTGTAACAGTAATCGGCCATCAGATGACATTCGGTGCTTCAGCTCTGCCTTGGCTCTTTTAATATTCCTTTCCAACTCCACAAGTTCTCGTGCTTTGGATTTTTTGATGAACGAGGCATACTGCATAATCCGTTTTAAGTGCCTCCCAAGCCAAACCCACAGAGGACACTGAGGACCAGTTGATCTCCAAATAAACATTGATTTCATCCTTTAACATTTGTTGGAATTCAGAATTTTGCAAAAGCGATTCATTGAAGCGACAACTATATGATTTATTTTTCTCCATATGTGGCAACACCTCTAAACTCACCATAGCATGATCTGAGACCAAGATGTTTCCAATTGAGCAATTATGAACAGATGAAATGAAGGATTTAGACTTTATAGATTAAAAAATGTATTCTAGAATAAATCTTATGGATTGTTAAAAAAAAACAAAAAAAACAATGCCCTAATCCCTCTAATGATTTGCAAGAAATATTCCACAAAACAAACTCCATCCAATAGGAGGCATAAGCACAAAGAACATGCAGATTTACCCACAAACTGTCCCAAAGGAGTGTTATTCCACAAAACAAGAGACAAAATCTAGGCGGAACCAACACAAAAATAAACAAAAAAGGCACCCAGATTTCTCAGACAGTCAAGTGAATGTTCAGTGAGTTAGGTCCACTCATCTGCATCGAGAGCGTCGCACAATGATTTATTCATTCCATTAACTTTATGAAGGACATCGCTTGCTGTAGGCATGTAAATATTTTGCGGCCATCCTTAGTATCTATTCTCAATTTGAGCAGGAACATCAGTGCAAAAGCGACTTTCCATTGATGTAAGGGTTTCTTGAAATCCTTGAATCGATCACGTATCTCTTGTCGAATTTGCAAAGTCTAGGAACAAGAAAATGTTGTGGTTCTTCCAAGTTTTCTTTTACTCCTCACGTAACATGAGATATTTATCGGATGATCTCAGAAACTTGGCAAGAATTGATCGGGGCTTGTCTCCTTCTGAGGATCTCCGAGCCAGAACTCTGTGAGCTCGTTCAATTTCCAGCTTTTGGCATGTTATGTCGAACAGACCTCTGGAAGAGCTCGTCTAGGAATTTCACCTTATCTCGGCCTTCTTCATTCTCAGGAATTCCCAACAATTTGGACAATGTTTGCCAATTACAATTCTCAAGGTCTTCCAACTTTTCCAAAACACGCTCCAAGTCTATCTTTTCCACTTGTCAGCTGTGTTTTTCCAATGACTCCAGATATTCGCTCCCTTTCTCGACGTCCTCCACTCTTGTAACCAACTCAGAGAATTTCGTCTCCATGGCCTATTACAGCAAGATCCTCCAAGTCACCAACGACCTTCACCAGCACTGCCGACATGCACGACAGTTGACACTGAATCTCTCCCACTGCGCCATCCAAACGGTTTCCCCGGTCTGCGGCACTGCCAGGTGTTTTGGCTTGTGCATGTAAGTGTCTTTTAATGACTTCCGAGGATTTTGAATTCTTTGACATATTGTCTTCATAGAACAGTTATGGAACAGTGTGAATCTAATCTCACCGGTTTATGACACAAAAATAATTAAAAACTAGCAAAGTGCGCAGAGCTCGCAGTTCACACGTCCGACCCTTGCATGGCGCCACACAACTCACCAACAGCATTGTGAATTGCATCAAATCTATGGTTTCTGCCAAAAAACATGGTTACTACAATATCACTATACTGAAACTACCTTTATATTCATACTTATGTATTATTTTTAGTATTAAAGAAAACATTAATAGAGGAGACAGGAAACAGAATAAGAAAAAGAGTGCGACACAATGTGGAATCAAACCCGGGTTGAAAAGGCAGTCTCACCGGCGTTATGCCTATGCCACTGAAGCTACACCCACAATGTAGTTTGACATAAATTTCTGTTTCCAATCGACAATTGGGGTGCAAATAGCAGAGCTGTGTGGTAGGTATTATTTATACCTGGGTGCAAATAGTCACTACGAAATATACATTTTGGTTAGCATTTACTCCATCTCCTTCATGCCTTTAATTCAAAACATACAAACAAGCTACAATCAGTCACAACACAAATGAACCAATTATGTCTTAAGCCACACCAGACAAATCTGGTGCACAGCATTTTGAGGTGACATACATTGGAGACGTATACTATATGATTTAAATTTCAGTCTGTTCCTTACACAAAGCAACTGTATTGCTTCAGAAGATTGGAATGTACCGCACTAATATGGACTACGTTTTATGGTACATTTTCGGAAGTTTGACCACTTATTCACTTGCATTGAATGTAAAAAATAAGTCTGGATATCTTTAAAAAATATATATATATAATAATAATAATCCTCGTGTATTAACAGACGAAAGAAAGTCATACAGGATTAGAAGAGGGTAAGAATGACGACAATTTATTTTTGGTTTAACTACTCCTTTAAACAGAATGGCTTTAACAGGTTCTGCTTCAACAACTCAAACTTCGGTGTTCGTCTCCATTTTCTAAATATAAATATTACAATATGAACTCTTTCAACGGTACATTATTTACTTCTAAATTCCAAGACTGGACCTCCACCAAAGTCCGTGCCATGGTCCAAATGATAATTTAAGTGCTGTTTCAAGAACACGGTCATAACAAACCATTTACTGAATCGCATGCAACCCATACAGGCTAAGCTCACAAGCTCACAGTCACTTACACAAACAGAGTCAACAAGGGCGAAAAAAACCAACAAAGAGTGAATCTTTGCTGGCAAGCAACATGATCATAGAGGGGTTTGTTTATCACCCAGTTTTGACTGGTCTAGTATACGTGCCATATTGCTCATAAGCACTGAATGATGTCTCCAAGTCATCTATATAAGTGGAAAAGCAAAGGAAAGCTGAAGGGAAGTAATGAATTTGAGAATCAGACACCCAGTAACAGAATCCAGCTGGGAAACACAGGAACGTCTTTTATTTCTGCCCTCTTTAACAAAAGCCAACATCAGCCGCAGACCCCCCCAAACGCACACACGCATGCACACCAAATCAAACACACCCTTAACATAAACTCTCAGTTAGCATATTCATGACTTAACCACAAATATAATAAAAATATGAATCAACATGCACATGAACACTATTAGTTAACAGGCCCCAAAAATGATTGAGGTCATGCCAGTTATAAAGAGATGCAATCCAGCACACTTCCTTAGAAACAGAATTTTAACAATAATTTTTTTTTTTTTTTTTAACAAAAAAAAAAAAGAGACCAACCACAAACTTCTAAGGAAAGATCTGCAGCATTAAGTCAAGGGTGGAGCAACCAAATGCAAATAGCATGACTTATTACCGAGAGTTCTTTGCATGGAAATCACAAAAAGGCAAATTCAAATGAATAGTATGCAATAAATTAATCAAAATGCTACAAAATCAGTCTACTGTACAGAGAGACTGCAAAGAACAGGTAAGAAAATGGCCAAAAATGTAAACCAGATGTCATAAAGCATCTTGTAAACAACAGTCATGGTGCAGAGCAAGTAAAAAGGGCCTACAGCAATGTGCTCTGCCTTAGTATAGAACAAGAAACTTTTTCCTGTATGTTGAAGGGGTTATGTTATGTGAGCATGGACAATTGCACCTCCTCATGAGGTATTTACAACAAATAAGAGGGGGATTTCCAGAGGCCTAGCGGGAATAAACACCAGTTTTGAAACTTTGAAATGGTTAAACTACAGTCCGGCTAAGTTGTTTGAAAGTTTTTTGAAAGTAGTTAGTAGCTAGTTAGTTATTTACATATTGCTAATAAAAAGGAAGCCAACAGTCTTATTTGTCTTAAAATGAACACATATTTATCCTAAATACATATAATTAAAAACACAAATTTCTATAATTGAATTGTATACATAGTGATAAAACACTATTTTTTTTTAAATGATACATGTTTACATGGCTGGTACGATATTTCCAATCCAATTTTAGACAAGACACTGCTTTTATTCTCAATGTTGTGCAGCTTGCTATCTTTTTTAAGGCCTCAACTTGTCTTAAATCTTGAGAGGGATACCTGTCAGCTGGTAAAGCCCAAAAGCTCCCTGATTTGACTTTAAAAGTACTGTACATATTACGCTGTGATGAGAAACAAGCTGTTTTATATATATATATATGTATATAGTCTCTCCACATTAAAGAGTGAACCTGTGGTGAGAGACACATGAGAAGACCTGAGGTTGAGTTCTGAGGTGGGCGGTTTCCATGCTGTCTGAACATGACTGATGGAGGAGAGCTCTTTCCCAGAGTCCCTCAGCCGACCTGCAGCCGTCCTAAGGAAAGTCTGCATTAACCAGTTTTAATCAAAGCTGGAAAACCTCATCATATCTCTGGTGTGTAGAACATGACAAGAAGTAGGGCCTATAAAAGCCACTGATAAATATCAGATGCATGTTAACAAGAGAACTCATTTCTGTTTTTAAAACAAGCAGAACTGAGGTGATGGCAGCATAAAAAAAAACAGTTAATTAATACTTGCTAGAATGCTAAAGAAGTCAGTTTGACTTTGGTTCGGGCTCAATTATTTCAAAAGGAGATGGCTTTTTTCGCTTGACTGTACACTTGAGCAGGGTCATTTAGTTTCAGCTCAAAGGTCCCTGGCTCAAAATTTTGTTTTTGATATTTTATTTACTGGTAAAAGAAGTCATTAATCATGATGAAAGCCAAAAATGTAAATGCCATGTATATGTGTGTTTTTGCAGATGTACATTTCTTAAAAACTAAAACTAGATATAGGTACCGCACAAACTGAAGAGCCACATGTGTCACTTATTCTTAATAATAGTGCATTTCTGGAGTCTCGCAAATTTACATTTACGTTTTTATGTTAACTAATGAAGGTATTCTAGTTTCAGTATTATTTGTACTACAGCTGTTTGTTTTGTTGGCCAAGCAAAAATAGCTTCATACCATGTGACTAACATTTGATTTTTGACCATTGAAAATGGGTAAAATTAACCATTTTTAGAGGAAGCCACATTGGAAGCACCATATTTCTGGGATTTCACCATATAGTGTCTTTAATGCTTCCGGAGTTACAGGCCCTCCAATTTTGGAAAAACAACAAATAGCTTTTTTCCCAATTTGTGAACTTTGAACAGTGCAACAAAGGGCGCTGAAGTCAACTGATTTTAGTAATAGACCTTCCTACCTCTGTATAAAAAGTAAAATAATGACTCTTCTACCTATCTAAGGTTATTATATTGACCTATACTCTAGCTTCAAAATCATAGGCAAAAATTATAATTTTGACTCCCTCTACATAAAAATGGATAAGTCCATAAATATGAAATCATGGCACTTAATATTTTGGCTTTCAACATTTGCGGTTACCAAATCAAAAATTTCCTCCAGGGAAGTTTCAAAAATGTGGTTGATTTGATGTGGAATAACCCAGCAAGTACAGGAATACAAATGTTCTACAGACATTTGAAGGTAACTATAGATTGCCAGAAGGCAAGTTCACAGCTTGGAGATAATTATAGGGTCTGTGTGGCCAATAGATGTCTTGGCACATCCAAATTTGAGTGTCTATTCGCACTCAGTGTTACTCAATGTAAATAACATTTTACAGCAGCTAAATGCTTCAGAAGCAAAAATAGAACCTGTTATGCCTGTTCATGGAAGTGTTACAGTCTTTAATTGCATTGAAGTGAATGGTCAGTAAACATGGGGACAAACTGAATGTCTGACTGCATGTTTGGGGGCCAGATATTAGGAAAAATATCTTCCTCATACACAACTCTCCACACACAAATTTTCCCTCCATGCAGCTGTCTGGCATAGTTGGCATGCAAAGATATATTTGCATCTGCAGTACAGACATTAGACATTAAAAGGAAAAATGCTGCTTTGAAGGAGTTCACTGATAATAGCACTGTGAGCATAAGCTCAAACCACAAAATTAAAGTTTCCCTTGATGGTCCTAAAACCCCATGCACCTAGTAAACAAAGTCTAAAGCTTCTAGACCACACCCTGACACTTCCCGTCTATGGAAAAGCTTCCTAAACCTGCCGCTGCAAACAAAGGAAATTGGAAACCAAGCTAGCCAAAACTGCCGCTTTGCTGTGTAACAGAACCTTTCAGACCGAAGTGGAACTGAACTTTGGTGTGCATGCCCCCTCCTCAGTCTCAAACACTTGCATAAAACGGCTGTGTTCTGCAAGTATGTATGCCTCAAATCCACAGCTTCCTGTTAAATGTTTATACCTGTGGACGTGATAGGTGAATTGAGTACTCTGGGATACGATCACGTGTGAGCATAAACAACTGAGTGCCATTTGTTAACAGCCCCAGGGAGTAAAGGCAGTGCCTGACCTTTGACCAAAACAGTGGACCTCACAGTGCACAAGAAAAACAGAAAATGCATCTATTCATACAGGGCACTGAAATTAGACCCGCCATCATATCCAGACATGATTAATCACCCCTAACAAACAGAAAATGTCTAGCAGACAGGACAGTAGTTTTGCCCTGAACGTAGCTGGTTCTTAAAGTCTAGACGAGTGGAAGACAGATGGACTGCTGAGGTTGTCAGCTAATGATGGGTGCAAAATATCATAACTAACACAAGAGGCTTTCAATAATGAGCTGCTTTCAGACGACAGTCTTCATCATGTCTGAGTGGCTTCTATTCTGTCTCTAATGATCTGCAGACTCTGGGCTGATAGCTTCGGTAAAGAAAGACCAAACAAAAAGTCTGTCTTCCGTCATGGTCCTCTGAATGTGCATTGAGAGGACAACTGTTTTGGGCTGTCCCTTAAACTCCAAGCAATGTCTATCCTGAATCTTTTGCTGCGAGGAGATAGAAATTAATCCAAGACATGACTCATGACTTAATTTAAGGGTTCAGTCTTACCTACAAGGCTTGATTTCCCTTGCTTAAGGAAAAAAAAAAAAAACTGTCTTGAAGTTTTACAACCCTTTAGAACAACATGGGATTCTCCAACCATGTACCCAATTAGTGCACCCTCTCATACATTAATCTTTGAGTATTTATTGAAAGACAATCTTCCAAAAGGCCACAATTCCCTGCTCCTCCGTTCCTTCTCTGGACATGTAGAATCAAACAAGGTAAGAATTGTCAAAAATGTGATCATCTTAATAAATGCAAGCTGACAGTTTGAAACATCTCAATTTGGACAATTGTAGGGGGCAGGTATTATTTTGCCTGAAGTCTGAAATGAGCTACATTTCACAACAGTCAAAAGATTCCATCCTGAGCCGACTGAATTTGCAAAATGAGACCCAAGAGCCCATGGACTGTGAAGGTCCCTTGAAGAGAAAGTTGGCAATAAGCATGCTAACAAACATTACTGTAAGTATGCAGAAAATGACAAGTCAGTCTAAACATTTATGTTTGGCCATGTTTTGTTCTGCAACCCATGAACCAGAACAAAACATTACTTTGATGGCAATGGATTCATTTAAAATGGGTGACTGGTGTTCCTTCAAACAGCATATCAATCAAAGTGAATAATATAATGAGCCATTTGTGGCAAGTTAAAAGACACACATTAGAGCGAACTCGTTGCCGTGTTCACATTCTGTTCTCCACTCAGAGTCTTCAGGATATCCAAGCAGTGTTTGGGAGTCGCATCCTTCCATTGTTGTTGTATATGAGATCAAGAAGCCCACAGAAAAGGAAGTTAGGGAGCTATTGTGCTCCACACCAAGTACACAAACAAACAAAAACAAGTTTACATTACTTTGGGAAGTTTGGTTATGTGATAAAACAGAAGAAAAATCCTCAAGGCATAGTTTCTTGTGGCAACGCTCATTTCTGTGTTGCAGTAGAATAAATAGATCCAGAAGTGGGGAAGAACGGCAGGTACTGTAGGCACCATCACCATTATGTCAGTTTATAGTATGAGAAGTCAGGATTTCACCTTGTTTTTCTGAAACTTAACACTGTCCCAACAGGGCTGTTATCAGATAAACATCTGCAGCCTGAGCAATCAAACACAGCAACAGTAGCCCGGCTGCCTGCACAGCCGTTCAGCTGGACTGACCCAACTGAATTGTTTGCAACAAGTGAAGACGGGTTACAAACACTGGGATACATAACGGAGAACTCAATGTTCAGAGCTCGTAATTATTAACCCTTTGACCCTGACTACAAGATAGCAATACAAGTTAAGCTCCTGCAACAACATTTGTGTCAATGTTGATAACCACAAAAACAATTTGACTCACCCCTGATTTATAAAAAGTTAATAAAAAAATTATGGTTACAGTAAGTCACTTACAATGGGCCAGGGAAAAATGCTAAATACATTGTTTCTGAAGTATTGCAACAAAGCCATAAACATTATACATGTTAGCATTATTTAAGTGTGATAAAAACGCTTGCATGTTTTGCTCATGACAACACGTTGCAATATTGGAAAACTTTTCACAGATAAGGTTAGCAACAAATGTTATTGTTAACATATAGTACATTTACGTCTTGTAGTTATACTGTTGAAGCAATGTGTATTTTAAAGTTTATGGACTGGGACCATTCACTTCCACTTCAAGTGCCTTACTTAAACTGTCATTTCTTTTTAAATAAACAAAGACGAGACTAAACTATTTTCAGCATTATGCCATTGATGCTGTAAATTGAGCTTACCTTGTATTGAACCCGAATCACTCCTCTTTTTTTGCAAACGCAAACATTCACTTAATGAAGAACAATTCAACAAAGCTATCTCAATCTATGATGTGAAATGGCATCACAAAAATGGAGATATGCACTTTAAACTGGGTTATTATGTGTGTTTTGGAATGTAAACAAATGCAGTTTTTGTGTTTTTCTAGTGTCACATGGGTGTGTATAAATGTATGGCAAATGCTAATACTGAAAATCTACCACATGTTCATACATGTGTTGTTTGGTCACATGACTTTGTTTACACTGACAAAAACTCACTCTCTCACGGTTGATAACAGTCGTTCAATAACATTAAAATAATACACTAAATTAAAATGTCAGCAAGTGTTGACGTCCTTGCATTTATAAATTAAATTTAACCATGTTCTGGGTGTGTATTTTTATTTTTCAGATAACTGATTTGATTCTTTTAATGTGAAAATAATCTCCATAAAACTGCCACCAAACTCTTTAAACAACTGTGTGAAGCCCTTTCCCATTCATCCACTAGCACCAAACTATCTGTCAGCCTTTCTTTACACACTCATAAAACACGCACACACTCTTTGCCAAGCAGTATCTTACCGGCTCCTTCTTCCCGACCACAGAAAACCACATGGTGCTGTGCTCCACTCTGGAGTCAAGACTGTGAGCTAAAGAACAGAGGAACCAACTGATAATGGCCCAGGAAAACTTATCCAACTCTTTGAAAGCAGGCAGGTCTACTGATGACTTTTGGGCTACATGCTACAGAACCATAATATGGCAAATATCAGAAGTCAGAATAGGAAATACCACATCCAGACGTAAGAAACTCCAGAGACTATATAACAGTTCAGGTAAACTTTTAAAGCTGTGTCCGAGCTAGTTCCACACCAAGCAAAACCTTCTCTCCTCTTCAGATCCTCCTCTTTTCTCCATTATTGTGCCTTAACCCTCCTTCCCACTGTTTCCCAGCCTCCTTTCCTTCCCTCCCCTTTTCACTCCTTTCATTTCCTCCGTTCTACCTCCTACTAACTGCTTCAGTTTGCGATTCCTCAGGCAAGCAGTCTTGATAAATATAAAAGCAGTACAAGGGAGGTTCTGCTATGAAAATAAGTTATTTTGAGGCCCATATTCCTCCCACAACTACACATCCTCCTCTCTGTCCCTGAATCGGACTTATCTGGGAGGAAAATGCTTCTTTGGTGCCCCAAGGGTGGGAAATATGCCACTAAACTGCTCTGAAACATTCACTTGCATAGTGTTAATGCAAAAAATTATTTGACAGACCAAAAATCATATTTGTTTGAACTGCATATCGGTTATTAAGAGTAAATGTAGACTATTAACATGTGTTCCAGTTGCTCAACTGGTAGAGCATGGTGCTACCACTGCCAAGGTCACGGAAACACAAATACTGCTTAAAAAAATTATAATACATTTTACACACACACACACACACACACACGTTGTGTTTCCATGTTTTATGGGGACTTTCCATAGACATAATGGTTTTTATACTGTACAAACTTTATATTCTATCCCCTAAACCTAACCCTACCCCTAAACCTAACTCTCACAGAAAACTTTCTGCATTTTTACATTTTCAAAAAATATAATTTAGTATGATTTATAAGCTGTTTTCCTCTTGGGGACCAACAAAATGTCCCCACAAGGTCAAAGATTTTGGGTTTTACTATCCTTATGGGGACATTTGGTCCCCACAAAGTGCTACACACACATACACACACACACACACACACACACACACACACACACACACACACACACACACACACACACTACAGGTCAAAAGTTTTGAAACATTCATTCTTATAATTCCCCCACATTTTAGAATAACAGTAAAGTCATCAAAACTATGGAATAACATTAATGGTAATTTAATGGAAATGGGAATTATATGGACTAAAAATCCAAAATAAATAAAAACTTGTTATATTTTAGCATCTTCAAAGTAGTACTATAATTTGCAGACATGTACTCTTGACATTTCCTCAACCAACTTCTTGAGGTTTCACCCTGGGATGCTTTTTAAACAGTATTGAAGGAGTTCACATCTATGTTGGGCACTTATTGAATGCTTTTCTTTATATTATATACATGCATACATAAATGCAGCCAAAAGAATTTACTCTTATGGTATTTTTTGGTACCTTTATTCACCAAAGTAGCATTCAACTGATTGCAATGTATTAGAAGTTCAGAATTTTTTCCTTCAAATTGTAATAGTAATTTTTCACATTATTAATGTCCTGACTAAACTCAAAGGTTTTGAAACACTTCACGAAATGTTTCTATATATATACATATATATATATATATATATACATATATATATATATATATATATATATATATATATATATATATATATATATATATATATATATATATATATATATATATATATATATATATATATATTTATTAAGTAACTTAACTACTTGACAGTGCCATCACTTCAACATAAAACAACATTGTTTTTTAAAGGGGGGATGAAGCACAGGGCATTTCCTCAAAGTATTGGATTAGAACAGCATTCGGCACTAACGAGGAAAGAGACACAATTTGCTTACGACTCAATTTTGAATTTGAAAATTTTCTGAGCATACAGAGGAGCTTGTGACAAAATCAAACAAAGTGAGTTCTCATTAAAGTACATCCTTGTGTTTGAAAGAACTCAGTGTTGTGGAAACAGTATTGTCTGTTATGACCAGCATGGCAATGGTATTCAGATTATAGCAGCTACCAACATCGGGTATAAAATCCTCACAACACTATTCGTCAGAGTTAGCTCTCTAAAATTTTAAATGCTGTTATCGTTAACCTACAAATCCCTATGACTTTCTTGCTTTCATGGAACACAAATGTAGATGTAAGGGACTGACAGCCTCAGTCACCATTCAATGTATGAAAAAAAAAATAATAAAAAAAAATTATGTAATGAAAATGAACGGAAACTAACGATGACTAACTTCTTTTGTGTTTCGGGGATGAAAGAAAGTCATGGGTTTAGAACAACATGAACGGTGAGCGAGATTGACATTTTTTAGGTGAACTTTATAGTTATCTGCTCAAAAAAAGTTCTAACAACAGGTCACAACATTGCAATGAAAGCAATATTGTTTAATTTTACAAAAAAAAAAAAAATACAATAATAATCTGCACTTACCTTGGCCGCCACAATACTGAGGCCCATGCCATTGTGTTTCTTCAAAGTCACAGTCGCAACTTCTGGATCCTTCCGCATTGGCTATGAAGAAAGAAGGCAGGTGAGTTTACTTGGGGACAAAGAAATCCTTGGTTGTCTTTTTTACAGTGTTTCACAACTATGTATTTAACTCTAGTCCTGCTTCTGCGAGCTACGTCTAGTGACTGTTCCTGGAGCAAACTGAGGAGGTGGTGGTGGTGGTGGAGGGAGAATTAGGGAGGTTCTGCTGCTGGTTCTCAGAGTAAAGCCGACCGCAAGGAGAGTAACGGCGGGCTCTGGAGACGAGTCAAGAATGAAAGCCACATGCGTCGGCTCCAGAGTGCGTCAGGCCTCAGTGGGCTTGCTTACGCACGGGCCTGGGAGAAAGAGACCAGCTTCCCACAGAGAAGTACTGTGCCATGGCCTCTCCTTTAGTGAGCCCCACAGCATAGATGCTGCACATGGCATGCATTGTATAGAGAGCTTCAGCTATGCTCGCATTTTTGAGCATGGCTTGGTGTGTGGGGGACAGAGTTGATTCAAACAGAGGTGGTTTATAAACCCTTATAGTATGGGTATAAAAAAAAACCCTGGAGACTTTGGTATTATTATTACTATATAATTGGTTACACAAGGAAAATCGAAAGAGATGACTTAGGAGAAGTGCTTTGCTTAGTGAAAGCATGCTCTCAAAAGTGTGTCTGGGATAGCAGGTTAAGAGCATTCCAACAGGTTTCCCTAACAGATGGCAAAAATCCAATTTAAATTTCTCCATAGGCAAAACAAATTTAAATGATACCTTAAAAACCTTAAAAGACAGATCCAGATGAGATCCATGGGTGTTAATAGATGGCATATTCTTGCGGTGAAGCTATCAGTCTGCTTTATTTCAACTTCTTTTGAAAAAAAAAATAGTCTATTAGCAAATATTGTGGTGGAAAAAAAAAGCGCTATCCACGATCCTGAAGGGAAACGATCCACCAACCATCAAATCACAAACGGCAACTTCTATGACGCACTGTGAATGAATGACTTAGCGATTTCATAAAAACCTTCATATGGTTCTAAGAGTTCTAAGGAAAAAATTAATGGGAAAAATACTTCTGTAAACAAGATGGCTGAAAAAGTGTATGGGCACTGTAGCACTCTTTTGAAAAAGTGTCTGGCATTACATGTATTTTGCATTTTTATTATAGATTTATAATTACACACACACACACACACACACCACACACACACACACACACACACACACACACACCAGCTTCAGGTGATGTAGATCGCAAAGTATGATATAATACAAAAATACAACATAAGTAAATACAGAAGCACTCTCGTTGTGGAATAAGCTGAGCCAGAGCTGCCACTTCACTGAAGCAAACCTTGTGTGTTGAGCGTAAAGGAATACACACAGTTATATTTAATGCATAATAACTTGCATATATTGGTCATGTAAATAACCACAAACTCTGAAACTGAAATTGCTCTGTGGGGTCAGCGCCTCTGTGCAAATGTCCCCATCTAAGGGGGAGAGACTGAAACTGCACCTGGCTGATGCACACACAATCGCGGAGGTGCTTGTCTCTTGGGTGTGCGCGGTCGCTGCAGCTAGATTATAACGTGATGGCTCACAACTTATTAGTTCATAATATATGCGTCACTGTGTGTTTTTTATTATCAAGAAAATTGACAATACACAGCTTTATAAATAAGAGAGAGTTTGTTTTTTGTGAGTTAAAGATGGATTGAAGTGGGGAAAAAAGTGAGAGAGAGTAGTCTGCAACAAAATATGTTTTGTTGTTTTTTGGCTTGTTTTCCATTATAAATATCTAAAACTCCTTTAAAACAATGTACATTTCCTTTAGAAAAATCTATTAAAATCAGCGAAAATGAAAGAGTACTAAGGGAGTACTACTAATTTTATTAACATTTTTCACGTTACATTAATACAAAATTAGGTGGGTAAAACATGCATAACTATCATGAAAATAGTCACAATGTAAAAAATATCTCAAAATAGGTTTCATTTTCTGTATACATAATATAATTTCTTATTTATTTCTTTTGATTTCGAAGTAATATATGTCCAGGACATTTTCTTGACAGGTTTCCTGATGCAAAAGTAAATGGGGTCAATTATGATTTCATGTTGACTAGGTAAACGGTACCGATTCAATGAAATCAGAGTTTTACAGTAAGCACTGATCCTTTATAACACTGGGACATGTGAAAGAAAGAGATATAAGGGTGGGGTACTTTGTGGTTTTTAAATGCACTCTGAGCTCTAGAGCTTTGAATACTGTGGGGCAGAACATTATTACGTAAAAAAGAAAAAAAAAAACAGATTGACATTATATAAAAAATACAAGAAACAATAAAAACAGGGTAATTACAGGTTAACTGGAGCAATTAGGGGCTTTGTGTGTTTAGGGTGTGGACAAACATATCATTTACAGCCAGTCCTTGGGCACTATGGTCAAATATTGCCCTCTGTGGTGTAATTGGTTTTGGCTAAAATCTAAGGGAATGAAAGGTTGTTAAAACATGTCCTAGCAACTGATTTCAGACCCATGCTGGTGCTGTTTTGCAAATACCATCCATCCATCCATAATTAAGGTGTTCATCTTTTAACTATTCTTAACGTGTCTACCAACCTAACTACCTATCACAATAATATTTTAACTTACCAGATCTGAAATTTCAGTCGAGAAGTGGCTGTCACAATTTGCTCCTTCAAAATGGATGGTCCAAGTTCCAGGAGAGTGCGGATGAGGGGTCAATCTACAAAATCCTGTTGATGAATCAATGAATCAGAATACATCCACTACACTTACAAAACAGAAGTTTAAATCCACTGGTCTCTCCCTGTCTCTCTCTCAAATCATGATAGGAATGGCAGCAAACAGAGCATTCACAAACCACATTTCTCTGCTATTACGTCAGTCTTAAAAAAAACAAGCACAACCAATGCTCTGATTCATCATTCACCTGATACTTACTGTGCACACCACAATCATTAAAATCAAACACATTAAAATCATTTAGAACCACAGCGGTCTGTTTTCGTCTGTACCTCTCTGGCAAAGTGGCTCTAAGAACTCCTGAAATCCATTGGGAATGTTCCGCACCACGTCACAGGAGTAGCCGTCTTCAGGCAATAGGAAAGGAAGCTGCAGGTCAGGGTCCTCCTCCAGCTGTACTTCGCGCCCATCGCTTCGGGCCAGTTCGTCCGCAGTGTTCTCGGCCACAGCTACCACGTGATCGATCAGCTCCTGTGGGAGGAAGAGAAAAATGACTACTATATTACATAAGAAAACCATTTCCACTGTAGTGAAACTCATTGTTAGTTATGAATAGGGACGGTCATGATAGTTAAGTAGTTGATTAGTGAGGTCAAAAAGTTTTTTTCATATTTCTAGCAGCAGTGCTTTAAAAAGCATAGTGACAGTGTGTTGTGCTTTAGCTGTAAAACACATGTTAAAATCTTCTCTGAAAAGTTGTCTTTGGCTGTTGCTTTGTGTCTTGCACTGTTTTTTGAGAGTTGTGCCAAAGATTTTCATTTTTAAGACATTTTGTCTAGCTATAAAGAGACTACTGCATTCTGCCTCAACATTTTTTAATGCAATAAAATGTCTTATGTACTGTAAATGCCCTCTAAGAAATGCATCAGGTGAACCCCAAACCAGCCTACTTATACAAGGGGTCCTTAAGACCGAATAGTTCAGGCAACCACCAACTACAGTAGTTGATTCTGTACTTCCATCGTTAGGAATGCCTTTCATGGTAATGGCTATATTTTTCATCAATGATCAAAGTCACATTAGATGAACCCCTGCAGTCAACGGAAACGAGCAGAGCTACTGTGGACATGTTGAACACCTGGTTCAGTTTATCTCAAACAGGACATTCACCATTAGACCAAAACTGAGTGAGACAGGTCAGAGAAGGAACCAGCCATGCCAATCATCACCAGTCTTTTTCCCCTCTTTGGATATATGGAGCAAGAAGAGGAAAGAGCTGCTGACTTACAGGAGGAATGTACGGCTCATCAGGAGCGCAGTGGTAGTTGCTCAGCAGAGCGTTTAGCTGCAGAGAGTTGAGCTTAAAGCAGGTGTTGTTGATGTTCTGGACGTCTTGCATGGAATATTTGTCCATAGTGAGCAGGGTTGTTGCCTTAAAAAGACAAGAGGGACAGCTGTGATACAGCCTTTGTTCACAGCACAAACAATCTAGGTCAAACTATCATATTGTATGAATATACATCAGGGCTGTGAATTGCTTAAAATAATGTTAACTAAAAAATAGCACAATTATTTTCTGCGATCAAGATTCTGTGCTAGGATGTGCAGTCGAGCAAATATCTCCTGAAGATTTACAGTATATAATATATACAGTGCATGCCACAGGCTATTTACAAGCTTTTTTTTGCATGTTTCTAACCTCGTTATACTTTGGGGACATAATCATTTAAAATATTCCTTAAAATGTGTTAAATATGACTTCATATTGGGGATGACATTTAAGGCAAAAGTGGTTCGTAAAATAGGCAACAATTTGTTTCGCATTACAAAAATGCAAAAAGCTTTCTTTTAGGGATAGGGTTAGGATTAGTTTCTATTATTTACAACCAGCTTTATTTAAAAACAATACAAGGTCCTTAATAAGATGGCAAGATAAAGGTGTGTGTGGTACCTGCACTATGCGGCTGAGGTGGCAGTCTGCGGCCAGCTCCAGGCCCTGTTTCTCAGCCCACGCCTCGATGTGGCTGAGTTGTTGTCGCAGTATGGCACTCCAGTAGTGCGAGCACAAGCCAGAGTCTGCCTCAGTCACCAGCTTGTTAAAGAGCCACATGTTGATGAAGTGAAAGAGCTGGGAGAAAAGCTGGATGGTGAGGGCCGCATTGACACGGCAACGGCGCAGAAGAGACATTGCGCCCGTTAGTGTGTGCAGGACGTCTTCTGCAGTGGAACAAAAAACAGTCATTGTAGTACAATATATACTGCAAGTTCATGTCAAGTAGATATGATCTCTTTAATTAGTTGTATTACGACGTTTCAGCATTGTTCTATGGTAGTTAATTGGCCACGTTTCTCTGTTGCTATAAATGTTTCACCATTGTACTTGAGACATTTTTGTATGTGTTCTAATTAACTGGGAAAGTTTCTCTGTAGTTAAAGATATTTTTGCAATGTTGACTTTAACTGGGCATTCATCTCTTGCTTAAGATTTTCAGCAGTTGTTTTTGGTTAACCAGCCATACATCACAGTTACTTTCGATGTTTCACAGTTCTGGTCTGTTAGCCATGTTCTTTGTTGCTCAAAATGAGTTGCATGTGAGTTGTTTTATTTAATTGGGTGTTTCAACATTGTATTGTTAATTTTACATTGTACAGTTGAAGTCAGAAGTTTACATACACGTAGGTTGAAGTAATTAAATCAAATTGTTTAACCACTCCACAGTTTTCATATTAGCAAACTATTTAAACAGGCAAGTTGTTTAGGATATATACTTTGTGCATGACATGAGTAATGTTTCCAAAAATTCTTTACAGATTGTTTCACATTGTGCCTCTTTGCTTGACATCATGGACCTCAAAAGACCTCAGAATAAAATTGTGAGCAATTTCCAAATGCCTGAAGGTACCACATTCATCTGTACAAACAATAGTATGCAAGTATAAACACCATGGGACCACGCAAGCATCATACCGCTCCGAAAGGAGACGCATTCTTCTAGAGATTAACGTAGCTTGGTGCAAAAAGTGCAAATCAATCCCAGAACAATAGCAAGGACCTTGTGAAGATGCAGGAGGAAACGGGTAGACAAGTATCTATATCCACAGTAAAACGAGTCCTATATTGACATAACCTAAAAGGTTACTCAGCAAGGAAGCCACTGCTCCAAAACTACCATAAAAAGCCACACTACAGTTTGCAAGTGCACATGGGGACAAAGATCTTCTCTGGTCTGATGAAACAAAATTTGAACTGTTTGGCCATAATGACCATTGTTATGTTTGGAGGAAAAAGGGTGCAGCTTGCAAGCCGAAGAACACCATCCCAACTGTGAAGCATGGAGGTGGAAGCATCACGTTGTGGGGGTGCTTTGCTGCAGGAGGGACTGGTGCACTTCACAAAATAGATGAATGACATCATGAGGAAGTGGATATAAAATTATGTGGATATATTGAATCAAAATCTCAAGACATCAGCCATGAAGTTAAAGCTTGGTCACAAATGGGTCTTCCAAATGGACAATGACCCCAAGCATACCTCCAAAGTTGTGGCAAAATGGCATAAGGACAACAAAGTCAAGGTATTGGAGTGGCCATAACAAAGCCCTGACTTCAATCCAATAGAAAATATGTGGGCAGAATGTGTGAGTATGGAGGTCTACAAAAACCTTACTCAGTTACACCAGTTCTGTCTGGAGGAATGGTCCAAGATTCCAGAAACTTATTGTGAGAAGCTTGTGAAAGACTACCCAAAACGTTTGACCCAAGTTAAACAATTTAAAAGCAATGTTAACAAATACTAACAAAGTATATGTAAACTTCTGACCCACTGAAAATAAATAAAAGCTGACATAATTCATTCTCTCTACTATTATTCTGACATTTCACATTCTTAAAATAAAGAAGTGATCCTAACTGACCTAAGACAGGGAATGTTTTCTATGATTAAATGTCAAGAATTGTGAAAAACTTAGTTTAAATGTATTTGGCTAAGGTGTATGTAAACTTCTGACGTCAACTGTATTTCTGTTGTTTAAAACATTTTGCCATTCTTTGATTTAAATACATAAGTTCCTCTTTTGCTTTAAATGTTTCAGTGTTGTTTTTGGTAACAACACTGAAACATCAGTGTTTGTTTTTTTTAAGATGTTTTTAATTGGGCATATTTTACTTTTGTCATTGTTCTAGTCTTAAAGTTGGTTAGAGTCACTCTACTAGACAATCTTTGTTGACAAAGACAACGGATATATTCACATAAATATTCATTTAAAAGTTTTTAAAATGACATTTTATGCTTAAGACCAGAGCAAATAAATGAATACTTTGTCCATACCAGAGCAAACCCACACAAACTCAAAACACATCATGTATTACACATTTTTTTCTCTCAACAGTTAATCGACAGTTAGATATTGCACTAGGCCATACCACAATTTATACTTTATTTTAAATGAGTGTGCAGTTAATTGTCCCCTATCTTTCTATCCCCAAAATATAAGACCTCAGCAAACAATGATTAAGAATTTTTTTCTTTTTTATATATATATATATATTTAAGATGCTTATGACTTTTAAGGCCTCAAATTTTTAATATGTTTTAAGGACATGTGTATGGTGGCTTTGGTGCAGTGTTTCAAAACCACCACAAGGTGGACCAAGGACTTTTACAACTGTAATTCTCACTTGCCCCTAAGACACAAATTATTTATGTAAGGTGCCTGAGGGGTGCACAACACAACCAAATTAGCAAGGCAAATAACAGCTGAAAACACAATGGAAATAAGCCACAACAAAACAAAATTAGCCACTACACTATGGAATTAATACTCAGTACTCCGGGGAAACGCTCAGTACACACTTGTATTGACTTGCAGAGGGACGACAATCTCTCATGCATTCAGACTTAAAATATAGTATAAATTTCTTAAAAAATATATATATTTAGCTGCGGCTTCATTTTGTTGTGTTGTGGCTTATTTCCGTTGTGTTGTGGCTTATTTCCATTGTGCAGTGCCTCATTTCCATTGTTTTTTAAGATTTAATTTGCTTTGCTGATCTGGTTGTGTTTTGCACTTCTCGGACACTGACTGCATTTATGCCCTTTAAACAAAAAATGTACTTGGCACATATTAACCCAGAACGCTTACCAGGACAAAAACTAATTTAACTGTGAACATAATCAACTTATGAAACCTGGTCTCTGCTCACCGATCTTGGGTCTTTGTGGGTTCTGTTCATCAGGATCTTCGAGGAAAGCAGGCATGTAGTTGTTCAGATCCGACTGCAGACAGTGCACCAGGAACCTGCAGGAAAACACATTATTCAGTGTCCATATATCAACTAACTACAACAAAACAGTCTAAGAGTCCAAAAGGAACTTCCTGTAGAATCTCAGAAAATCTAAAACCTGGCCATCTAACAAACCACACGTCAGGCACAAAAGCACAGTTGTTTCAGCTGGTCATTCCAGTGCCTTAAAAGAAGCAGAGGCGCTCCAACCGCATTGTTTGTGCTGAGCACAGGCCCCAGGACCGTACCCCTTCTCGCATGCACACAAAACTACAGCTCGGCCAATACAAGCCAGACCCAGAACATTCCTTACTTTCAGCACTTCCTGCAGACTGACAAAGGTTCCGAGAACACTGTACGTACAGGCCAAAATTTTATATTGTTATAGAACATTGTTTTCGGACATAAATGGCTCATACTGGGTTACATATGACACAGGAATAGTGTTGTTTTTTGACAACTAGACTAAACAAGCATGTAAGCAGAGTGCAGACAGTGCAGTCTAGCTATTATTTTTAATCCATTCCAATTTTTGTCTCACATGCAAGATTATACACATCAAGACAAGTTCAAGGTACTTTCCAAATACCGTTTAGCAAGCAACACTCTGAGTTCACAGAGAAAACCGTGATGCTATTTAATAGTATAGCAACAGTCAGGTTCCAGAAGTAAAAATCTCCTTAATTTTCTCTATAGGCAAAGACCCGTGTGTGACTGCTCTGTGTATTTTCCATTTTCATTTGTAACTAGTCGCACCTAATAATCATGCAAGAAAATATATTTTTTTCTTGACCAAATAGTTTTCCTAAAAACACGTCAACATAGTTGTGAAAATTCAATAAACCCAAGCTATAAATAGTATTTTTTTAATCAAATTGTTTATGTTTTCAGAAGTGTTTGTTATTCATGCTTTTGAGACGTTACAGACAGTCAGTCAGAAATTAGCATAATTAATTCTGATTCCATGTAATGGCCAGCATCATCCAATCACTCCCAACCATGTTCAAATAAAATTATACATTATAAATGTTAAATCTATGCATCACCATTGTCCAATGTCTGACAAAATTTTA
Organism: Xyrauchen texanus; assembly: GCF_025860055.1. NCBI lineage: Eukaryota > Metazoa > Chordata > Actinopteri > Cypriniformes > Catostomidae > Xyrauchen > Xyrauchen texanus. The sequence continues at coordinate 6,805,682 of NC_068303.1, forward strand.
AGTGGACCAAACATCATATGCAGCTAGAAACTTTAGGAGTAAATGCACATGGGAAAAAATAGGAAAGCTATAGGATGCTCCCTTTGTCCCTATTTAGTGAATGACCTCCAGTGTGCTGTCCAATCTGTCTGCACTTGTCTCAGAACAGTTCAAAATGCACCTGAAAGCAAAATTTTTCAGCTTTTGGATGAACCCGTTGATTCTTAATGTGATAATGAACAAAAATATAGGATTTCTAAGGAAAGAATGTGCTAAACTACACATTAGTGTACATTGTGTTTACAGCGAGGCGTTTCAAGATAAATTGCTCAAATTTTAAAAATGGCTTATCAGATGCAACTAGAGACTCTATTCTTTTAACTCAAACAGGTTTCAATGTAAAAACGTAATTACGTTTCTTACCAGACTTAGTTTTTTGGCGTTTCTCCCAAAGACAATCCCTGCAGTGATCGGTGCTATGTTATTTTGTCACAAGAATCTGTCTGTTGAAATGTTTTTGAAAATTGTACTCTTTACTGAAAACTGAACAGAGTTCAGTTTGTGTAAATAATTTTAAATTATGCGTTGTGTATAGCAAAACCTAAATACAACATCCACGCATGTGTATGTGGGGTCGCACATGGTTAAAGTCAGATCTACTGTGAGCCTCAAGGTTGTTAATTGATGGTATATGCTTCTGTTGAAGCCAGCAGTCCAAATTATTTCAACTTCACTTTTAAAATATTCTGTTTCAAAGCAGAATTTCATTACTGATGATACTGAAGAAAAAAAACATCCACCAATCAGAGAATCGTGGCCAACAAAGAGCATCAAACAAGCTCTGAAGCACTATGAATGATAGTAAGTATAACAACAGTATGTGGTCTCTAATTGTGTCAAGACCTTCAAATCAATAATTATAAGTTAAATACAGTCATTTTGTCCAATTTTCAATTTACTGGATGGTTTGGTTCATGGCTTAGAACTTCATGTTGTCATGTCGCATCTGATTAGGACATGGTATTATGTCAGGTAATGTATTTTTCTGAATGTAGCATGTGTGCATGTAAATACATACTTGAAAGCCATCTGAACAAGGTGAGCAAGGACATCCTGTGCATCTAGCGTGATGCGACTTAGATCCTTGTCCTGCTTGATGAAATTTAACAGCTCTGAAGCATTGGCCATCCAGAAAGCCAGAGCCCCAGCAATATTCTTCTGTTTCTGTAACACAACAACATACGGAGAAGACAGAGAGGGCAGGATGAGGTGTTAGACATCGCTAAAGCAAAAGCACCAAAGGTCAAAACAATTAGAGAAGGGTTACAGCCATGAGAAGCACTGAAAGCAGCACTCCCGGGATAGACCTGTGCCCTCTGTCAAACCCAACCTGCCTCCAACAACTAGTCACCGTGTCCAGACAGAAATAAAAAATGATACAGAGAGCATGTTAGCATTAGCTTAAACTCCAAAATTGAAGTAAATAGGACTGACTGGTAACAGCAGTGACTGGTTGCTTTGAAACCCACATCCATAAAAAAAAGAGGGGGATACACATGGTCCAGACTCGACCCAAATGAACTGGACACCTGTGTATAGTGTCACATGTCTATCCCAAATGACGACGACAGTAACACCCCACCCCAACCCTCCCAAATGCATCATACTAGGGCTGGGCGATAGAGTTAAAGAAATGATATCTCTGAATTTGTCAGCTTCTAAGATATTCAATACATTTCTTAATAGGGATGCATTTTATTTTTTATACACAAATTCAACAATCCTTAAAAAAAAACAGAGAAGATTTAGCTAAATATATTTTTACTAACATATTTTGGCAAATGTAAATAAGCTGAATCAAAGTTAAGTGTCAATTCATTGAAACGGACAGTTTGCACAGATTCATAGAAATGAATCAAACTACTCCAAAGCTGTTTTTGCTATCGAAGTTTAAAATCACAAATGCTATTAAAACATCAGTCTTAATTCTCTCATACTAAAAATGTGAATATCTGAAACATTCCACTTAGATATTTCAGTAAACAATTTCGACTGATAACGCAAAATAATCAATGAATCAGTTACGAATCAATTCATTGAAACAGAGAGATTAATTCACAGAAATAAATACAATTAACAAACTCTAACAACATTTTTGCCACTGAAGTTTAAATCAGAGATGCTATTAAAACTTTCTTGCGAGTCGCGAAACAAAAAGGATCGCAAAACTAGTCTTAAGACTGAAAAAACATTAAAATCATTGCAATATATTTTGCCAGCAAAACCATGTAAATTCAATATGTATCGCCCAGTCCTATGTCATACTTGCGACAGAATATATACAAAAGAATGATGTTAACCACAGACATCAAATAAATTAAAGTTCAAAAACAAAGTAAAGGAAACATGGGGTAGTCTCTCATCCACACTGAAGTGCAGAAAGCAGAGGTAAAAATGGATGCCAGAATTAAAATGTTGCTGCAATAAGAGATCATATCTGCAGTTTTTAGTATCACATGTTCCAGGTTCAGCTGTAATGAGGGTTATGATCATTTGCTTTTAGAGTCCAGCTGTAGGATGGAGGGATTACTTGGTTGGCTTGGTTTCTGTTATGGGGGGGGTAAAAGAGTCATGGAAGACTAAGCAAAAGCTGAATGAGTAAAAGACAGACAGGAGAGAGAGAGAGAGAGAGATAGAGAGAGCGAGAAAGAATGAGATGCCTCCCTAGCAGTGCGGACTCCTACCTGTTCACCTTCAGGAATTTCCTGTAGAATAGTAGGTGTGGGGGGGAGAGGAGGGGGAGAGGGGAGGACAGACATCCGACAGGACAAAGAGAGAGACTGTCAACAACAGCCATGGCATGGACAGATTTAACAGGTATGTAAACATGTACGTACATACAAACACATACACACATTCAGTGAATGGACATCATCTAGCACACAAGGTGATGAATATTTCAGCAAAGTTTCTGAAATCTTTTGCTGAGCAGATCACGTTTAACCTCTAGCTGAGACAAGTTTATTTTAGTTGTGTTAGGTTTGAAATGTCCTCCAATCTGAAATCCGCCTATTGATTACCCCTGCTCTAGATTGTAAAAAGAATGGTGCGAAAAACTAAAAACATCCAGCGAGTGGTATGGTTTGATAATGACAGAGGTCAAAGGAGAATGGTCAGACTAGTCCAAGCTGACAGGAAGGTGACAGTAACTCAAATAAACATGTGTTACAACAGTCCTATGCAAAAAAGCATTTCTGAACACACAACACGTCGAACATTGAGGCTTAGAACAGGAAACTGAGGCTGCAATGGACACAGGCTCACCAAAACTGGACAGTAGATGATTGAAAAACAATACCTGATCTGACAAATCTGGAACTCTGCTGAGGTACACAAATGGTAGGCCCACTGCAGCCTCAGTTTTCTGTTCTTGGCTGACAGAAATGGAACACAATGTGGTCTTCTGCTGTTGTAGCCCATCAAGGTTCGACATGTTGTACATTCTGAGATGCCATTCTGCTCAATACAATTGTACAAAGGGTTGTTCTGAGTTACCGTAGCCTTTCTGTCAGTTCGAACCAGTCTGGTCATTCTCCACTGACCTCTCTCATCAACAAGGCGTTTTCATCCACAGAGCTGCTACCCGCTGGAAGTTTTTTGTTTTTCGCACCATTCTCTTTACACTGTTGAGTGTAAAAATCCCAGGAGATCAGCAGTTACACAAATACTAAAACCAGCCCATCTGGCACCAACAATCATGCCACGGTCTAAACCATTGGTTCCCAACCTGGGGTCCGGGGGGGGGCGCGGGAGTGGATATGCTTTGAGGTGAATAAAGATGCATAAAATGTTACACTAATAATTTTATATAAAAATATTTTTTCAAATTTAAAAAAAAAAAAATCATATGCTTACAATGCCAAGATAAGGCAGTCAAAAATTATCTCTTATATAAAATAATTATTTAAATTTTGCGCGCACACAGTCACTTGCCCAATGTGCTTGTTGTCATAGTAACGGCAAAATCAAAAGGAAAATGGCAGAGAAACGTAAATGCGGTGATTCTTCAGAGGCAAAGAAAAAGTTAAGACACTATGACAAAACCTACATACATTTTGGTTTTATTGAAGGCCAAGACAAGTCTCGGACAGAATGTGTCTTTTGTGGTGAAAAACTGGCAAACGACAGCATGAAACCAAGCAAGATGAAAAGACATTATGATTAGCTTTGTAAAAAACAAGGATCTGTGCATGCATGCATATAAGTAGGCTACATACAGCATTCTACCGTGCATATCTAACATTACGTCATAACATTCAGTATTCTATGTTTATACACAAAATCCTGAAAAAAAAGAGAAACAACTGTGTTTTACTAGTTGTGTAAAAATGAAAATATTAGGTTAAAAGGAAACATTTGAAGTTGAAAGGAACATTTCCTGTGTATTCATGTAATAAAATGTCATTAAAAACTTAAAACTAAATTTAGTTACTATATACAGTGTGTGTGTGTGTGTTTATGTGCATAGCATTAATGTATATATATATATATATATATATATATATATATATATATATATATATATATATATATATATATATATATATATATATATATATATATATATATATATATATATATATATATATGGGGGAGGGGTCACGGATTGTTAAATATGTCCATAGGGGGGGGCCCCCAAGGAAAAAGGTTGGGAACCACTGGTCTAAACCACTGATATCACATTTTTTTCCCATTCTGATGGTTGATGTGAACATTAACTGAAGCACCTGACCCATATCTGTATGATTTTATACATTACAGTGCCGCCACACGATTGGCTGATTAGATAATCACATGAATAAGTAGATGTACAGGTTTACCTAATAAAGTGGCCGGTGATTGTGAATATACATATATACATTGGCGGCCAAAGGTTTTGAATAATGTACAGATTTTGCTGTTTCGGACGGAAATTGTTACTTTAATTCACCAAAGTGGCATTCAACTGATCACAAAGTATAGTCAGGACATTACTGATGTAAAAAAACAGCACCATCAATATTTGAAAAAAGTCAGGCCACATTTCCAGCAGCCATCAATCCATTTAAAGTGGAATGAGAGGAATATCCTAATGTTTTTCTATTTAAAATGCCTCTAAAACCAGGCTTTATAAATCCATTCCCTCCATCTTCAAGTACACATTTCAAGGTTTGGGCCTCAAAAATTTGTTTTGGGCTTATATATTCTCTTAAAGAGACATACTGCAACAGTTCATATGAACAATAGTCTGTAAACCTCATGCCTCAGGGTGAAGCAAATTTGAAATGCTGAACTTCCTCTAAACTCTTGTTACCATGTTAAGGATAAGACAGATGTATTAAACTCCACTATTTGTGTTTGATCATTGTTGTTAGTGTATGAGATATAGCTTTGAACACCTGGGTGGGCCACACAAAAGAACCGCACACCCTGACCAAATAAGAATGGTAAATAAACCAAGAGCATGTGGGCCTCATTTGAGAACAGTAAGGCTGTCAAGAGGGTGCTGAACAGAGCGCTGCTAGGAAAACATTGTGCATGAATGTAGGTAAATCAAGGTGTACACACACACACACACACACACACACACGGGAGTGCAGTAGTTTAGACACTGTTTGTTGAGGCAATGACCTGAATTGATGTAAGCAGACTGAAACAAGCTTTAACGCTACAACTAACAAGAATGTATAATGTAACTACACACACAGTGCTAAATCAGAGCTACAGGGACACATTGCTACACCTAACTCCCAAACAAACAATAATCAGGCCTATTTCACACAACCTGCATCTTCGAAGAGTGAAGGCCCAAACATAATCCACACAAGTACGTGAATGCAGACGCATCTTGCTAAGCAAGCTTGATTTAACGTGTTGTGAAATGCGTCACAGCGCAATTCATAACCTAATAACTTTTTTTCAATCAACAATGGCCAAGGCGGAGCATCAATTTGAGGAGTCTTGCCAAACAAGTTAGATTATACAAATATATTTTTATTGTCTTTTTAGCAAATACAAATCCACACTCCTTAACTGTCAACAAGTTGATTCCACAACATCTGGTTTCTTGGCACCTAAAAAACTCCCTTTGTGGTCCAAGGTTTGTACCCGCCAGAGCAATGCAAGACCACAAGTAATGTATGTACAACGGGACTAAGTGTTGGCAAATCACTCGCTTCTGCGTTTGCATACATGAGTGAAGTATGTTTAGGCTAAATCTGTATGTTATAAGTGTTGTTGCATATGTATTTCAATGTGAGTGTAGATCATTATATTTATTTTTAAAATACAATTTAAATTTAATACTTTTAAAAAAAAATTACCTTACATTAATGTTAAATGTAAAAAAAAAAAACAAACCTTAGTGCACTTAGTGCAACGCACTCATACTTGCAGGTGACGAGAAAAGGAACTATTACAAAACTGGTCTTAACTTAAATGTCACTTAATTTTATATGGCCAGCCAAATCATTGCAAGTAGATCATAAATATTATATACATCACCCATTCGTACATGACATTCAAGATCGTAATAATTATCAAAGGGCCACTCACAATAACATTTTAGAATTCATTAAAAATGGGAAATCAGTATTTTCTGTATAGTGCCGCAGCTCTGTTTGCACAGCAGAACGTAGTCAGTGTGAAAACTCAGCTGTAATGTTCACACTGTGCAGATGCAGTATATCTGAAACAGGCCTAACACATCAAAAGATGATAGTGAGAAGCTCATTCTAATTCTAGGAAGAATTGAAGTAAAAATGTCCAACACTCACCTGGATAACTCCTTCCATCATGCTCACCATCTTGTTGATGATAGCGATAACCTTGTGCGTGCGTTCTGAGGGGCTGATGTCGGGCCGGTACTGACTGGACATGACGTAACGGCAGGTCATGTACAGCACGTAGGTGGGGGACAGTTTGAAGTGCACTGTGGAGCTGTTGGTGTAGTTTATGATGGCGGACAGGAAGGCATCCTCGGCTGCAGGAGAAAATCATGGGATAGAGCATTGTTGGGATAAACCTCATTACATTTAAAACCCAAAATATTTATAGGGTTCGACTCTCACAAAACTTGTCATGAAAATGTCCTGGTCATATTTAACCATAAAATATTTAACCTTAAATTTAATATGAGAGAAAAAAATAGAGAATTACGTTTTACATAAAGACAATGAATCCTACATTTAAAAGAATATGTTCCAGGTTCAATACAAGTTAAGCTCAATTCACAGTATTTGTGGCATAATGTTGATCGCAACAAAAATTTGTTTCAACTTGTCCCTCCTTTTATTTAAACAAAAAAAAGCAAAAACCGAGGTTACAGTGTGGCATTTACAATAGAATGAATGGGGACAATGAAAGTGAGGGTTTAAAAAGGTAGACATGTAAAGCTTTTAATTTGATAAAAGCACTTGAATTATTCCTTCTGTTAAAACTTGTGTATTATTTGAGATGTTAAGTTGTATAAATTGTAATTTTTACAGTCATTTTAGGGTTTGTTGACATCGTCATGGTAATGAAGTTGACTTTACACAGAAAAGGTTACTAACCGATTTTATCACACTACAATAATTTTTACTCACATATCCTTTATGTCTTGTGGTTATACTTTTCAAAGTACTATAAAAGTTAGTATTTTAATGTTAATATTCACTGGAACCTCAATTTTTGCTCATTACAATAACACAGTCATGTTTTTGTGTGTAACTGTCACAATACAAAAAATCTTAATGGCCCTAAAACAGGCTTTATTTTCTATAGGCAAAATATAATTTCTTATACGTTTATTTTGAAATTATATATAACAGGACATTTTCTTGACAGGTTTCATGCTGTGTTTACACAAGATCATTTTCATTACAGGAATAGCAATTTTGGCAAAGTGATGCTTGAGTACGGTAATAATAATTATCTTTAACATTATAACTTTCTTTTGATTTTAGAGTATCTTGAAACTCACTCCTGCAACCTAGAGGTATGGTAAAACAATTGTAACCTATTCTTTTGTCTAAAAAGACTTAATTTTTGGATGATTGTTTTACTGAAACTCCCAGTAAATGAAAATTAAGACATGAAAAGCACTGACCAAACTAGTGTTCAAGTAGTTAATACTTTCCATGCATTGATCTATGAAATGGTCAGGGATGGATTATGACTTGCAAAGACCCTGTGGGGGGGGGGGTCGTTGCTCATGCCCAAAAGGGTTTGAGAGGGGGATAACCAAACTTGATCTTGCAACGTTAAATCCCAGTACCCCCTAGGCACTGGCCCCATTGGCCCAGTCAGTAATCTGTCCCTGGAAAAGGCAAACCATTAATGATTTCTATAATTAGCTGCTTTCTTGCGTTACAACAGGGACAACCAATGGTAAAAAAAATTAAATAAATTAAAAAATTAAAAAAAAAGTCAAGCAGAAATACTTTGTTGTATCTGCAAATGACACAAGAGAAAATATTATGGCAAAATATTTGCACAAACTGAAAGTTAAAAAGCAGCAGCCACACAGCAGACACTGCACGTGACCCATGACCCAGTTAATGTTCGATTGCACAAACAGAAATTGAACCAGCACAAATCAATCAGTTTCACAATGGGACAGATGTGGCACTCACAATTTTCCCTGAACTCGATGCTGGCTGGCAGCGTGAGCTCGGGTCCATCCTGGGACCTATGGAGAAAAAATTGACACTCGATGAACCAGTTAAGATAGGACAGATTGACACCGCTGTCTACTGACGCCCATCGCTCCAGAGACCCCGCTCCTGTCCTGCCATACAACATCCTGCCAGAGACGCCAAACTGTGATGTGTATGTGTGAGTGTATGTGTGCTCTCATCACACTGGATAATTGATGATGAGACTGCAGGCAGGTGAGCAGCAGGCTTGGGTATCTCAGGTTCATGTTACATATAGAGACCTGCTCCCTGCACTGACTCCACAGAGACCCTCATTGACTGATAGCTGACAGACACAAAACCTGCTGTTACTGAAGACAGAATACAGCAAATGGTGCTGTGTGGTCTAAATGTGTCATCCTTTAGACTTACAGTGGATTGGCACACTTTCCATTTTCTGCACTTATTGTGTGGAATGGATCTAATGAAAACATGGGCTCACAATTTCGCCAACTTAATTCTTAAAGGAAATTAAAGAAAATTTCTGTCATCATTTACTCATGCCCTCATGTCGTTCCAAACCATTATGTCTTTATTCTGCAAAACACTAAAAGAAGAATGTTAAGTTTACTGATTTCAATACAATGGCAGTTGATACTTGATAGTGACTCACTTTTTAGCTTAAAAAGGGACCCAAAACGGTCAAGGCAGTGTATATGACTCATGTATTACATTCCAAGTCTTCTGATGGTGTACCAAAAGTTTTGGTGATCTGAAATTTTACAGGAAAAATCTTGACTTGCACCATATCCTTTGCACGTTCATGGGTAAAAAGTGAGTGCAAAAACACTGCTTTCATAGTCGAATATAAAAGGCAAAAAATGATATATATTTTAGATTGTTTCTTGCCTATATCTATCGAACAGATTCAGAAGACTTGGAATATGACATATGAGTCACATAGACTACTTTTTTGACACTTTGGGGTCCTTTTTAAGCTTTAAAATGAGTCACTTTCAACTGCCATGGTCCTGAAATCAGTGAACCTTTAATCCTTTAAAAATCCTGTTCAAGTATATCAGAGGTTGTTTATTTTGAAAATTACACATATACATATATACATATATATACATATATATATATATATATATACACACACACACACACATACATAAATACATATAAAACAAGTTTATAAAAACATTTTTTGAAATATATAAACTTATTATTTATTTTTATTATAATAATAATAATAATAATAATAATAATAATTTAAAAAGTATTTTATTAGATTTTTTATTTCAGTACACATCCCATGTTGCAAAAAGGTTTATTTTCATAATCTTTCATTAAAAGGCTACATTTCAAACAATTGAAATCCTGATGGAAAAAAATTATTTCAATATTTCTAATGATCTGCTGCACATGGAAATCACCACAAGTGTTACGAATGTCATTTCAAGTTGTATTTTTATAAGATAAAAAATGTTAGACAGGGGTGAGCGGAACAATACACACTAATTGATTGCACAAAGCATTATGTGAAAAAAGAAAACAACTTATTGTAAAAGCTGGCATTAAAAATTTCTGGGTGCAGATTCCATGCAAGCATCACTATGGCCCTACTACAGTAAGCACACAGAGCTTACCTTCCGTCATGTTTGCTGAATTCCTGCTGTTCTCCTCTGATCATGGGTTTAACCAGACCTCTTTCACTACCATTTCCTGAACGTTCCATCTCCAGCTTCCCTGAGCTCTGAAACCATCAAGTATTCCTCATTTGAGATACATCTCATCACATGCAAACACACACACAGATCTGAAAAGGCCTGGCAGATACAACACCTTGCTTGTAGGGAGTGCAGAGCCACTGTGAATGTCCCCGTGAAGTTCAAAGTTCGCCTCTGGGACACTCCTGAAGGACAAGAAGAGAAACCAAAAAAAAAAAAAAAAAAGAGGGGCAGGGGGAGCAGGGAACAAGGTTAGACCCAGGGAATCTGCTGGAAAAAGAAATCTTTTCAATAGATGACATAGTAAACACTATCCATGGCAACATTCTCCAAACAGTCTAAGACAAACACGCCATTTAGAACCACCTACACACCTTCTATAACACACGATTACATAACACCTGAGCTACTAAGAAAGTCAAACAAAAACAGCATCCCACAGCCGGATGCATGCACACATTAACACACGCAGCAGACAAATCAATGGTGTGCCGGACATTGTTAACAGCCTAAATGAATGAGCAGCCTAAATATACACCCACGCAGTGTTTTAACAAAATAATACAAACTGAAAGTAGAAGCATCATTCTATGACAAGATTAAAAGGCAGCAAACTGCTACCGTGTGTAACAGCTGTCAACCAGATGGGCAAAAGCACTAGTTCTCCATGCACAGAGGCGCCACAAGCAACTGCCATTACTGAACGGTTTTTAATTTTTTTTAAAAAAGTAGAGTTAATAAGTAGAGTTCAGAATTTTCTGGAACTTAAAAACTAAAAGTAAACATATGAATATTACAATGAATGAACAGGGGTGTCATAATCATGTCTTAAGTCTTTGAAGCATAAAAGCATGTTGAATTGCTCTAATCGAAAACATAAATGCATTCTACAAGAAAAATATATTTCGCTTAACAAAATTCACTTCCTCAAATTCAGTGGTTCAAATTCTGTTAGAAAATCAATCTTCCACATCTGGGAACTGCAGGAAAAGCAGCAGATTACAGATCCACAATCGCCATCTGATGCTATTCGTCCTCACCAGTCGGTGGTGCAATGCGATCAGGTGTTTACTGCTGAAGACCAAAGCTGCAGGTAGAGAGAACAGCTGTGTACGTTTTGATAGTTTGTTTTTCAAAATTGTTTGAGTGTAGAAAATAGATAGATATTTGATTTGCATATGTGGGTGGGCAAGAAACACTTTTCCACTGATTGGTCAACCCACGTCATCATCAGTTCCTTAATGCCATGCAACAGAATAATCATCCACTGTTGCTCAACTGGTATTGCAGCTACATATTATCTCTCTCTCATCAAACAACCAGACTAAGGAATGCCTGTGACACAAGCCGGACTAGTCAGGGAAGGGTCTATAGACAAGGCTTTGTGACAACATTCTTCTGCGTGTGCCAGAGGAATATTAGTTGTCTGTTTAAGAAATAGCCTATTGATGTCGCTTGCATCTGTACTCAAAATTACTTGGCCTACTTCTTAGGCACACAGTCGGTTTTATTTAGCTGTCAGCTATCAAACTCTCTATCAAAAGGTGTGGCAAAGCTGCACACAGCGTGACCCACAGTACCACGTGGAGCGGATGCATCTACATTGTAGTGAAGCGCACAGCAGTATGTGGAATGCATTGGCTTTTAAAAATGTTTATAAAAAGATTGCCAATACATTGCCCAGGATCTTACATAACTCAGATGTTTGAAACGCTGATTGTTGGTAGGCATTACATATAATTTAGTATGGTGACCAGTCCCTGAATTGGAAGATTTTTTATTTATTTGTCCATGGCTGGGTTTCCCGAGGCACTCGAACGTTAGTATCACTAAAGTAGTACTTAATCTCTGCGGCGATACTTTTATCAAATGGAGGGTAGGCCTGTTAATATATCCAAATATTAGGCTTAATATTTAGTAATAAAATTTGATAAAATTATTTTAGAACATTACCAAATTATTTTACAAAATCCAGAAGACAAATACACAGGAAAATGAAGGGACAATGATCACTAACTGACAAAAAGTCCTTAACCAGGCTTTATATTTACTGATTCAAAACTTATCAAACAAACATTTGGCTACATTAGAGACTTATTAGGATTCGCGTTGTGTGCGTTCACATACGTGCATTTCTATCATTAATCTCTATAAAGATGAGCATCAATCTAAAATACTGTTTTACCATATTTTATTTAATTAAATGTTGTGATTGTCATTAACTTACAGCATCTCAACAAGTTTACTTATAATTTCTAAGCGTGTCATTAATTCTGTATTATTGTCATGTTGAGAAGACAAACTCCTGAACATATTGGCCAAGGTTTCAGCGTTGGACCAGACAGCTCATGAAGTTTATTAAGTTTTACTTTATAATGAGCAATACATGTGCTGGACTGGTTTGGGAAACAGGCATAACTCTATCGTAAAACAATGAGCAAAGTTAGTTAAGATGATTGTAAAAACATAAGTTGCAACATTATCGGGAAACCCAGCCATTGACATTTTTATGTTCTCTGATTTTATTTGATCTATTCATCAATTTTTATATCTATTTGATGTATTATTATTATTATTATTATTATTATTATTATAACAACTATTATTAGTCTAACTTGATTCTTATTACTAATAACATAAATTATTATAGACTTGAGTAATGTGACCATGCAGTTTAAAACTGAAATATACCTTCATAAATAATTAAAATATGGTTAACAGAGGAGATTAGATTGAGAGTGTGCAATGAGAGATTCGTTCTCTCCATCTCTTCATCCTCCTCCTCTTCTTTCTTCCTCCAATGGCTGGTTCAAATCGGCTCACATACAGTACAGTCTTTTAACAATGCAGAAACAGACTGCATGATGCATAATGGCAGTAATACTACAAGTACACAGTAAACTGAACTCTAACCAGATGATTTATTCATATTTAGACCGTATGAGTAATTCAATCAGTCCATCATTTTAATATCCTGTTCTGTTTGTTCAGTTTCCATATAAAAATGTAGGTTACATGAGAACCCCTTATGATTCACATTACCTGGTTTACAATTCTATTGGGAAACAAGGCTCATGGTTCAGTGCTCACATCTGCAATTAAAAACTTGCGATCAGATTTTTAAATCATTCACATGGCAGCGATAATCATTGTTTCTATCTTGAAAAATCCAAGTGTAGAATATTGACACCGTTGCAACCAAAAAAACTGGGTCTGATGTCTACTTTGCCATTGCAAAATCTCGGACACGTGTTCTGGGTGGAAGTAATGTTCCTTCTGCGCTGTTTCACTCAGCTACGCTCAATAGACGAAATCCATAAATTAATGAGCTGTACGCAAAAACAAGAGTAGGAGAAATTGAGAGGTGATCAAAAAAAATTCTAAATATTATTATATAATCATGCATGTGAGTCCTTTAAGCTTGACTTGAAGAGAGCTTAAAGACCCAATGTGGAACTTAGACACTGTAACACTAAATGCAACATGTTTCATGTAGAAACACCTTGTCATGTGTTCCTCTAGACTATTCAGTAGGGTGCATTTCCCAAAAGCACTGTTGTCGTAAGTTCCATCATTACCAACATAGTTCAATGTTTTGGTGTTTCCCGAAACCTTAGTTCAAACGAACATTCTCAAACAGCATTACAAAATTAAATGGTTGAAACTACAGCTCTTTACCCGTTAGTTTGCTTTGTGGACATCATTTGACTTCGCTGAGGCTTCTATATATTTTATTCCATATGCATGTTTCATTCTGTGAAGACTTCTAACATTTTTTTTTAAATATATGTAAACATGATTAATGTACATGTGGCAGTTTTGGCTGATTCCCAAACGGGATAAATCAGCCTCCAATGGGAGGAAGAACAATCAAAATAGAAAGCTTCAAACTCAATTTTCAATAAAAATGGCTTAAAATGTGACTTCCAAATGGCTGTTATTTTGGAGCTCCACATCTTTCAACCCTACACTGCGGTCACAGTGGATGGTAAAGTCTTTGAAGTGAGTAGGGCATAGAGATCATCCCATGTGCCTTTGTGCATCAGGATAACCCCGAAGTCTGAAGTAGAGAGAAACACATCTATTGCAGCGCAATGCATCCGTCTCATCACACGTAAACAAACTTAATAAACATTCAAATAATCTTATCTAGGCTAACATATTTTGAATTACTAGCAGAGACATTTGCCATCATCTTCATTTGTAAAAGTCAAAGCTCATTTTCAGCTGTTCTAATGTTAGATAAAAACAACCCAGTATCATGAAAATCCGTACATATATTACGAGTTGACTTTCATATGAATTCATCCGCTCGTACGAATGTGTGCGATTTCATCACGTGCAAATGCCTGGAGTTTTGTGTGCCCCAACACAAACCCCTTATCTAAACTGATCAGTAGTGTGTAAACATGACAGGAAGCTGTTATTAGATGGAAACAGCGCAGTCATACGATATCATACGAATTAGCCAAATTTAGGAAAGTTGTATAAATCCTTATGATTTTGCAGAAAAAATTACATGTTATTCGGATAGGCACCAGTACCTTTGTGACCTTACATATGATAAGTGGGAATAAATTAATGTGTATATATATATATTTTTTTACAAAAATACAATTAATATAGGCCAAGTTTCCCAAAACAAGTTGCAACCTGAGCTTTTATGATCATCTTAAATAATGCATCTCATTATTTGGCATTGTTACATCCCTGGATGTATTTATTTACATCTGTGTTTGTGGCGTGTGAATTGTCACTATTTGGGCGTGTTCTATTTGTCATTTTTTCATTTTGACTCTCCCACTTTCCTCTGAGCAGGTACTAATTACTGCCATCTGTTTCCAGTTACCATTGTGGAGTCCTGCCTGCTGTGATTGGCCGCTAAGAGGACTGTGGCTCACATAAAAAGGCAGAAGGAGAGAAGAGAAGCACGCATTGGCAGCATCGGTTGTAAGCTGCATAGAGAGGATGCATTGCAAGTGACCGCAAGAATAGAGTTGAGCGTTATCCTTCACAGGAGTTTCGTCTCTGGTGTCTAGTGTTAGTCTGTTGTTGGCGAACTATATTCTTATCTTGTTTACCTGTTATAATTTGGTTACCTTTTGTTAGATTTGTTTATTATATTGGGAAATTTATTGGGGAGGCAGGTGCAGATATAAGTGTTTTCTGTAAATTCATGGAGAGGGAGACCGGGGAATGTGTTTCTTTTGTTTCAATTAGTTATCATTTTCCCTCTCGAAAACATTGTTTGTTTTGGCTTGTATCCCCTGAAGTTTATGATATTCCCATTATTGTTATACAAATAAATCTCAATATTTGAACTGAACGTTGTTTATTTGTGTGTATTGTTCTGGGGCTGGAGAGTAGAAATGTATTTCTAACTTAATTTATGGATTAATTTAAATGTATTTTTACCTTGTTACTCTCTCCCTAGCCCCTAGACAGGGGAAAATTGTAACAACAAAATGTAACCCCCTTTTCCCAAAACGGCACTTAGATTGCTCGTTATATAAAGTAGAACTTAAATGCTTCGTTACGGGAACGGTCCAGTTCAACGCTGAAACCTTGGCCAATATGTTCAGGAGTTTGTCTTCTCAACATGACAATAATACAGAAATAATGACAAGCTTGGAAATGATAAGTAACCTTGTCAAGAAGCTGTAAGTTAATGACGATTACAACATTTAATTAAATAAAATATGATGACTTGGGTAAAACGGGATTTCAGATTGATGCTCACCTTTATAGAGATTAATGATAGAAATGCATGTATGTGAACGCACAACAATGCGAATCCTAATAAGTCTCTAACGTAGCCAAATGTTTGTTTATTTTGCTGGAAACTGACTTTTGTATTGTCATTTTTCTATTTCAGAACATTCAGCCACCCAAAATGCATGCACTGTAAATGCAATGCATTTAAATGCATGTACAGATAATTCAATGCATTTATTTTTTCGATTAGAGCAAATCAACATGCTGTTATGCATCAAAGACTTCAGTCGTGACTTTAGCTCCATACATCAGTACCAAGTTCATTCTAAAATAAAAAGGATTAAAAAAATAATAATAATTATACCTGTACTATTGATATATTCTACAAAGGAGTGTATTTAACAGCAAATTCATTTTTGCCATTGGAATTGAAACTGGTATCATCAAATTTGAAATTTCACTGGTATTGATATCAAATACTGAAAGATCTAGTTTTGAAAAAGTGGCACTGTAGCCCAGAACATTTCATTTGATTAAATGAAAATACATGACTTCCATCTAGCCCACATTTTTGACGTACTTTAATATTTCGAAAAGATAAAACCAGAGAATTCAGATTTTAAAGACCTGAGCTCTCATCTGACCCACTCATGACCGCACTGTCTGATCTTTCCTATCTACATGCCTCACTGTCCTGGAATGAGCACAGCTGTAATCCTGAACAACATCAGGACATCAAATGAGAGATTTCTGCTTACTGCCACAAGCATGTTACCTAAGAGGCGACATGTTTTTACATCAAATTAATACAGGAAATGAACCTTATCAGTGTCTCTGAAAGGACGGGGACATTACGGACAAATGTCCTGAAGTGTCCTGTAATGAACGCAGATTTACTAACCATACATTCACATGCTCTCGAACGGGATATGCATGGTATACACACACTAAAGAAGCCATAAACAACACAAGAAACAGGAATGAAACAAATTCTAATGGATCAACATTGGCTACATTTGGCATGGCTCAATATTTTGTACAGAAGGTTTATTTGGCCAATTAAAGATTATCGCCGTTGTTTGATAACCATGTCTGCTTGGCTGATTAACAGAAGTGCTACAATGCACTTGTGTCAGTACCAAAATACACCAATACTAATATGTTTCAGCAACCTATAACAATGCTGATGTCTAGAAAGAAGGGTGGCTGGTGGCCAATATAATGCAATATCACTGATACAATGTGAACAGTTATAATTTTGGTATACTCTATTTGGTATAAAATAGAATACTAAATAAATTATACAAATAATTTTTGGGGTTTTAAAGAAGAAAAATCTGCAAATTTCAGAAAACACTTTGCTTTACTACTGATAACTTGTTAAATGTGCATGTAAAAGTAATATAATATTTTAAATATAACATTTTTAAGGACAAGATCCGGTTAACTTGGAATAAACAAACTAATTTAATTTCATGTTTTTATTACAGTTTTGGAATACAAAACTGTTGAACTTTTTGAATATGCAAGAATCTTTTCTTTTCTTTTTTAAACAGCCTTTAAAAAATCTATTCCATCATTGACCAATATACAGAGTACAATTATTGCAAATGACTAACACTACTGTTAATTGGCTGCTGCCAATCATTTCAAAAAGGCCAAATACTGGACGAAATATCAATATTCATATCCCAAGGTTACCAGAGCTGGCTAGATCCAGCGGACTGGTGTCAGACTCCACTGCTACGTGTCGCTGAGTGATGACGACAAACTACAGCCAGTGCTAGCCAGACATCACTTAAGTCTTTTACGACGGACTTCAGTTCATGATTTTAATATGGACCCCACCGAACCTCAACGAAATGGCATGCCGGATGAACCGCAATGCATGATCTGCAATGCTTGATCTCTGCCTGCATCACCTTTGTTTATTAATGGATGACACTCTTGAAATGGAATATGTAGACTATCAATTAATTGGCAACAAAAGCCTTCATCAGCTAACTAACAAAAGGACAATGCATCTATCTTCTGCAGTTAATCCAGGATGAACTTCAAAAGACATTAGTCATTAATATTACAGTTCATACAAAATCTGTTTAAACACTGACCCTTAACACTTACTTAGTTTAATCATTTTAAATCATGACTTGCACTGCACACAAATAACTAATACTGGCATTACATTCATGCTGTTTAGCCAGAGGGGAACTGGCTCCCACAGTGAGCCTGGATTCTCCCAAGGTTTTGTTCTTATGGAGTTTTGTGTTTCTTGACACAATCACCTTCAACTTGCTCACTGGGGTTAGGAATACAATCATTATTAATCTATTTACAATTACACAATGATGACTCGATTTATAGATATTACGGTTTCATTTTCTGAAATTTTCTTAAAGCAGGATTTTCTGTAAAGTTGCTTTGAAATGATGTGTGTTGTGCAAATTGGAATACAAATAAAAATGGCTTGACCATATCTCTATTTTAAAACATTACAACAGTCTTAGTCAATAGATTATTTCTATTTTAATATTTTAGTGAATTTTATGTTGTGTTTAAAATAAATGTTCACTTCATTTCAGCACCTAATTTGCTGTCATTAAACTGTAGTACACATATGTTGCCATTATATCAGCCAACTTGTTCTCTAGAACAAAAAAAAAGAAGAAAAAACATATTGGTTGACCACTAATCATATATCACCCTGCTCTACAGATATTACTTTAATTACAACTACTATTACAAAACTATTCAACACTACATTTGCATTTATCAGTTTAAAAAACTAAAATGTGTAAATCGCCATTATAAGCTTATAAAAACAAAACATCAAAAGCCCATGTAAAAACATGCAATAACAAGCTTATGATCAAAGCAAAGTTTGTGGTGTAAAAATACAAGTATAAGAAGCCTTCATAATAACCATGTCACTCGCATCAAAACTGCAGAAATAACATAGAAAAATGTGGATCCACTCACCACGACAACTCTGCACTTCTTTCTTCACTGTCTGATATGTTGTATAGTAGACTACGATGAAGCCTGCATGTGTGTGCTTGTGGGAGCGTCACTACTCTCCACCCTGTCTCTAAAACACACTGAGTTTCTCTCTACAATGACAGCGACACACCCCTATAAATTCCACACTGATCGTATAATTTACGGAGTCTTTCTCCGCCTATGGCCGACATAACCTTCCATTCACTCTCTCATGTCACTACTCCAGCATTTCTCAGAGTGAAGGCTGTATTTAAAGACACCCTCTCTAAAAACTATCTGGGACAGGCACTGCAGAGGACACCCGCATCCATGCCAGCAAAACCTGCGAAACTGCTGTTGCCATGGCAGCAGAGCATCCCACAATACAACTCGCACTGGTTGCATTCAGACTGATGAGTGTTTTACAGATATACACATTATTAACAAAAAGAGTCAAAGACAAGATTACACACACATGCTGTTGGACACTTGATGTAAATACTGCCATCTAATGTGCAAAGTGCAAAATATCTAATGAGCATCAGTGCCACAGTATACAGGTGAAACTCGAAAAATTAGAATATTAGAATATCATTACAAGCAAAGTAAGATATTTCAAGCCTTTATTTGATATAATTTTTATGATTATGGCTTACAGCTTATGAAAACCCCAAATTCAGAATCTCAGAAAATTCGAATATTACATGAAATCAATAAAAATAAAGGATTTTAAATACAGAAATGTCGGCCCTCTGAAAAGTATAATCATGCATATGTACTCAGTACTTGGTTTGGGCCCCTTTTACATTAATTACTGCCTCAATGCGGCGTGGCATGGATGCTATCAGCCTGTGGCACTGCTGAGGTGTTATGGAAGACCAAGATGCTTCAATAGCGGCCTTCAGCTCTTCTGCATTGTTTGGTCTCATGTCTCTCATCTTTCTCTTGGCAATGCCCCATAGATTCTCTATGGGGTTCAGGTCAAGCGAGTTTGCTGGCCAATCAAGCACAGTAATACCATGGTCATTGAACCAGGTTTTGGTACTTTTGGCAGTGTGGGCAGGTGCCAAGTCCTGCTGGAAAATGAAGTCAGCACCTCCATAAAGCTTGTCTGCTGAAGGAAGCATGAAGTGCTCTAAAATGTCCCGGTAGGCGGCTGCGTTGACTCTGGACTTAATAAAGCACAGTGGACCAACACCAGCCGATGACATGGCTCCCCAAACCAACACAGACTGTGGAAACTTCACACTGGACTTCAAGCATCTTGGATTGTGTGCCTCTCCATTCTTCCTCCAGACTCTGGGACCTTGGTTTCCAAATGAGATGCAAAATTTGCTCTCATCAGAAAAGAGGACTTTGGACCACTGAGCAACAGACCAGTTCTTTTTCTTTAGCCCAGGTAAGACGTTTGACATTTGAAGCCCATGTCCAGGACCTGTCTGTGTGTGGTGGCTCTTGATGCAGTAACTCCAGCCTCAGTCCACTCCTTGTGAAGCTCCCCACACATTTGAATGGCCTTTTCCTGACAATCCTCTCCAGGCTACGGTCATCCCTGCTGCTTGTGCACCTTTTTCTTCCACACTTTTCCCTTCCACTTAACTTTCTATTAATGTGCTTTGATACAGCACTTTGAGAACATCCAACTTCTTTTGCAATTACCTTTTGAGGCTTTCCCTCCTTGTGGAGGGTGTCAATGATGGTTTTCTGCACAACTGTCAGGTCAGCAGTCTTCCCCATGATTGTGAATTCAACTGAACCAGACTGAGAGACCATTTAAAGGCTCAGGAACCCTTTGCAGGTGTTTTGGATTAATTAGCTGATTAGAGTGTGACACTTTGAGCCTACAATACTGAACCTTTTCACAATATTCTAATTTTCTGAGATTCTGAATTTGGGGTTTTCATAAGCTGTAAGACATAATCATCAAAATTATATCAAATAAAGGCTTGAAATATCTTACTTTGCTTGTAATGAGTCTATATAATATATTAGTTTCACCTTTTAAGTTGAATTACTGAAATTAATGAACTTTTGCACGATATTCTAATTTTTCGAGTTTCACCTGTACATTAAGGGGCCATGTTATACACATTATTCTATTCATATTATATCTCTATTTTATTTTCACCAATGCAATTCGATTAAAAGTAATTCTAATCAGGTTGTATATGGTTAAATAGCTATTTATTTGGTTAAATTTATGTTCAAGGAATACGACTCACCCCGATTTGTGTCTGCCCTTCATCATCGGCCCTGGATCTCTCTTGGACATGCTGTGGTCATAGCTGGGGTCCACAAATTTAAAGACGTGAGTGGCTCCGAACTGGAGGGTCACACCGCTACGCAGCACCGTGGTGTCAGAGATCTGCTGTCCATCCACGAATGTCTCAGCGTCCAAACTAACCGGGGTCACGGCCACCAGCCCATCCTCATACATCAGGTCACAGTGATGAGGAAGAATTCCAGGGCCAAAGAGCTGTGGGCAGAAAAATTAGGCTAAGTTTACACATCTATGGAATAATTGACATTGTGTTTAGAAAGTCATAGAAGTTAATTATCAGAATTTCAAAACACACACACACATATATACACACTGTATGTACACAAACATATACATATGAGTGTTATAATACTTTCCATTTGGCACATTTGCTAGAAACTAGTCATCCAACCAGCTAGTCGTATAGTGAGGTTGACTAGTTTATCTCGATTTTTTTCAATATTTTTAGCAGTTGTACTTTTAATTAACACATCTTTGGCTACTACATTAAGCCTAGTGCTGTTTTTGTTTTTTTAGCTTTCCACAAGTGTTGCATATTTAAGCCTTGTAATGGTAAGTTTAAAACGTTTTATGTTTAGAAACAAAAAAAGAAGAAAAAAAAAAAGGTCCAACTCAACTTTTGCCACTGTATCATTCCGTGGCACTCTGTCTAGTTGTTTTTGAATGCAGGAACATGTCCAATCAAGGCTAATTATGAAACCTGAAACCAGCTTAATTATACAGGGCTAAGGGGAACCCACAAATTTGTTGCTATTGAAAATAGGAAATTCTGCACATCCCTAGTGTTTTCCCTACCTGGATGTTTCCATCTTCACTCTGGTCAGATCCAACCTCAGTGATGCTGTGCTGCAGTCGGTAGAGTTTGGGTTTATCCCTGGAGTCCGATCCGTCTGAAGAGCAGCCACACAGCAGTGAGACACACTCACATATCTTTAGTTTTACTTACAGTATACACTTCCAACAAAAGCACATGCACTTTGGGACACAATCCATAAACACTTGTTTCTGTGCTGTAGTGTTTGGCCAAACTATTGCTAATAATTATAAAGAACAATCCTCAAATATTGCACAATAGATAATGTTTTATCCTTGGCAAGAAAACAATTCACGGAGCTGTCTGAGAAACAATGGCACCAAAAAAAGTTTTTCAGGACATTCAGGGTGTTTATCCAGATGATGATGATGCAATGGTTTGATTAATAGTTTAAAGCTGAAATTAGTGCAATGATTTGGTAAATAGGAGTTAAAGCAAATGGGAGGGGTGGATAGGCAGAGTTTAAAAACATCATACGGCAAAAATATCCTTGTACTAGAGTTTAAATAACAACTTACTTAAATATAAGAATGGTTTGCATTCTTTAAGGGATAGTTTACTTGAAAATGAAAATTCTGGGGAGCCTGGGTAGCTCAGCGAGTATTGACGCTGACTACCACTCCAGGAGTCACGAGTTCGAATCCAGGCCGTGCTGAGCAACTCGTCATGTCTCCTAAGCAACCAAAATGGACCGGTTGTTAGGGAGGGTAGAGTCATATGGGGTAACCTCCTATTGGTCGCTATAATGTGTGGTTCTCGCTTTCGGTTGGGAGCGCTGACTTGTGTGTGGATGCCGCGGAGAATAACGTGAAGCCTCCACATGCGCTATGTGTCTGCGGTAATGCGCTCAACAAGCCACGTGATAAGATGCGCAGATTTAAGATTTAATGCAATTGAGATTCATCTTCTGCCACCTGGCCTGAGGCGACCACCACAAGGTCTTAGAGCACATTGGGAATTGGGCATTCCAAATTGGAGAGAAAAGGGGAGAAGAAAAAAAATAAAATAAAAATTCTGTGATTACTTGCTCAACCTCATGTTTTAAAAACCCTATTACTTCCTTTCTTCAAATAGAAAACAAAAGGAAATGTTAGGCAGAATGTTTAATCTCTTTTCCATACAATGAAAATCTATCACAGCTCTCATTATAATTCACTTGGCATGTCATATAAAAAACAACGATATATTGATTATTGATCAGCATGTTATTTTCTTGATATATTTTTGAGGCATCAATATATTAAAATTTGCCGACATTAAAATAAGAAGCCTAATTTGTGATAGCTTAGGGAGACCACAAGATGGTGATATAACATTTACTGAAGCCACTTGTGGGTAGGAAAATGCACCAGTATAACTGTCACACAGGATGCATCAATTCAGCAGGTCGTAGTCGTCATTCACACAAAAGTTATGACGGTTTTTGTACTTCATTAAGAATGATCAGTTTGCAGGTTAGTGTATGAAACTGGTATAACTGTACAAACGGAACGATTTGAAATTGCAACATTTATTGTGAAATTTCTCTGTATGTAGCCTTGAATCATTTTTCCTTCAAGCAGTCAAACCACAAAAAGGCATACTTGTAACTAGTGTTGTCAAAATATTCGGTACTTCGGCACCAAGTCGGTACAAAAAAAAAAAAAAAACGTCTCGGTACCAAGTACCGAGTACCCGGTCAAAGTTCGCGCATGCACGCACGAAGCGCGTGAAGTTGCGTCCTCCTCATGAAAGCGCTGAGACATGGCGACCGCCGGCGCTGCTGTGGTGACTGCTCTTGTTGATAAGAAAGGAGGAAAGAGCCATGTGTGGAAATATTTCGGATTTGTGGCTGATGACGAGGGGAACATCATAGATCATCAAAAACCAATTTGCAAACGATGTCATCGAAGTTTTCTCTCAAAAGCAGGAAACACATCAAACTTGATAAAACACCTTAAAGACCGACACCCGGATCTAATGAAAGAGTTCAAGCAGGTAAGTTTCAAATTAATTTCAAATTTAGAGGTTCTGTTTTGAGTTATATACCATATTTTAATTTGAATGTCGGATTGAAATAAACACAATGTTAGCCGTGTAGTAGTAAATCATTAGCATAACGTTACATTGGTGCAGCTAACGTAAATATAATGAGTGTTAGAATTAAGCTTCTTTATTAACTATTTAATGCTACTATACATTTTATTAGGGTTAAAAAAAAAAACAGGAGGACATGAAGGTTTTTTAAATGACACACCGGAGGTTTTTTAAATGACCTTTTAATTTATAAAAATGTTTAAGTTTATAAATATAACACTGAGTGTTTATTCAGTCATGGCTTATTGTTGTGTTTTTTAGGTGTGTAATTTATTTTCATTTATTAGTTGTGGAAAAACTTGAAACACAATTTTAAATAAGTATAAAGAATGGCATTGTTTACCTTTATTAATAAAAATAGTGTGTTGTTCAATTAGCATGTTTTTGTGTTTTGCTTTGGTACCGAGAACCATGGATTTTTTCTTGTAAATTTAGTCTAAATTAAACTTTGGTTTGGTACCGAAATTGGTACCGAGAACCGTGGATTTTCACTGGTATCGGTACCGAATACTGAAATTTTGGTACCGTGACAACACTACTTGTAACTGAAAATGCATTGTGTAGCCCTGTGTTTCCCAACCCTGTTCCTGGAGGCATACCAATTGTACAGGTTTTTAATGTCTTTGATTAAACTCATCAGCTCCTTATAAGATACTCCAAGACCTGAATTGGATGTGTCAGATCAAGTAGACATCCAAAATGTCTACTGTTGGTGTGCCTCCAGGAAACACTGGTGTAAGCTATAAGATGCATATGCATAATATATCATCAAGTGATGGCTAGAGTAAATAATCTTTGTGCTTCGAAAATTATTTTGGACAAATATAATGGAAATTTCTGATTATTGATCCCAAAAAAACTTTTAATATACAGTATATTCAAATATGGCTTGTCCAAACATTTTACGCCAGGTTTGACATCAATGACACCAAACGGCATTGGTTCTTTCATGGCTAGAAACTGATTGTGATGTGCCAACTGCCAAGTTTGAATATGTGGAAATGAGAATTTGAAAGCTGTTGCAGCAGCAAAGACTTTCAGCAAATAACTTACATTTCAACTCCCGTGTGGCATTAGAAGACTTGGAACATAGACTTCTTAACCCATGCACTTTAATTGTGAGAGAAAAAGCAGCAATAACATTATGCTAAACTTCTCCTTTTGTGTTCCACAGAAGTAAGAGGATCAAATGGTTTGGATTGACATTATGGTGAGCATATTAAATGAATCATCAGAATTTTCATTTTTGGGTGAACTATCCCGTTAAGGTAAGTTAACATAAATTACCTAAAGATTCAATGGGTGTGTTTAACAATTAAATAAGAGTTTGAATAAGCAATCGATTTAAGAGCTGAGAACTTTTACCAACACATAGAATAATGTGCATTAAAACTACACCCCCTGACCAGAAAATCCCTCATGTCAACAACCTGACCACATAATTCCACAAGTTACATTTGGGGTACAAAAAAACTAAATGGTCAAACTTCAGAAGTGTTTGTGAGAGAGGTACTGTAAAGCTGATTGAGGGTAAGTGCAGACAAGTGTATGTTACCTTCATGGTGGCGGTAGTAGTAGGCATAGTGACTCCCTCTCCCTAGGACGGGACGCATGCACAGGAGCCAGGAGTAGAGAAAGCGTGGGACACACACCCATTCACACCAACAACATGCCAGAGAGAGGAATAGAGAGGAATGGGGAGAGAAAGACAGAAAGAGGAAGCCATAGAGTCCCAAATGCAGCAAGAAAGAGAAAAGAGCGCCATAAGCAAGGGGTCAGTCTATCAGCTCGCACACAAACCAGAGATGAGCGCACACATGTCAATCAAAACACATTTTCCTAGGCCCAAAATAAATCTTGAGAACCCTCATGACCACTAACCCAGTCTACACTAGACACAAGAGAGAAAACTAAATTGCTCCCTATATAACAAAGCAGACTAGAATAAAATTGATGCTACAAGCATTCAGTAGACAGACGCCCACAGCTTTTTTCTGCATTCTAAAACTCCTATTGTCCACATCCGTCTAAAATAAGATAACTTTATTAACAAATCTAATAGCTATGAATTTTATGTGTCATACATTAAAAATAACTGTTTCTCAAAAAATATAGCCTATACTTAGTCAAAGCAATACTTACCAACTAATGTTAAATTGTCTTTCTATTCTTAAACAGATAATTATGCCCCTCTTTTGTAAACTATTTCAGTTATTAGTCCATAACCATAAATAAAAGCATGTCTTGTTAACAGGTAGAACAAAAAGCAAAAAATTATTCTCTCTTTTCTCTAGTTCTAGCTTTTAGTACTCTGGTTTACTCATGAAAATCAGTATTGCAGCATTGCTAATATTGTTGCTTATTGTCTGCTAAATAATTCAATGTATATATAAAATAGTCTACACAAAGTCTATTTTTATTCCAAAGGATTAAAATAGTTGTCCATTATCCAATTGCTAAAACCTAGACTATTGCTTACAGCTGATAAATTGGCACCAGTCGCTTCGAGTGTAGACAGTGTCCTTCAACCTCTGCTTATCAGGATTGCTTAGGTGTTGCAGTTAAAAAGCACTGGTTATAAAAGCAGTGGCAGGGTTAGTTGTGGTCCGTGGCTCATGGTCAGACAAGCAGGGAGAGGAACAACATGCATGCTGCAGTTAGACTGAGAGAGCGTTAGTGTAGCAACTGGGGTCAGATCTAACTATTAAAAAAAAAAAAAGCACTTTCTGGACATTCGGCTGAAACAACATTGTGTTTTGCAGGGCTCCAGACTAAAAAAAAATTACTTAGGCTCCAAAACTAAAACAAAGTTTGTAGTCCAGAGACTGAGCTCAGATAGCTTTGGCATCATTTGTTGTACTCATTTGTGAATGCCAGTGGGCATTTTGGTGAGCTATTCTTCACAGCAGATCACAGTCAGATCCTATGCTACTGAAACTCTAAAACAAGCTTAGATCAGCTTGACTGATCCCCTCTGTTTCTGCTGTATGTTTCCTGCTAAGTGAATGTGATGTTATGGGGTGTGTTTGCATGTGTCACCTGGGCTGAGTTCCACCAGGTAGGGCAGTTTCTCAGGAGGAATGGATCCGTGTTGTGGCCCCACCCTGTTGTCAGGTTTACGTCCTTTCCTTGCAACGTAGTCTGGAGGTCGCTTTTTCAGCTGGAACACTAAGGCCTCTGAAAAGGACAGTTGTGATGTAATAGCACATTAAAATCAACAGGGGGCAGCATTAGCCACTAACGAATACAAATGAGAGACAGCTCTTTTTTATTCTACTTCTATGCAACGGTGTAGCACCCAGAATAGAGATTACTCTATGTCTTAAAATTATAAAATAGCTTATAAATTGCATATATTCTGATTTCTGAAAGTGTCAAGGAAGTGTCTGAATGAGCCGCCTCTCTGTTGTAAAGGAAAATTGGGTAAAAATAAAATCGATGTATAATTTAGGTGAGAATTTGGCCCATCCATTTTTATTGATGCCTACCCAAAAGTAGTTTCCTGGCTACACCCTTGCTTCTATGTTAAGTTTTAAACAAACATGGAAAAAGGTAAAAGGTTAGGGTTAGGTTAGCATACTAAACCAAACAGGCTCCAAATTTGTCAGAGAATTAAAAACATTCACTTTAGTAATTTGTCATCACACTGAACAAATAAGAAAGCAGAATAAGAAAAGGTGTGAATGGCAGTCAGACCTTTATCGCTCGTCCAGTCTCTGAGGATCTGCAGAGGGCAATCTGTATCATCCAGAATAGCCTCTTTTACTGGTTTATCATTTACGTGAATAACCTGCACAAAGCACACATTCAAAACATTTAGTTTCACATAGCCAGACTTTTGACTATGAACATGAACACAATTCAATTAGACAGGAAGAGACTGTCAGGTTAACATGCAAAGTCACACCAACCATAGTTTAGAGTCGCATGGATTACATTTGTGTGGCCTTTATGTGATTTTTGGAGCTTAAAAGGTCTGGTTATCATTTACTTGCATTGTTAGGACCAACACAGCTAAGATATTCTTCTAAAAATCGTTGTGTATCTTATGTGCAGAAGTCATACACATCTGCGATGGCATGAGGGTGAGTAAATGAGGGAATACAATTTTGGGAATTTTAAAATATCCCTTTAAGCCAGCGATTTTTCTGACATTTCTGCAACGGTGCGACACCAGATACAACTGTGCTATATTATGCCCCACTAAGTCCTGTGTAACGCATATACAGTATTCTAATAGTGTCATGTTGTCCACCTGCACAAATTCAGTTGCCTTATATAAATACAGCAACAGAACGCAATTTAATTTCTCTGCTTAAATTCATGGCTAGACAGCAATAAAGTTTGTCACTCTAATAGGCTGTATACAATGGTTATAGTGACAGAGAGTGTTGGATTCGAGTCCACCTTAGTCGAGTCTGAGTCAAGCCTGAGTCAAGCCTGAGTCTTTAAACAATTGAGTACGAGTCGAGTCAGAGTCCAAAAGGGGCCGAGTCGGACTGAAGGACGAGTCCATAACAGGCCAAGTCTGAGTAGAGTCTGAATGAATCTGTCATGAATCTGAATTAAAATTGTAACCGTAAACTCTGTTACATTTTTTGGTTAGTATCCAGCTGAACAGACTTCAAAGTGGTTTCAGAATGAAAGCATATGCTTTTGGTGTATGAAGACAAACCTGTCCTTCAACACAACTCTTATTGCATTCTGTTGACATTTCAATTATTTGTTGCTTTTTTCCTCCACTCAAACATAGACTATAGAAAGTAAAAGCCGCATTAGTCATTACAACCAAGGTGATTATGTTTCAAATTTTAATATTCATTTATTTCTACTGTTCATAATATATTGTATTTTGTTCTTTATATAACAGATTTTAATTAGATTTGCACTATGTGTGTGTATGTGGGTATGTAGGTGTGTGATGTACGTACATGTATAATTATTTTTTATTATTTTTTATTTTTTTTCTTATTATCTATGTCTTGCTGCTGTTTTTGTATTGTTTTTATATTGTTGTGCACTAGAAGCACCTGTCTCAAAGACAAATTCCTTGTATGTGTAAGCATACTTGGCAATAAAGCTCATTCTGATTATCAATTTGTCAATAAAATGTAATTTAGTTTTATTTAAAATAAGTTATTATACTGCAATTTATTTCTGAATCTTTATCACCTGATTTGGGAATATACAGTACATACAATGAGTCAACACAGTAGAAATTAGCACTCGCTGAGAAGTTACATCTCTCAATTTAACTGCAAATGCTACATCCGAAACACTGAAAAAGCCCAATACTAAATCTTGGGGTTGTGAACGGTGAAAGACATGATGTGGGTGACTTGTCTCAATGAAGTCCTTGATTTTTCATTTTTAACTACGATGAAACCGCAATGCGAGCAGTCTTGGCTGCACAGACGCCACATGTAATTTTACCAGTTGTCAGATCCTGTGTCGTGTGAAACTGCCTTGTTTAGTTTCTATTACATTGGATACATACCGTCTTAATGTTTTTGTCATGCCAGCCACCTCGGTAGTCGATGTTATACAGTAGTCTCTGTAGTAACATTCAAACATACTGGCTAACTGATGAGTGTGCCTGTGCACATGCGTATGTGTTTGTTTGCTTAAACACAGTGAAACAACTCTGGGTATGTCTACGACTTCAGGGACTAATACAGCTGCATACAAATTTCTGTTTTCTTATTTATTTATTTTCATTGCATCACAAATGTAATGGACTTTTGTAATGGAAAAATCCAGAGTCCCAAAGTCTCAGTCCGACTCAAGTCTGAGTAAAAACGCATGCGAGTCCGTGACAAGACTCGGACTAGAGTCAGATATTTACTTTTTTATTAGGGGCCACACTTGTCACCCAGGATGGTAATAAAGTGCTTTTTGTCCACATATATATCACATTAAAATTGGATAATGTACCATTATATAAATACAAATTAGAGGTCAACCAATATTGGATTGAGCTGATTCGATAATGTGTTAAAAGAAAGCCAGTTAGTCTGCCAATAGGTTTTAAAATTGGCTCCTTATATTACTTATGCTTAATGGAATTTTCTTCCTGTGAAGGAGGGCCAGACAGAGGCTACAAGAGTCAAAATTAAATTTTTATTAAAATCCAGATGCTGGGTGGGGGGGATTTGATTCATAGCATGAAACCTTTAACTTTAAAGGCAATTTAACTTTTAATATATCGGGGATTGCTATTTTGAAATGTTTGCGCTTCAATGCTTCCAGCTGCTCATTCAAATATATAAGAGATATAAAATGTGCACTCTTACAATAATCTACAACATATTACAATATAAACAATTAAACAAGCACTGTAATATTTAATCAACACTATAACATCATTATCAACAGTTGATCTTTAGTGATCGCTTGTCATAAATTTCCAATATGGCTTAATAATTGTGAACTACCCTGCAACAGCTGGAAAAACTCGCAAGCCCCCGTGTGCTTGTAGAAAATACAACAGTGCCACATATTCACTTTGAAGGATGCAACACATGCATTTATTTAATTAAATCATATTCTGTTGAATTTTGACATTAAGACTTTAAAGATATGCAGGAACCCTGGTTCATTGAAATCCGAACTGTTACATTTCCTTAAGACCCATCCATTCTCTTTCCTTTGTATCTCTCCCTCTCTCTGTACAGCACTAACATGTGCAGGCAGGGCACCTAAGAACTGCACAATTCAATTACTGTCAGCTGAAGAGGTGAAGCAGATGTCAGATCCTGGCTTTAATCTGGAAGACAAATTACGCAGCAGCCTGACGAAATACACTGGATTTGATCAGAGGAGGGATCCGCGGAGAGAGCCGGACACGGCAGAGACATTCAATCAGCTTAATAACTCTGGAGTCATGTTGTAAAACAGGGCAGCCTGAAACACTGTTTGTCTAATCCAATCCCTAGTGAGCTACCTTGCTGTATGCCGCCAACATATGCAGCTGCCTTTTAAGTCAGAATCCAAATGGAAATAGAACTACATACATTATTGCTTATAAATGCACAGAATAGGTAGCAACTCTAAAAGAGGTTCTGGTTGCACTTAAATTCTCACCTGGGCGATGCAGTAATCTCTAGGGTTTTCCTTCTCCAGACCGTATTTCTCTAGGGCCTCGGCCACGGCAAAGTCTGCCATATCAGTAGTAGAGAGCAGGATGGTTTTGTAGGGAATGTTGGGCTTCAGACTATCAGCGTAGATCCTTAGAGTTCCCCCTGTGTGAGAAAATGAGAGGGTGTGTTTTAAAGGGAGTGAAGAAAGATTAATGCAGATTAGTAGCAATTCAATGTATTGGCCAGGCCAATTAATCAGCTGTTTTGAGATCAACTCGCAATTGAATGATAATCATTCCCACTTGTCCCATCAATAGAGGCGTGTAAGCTCTTCCTTTTGCTGTTTACGGTTAATACAGAATAAACACTGGTTGGAAGGGCAGAAACTTTGTGATGTGTCTGCCCAGTCATTACACTGATGCACACATCACAAACACACACAGTAGTGATTCAGTGTCAGCAATAAAGTGACGCTATTTGATGTTCAAAATAAGCCAAGATGGGACTTGTGATAGAAACAAATAAGGTGCATTTTAATGACCACAGAAGCATGTAAATTACTAACTATAACCAAAATGGAGAATGAGAAATGTTTTGTCGGCAAGTGCTTTTAATGTGGAGAAAAGAGGCACTTGAAGCCGACGCCCACTATAGGAGGGTGCTTTACCTAGCCTTGTTTCAGTTCCAAAATCAAGTAGTAGACTGATATACCAACCTGGCTCATATTTGCCATTTTAAAATGATCAGCATCAGATGACGATAACAGAAGTGTGCAAGCCAGTGGATCCCAACCCTGTTCTAGGAGGGCCCCCAACACTGCACATTTTGTATATATCTCTTATCTGACACACTCAATTCAGGTCATGGAGTCTCTACTAATGAGCTAATGAGTTCATCAGGTATGTTTGATTAGGGAGATATCCAAAATGTGTAGTGTTGGGAGCCTCCAGGTACAGGGTTGGGAACCACTAGTATAAGCTTTTCCTTGTGTCAGTTTTAAAATGACACCCTCACCAAAGAATAATGTGGATTTACAGTTTTTAAATTATTTGTAAATAAATTTTAAATTATGTGTAAATATTGTGCCATCTTAAAGCTCAACTTCACCAATTTTGTGTATGTCTCATTTGCATTTGCGATCACTATATTGCATTAAATCATATATAACTGACGATACATATCAGGGGCTGGATTCATGAAATGCTCATAAAAAGAAAATTCCTCTTAACTGCCATTTTCTTCTTAACTTCTAACTTAAGAAAAAAGTTACAAATATTTTGTATTCTAAAAAAAGTTCTTTACTTTTTTTCTTATGATTGTTCTTAAGAAGAAAAAAAAACTTAATTCTAAATCTCAAATGTTTTTTTTTTTTCCTTTTCTTAAAAATCGCTGTAAAATAACATCTTAAAGTTCGGCTGACACCTCACTAGTCTTAAATCCTAAAAGATAAGATTACTTAAGAAAAAAAATTAAGGGGACCTGGGTAGCTCAGCGAGTATTGAAGCTCACTACCACACCTGGAGTCGTGAGTTCAAATCCAGGGTGTGCTGAGTGACACCAGCCAGGTCTCCCAAGCAACCAAATTGGCCAAGTTGCTAGGGTGGGTAGAGTCACTTTGGGTTAACCTCCTCGTGGTCACTATAATGTGTTGTTCTCGCTCTCGGTGGGGCACGTGGTGAGTTGTGGGTGGATGCCGCAGAAAATAGCATGAAGCCTCCCACACGTGCTATGTCTCTGCTGTAACGTGCTCAACAAGCCACATGATAAGACACGCGGATTGACAGTCTCAGATGCGGAGGCAACTGAGTCACTATGCCACCACGAGGACTTGGAGCACAATGGGAATTGGGCATTCCAAATTGGGGAGAAAATAAAACAAATTTAAAAGAGAAAAATTAAGAATTTTTCAAGAATTGCATTTAGGAACATTCTTACAAACTCTTTTCTTGTAAATCCAGCCCCAGTACTGGACAAAAATAAATATATAAATTTGTGGGTTACTTGAAGAGAGATAGACTTAATGGGCTTTAATGGGCTCCAACGCACCAAAAACTGGGATCTAAACCCAGTCGCTTGCCTGTCTAAGCCTCTTTTCCCCAGTTCACACAGTGTTTAACTCTTGCTGGACAGGGTGAATGTGATGAATAACTGGGAGGCTTTATGATCTGTCACACATTGAGGACTTGCCACTGGTATAAACCCTCTGCAGCAGACATACATTATTATCCCGATTACATAAGCTCGTAAAATGGAAATATCTTCACAACTGTGGCTGTCCAGGACACAAAAGCTATTTTAAGTGTCAGTGTAAACAGAGCAACAAAATGATTTTTGTTTATGTCAATGTCTGAAACTATTTCTCCAGACACTTGAAAGTTGAAAGGTTGTTTTTTGGCAAAAGATGCAATGCCACGCGTGCAATGGAAATGCCAGTCTGAGAAGGGTATAAAAGCATCTGGTTAAGCCGTTTAACGCCCTCAGGTGGAACCTCTCATTATAAAATTACAGGTTTCAGTGTGCTATGGAGACTGCTGACATCATAAACGTTCTGCAAAAACAACAAACAGAACCTCATGAAGAACAAAAAACATTAATCTGTAACTGAAGATGAATAACCATAAAGTACATTGAAAAAGTTCATCTGCATCTTGCACTGAAAAACATAATTCAGCTTTACATAATAATTTTCACACTCTCTTTTACTCTTAGAGTTAAACAGGTTACTCATGGCTGTGACATCACAACAATTTCAGAATGCATGTATTTTCAACTTCGTTGCAATAAATGCTCTGGTTGGACTCGGAAGCGAGCTTTGCACCTGTTAACTTTAGAGTATGCCTACATATAATTGATCAAACTCCATTCACTATCCTAATTTGAAGATAGTTCCCCTTTAAACATTCATATGCATCTATACCGTCTTGCCAGACTCACCTGAGTCCGGCCGACCATCTCCACTGCGGAATTCCTGCATCCTCTTCTCCAGCTTCTGCTGTCGTCTTCTCTTCATCACCACCTCAGGGTTAGAGATGGTTCGTGTGAAACTGGTCTCTGGCATGTCTTTATATACCTCAGCTGCCAACCTGGAGTTCTCACTATCAAAAAGACAGAATATGAGAGCGATAATGAAAAAATGAGGTAACAGAAACCTCACTTTGAAAGACACCAAGAAGTCTTTTACAACCACCAATGGATCCAATGGACCAATGAGATTTTACAGTAGACAGGGCTACCCAGGTGGAGTTTTTTTTTTGCAAGTCAATGTTATTACTCCATGACAGCTGACCGAGTCCATCAGACAAGGTTATTAGATTGGGATACTCACCAATCTTCTTGGTTCAGTGTGAGCTCGTCTCCATCTGGAATTCTGGAAAAGGCCTCCTTCTCCCTCTTCTTCTCTTTCTTCTTCTCCTTCTTGGACAGTGTTCTTTTGAAGTTTTGGATCACTCCCTCCTTCTCTTTCTCAGGGCCATTTGTCAGTGTTCTCTGTTCAGAAATAAGGAGGGGGAAAATACAGAGGTAAATACAACTGCAGCGGGATATATAAAGTTATGCCAAGGCCCAAAAAAGGAAAAACATGTACCTGCAGAACTCAAGACAAAAATTCAGTACTGATTTCCAGAGATTCATTCAAACAAATTCTAAGCATCCCAACACCTAGCATGTTCAATTATTAGATTTTTCTCATGGCAGCAGCATTTCAAGGAGTTTTGAAAAAACTAAAACTTATATTTAAATATAAGGTAAAATGTGATAATTTCTGACTAATTTGTTAACACCATAAAATGTTGTGTAAGTTGCAAAGGACATTGAACACTGTATGATTTTGGTGTCTAAAACACATTTTGGGGACTGTACATTTTTTTCATTTTGGGGGGGGAAAACTGGCAGTCTTCTGCCACGTCCACACTAATATGTTTTCATTTGAAAAAGCACTGATTTTGCCACATACTCTGGAAAACAATGACATTAGGATACTAAAAAGGCCTTGGCATTCTCACTTTTTTTATACTTGCTCAGAGCCAAAAAGAAGTTTGAAACAGCTGAGAACGGCATATTGTTTGCAAACATTCAGACACCAGCCACACAGCTGTGGGAGGCAATTTTTGTTCAAATGTGTCATCAATGACTTCATGCCTCATTCTGAGTAGAATACACATGAGATCAGAAATAAAGTGCTGTTTTAACCACTCAATGATGATTTACAGTATGCAGTAGATAATGTGCAATTTGTTATATTTACATTCTGCATTCATGGCGCTATTGCACTAACATTACACTCTGTTATTGTAATTTATGATGACACTGATATTACTGCAAAGATGTTAGTGTTAATGAACAGAATACAGACAAAAGAATGATGAAAACTTTGGACCGATGTGTGAATGGCTTTCGGCGGCAGATGGCGCATGAGTGAAGCAGCATATCAAACAACAGTGTATAGGCACTTAAGAGTATTTGCTCTTTTGTTTGAAGATTACTTAAAAATGCCAATGTTCTGGGAAAATGTCTCTATGTCAAAGATCATGTAGATGTAGGTAATTTTGCACCAGCTTGTTAATAACTCTGCTTGCTGGTGTGTTCATGTTGACTGATATTAAGTGATTAAACAACGTTAGCGGAATGACCTCAAAGAACGTGGAGCATCAGGTCACACCTACCGGTGGCATTGACCAATGGCAGCAAGATGGTGTTTCACAGCTGGTACAAATTGTTCCTGAAAATTTGCGCTGATGAGCTGTTATGAACCACCGAAACACCGAAATGAACTTAAAAACACTGTATGGCCATGTTTTGTTTGAAATTACATCACACCCTTTCGTTCTTCAATTTCATATAAAGTATACCGAGGTCTTTAGTCCCTAAGTTCTGACAATGTCTGAAATTCTTGGTCAGCCATGTAATTAAAAACCAATATGAGAACAATAACAAATTACGTGGCATTAAATGAAAATTGTGAGGTGCCCAAAGACTACCATGGCTGCTGAATTGTAAAGTTTGTTTAAAATGTTCTCAGAAAGATCCCACACATAAAAACATTCCTGAAGTCTCAGACACTCCTGACTCTGATTTTTATGTCTCTTTAGGGACCCCTGCTGCACACAACACTAAGCACCACTGATGTGGAAAGAGAGAGAGAAAAATTGATCTGATCCAGTTAAGTGAGGAAATGAAGTGTGTGCTGGTGCCTGTGTTTGTATGTCCTGAGAGGGTTTAACTGACGGGAACGGGCCAGCTTGTGGAGAGGATGGTTTCAGGGCCTCTCTGAACAGCAGGGAACTAAAAAAACAGATCCAATGTAACCAAGACCAACAGGAAAAACAACACAGACATCAGCAAAGAACAGCTCCAGCATCCAAAAGAAAGTTGACCACAGAATTGGCCTCTGTGAGTTTGGGCAGGGCTTGTTTGTGTTTTTTAACTGTCTGTGCTTTTTTGACATTTCTTCACCTTGGGCATAATGTCGTTCTCGTTCTTGAGTACAAAGCGCCCCTCTCTGTCATCTTTGTTCCAGTTCAGCTGCACGACCAATGGCTTCTCATCCAGGTCCAGTTTCCTCTCTTCTGTCAGAGAGAAAAAAACATTCCAGTCAGAATTTCTCTTTTTTTATTATTTAATTTGACGTTAACGAAAATGAGGCAAATACAATCCATTTAATGGGCTTCCTTCATGAGACACAGAACAAATGTGTACATCATTTCTAAATCAATTCCTCCAAATTCTAAATTATCTTGTGAAGCATGTTTTCAGCCTAATTCTTCAACTTTTTGCTGCAAAATTGACCAATTGTACAATCTCATGAAATGGCGTTTTAATGGAGTTTTTGTTTTCCTTTGAAAATATTCCACTCCTTTATTCAGCAATTACGACCACTCACCGCCGCTGACGTGGACTTCGTAGAGGGAGTATTTTGGAGATGACAGCATCCTCATGTCAGGTCTAAATTTCTCCGCCAATGTCTCAATCACATCTTGCGTGGTGGCCGTGCTGGACACTCGGATGCACTTTGTGGCAAAGTTTCCCGCCACCCGGTCCTGGAAGTAAAATCGCATCACGCCATGGAATTCTAAGTCCTGAAAGAAAACAACAGAATACGAGAAAAAAAAAAGGCAATCAGTGCATGTTATTTTTTTCTATTTTATTCTTTATCATCCTATCTGCAGTTTTCAAGAACATCTAAGATCATTTGAATTCACATTCACCCTGCCGCCAAAGTTCATATATTCCCAAACTGTGGTTTTGTGATTAAATCTAGCGAGAGGCTACATCTGTACCATCTCTGTAGTGTGACATAATGAGCAGCTCTGTGTGGCAACATTAGACTCGCAACCTGCAGCAGAGGCTGATATTTGAGCTGGCCAAGCAGGACGTATCTGGGACGAGAGGACAGCAGCCTTAGGACAACACTGAAGATGTGCTTAAAGAGGCCTTTGTATTTGTATAATAGAGAAGCAGGCGTATCAGCATTCACTGATATTATCCGATTATACTACAGCAATATGAGCATCAAGAGGGTTTTATACTCCTTGTCTAGATGAGACATAATGCCACACCACTGGAAAATAAATCAATCACACTATACTATGTTTCCGGACACACCACACCAGACCACACCAGTCTGCTTATATCTCACTGAAAAACGCAGTCTTGCATATGAGCTTTCAGGACCTTTAGTGTCGAGACAAAGGCCCCTTCGGAAACACTGGGATGAACACAACAGTAAGATGACAACCTGACAAATCTGGAAAACTGACAGAGGACACAAGCGGATTTCATAATTGACTAATCGTAATAATAAATGGCAAGTAAGCCAACATATCAATAAATATAATGTGAAATTTAGTTTTTGTGTGACATTTCAGAAAATATTAAAGCAGGAACAATGTACAGCAGAATCTGTCTGTATGCATCAGAATCTGACTGAATTTTGAAATCTTAGGCCATGATATTATTGATTACAAATTTCCCCGCAAACACTGCCTTGGTTAAGTCAGCAGAAAAATTGTTCGACAGGCTGAGAAATAACTTTTTTTTTATGAAAGTTGACAAAAATTAACAAAAAACATTTATTAAGAGGAAAAACAAATTGATTTAATGTTGTCTTTAGGAAACAAAAGCAATCTCTTATAATTATAAATATGACAAAATGTAGAAAAGGAATTTTTCGTTTTTGACAGAAATCAGTGAGTGTGCACAAGAGGTGTGGCTACAAACATCAGGAGAACAAACGCCATGGCAACAAGAACAATGGGTGTTAGGAGAGTCACCATGTGTTTCCGCAAAACACAAAAGGACAATTTCCTGTCGAGCTCCAATGTTATTATTTGTGTGTACCAACTTCCGTATGATTTGATTTGTAACACAACTCAAAAAAGTCAATAAATCAATAAACCATGAGAGGCAGACCATTACAGTGATTTTACCATACTTAAGGGGTGTTATAAAGCATGCCATGTAATAAAATGGAATAAAATATTTTTTATTTTAATAAACAAATTATTAATATTTTTCAATCAGTAATCAACCAACATCAATATTGTTTTTATACATCCGTTGTAGAAGTAGTTAATATCAAGTAACTGACATTTCATTAAGTGCTTGTGAAACACACGGTCCAGCTGAACATTTATACTAGGAAGTGTTCTTGCGATGCCGAAGAGGTAACAACTCTCAGTCCTCAAGGGAGCGATAGAGTCCCCTTTAAAAGTCTGTGGCATTACACTGGATGTGCTATTATTCAGTCAAGTTGCTATAAATACCCTCCATGAGCACTTTATTAGGAACACTATGGTCCTAATAACATACCCAACAAGGTCTTGCTCCCCTGTAAGAAAATGTAGTACATTTTAAAGTTAAAAGCATCAATCTGGTGCATTCTGACAGCTAAATTAAGAGGCTAGATCTATGAAGAACTTTGCATTCTTGTAAACAATGTTGTGCTCTAGTAGTAATTTAATCATAAACACATTGGTTGTAAAGATATGAATGGTGATGACACAGTAAAAAAGTCACACCCACAAAGCATAAACGAAACAGAGTTTAACACAGTTCGTAAATGGTCAAAACACAAAATCGATTAGAGCGTACATTTGAGCCAGAGCTTGACATTAAAGGTGGGGTATGTGATTTGCAAAACGGCCGGCAGATTTTGAAAATACACAACTCATAAGGTCCTACCTTCTCTCCTCCAACGCTGGCCCTGACTCCACCCATTCGAAAAACATGGACGCGCAATCATGCACGAGCGAAAACTCAGATGCGCGAGAGCGAGCCAGGCTAGCATAGGTTGGAGTTTCTGCATGACGCCACCATTTACCTGCTAAGACCGCCAACATGGCACAACATTCAGCGTTAAGTTGCACCAGATATTATTAACATTCAACAGTCACATAAATCATTAGTATTGTTAGAAAATTGATGTTTTTGAAATGTAAATATATATTGTATAAATATAAAATATATAAAAATATATTGGACGTCCTGGTTGTCACCGAAGTTTATGGCTAAATATAGGGCTGACCGATATAACGTTATCAGATGAGATTGTTATGCGCATCTCGGTCAGTAAAGCACATAACATAAAGTGCATTCATTGATTAGTAAATCGCCATCAGCTGCTTTCAGATGGAGCAGCGTATACTACACAGAGCCGTAGTTCACTAACAAGCTGGGCCGTGATAATGAAGGGCAAATTGCCCAGCTTGTCAGTGATGAACTACAGCTCTGTGT
The DNA here is from genome assembly GCF_025860055.1 of Xyrauchen texanus. NCBI lineage: Eukaryota > Metazoa > Chordata > Actinopteri > Cypriniformes > Catostomidae > Xyrauchen > Xyrauchen texanus. The sequence continues at coordinate 6,845,722 of NC_068303.1, forward strand.
AGTAAATGCCGCTCCATCTGAAAGCAGCTGATGACTAACGGACACGCACGCCAGGGTGGTGGGGGAGGGGGCATGGTACGACCGTTTGATTGACACATTTTCTGTCCAATGATTCTAGATGGTCTTGAAAATGATCGGCTGGAGTTTTTCGAGTCCTGCCCGTTCCACAGATGATTAAATTGCTTAATTTTCATTTCAGTGCTTCTAATTTACAGCCAGTAAGTGGGTTAGGAATAGGATTTCAAGTTATTTTGAAAAAATGGTCAAAAAAGAAAATCACATACCCCACCTTTAAGCATTGTCATGTGCTTTTTGGTCATTCACTTGTAGGAGTAAATAAAAGTTACTTGAGAGAAAAAAAGTACATTTAAGTTACATGCTCAAGTAACATGTCAAACTATATGTTGTACATTTACATTTATGCAATTGGCAGATGCTTTTATCCAAAGCGACTTACAGAGCCCTTATTACAGGGACAATACCCCCAGAGCAACCTGGAGTTAAGTGCCTTGCTCAAGGACACAATGGTGATGGCTGTGGGGATCGAACCAGTGTCCTTCTGATTACTAGTTATGTAGTTTAGACCACTACACCACCACTATTCACACAATCTTTCTAAAATTATGACTGATGCCCAACCCAATAGTGTACCTATGCAATCAACTAAATTATCTGCGACAGAAATGTAAACTGCACTGGGTAGGAGGATATTGCTATATGATAATTATATTATGTCACGTATGGTAGTCAAATAAAGAAAAGCCTCCATCATCATCATTTAAAGCAGGGATGCTCACACTTCTATGGACAGATGTTATTCCAGCAAGATCTATCATGTACAATAAAGGCTATACATTATCACAATACCAAAATATCAGTAGTCTGTAGTGAAATTTGACGATTCTCAATACCAGCTTCAAAAACACAACAAATAATAACACTAACTAATATGTTAATTATAGAAGAATGGTTTTAAGTTCATAATTATTCCAGACTAGTAAACAATCAGTAATAAAATAACAATAAAAACAGCAATGAATAGAAATAGATTAAAAATAATAGAACAAAAAATACAAATTAAGAAAATGCAGTGCTTTTTTAACAGCAGTAGGCTATCACGTATTCAAGTCAACATTCAGAATGAAATGCAACATAAAACTACTACTGGTCTTCACTGTACGATTATAATACATTAATACTTTTCAAAGCTACTAAAGTTATTCAGTCAAGAGCAGTGAGTGTTTTCTTGTTATGGTTGTATGATTATTATGATAACACACTACACTAGATGGCAGCAGGTCTGTTAGCTTATATTTATACTTACAAGTCTGACATTTTAATACAAATCCACTTTTTACTCTGCTGTTTACAATCACAACAGACATAATTCTCCGTGTTTACATGAATACCTCACCAAGACTGGCATTTTGAAATGTATTTGACCGTTCAGGCATGCATTAGCCTGAGCATTTTCGAAATGAACGTGCAATTTCAGCACACACACACACATTACAGTCTAGGTAATTAATGGCAAACACAGAGTATATCTTGTAACAAACATCAAGTTCATTAGTTCATGTTAACTACATTAATGTAGTTAAATAATGTTAACAAATTTAACCTATTTGTAAAATGTTACCGTAATTTAACTGTGTGGGGCATAAACGTATAACTGCACAATATAACTTGCAAAAATGTGGCAAATGGCACATACAATTAAAAAAAATATTTAAACTGTATCGGCTGATCTTAGTGTTAAAAAAATAAATAAATCAGATATCGTATCTGCCTCAAATTTCCTGATCGGTGCACCACTAGTACTTGCTTTGTGCTATCTGACACATTTTGGAATGCAACTACACACAAACTCAAGCTTGCGTAGTTAGAAGCATCTGCATTTACACATTTACGTTTGGTACGTTTCAGACTTTATAGTTTCTTAGCAACTAGATGCATTAATATATGATATGATTAACTGATATGCGGTCACAGGTATATTGGCTATTTTCCATTGACTATGAATGCAGCTCATCATCTAATCAGATTTTAGAGCAGGAACTATCAGTTTTATAGTCGTGTTCTTGCTTCATACATTACAACTTCACAACATCTAATAAATTTACATTGAACACAGACACAGGAAGACAGCTCGGAAAGCAAGACACACTCGACATCACACAAGAATGTCTTTGAAGCTCAGTATGAGGGTTTGCCAATGAAACGGAGACATATGAATGCTACAGCTGACCGTTTGCCCCCCAGCGTCACACCTTTGACCTTGGAACTCTATCCCATCCTGGAGAAAACTCATCCCAGCTCTATCATCATACACATGTGGACACACACACATAAGGAGCAGGTCTTATACCCTGGACCATACCGTGGGGCTCATAAATCAGTTAATGGGGCGGAATCCAGTCTTTCATCTCTTATCCGCATGAATTTCAGGAATTCCAAAGCAGTCAAACCTCTAACGTTTTCCCTCTATCCAGACTGATATCATCATGCTCTTGTCTGCTGAGGAACATAAATATGTCAACTGTCACTTCATTCAGCATGGCAAAACATGTGCGGGGCAACTGGGCGAATATCAGAGACAGAATTTTCAAAATTCCCGAAAATCCTGATACCTGACACGTCGAGAAAGAATTGGTCTCTCTGTGAACGTTTCACTCCAATTTAGGGTGAACTATCACATTACGATTTGACAGAGGTGGAAACTTCATATTTGATAAACAACCGGCTGTATGGGTTTACTAGTATACAAAAAATATTCTGTCCTAATTTACCATCCTTTGTGTCATTCTGAACCTGTATGACTTTCTTCCATGGAACACAAAAAGGAGATTTTAGACAATCACTCCCATTGTTTAGAAAAAATATGTATTGAAAATGAATGGTGACTGAGGCTGTAAGTGATGGCAGAATTTTCATTTTAGGGTGAACTACCCTTTTAAAACAAAGGATGCAATCAGTCAGTGTCCATAAGAAATGGCTAAAAAATACTAATAGATCCTTCATGCAAATTTTCATTTCATTTTCAAACAAAAAATAAATAAATAGCATGTCAGTGGGGAATTTCAGTCAAGCACTCGGTGAGCTGACCTGATGATCATTCCCTGGGTAACTCAAAACACATGGGACAGCTGCTGCCTCCTAAATCACACCCCAAAAAACAAAAACAAACAAACAGGCTAATCTTCTCACCAGACACCATTTTTAACAAACAATTTCCATGTACCAGCTCGGATAGTTAAGATAGGACAGTGTCAACAAATGCATTAAAGTTTAAACTATGTACATGTACGCGGAATACAAGAACAGCCATATAAGAACGACACTTAAGGTCACAACTGTAGGGTCATTTGTCTCTCTTTGAGGACTATTAGCCTTCTAAAAGCCCAGCTCTGTTCCTTAGTCCAGTGTACTGATGTGGAAACAGCTTGGTTTATCAATCTCTGTACAGTCAAGTGATTTTTATTTGTATGGTGCTTTTCACAACACACATGATTCCAAAGCAGCTTCATAGAAAATTATGCTTTAACAGACAATTAAACTGTAATATCTATAAAGCCTTAAGAGCCATCATTGTGTATTTGATTAAATATTATTGTAAATTGTGTATAAAAATAATTATATATGAATTGTATTTAGAACCCCACTGAGCAAGCCCAAGGCAACTGCGGCAAGGAATACAAAACTCCATATGATGTGTTTACAGAGAAACAAGTGTCGAGCCAATTGCTTGTTAGACACAAGCAGGCTTTAGTTGTCTGCTATGGTAATCAATTTAAACCAATTCCACCAGAACCATTTGAATATTAAGCATTTTACAGACATTCTTAAGCAGACATGATTTATCATCATCCTTTACACAGGTGTGCAGATGCCGATCAATTATAACAGATGTAATTTACATATAGAAGTCTTAAAAGGTACAGCAGCATAAACAGAGTATAATAAGTGCCAGAGAGGGCAACGAAATTGGTCATGTTACACTAAATATAGTTTTATGTGCAAGTAATGGTGACTACCATTATAAGTGCACTTAAATGCTCCATTAGTGTAGAATATGGTCCCTTTAAGATTCAGCTAATTTAAACATATGTATGAGGTTGAAAGGTCAGGAGGGCCTTAAGTTGGTTTAAAAATGCAGTTAAGCACAGAAAGCGCATTCCTACATGAGCACCTTTCACCTCTGATGGAAGCTGATCCCAAGCGTGTTCAACAGGTCTCTGGCCTGGATTAACAGAGCTGTGTGTTCAGGGGCCTGCGTTAGCCCCTCGTCAGCAGGACACTTCGCCCGTGGAGACAGAGGGCAAATTTCCAAAACACGATTATACTTCACATTTTTCACCCAGATGTATTTTTAACCCAGATGCGAGTGTATCAAGCTATGAAATGTGCAGTACAGGTATGTTTACTGCACAATCTGGTCTATATGCTGAGCAATCTGATACTATTAAAGCTAACAGAGGAAGTTTATATAAAAATGTTCTATGGTTTTGCAATCTTATCTAAAATAATAGTTAATATCTTCCTTTGATACTATAGTTTACCTTAGTTCTTGCATTGTAAACATAGTTTATCTGCAGGATTTAGTAATACCATGGTAAAATCATGGACAGCTGCTCATCATGTTGAAACTATTGTTCCTATCAAACAAACTATGATATTTATGTAGAAACAGAAGCCTAAACATTCATTACAGCTGTTATCAAATGAAACTGATTTAAATATATATTTTATTTTTTTAATCTGTGTATTAAATTAATATAAAATCAACAAAATATTCAACAAAACAGTTACTATAGTAAAACCATAGTTATTTGCATAGGGACAATGACATCTCACAACTGTCAAGTGTACGGCTGGATATTAATACAGATTTACCGATTCCAATTCACAAGCTCTCGATTCGACTCAATTCAATTTGATTCAGTATTAATTCATATAGGTATATTTCAGTAATAATGTCTATTTTTTTTACATATTAAAGAAATTCTCTCCCAGCTAATTCTGGTATAGTAATTATACAGGGGACATTCGAAGGCATTTTGCACATTTTATTTGATCATTTTGGTGCTTTTTAAAAATGTACAAATGAATTTATTCAATCAATAAATATAAAACACTCTGATGCATATATTTTAGAAATTCTTTATTGTTTAATGCACAATTTATCCATTTACAAATATTTACATCTATTTGTAGAACAGGTGCTAAAAATCTGTACTCTCTATGAAAATCGACAGTTCTGTAAAGAGCATCTGTAAATAAGCACATGTTAACGAGAGAGGAATCTAATTGCTCATACACTCATCTGTGCTATTCGTGATTAGAGTTAAATCTTTGTTTTACTGTTTTTGATTAACAATTGACTGTAAATAACAGAAATAGTATTAAAAGAGGTTAGTTAATGATAGATTCATTGCGTGGATCTAGTCTTTGGACACACATTACAAGTCAAACCAAACATTTACTCTCAACAAGCATTGTAAGGATGCTGAGCTTGCCAACATATTAAAAATCACAAATATACAACTCAATCACGAGTGTTAGTAAATAGCACTAATAGTAAACGTTAGATCTTGGGATTTAAGAATCGATATTGAGAAAGTTTTTAAATGAAGATTGTGATGCATTAGAAAATCTATATTTTTACCCAGTCCTAGTCACCTAGTCTTTTCCAGCCTACTGACGATAGAAGGATCTGCAAGACAACATCATTTTCTATTTAACTATTTATCTTAATTTAACAAGAAATTGGTGTTTAAAAGAGAAAGCAGAAAGGAGACTCTTAAAGCCTATTAACTATATTAAACTCTGTGATTTTAGCAGAGGCATTTCCTAGGTGTCCCAAATCAGATGCGAGGCCAGACTAACGCAGAAGAGTCGAAAATATAATTACACCTGGGTTTACATAAGAGACAAACAGCAAAACACTGTGTGAAAACAACCTTATAAAACACACACACTGCACAGATAGAGAATGACAGAGAGATGACAGAGAGAGATAAAGTGGGAGATATCAAGCCAAAGGAATGTCAACCCAATACGAACAGTAAGAGGAAGAACCGGGCTGCAGAGAGAAAGAGCGAGAGAGGTAGAGATTTGTTTTCTGCCTTCTCTGACTTCTGTAGCGCTGTCTTTCTGAGCTGCCCAAAGTCATATCACACCCTGTCTGAGAGATGATATTTCAATCATAGACAGTTTTGATTCATACATTATTACATACATTCATACATTTTTTACCAATAACAATCCTCCTCTACAACAGAAAAGTCACAGGAAGGGTGGCAAAAGGGTCTTCTAAAAATGGTGCTGTCTTTTAATCAATTACTTTGTATTCCAGGCAAATAAAGAGATAAATGTGTGATACTGGCAAATGATCAAACAAGCCTTTATTTCGTTTATCAGAAACTTCCCCACCCACATTCTGTCTCCCAATTAGTCATTTCTATTTATGAAATCAGTACAACACTGTTCTTTGTCTAGTGTTAAATGACAGACACACAAAATGGTTCTCATTCACTGTGGTGGATGTAGTAACTGGTTTACTCCGCAGAGACCCAGTGAGAGTTTATTCACGAGTCTGTGACAGAGATGTTGGACAAACAATGAGGCACAGATGAGGTAAGCATGCAGAAATGCAAAACACGTGACATCATAGGCAGATAACACCACAGGAGCACAGCCCTAAACGACAGCTCTATAATCACAGGTTTAAAAGTAGGCTAATCGCTGCAGTGCTTAATAAAACATTGCCGCTGGGCACAAGAGGGCCTTTTTTTATTAAAAAAAATAACCCAGCAAATCTAAAGCTAGTCTGGAATTAAAGAAATACACAGTGCCTTCTCAATCAAACTTTTAAGGATGTAAAAGGTACAAAAATGTCAACAGATGATTTATGGATTTGGATGCATTTAAAGATGTAGCCTAAATGTGTTTTAGGGAGCTGAGAGCACTATACTCCTATTGGCAGCTGAAAACATAACCAAATCAGCCAAAATATTTAAGAAATTAGCATTTTCAGGGAAATGTGCAGAACTTTGTGATTGACGTGTGCTCCTATTCTGTGGAAATAGAGCATAACAGTGCCTGCCCACTTTTTCAGCCATCTTTGTTTCAGAAGTATTTTTATTATGCATTTTCTCCATAGGGATTTCATAAAATTCTTCACAAGAGTTCTAAGCCATGAACCAAACCAATCAGCTCTGAGATGAATCATTAGAATGAGAGTTATCATCTAGTGTTATGAGTAGGGCCATTTTGCGATTATCGGCATCAGCCGATAACGGTGTTCACATGGGCGATGAAGGCAACATCCACACTAATACGTTTATGTTACATAATCCGGCCACACTGAAACTGTGTTTTTGACAACGAAAGCAGAGCTTTGCGAAAACGCTCTCCCAAGTGGATAACTATAAAAACACCATCTTCGCATTCTAGTATGGAGATATAGATATCTGAAAACGGTGATGTATTTGTTGTCATTTGACGCAGTCATGTGATCAATTCAACCCAAAACAATCAAGATGGTGGCCTGTGTTGTAGCGGCATTGTTGTGCCTGATATTCACTTTGATAGTATTGTTTAAATGTTACTTCGTACAACCTTCACAATGCATTTTATCAAAGGCGACGGGAAATTGACTCAGAAATGCTGTCCAGCGACATGAGGACAATTGCGTTTCAAACTGTACATGGAATGGACATTTTTAGCATGCACAGTGAGGGGATTTAATAGTTTTCATACATTTCAGTATGGACGAGAAACTTATGGAAAACACTTGAAAACACCAGGGTGGACGGAGAATGTTTTGAAAACGCAATTCAAATGTATCCAGATTGATATGGATATAGCCTAATAGAAGTATTAACTTATATTGCATGCATACATTGTATGTTTATTAGCATTTATATCAGCAATCCTGTTCTCTATATATCTATATCAGTCGACCACTTGTTATTAGGACATGGATGCTGCTGTGGTGATGAGATAATCTGTTCCAATCAAACATCAAATCAGCGCTGGTTGGTTCTCTTCGAGGAACCCTAAACAAAGGCGACACAGATATGAGAGCAGGAAATAGCCATGTATTAACAATGTATAGAGATGGGCTGAGTGGGAACCGCAGTGGATCATAAATGTGACGCCAGGTCATAGAGAGTGGAAGGACATTTACGTTTTAACCTCTGCTTGCGTGTTATGAATCTACTCAGAAGTCACAAGCCTGTGGGAGCGTCCTGATTAACAGTAAACTCTAAATGAACTTCCGTCTTTACATAGAGTTCTGACTTCTCCATACACAGAGGGAAAACTCAATTTTAGTGCCAAGACTGGTAATTCAGTTGTACGAAAGTAAATGTATCCACTGGTGATGGATTGCTAGTACTCGTAAAATCACTTTTATAATGTGCACATATAACAGTTTTCCTCGTTACCTTTCACATCACAAAGTTTGGAATGTAAGCACAGGCTCAATTTCATCCTCACATTATTGATGAAAATACCTTGCAAAACCACTATTTCAGGAGGCCTATTGGTCAGACAGAAGAGAGAAATTGTATAGGTATGTCAATATTGCTGTAATACAGTGAAATGTGGAATCCATCAGAACAATTATTGAATTAACATCGAATTACATCCTGACTGGATTTGTATATGACAACATGTAGTTAAAGATACATACTACATAATTGAAATCATCTATTTTATACATTTAATAGTCCTAATTTTAAAGTTGGACATTTTGCAGTAATGAGAAATTAAGCAGAGATTTCTTAAAATCTAAAATAAAACAAATCACTGTAATCTTTACATGCAAGATGTAGCCTATCCAGTATCTACTATGTTTAACTCTCATATTGACTTTTATATAGAAATCCTCACTGCCTTGGTTCAAGCTCGTTTTCATGAGAATTACCCATTTTAACATTGAAAAAACTACACTTCACTTTTTATTAAGAAACGAAAAGCTATTTCGGATAGTGTAATGAGCTATGATGCTCCAAAATGTGTGCGCGTGCATATATTTCGAGCCAAACAGCTTGCCTAAATTACCCACTGTTCAACATTCTAGAGCTCCAATTAGAAAAATGTAGTAAAGGCAACAATCATTCTTAATATCACTATTTTTAAACCTCACGCTCTACAAGCTCCATCAATTCTTTAAGCATTTCAGCGCCTTTTTTGCAAAAACCCTTTTCCCACTTTCCCCACTCAGAACTAGAAAGAAGAGTGTAAAAGTATGATGGAAATAGACTACATCCAGCTATAAACAGCCTGCAAGATGCCCAGAATAGAAACTTATTTGAGCATCTTCATGACTTGCCCTGCTGGCAGCTGGCAGATCAGGCCAAGAGCTCTCGATGAAGATGCTGTGTAACCCCCAAGGTGGGTTGGACAAGACACTTGCAGAACACTGAGCTGCTGATAACAACACATACAATATAGTCAGACCTGAGTAAGACAGCCAATGAAACGTCTAAAGAAAGGGATGGGAATTACTGTTTTTGCCTCCTGAGACCAGAGCATGACTGCTGTGTGCATTTTTCGTTTACCTTTTTTGATCTGTAACAATTAGACCCTAATAAAAAAGTTTAAGAGCAAATAGTTTCCAAATAGTGTCCAAATTTGTGGATAGCGGGACTAAGTAGTGACATTTTAAATAATTCTAAGTTAAAGAAAGTCCAATTTTTTCCAATCATATGGCTTATTATGTTTCCAGGAGTGTTGGTTAATCAAGTTTTTTGAGATATTACAGATTATTACAGCTGATTTTCTGTAAAGTTGCTTTGGAACAATGTGTATTGGGAAAAGAACTTTATTTGACTTGATTTTACTTATGTTATAATGTATTTTCTGCTTTGGCAACTAAATCTCAATGTTCTCTCTTTGTACTGTCAAACAAACAAATGATCGCCAGTGTTGAAGCATTTTACCAATAAGAAATTACCATTATTACTTCTGATAAAAGTAATGGCCAACATCGTCCAATCATTGCAAACCATGTTAAAATAAAAGAATACATTATAAATTCTGAATCCATGTTCTGATTACCATTGTCCCATGTCTGCCAAACATGTTGAGTCATCCAAACATCATCTGCTGCTTGAAACTGAACTTTTGGTCAGATTTGCACTGAGCAACAAGGAGAGATATAGGATGCTCCCTTGCTCCCCATTTAGTGAATGACTTAACCTCCAATGTGCTGTCTCTCTGCACTGGTCTCAGAACAGTTCAAAATGTAACTTATTTTCATCCCACAATATAAACAACTCAATATAAAGCATAATTTTTCATCTTTTGTATGCACCTATTGATTCTTAATTTGATAATGCTCATGGGAAATCTAAAAGGAAAAATGGCCTATAGTCCTCTTAAGTAGTCGTTGCATTTAACATCATGCCGTTTCGTGATAATCACTCACATTTTCAAAATTCCATATCAAATGAAAATAGAGACCAAGTAAAAACTTGATGGTTTCCTACCAGATGTAGTTTTGTTGACGTTTCTCCCAAAGACCGACTCTGCTGAGATCGTCAACATGTTCTTTAGTCACGACTCGATGAGTCAGAATTTAACCCTTAACTTGATAGTACAGAGCATCTTGAACTGAGATTAGTCAGTTTAAATTCAATTAAATTATGCATAACATATAGCGTAGACAAAACAATGTCCGCCCAGGAGGACGCAAGATTGGAAAGAACTTCGGAACTTCAGTTACATTGAAAAACATAAATTTGTAATTATGCGTATAAAAAAAAAAATATGCATAAATGATGCAAATGGTAAAATATATGAAGTGTGCATTACACTGCAAAACTCTATGAAAGATACATGTAATCGGCTATTGGGTTTTCAACAATAAACAAATGTATTATACCCAATTGGCTCCACGTTCAGAGATTTAATTTCATTCACAGCAGTGGTGGAAGAGGATTAAATAAACGGGCCGGCTGAGCACACTCATGCTGATTGGACCAGGCTCTGTTCTGAACCGCATTCAGGCGGGAAGCCTAATCTTAACGCTGTCTGAGCTGCAGCCAGCAGGAGAATGTATGTGCCACCTTACACGCTCTAACAAACACACACACACGATCAGTCTTCTGCAGGGCACCATGTTCTTGTGTTTATGTATGCAAACAAATATACAGGTGCTTTAGAAACACAACGACAAGTTTATCAATAGAGCCATATCAATAGACAATAACTATTTTTATTAGGGTAAAATATAAACCATATGATGACTGATTTCATACATCATCTTGTATATTGTTTTGTCTGTTAATATGTAGTATTGTAGTATGTATTAGACTAAAAGAAAGTAATGAAAAAGAAAACATGCTAGGAAAGACATTACTGAATTATCACTCGATATACCAGTGCACTGACGTGGGACAAATGTAATTCTACATAAGATAAAGCACGTTTGTGTAGTGATCAAGTTCAGCTGAAAGGTAATTAGTTTTATTTCCTCGGGGCATGAAAGCAGCAGACTAACTAATTAATTTGGTTAATCACCGTAAAAACTAAATCTTTTAATCTATCAAATCAGCCTGTCTCAATGGCAGTCCCCCCTTCCATTGCACAGCCATGTCTTGATAATGTAGCACCCCAGAGTCCAACTGCTCCTCCCCATTTTAAAACACACGATCATCATCTGTATAGGAATAGGGTATAGGGTCCTGCATCAGGCAATAAACTCACACTTTCTTATAACGGCACAACATATCTTGTTCTCCATCTGTCACGCTGATCTCAAATCACTTCCTTAACGCAAATGTAAAAGCACAGGCACACAATCCACATTTGTTGCTTTCCTCAATCTCTGTTCTAGAATCTGGGGTCAATGAAAAATATTTCATAGATGTGTAATGCATTTTCTTTTGACACTCTTTTGGCAAGGACTTACAACAACCAGATGATCAGTCTGAAAACACTTCATGCAGATGAGGCCAGGCATACTCTGCCAATCAGGTGAGAGTTCCAGGCCTGCTCAGCCAATTAGGTTGGAGTACTTCTTTCTTATCCCCAGAGCCAGTTCTAGCTGTTTGAGAAGGGAGTGTCACTGAGCCAAGCAGCCTCATTAAATCTGATTAGCAGTCTGTTTGTGTAGCAGGATTAGGCGTTCCTCGTGGTCTGGTCTGGCACTTGAATGAGCAGAAGATGCGGTTTTGTTTAAACGTTTGAGAAAATGTGCAGGAATAAAGGGTTAACTGTGCTAATTATGCGCTGTTGACCACACCCTTCCCCCATAGTTTCCTTGTGCTACCCTATGCTAGGAAAATTTGGGAGGGGTGTACTTGTTAAAATTCACCCACCTCTTGCAGCATCTAGGACAAAAGTTTGCATTCGGACAACATATTTAAATGTGAAATATGTTTTTTTTTTCTTTGTTAAAATACTGTCTCCAATCTCAGGTCAATTTAAACAATTGGTAGTGTAATTTCCCCCAAATAGTAAATCAATGTATTGCTTTGTTTGCTGAAGCATCCTGACCAGCCCAACATAGCAACTAGGGATGCATGATATATTGGCTGCCGCTATATTACTGGCCAATAACAAGGAAAATGAAAATATTATTAAAATCGCCAATATACTGGCATTACAGCCAATATATTCGGCGATAATTTTTCACGGTTTATTTGCTTGCGGCTGAGAATCTCTAACTGCCTGCAGCTTCTTCCTTCAGGCAGAGACTTGGGCAGCCTTAAGCAACAGTGTGCAAACAACCCAAAACTATACATTTATCTTTAACTAATTCTCACAGTGACGTGAGATGGCTAAAAACACTAGATTGTAGGTGAAACAAATGTGCTTGTATTTTATGAGTTGAGACTGATGAGTATTTGATCAGAATCTTACCTATTCCCATTATGATTGTTATGTCAATGAATGAGACTTACAAGCACAATGCCACACATATATACACACACACAAAAAAAAGTCATGAAGATTACCGTAAAGATTTATGCAAGTGTAAACAATTTATGTAAGTGTATTGTAATTAATTTGTTATTAAAATCAGCATATATATGTAATATAGGCACATTTATTGTTCATGTTACATCCACCAAACCTTAAATAACAGCAAGTCCAAATTCCAAGCTTTTAAATGACAATATTTACAAAATTTTATATATATATATATATATATATATATATATATATATATATTATTTAATTGAGAAGATTTTAATGAACTAGCTAGCAGTTCCAGGTAGAAGGACTGAAAATTAAAACTTTTTAAATAGCAGTAATCGGTATCAGCCACAATGAGCTGTGAATTATCGGTATGGACCCAGAAATTCCATATCCGTGCATCCCTAATAGAAACAATGGTTCAACTAATAACAATGCTTGGTCTAGGGGTGCACCGCTCGATAGGCCACCGATCTGAATAGGCCAATTTTCATCTTAAATCCATGATCGGCGATGGGCCGAAAGTGCCTAGATTCAGGACCCATAGTTTTTGTAGCATGCATACACTGCTACTCTAATGAATAAACGCTTGATCAGCCCTTGAAATGCAGTGTGGTCACTGGAAGGTGAGTTGGTGGAAATTCTAAGCATTCATGAATGTAAACTTTCAGACATGCTGTAATTTAGATGAATGAACATGTGTAAGAATAATGTGTATGGATATTAAGCTGTCCATTTTCTAGTCATTACGGTAGTTATTCTGATTTGCTGTACAGTGAGCACGGAGAGGATAAAGAGATTGCAAACGGGCATAAAAACTAATTAAACAACAAATATACATGCAAATCTGAGTAGAAGAGATGTAACATGAGTCGTGACAATCAGACAGTGTGTGGAGTGATAAAGACTGTTTGAGCGATCATGAGCGCTATTAGCTTCTCCCACTTCAACATGAGCACTCTCGTGTCAATCAAACAAGCACGCTTTCCAGGTGCTCTCAATATCTCATCAGTCTCTCATCTCAGCACTATTCCCAATTTAATTGAGGATCCCAAATTAAATCAGGCTGATGTTGGTCCAATGCCACTAATAACAGATATAACAGTTTAACCTTAAATAACGGCAATGCGTGCTTGCATAGCATTAACACAGAATGGAGTGAGCAGTGAGACAGGATCTGGTCACGACCCCAGCGAACATTAACACAAGCATGCATGTGCACACTAGGGATGACCTCTGATGCAATACAGAAAAAAAAACTCCCTCAATAATTCATATATCAAAACAGGAGTGCATATGCATAGACTGTATTAGGGCAGCCAACACAAGGCTAATGAAAGTGGCAGTACGACCAGCTGGACTTGAGAAAGAAAAGCTCAGCAGTTGTGGGTGTGAGTACAGCGACACACACATGCATACACACAGACACATTCAATCACTAACTGATCTGACCACAACACCTTTGACCCAGGTTGTACAGATTAGTGCAGAGCATGTGCCCGAACATCATACACAAATCCTACAATTTAATGACAAATGCAAACATGTGCGTTGGAGTAAAGGGTGGAGTGACGTACAGGAACAATGCTTTTCCTACACTGGAAAAGAAAAGATGGGCCAGATGAGGAGATTTCCTTTCTCTGTTACAAAGGGGAAAAGACACAAGAATTTGAAACCCAACCTTTTCAGCAAGAATTTTTGGTCCCGAAATATATTTATATAAATATTACAATAAATCGTTTTTTTTTTGTGCATTGCCATGCCAGTGTCCATACCAATCCCCCAAACAATCATTACCCCACTTTAAAGGGGTTACTTTAAGGGGAAGTGAGTCAATTCTGCACCACTAGCAGTACCAGCTCTGAACACATTGAGAAAGTCAACCTATGATTGGCTAACTTATTGACTTATAATATGCTACGAAGATTATAGTGGGATAAAAATCACTTGATAATCTTATCTGTTGAAAGTTATACAACATTACAACTTTGTTAATCTGTAATCTGGTAAACCCCAGACAGACAGACATATATATTAGGGATGGGCATTTTGGTAATTTTTTCTACTTGAGTACTCAGTCTAATTAATCAACAAATTATTCGTTGAGTACTCGAGGGGCAATGACAAATTTGTGTGCAGAACTGAAAAGGCATGTGCGAGCAAGGAGGCCTACAAACCTGACTCAGTTACACCAGTTCCGTCTGGAGGAATGGTCCAAAATTCCAGCAACTTATTGTGAGAAGTTGAGAACTTGTTGAAGGCTACCCAAAACATTTGACCCAAGTTAAACAATTTAAAGGCAACACTACCAAATACTAACAAAGTATATGTAAACTACTGACCCACTAGGAATGTGATGAAAGGAATAAAAGCTGAAATAAATCATTCTCTCTATTATTCTGACATTACACATTCTTAAAATAAAGTAGTGATCCTAACTGACCAAAGACAGGAAATGTTTTTTACAATTAAATTTCAGGGATTGTGAAAAACCAAGTTTAAATGTAATTGGCTAAGGTGTGTTTACTTCTGACTTAAACTGTTTATACAACAGTTAGTTCTGGTCCTTGAATCTGCTTGGACAAGAGACGTTCCATGAGTATTGATGGACTCACACCATCAGCACTCTGAGGCTTCACTGTTTGTATTACTCGGCTTGTGTTCGAACCCTTCTAAACTAAAACTAAAGAGCTAGAGTTCGACCGATATATCGGTTTTGCAAAAATCCACACCGATTGTTTTCCCCCATTGAGTCCAGTGCTGGAGCAGCTGGGAAGGGTCTGCTGTCGTTATACAATATGAGAGCGGCCTCTAGAGGTGAAAATAAAAACTATCACTTCACTGATGCCTTAGTTTTGATACGCGAGACTACACTCTGCATGGAGCAGAACACTTCAGATGCGGATTAAAAAACATCAACAACGAAAAGGTATTCATACAGTACACTACAAATGCATCTGATTTAAATACAAAAAAAAAAAAAAACGCATCCTCACTGTAATACGATGACTTCAGATTGATCAAATTCTTGCACTAAAAAGGTTAGACACAGTGCAACAAATACAGGTGTTCATGATAGGTGAACTCAAGAGCAGGTGTCTCAATATGCTTTTAAAAGGTCTTTTTAATTAGACACATCCTCTACAAAAACAGCGCTTCTGCATGAGACGCTGAATAAATAAAAACAAAGGGAAATAAAAAACATTTGTCTAGTGCACGTTTACATTAGTTCCTGGCAGATTTATAGGTCGGCTGACATTATCAGATATATCGTTTCCGATATGCGTAGATATTACAACTTTTTTTTCAGAACATATAATACAGAAAACAATGTTTGGATGATTTAGAATTGGTGACATAGCGTAGTTTGTCCAGCAGAGTGTGCTCCAAAACCATTGTTTACAGAGCTAAGCTGATGGTGGTTCTGCAGACAGTGCGGAGTTAAGTGGTGCGGAGTTAAGTGGTGTCTTCTCGTTAAGTTGCTAACTAGTTTGTGAAATACATACTTGAAAGTCAATAAACAGTGACTCCATCATTTTCCAATATTTTCAATATAACTAATATAATGTTAACCCTGGCCCTGACAACCATTTCACTCAAGTTTATCACATCTGTTTGCTGTTAGCCAGCTATAGTTTGTCAGTGCAGTCAGTAACATAGCAGATTGAAATGTAAGTAGAGCATCTTTTTGCATATTAGCAGTCAAAGTTATGGTGGTGAATTGTGTCTGTTGAGAGTTGATTTCACGCTACGTAGTTACCTTTTGGTGAGACGCAATGCTGGAAAGTCAATAAACAATGTCCGTCTTTTACTCTCCGGGACAATAAGAAGATAATTTTATACCTTGTCAGGAATCTTAATGGAAGCTAATTTTAAACATGTATTCACCTAATTGTTTTGTTCAGGATTTGCAGTTTGGTACCCCCTTCAACCGAACAATCCCAGTCACTGCATCTACAAAATGTTATATTTAAAAGTCTGTTTTTCCATCGGAATACCGAGTAACACCACTGCCGCTATTTATCTCTTGACTTGGCAGCAGCAAACCATGAGTTGTTGTTGAACATTGCTGATGATGTTTTGATAAACAAGAAAACTGTACTTTAGTACAATTTAGAGGTACTTGAACTTTACTTGAGTTTTACCACGGCATTTTCTATTACTTTATACTTTCACTCCACTATATTTCAGAGGAAAATATATTATACTTTTTCCAACTGACAATGTATAATAATAATGTCAAATACTCTTTGATAAAAATATCTGTTTACGAAAGCAGCCTTCACCACAGAGTTCAGCCGAATACCACCATTATCTGTGAATATTGCTACTCTACATACAACTGTACTGAATAAAAACAACAATGTGGTATTTCACTGTTATTATGAAGCTTGTGTCTGGAGTTGTAGGAATCTGTGCAAGTGTAAAAGCATGTGAACTGTCTACTGAACCGTTGCCCCCCTCATTTTACTTTTGACTTAACATTTGAGGATATGGACCGACTAAAACTTTGTATTTATATATTTTATGCACATTAGTTGAAAATGAAATGCTCTTTTTTTTTTTTTTTACAGCCAGGCTAGGAATGTTCTATGCAATAATATAATGGTGCTGAATGGTTTGTGTGTTTATTGTGCCCTCTTGTGGACTAAGGATACAATGCCAATTTAAAAATCAGCCGATTTAAAAATTAGCTCATATATTCATATTGATCTATTTTTATTTAAAAAAAAAATAAATAAATAAAAAAAGAAGTACAATACATTCTCATGGTTCAGCAGTACTGTTCATTTTTGTAATAAAGTTCAGAACTGTTTTACTTTAAGAATAATTTTTTCATTCACCATCAACTTTAAAAAACTATCGGTTGATTAATCGGTTATTGGCAGGTACTGAACTTAGTTATCAGTATCGGTAAAATCTACTATTAGTCGATCTTTAGTAAAAGCAGTGCATATGTGTTAAGAGCTATAAGTTTCTAATTACCTTTAAATTTGTGACATTACATATTTTAGCCAGCAGGAGGCGGCAAAAGACCATTTGTGTATAATAAGAGCCAGTTAGGTGACGTGAAGTGAGTCAGCATCAGTCAGTGTTTTCATGCATCAGCACTACGAGATTGCTCTGATTACTACTAAAGCTAGGAAATGGCTTTAAAACAAACAACTTTGGCATTAAGGCTCCTCGCAGCTAAGAGAGACAACAGACCAATTAATTACACAAACTGAAGGTGCTCACCTCTTACCAGAGTTTCCAAATTGGTGAGGACATACTGTTCAAAATGGTGGACATTGCAGTTTCTATAGTGAATGACTCTTGTGCACCAGCTACTGCGAAATAGGGAGGAATACCCCTGCTTGGATAGCTATTTTCCCCACTGAGAAAATAGGATGAATGTGACCAAAATGACATTAACTTCAGAAAGCTAACTAATACACTACAGCATCTCTGCTTGGGAGTGGCAACAGGTGATTGCACAAGCTATCACACACACACACACACACACACACACACACAATAACTTAGAAACAGCCCAAGCCGTGATACTAGATCAAAAGTGAATTTTTTTTTTCATTTGGATGCATCATTTGGTTTGAACTATTAAATTCACTTGTTCCTTGAACTGTTGTATATAAGCAATATCACACTCGCAATCATGCTATGTGGCCCTAAATCAGCACTGCTGTGATTATCTACAGCACTCTGCCGAATCACAGCAGTGCTGATGTAGGGCCATATCACTTTCTTTCTACAATATTTTTGATTGTGATATTGCTTATATATATATATATACACACACACACACACACACACACACACACACACACACACACACACACGAGCAATTTATCATGAACATTATGGTCCTAATAAAGTGCACAACGTAGTCTTCTGCTGTTGTAGCCCATCCACCTCAAGGATCGACGTGTTGTGCATTCTGAGAAGCTATTCTGCTCACTACAATTTTACAGTGTGGATATCGGAGTTACAGTAGCCTTTGTGTCAGCTCGAACCATTCTGATCTCTCTCATCAACAAGGTGTTTCCATCCGCAGAACAGCCGCTCACTGGATGTTTTTGGCACCATTCTGAGTGAACTCTACAGACCATTGTGCTTAAAACTCACAGTTGATCAGCAGTTACAGAAAAACTCAAACGCCAAAATTACTGATATCACAGTTTTTCCCCATTCTGATGGTTGATGTGAAAATATACTGAATCTCCTGACCCGCATCTGCATGATTTTATGTATTGCACTGCTGCCAAATGATTGGCTGATTAGATAATCAGCCAATTTATGGTAATTAACATAGTCACAAATGCTGTCGATTGAGGATCCCGGAACATTACTTTAACATGAAAATTACATACTTTTATACATAAACATTTTAAAAACAGGTAAAAAGATGTGATTTTACAATGTTGTCAATTGGTCCCTGCCTATTCCAGACATTTAAAAAACAATTATCCAACCCAAACATGACAGTCTACACAAATTTTTACACCCAACCAATGTGTGCAAAACAATGTTGTTTTACACCCAACCAAAATTTTTACACCCAACCAATCCAGTCCTTTCAAAGAAAAAGGATGAAAATATTAGTTAGATTTACAAGTTAAATTTTTGCATAGCCAGAAATCGAATTACGTTTGACCACAAAAACACACACCCCATTAAAGATGGCGGATGACATTCAATAAGAACTCCCACTTGGACCAGTCACCATTAGTGGGTGAGTAGGGCCCATGTTTACAGCAGGGACCCAGCAGCTGTTATCAGTGGGGTGATTTGAAGGCGTCTTGGGAGTCTTACAGCAACTTCAGTGTGATGGTCTGAGTGCTTAAGGCTACAGACCAGGGGACAGTCTCTCAGAAATAGAGGAACAATGAGGCCCTTTCACGCCATACACTTGTTGCTTTCTAGCCAAATCCCTCCCACCCCAGTGAGCCAACCCCTCCCTGTACTCTCAACAAGATAGCGAGTGGTTTCGGTTGCTCCCAAAAGAAAGAGGAAAAAGGAGAGGGGGCGGGGAGAGGTACGAGAGACTATGCAGAGAGTGAAAGAGGGAGGATTTGTTGTAAATTAAACTCTTCTACATTCCTTTCTTCAATACACAGTTGACAGTTTAGGAGTAGTTTTGTGAAGGGTCACTTTAGCCTTAAATATTGGAGAGGGGCTGTAGGGTAATAAGAAACAAAAGGTTAGTGAATTACTGCAGGAATGTGGGACACCAAAAGCCTACATCACTGAGCGAGTCAGTCAAGCCTATCCGCAGAGCTACTCCTCGGAGACAGCACTCAGCTATGTGCTGGTTAGCATAGTCATGCAGGATAAATGGCACGGTGAGAAAGACAAAAGACGGGACCCTGGTGCATGCTGGGATACCAAGAGAGCAGTGCTGACCTTGTGCCCAGCCATGAAGCTAGGATTCAATAAGGAGCACAGAGTCATGCAAGTGTGAATTGAGAACTAAGCCCAGCTCATTTCTCATGTGTGACTACATAAAGTGCACAGGAAACATGGATGAAAGTTCACAGAATAGCCACATCCTGAGGGTTAAGCCTCCACCCTATAGGCTTGATGAGTGAATCCATCCATTTGCCTCCTTGGTGCTCTTATTTCCCGTTTTAAAAAGCAGGAATGGATTCTGTAAGCATGTTTAAAGGAAAATGTATCATGACAATGAGAATGACATAAAATAACTTCCAATTCTAAAACGCCCCTGCAAAACCATTGGATTCACAGCTAAAAATGGTAAAGAGCTTCCCTGTCTTTCAGATACTGATATTTATCCTAATACTGTAAAGAGACACTCGCACTGCTGTCTCTACATTTGATGGAATGAGGGGAAGTGAAGGGAAGAGAAAAAGATTAGGAAACAAGCACACCTCTCTGGTTCTCATGTCGCAATTTCAACCTTGTTTCCATCTGTGTGTCTAAATTTAATTGCCTGCTGTACCAGGTCTCCATAGGAACTGATAAAACCTGAATACATTTGCGGATAAGGGAATGTGCACGTCAGAACTAAGGATATGCCAGGATGGTATACTAATGTACAAGTCGTCCAAAAACTAGACACCTTGTGGTTTGATTACTAACATTAAATAGCATTAACATTTTAGTGTTGGATGTTTAAATGGGAGACGGATTTCTTAAGTTAAGAGGCGCAACTTCTTGCTGTGCTTACAGTGAATAACAGTCTCCACAGTAAAACCTGCTGCAAGAAGTTTGGTTTCTTTAATGCTATAGGTTTAGGTCTTTTATGTGCTGCTGTAACAGCAATTAAAGCGCAGAATCAACAAAAATACATTTCACATATGTGACTGTCGGACGTTAAATCCTATGCTGTTATGTTGAAGTGCTGTGCTTAGTGGCCGTATAACACTCTGTAACGTTCAAGTGAACATAACAGAGCCTAATGATTCATTATATTAACTAGTCGGTCAGTTGTTTGAATGACTAGTCGGTGTTAAGGATAATGAATCATGAAAATTGGTAGATTTTCATATCCCTAGTTAGAACAAGAACTGGAGAGAACATTAGTAAGCTCCTCACATGATTAAACGCTCACTAATCACTATTGATTCTAATAAAATCTTATGTTAACATGTTGATAAGCTAATAACTTAATACTTTAAATAACAAAAATGCATATAAATATTGGTTAAAATAGTGATAGGCCAAACTAGCACATGTTTGAAACAACCCTGAAATCAGGAACATGACTAAAGGTCAACATGACTCGCATTAGAATGTCAAAGCACCGCTTAACGTTGACATCAAGTGCGTTTTGACCTTGACGTGAAATGCACTGGAGAGAACGTCTTTAGATTTTAGAGCTGGCACTTCCCACATGATATACACCAAATGAACTGTCTTGCAATCACTGGCTGCCACAGCAGGTTAAAGTTACAAATTATTTGAACTTTGAGCGGTGTTTCACAACGCTTGACAGAAGCGCAATGTGGTGTCCAGTGATGGGCAATAGCTTCACTACAAATAGCGAAGATATTAGCTTAACTACATTATTGAGTAGCAAGGTGGTAGTTTCGCTAGTTTTTAAATCAAGTAGCTTTTCAGTAGTGAAGCTATATTTTTGATAAGGTCTTGATATATCTTTGACAAAAGCTACACCACTACATCATGAGCGCACCTGGTGTTTCCTATCACCAGTTTTGAATCAGAATTTAAAGATGTCAGACTCACAAATTAATCGCAATACACAAAAAAAAATTTATTGGTCACACGTGATAGCAAACCGGTCTGAATCAGTTCGCAATTCAATCTGAATGACATGTTAAGACAATGGTATATGGCTAAGTTAATTATATAGGCTAGTAATGTACCATAGTCGTACCTTGGTATTCTTTGAATTACCTTGAAGCACCATTTAAATGTAGTTGTACAGTATATGAATATGGTAGTCATATATCAAAATAAAATGGTAGAACCATGGTATTCTTTTAAGTTCTTTGAAGCACCATGTAAATACAGAATGGAACATAAATATGGTAATTGTATTTCAAAGTTCCATGGTGTTACTATCTTATA
The DNA here is from genome assembly GCF_025860055.1 of Xyrauchen texanus. NCBI lineage: Eukaryota > Metazoa > Chordata > Actinopteri > Cypriniformes > Catostomidae > Xyrauchen > Xyrauchen texanus. The sequence continues at coordinate 6,868,207 of NC_068303.1, forward strand.
CCATCAGATATCACATAGTTATTACCCAGATGATCTCACTCACACACACACGCACGCACGCACGCACGCGCACACACACACAAACATTTGGCACAGAATAACAGAATAAGATTAACCGTATTAACAGAGTTTTTATACAGGAATGTGCAAAGGAAATTATGTTCAAATGGATATGGGTTTGTAGAGAGAGTAGTATAAATATGAAAAATATAAAATAAAGTGATTTTTCATTTTGAACACATGGGTTTGTATAGGTTGCATGTATAAATATAAATTTACATGTTTGTTTTTTTTACATGCACGTACATTTCATATTGCACCATAATGTATTGCACTATACTGAACCATGGCTTAGATAAACATCATGCGATTAGTATTTTAGATGATTTGTCAAGGAGTATGCTCTGTGCATTGGTTGAAAAAAAGTAGCAGCTTAAATGTTGCAAGCTACTTTTGGCATGTAGCTTGAAGTGTAACTCGCTACTTTCTCTGAGGTGCAGCTTTTAGCTTAACCAAATTTTTTGTTGAGTAGTTGGTAGCTTTGCTAGCTAAATTTGAGTAGCTTGCCCAACACTGGTGGTGCCAGGGGTAACGCTGGAGCTGATGCTTCACTATATAGGCTACGCGATAAAATTATATTTTTTATGATAGTTATTGGAAAAAAATAAATGTTCGATATTTAGCCCATGTTATACATCTAGATGATCAGATCAGGTGCGTGCCACTAAAGACACTGGCAGCTAACTGAATCACAAGTTATAAAATCAGCTGGTTAGGATGTATAATTCCTGTTAGCAGGCAGCCCTGCTGTCATATAAACGGGTAATGAGGCCAGATGAAATTCTGTAGCCCCTAGCTAGCAGCTAACTAATATTACATCATAGTGTACAGAAAAAGACAGCACTGACAATGCAATACACCTATTGACCGAACACAACAACATCTCCCACATTAACACCATTGCCGTTTATGTATGTACGATTTAGTAAAAAAATTCATATTTAAATCATGATCTATAGTGCTGTCACAGGCAAGAAAGTGTTTATTCTTGTTCAGATGTTTATTGGCAGTTAGCAATCCAGCTCATGGTGCATTACCGCCACCTACTGGTCTGAAAAACTAAGCTAAATGAGCCACCACGTTATGCAGAACGGGCCACAAAATGGTGCCACGTTATGCTGAAGCAATATGCAGCAATATGCAGAAAAGGACTAATGGCTCTTCTCAAGACATATGCAGAGGACTCCCCAGATAGGACCAATGTTAAAGCAGAGCATCGCTCTGCAGGGCCCATCCATCAAGATCGAGGGTTAAGGGGGCAGGGAAGGTCTCCAAGGGTCTCTCAATCATCTCAAAGGCAGAAAAAGTAAATGAAAGAGGATTCCAATGTCATCAGCTTTCCACTCTCAGAACCGGATAAGTCCCCCTCTAGACCTATGGGCCTCAGGGGACACGTTCGATGCTATTCCTCACACGTCAACATGTCCATCAACAGCGAAAAGGAATCAGGCTACAACCGCCCTTGGCCTGCTGAGATTACATGCACACACATGTAATCAGAATGTCTGCAATATGCAGAGGACAACATTGAGTTGAATTCAAATATCCGGTAATGACTCAGAGTACCAGAGTGAAAATTCCTCACCGTTATGGTTTCCAAACCCTCCAGGATAAAGTTACAGCGTGCAGAAGGGCCTCGGGATACTACTTGGCCTCTATCAAAATCATGGAATGCTATGCTTTAAATGGACAGGTGTGTCTAATGAAAACAATTTAGGAAATTGCTCTTGACCTTTTAATTATCAAAAGCAAACCACAATTTCCACTGTGTGGAGAGTTTTGACTCAGCAGCCCTGAAGCATAGGAGGCAAACCCAAAACTGGGGCTCAAATACCACTTAGGACAGGGACTTGAGAAGCCAAAGGTAATATCTGCTCAGTCCTGGTGAGGCCTTGACTACAGCCCCCAACTTAACAAGCATCTATCGACACAAAGCTCATTTGACATTTCCAAGACAAATATGGGTTTTGCATTGCTAAGTTGACCGCCCCGGTGCTAAGAAACTTCACATTTTTTAATCATTTGGTGAAATGTTGCACTCCATAAACGCATCCGAAGTAGAGGTATGTAGTGGTGGACATTGTGCTTTGGGTCTACTTGGATCATTGCTGTCAGGGAGACGAAGCATAGGAATTTCTCCATTGAACAGAGTTCCAGAGGCATACCATGGCCTGGAATTACACAGTAGTCTTGCATTAGTATAAAAATCCAGGTCAGACAACCTTTTGTTGAAATACTGCCACATCAGCAGGCGCCTGTATCTGATGGATTAATTCCTCTGTCAGTCTCTTCTTGCAGGTAAAACTTTAAAACCAACAGGTTGGTTGTCTACCAACAAGGATGGAATGTTGAAGTGAAGGAAAAATTAAGTACTTGTAAACGAGACCAGATTAATGATTTGAGAGGGAAGATCCTGTTTGTTTGTTTTTTTGTTTTTTTTTAAGTCAGATCTAGTAAAATTCTCATCAAACAGGCACAACAGAGACATAGGAAGAAGCAGCCAGCAAACATATGTTTATCAAGATAAAAGTCAGACTCTTGCCAGATAAGCCCATTGTTCTGCTCGAGGGGGGGGAATGGATGCAGTTCTGATTATCAGATAATCTGTGATAAATGCTTTATAGTGTCAGGCTGAAATAATCTCCAATGTGAATGTAGTCTTTTTTAAATGTCTCCATGTTTCACGGTTTCTAAAGTCGCTTTCTTCCAAAACAGTCCATTTAAAAATGGTCTCTGGGATTGGGTTGATGCAAACCACAATACAGCTCAGGGTTGATATGAACGCAATCTGACTTCCAATCATTTTCAGCAATAAGTGTGAAAATCTCATGAAATGCAGTTGTGGTACCACATGCCTTGAGAACGTCAATTAAGCCTATAATATTTGCACCATTTTGATTAGAAGCAATTAATTGGAGAACTTTTTGTCCAACAGTTAAGAGAACCATCACCTGAAAAAGAATCCACAAAAGCACTTCTACCACAAATCATATCCATTTTCCCCCCTTAAGCTTCTGCTATCCTGCATATTACTTTATGAGCCAAGACTGTCTGAGCATTTCATTCTCATAAATGTGGAATGTTTTGTTTCGAATACATCAGAGGATTGTGGCTCAGCTGGTTGACCACCCTGTTGTTGTTAATTTCCTGTTGGAGACAGGAAGAATAATAGCCAATGGTGTATTGTTGAAGACAGATGTCATACAGTCCTTGCCCCCTACCCCCAGAAATGTGACTGGTTTCCTGGGCTTGTTTACCAAAACAAATATATGTTTAAAATGTACAGTAGGGAAATATTATGTACTTTGGAGGGGAGAAACTTGATCTGTGTCTGAAATCGCACCCTATTCACTATACAGTGCACTATTTTGGGTGTGGACTTTTTTGTAGTAGTGTCCGAATTCTGAGTGGAAAAACTTGTTCCCCAAAATGTACTCCGATTCAGAGTGTACAGATGTTGTACACTTGCAACGCCTTTTTTGCCTAGAATCCACCACGTGAAGGACTGACGAGCTGGGAGAGAGAGCAAGAGTGGGAAAATGAGAGCTAGTGGGCGATCAAGAGAGAGACACACCAGTTTGCAGCTGTGTTTTACTTTTTTGAAAAATCATTACTTGATTATAAATAACAAAATCTAACAATCCCAAATCATGCAGATACATTTTACGGTTTACATTATTTTACAGGAGTTTGTTATTGTTTTTTATTTTGCCATTAATGCCAAGTTATTTCTATCTTTACTAATTCGGTGAGGTGATATTATTGTTAACTTACAAGACTCCACACTAGAGGTCGACCGATATTGGTTTTTTTCAGGCCGATGCCGATCTTTTGAAATCCGGGTCGGCCGATGGCCGATTAAAGCTGCCGATTTATTTTGGCCGATATGTGCTTGTTTTTAACCTCTTATTTGAACCTTTTATTTGAAAGATAAAATTTAACACAAATAATTACTTAAGATAGACAAAATTTCTCAACAAATACATTTATTGAACACTTGACCAATCTGAACTTGTATACTTAAAATAAAAAATGTATAATGTAAAAACATATTGTATAAATAATGTATAACAAATATATTAAATAAACAAAGCAGGTGTTACGAACTGTTCCGAGACACGAAGGTTGAGATCCAAATGCAGCTTTAATTAAGGGGCAATCCAGACACGTAATCCAATATTCAGAGCATCCAAGTGAAGCACAGGCATAACTAGGGATGGGTATCGTTAAGGTTTTAATGGTATTACTATCTTACCGATACTGCTTATCGATCCGGTACTTTAACGGTATTCTTAACGGTTCTTTTTGTATATATATATATATATATATATATATATATATATATATATATATATATAAAATTTTATTTCAGGAAGGTCTAACATTACTGTTCAGGTGTGGTCTAAAAAGAAATCTAATAAAGTAATCAATTGTAAAATAACACTGCATAGTTTATCATAGATAGATTAATGCTCATTAATGCAGAAGTTATTCATTCAAGAGCTGTAAGTGATTTTCTCTTTGCCTTTTGTTGTTTGATTCGCAGTAATGGCTCAATCGTCAGCATGTTTATTAGGACGCTTCCCCTTTAAGACCGAGTTCAGATCTAATAGGCTCCTGATGCAGCATATTTTCTCCCCAACTATTTCCATAACTACGTCCATTTAAGACATAAACTGTGTTTAAGTGAATCTCCAAGCCTGTCGTTTTGACATATTTTTGTGTATATTTGATCGTTTAGACGCATGAAACCCAAAGTAGTCTATACTTTGCTCGTCTCTTTGCGGTGTGCTTCGGAGCGCGCGCCGCCTTGGGAATGGTAGCCCATCTCTTGCGCTCTTTTTATTATTAAACGCGTCCCGCAATTTAGCAACAGTAGCATTTTACAACAATCAGCGATCGTGCTGATTCTGACGTTAAGTTTGAGTTTTAGGGAGAAATGTCAGTGCACCGCTGTGAAGGGAAGGAAGTTGTGCTAGACAGAATGCGGCTTATGTATAAATATTATATTTATAATCTTTGGAAGGCGAAATCTAAAATAAAATCAGACTAATAAATCACAGATCTAAACCAGGCTACGTTTGAATGTTTAGTTCTGTCACTCATTATGCTGTGCTCATGTTGGGCTCGTGTTTTGCTCGCTGTAGCACCGCGTGAGCGAGTTCTCTCTCTCTCACTCTCTGACTGCGAATAGCTAAATTGCATCACAGACAAATGGTTTCATATTATTATACATAGAAATGGCTGGCGAGATAAAATAACTTTCTCTTTATATCAATAATACATGTATTTTCTTAATTTCTCCAGTACCGACAGCAGAAGCGATAACGTCCGAGCTTACCAAAGCCAGTCCTTCAATAGCCTATACTGCGTTGGTATCTTTTTATTACTTATTTCTCTGCATTGAGTGACAACCCTCTCAAATATAAGACACACAAACAGAACAAATAAAAGTCTCAGATTCACTGTCTGTAATTGCAAAATTCTTGCTTCCTTATTGTGACATGATAGCAACCCTTCTGCTGTGATAATGCAACTTCAACTACGCTATCAATATCCAAAGTAGCCGAACGTCATGTCAACTATCGCGTTTGTCACATTTTTTTCTTGAAGTTGGCAGTAACATATCAAAAGTTTTTAATTAAATCTAAAGAAGTTATACAAATTTAACCCTTACTGTTTTCTCCAAGGAACTTAGCTCCTTCCTTGAGGTCTGCTCACTCTGCTGGAAAATGACTCTAGGGGCAGCGTGCGTCGAACACGTGTTCCACAACAACACTAGGCTGCCCACAGATGCGCCTGCCTAATAATCGGCTTGATATGCGTGGATATTGGCCGATGCCGATTATGTATAAAATGCAAAAAAATCGGCCGATTAATCGGTCGACCTCTACTCCACACTGTGGAAATTTAAATATTCGGTTATCACGTGTAGGTAAAGTATTTGTCTAAAATTAACTTGATAGGTTATCGATTACTGTAGAGCTGTATTATAGTCCCATGAGGGCGCCATGCGCAAATGTCATCTCTGCGCTCAGAAACGCTGCCCAGTTTGGATGGGAGAGGGCAAAGATACAAAAAAAATTAAAAACAAAGACAATATGTACGCTTTTTTAAATGAGTTTATTCTTTTTGCCATCCACTATATAGAAAATGGCATAAGGGTTAACAAGTGAGCGATTTCGGACAAAGCTTTGCCCTAGACGGCACCACTTAGGTCATGAAGCAGAAATTTTCAATTGGAGACATCCTGTAAAGGGAAAAACAGCTTGACTGGACACAGAGGATGCCAAAGTTAATACGGAATTGTATGTTGTACAACTGGACCAAACACATTAAAATAAAATGCTGATACAGTAATTTCAAACCAAAAAACTGCCACAGGCCACAAGTTAAGCCAGTAGAGTATTGTTTTACTATGACAGGATGAGGAAGGCAACACAAGATATTTAAGCTTCCAGCTAAATTTAATCCATCTTACAAAAAGGGCACAGCTGAAATAAGATAATTTAGTTCAAAATACTGGACATTCAAGGAATGAAGGCCAGAGAACAACAAATCCATATGTCCTCAGACACTGTTCTGCATCAGATAGAAAAGATGAATGGACTGTTAAAGGGATAGTTCACCCAAAAATGAAAATTCTCTCAACGTTTACAGTACTTACCCCCATGCCATCCCAGATGTGTTTGACTCTCTTCTGCTGAACACAAAGTTTTATAGAAGAATTTCTCAGCTCTGTAGCTCCATACAATGCAAGTAAATTGAGTTCAAAACATTGAAGTTCCACAAAGCACAAAGGCAAAATAAAAGTAATCCATAAGTGTAATCCTTGTTTTATGAAGCAATTCAATAGTTTAAGGGTGAGAACAGACCAAAATGTCATAATTTTCACTATAAATCTTGACATCTGCAGTCTCCTTGGCAATCATGATTTCAAGCTTGATTCACTTCCTGGCACCATCTGTGCATGCATCAAGCACTAGGAAGTGTAATCAAGCTTCAAATCATTTCCGTGCCTAGAGACTGAAATGGCAGGATGTACAGTAAAAACAATTACCATTTTGACTATAGGCCCATTCCCACAGCAGGAACTAAAGCCAGTTTAAGGTACTTTTCCCTGGGACTAGTGCTTTTTGTAGTTTTCACACCTGAGGAACTGTAGTTCCTCGTAGCAGTTTTAAGGGACATTTTTAGCTTCTACTCCAGGGTAGGTACTTTTGAGGGTGTAGAGTGACTGTGGGTGGTGCTGAGTGACTGTGGGTGGTGCTGCAGCCTGTGATTGGTCAAAAACCTATGACGCACATGGAGTCAGGAGCCACCATTTGTAAACAAATTTGTAGCTGCTAGCCTGCTACTCAGAGGATTGCACTAATTTTACAATTCCCTTAAAGGTCCCCTGACATGCTTCTTTTTGTAGGCTTTGATATAGGCCTTAGTGGTCCCTAGTACTGTATCTGAAATTTATTTTACAAAATTCAGCCTTGGTACAGAATTATAGCCACTACAAGCCAACCCATAATGAGCTTTCCTTCAGACGTGCCGTTTCGGTGTCTGTAGTTTTAAATGCTAATGAGGAGGAGAAAGGCGGGGCAAGGTGTAGTGTGGGCGTAGTCTTGACCAGCTTGCGGCAACGGTACCATGCATGTTTACATTGGATATATTGCAATGGCACTTAGACACGCAGTCGTTCAAGCGTTTCAGTTTGACCCAGAGTCTGATCCGGATGGAGAAGCAACGGATGAATACTCAATTTATTACTTTGCATTAGTACAATTGCAATTTGTAAGAAGATAAGAATGTTTAGTGAGTAACATTAATAATTAAAATTAGATCAATGAAATTATAAAATATTAGATAATTTTTTTATTTACATATTTTATATTTCATATATCTTAAAAGTTCTTTGAATCAGAATCAGAATGAGCTTCATTAGCCAAGTGTTTTAGATAGGATGGGGAAAAAACTGTTTTTTTTATGCCTAACGTTAGATGTTCTAGTACGCAGAGATCTGAAACGCCTGTAATTTTGTAAACATATCACCAACAGGAGAACGGATATCCAAATAACAAAGAAGTGAACAACACTTGCGTTACAGTGTGTGTATTCACACATATACCTGATGCTATCTACCTTTACATTAGCGACAGTAACTCTGCTGTTAGCTGCATAGCTAATGTTACAGCCACATTCTACGTGTAACAAGCTAGGTAACCATAAATAGTAAAGCAACACAATTATATATAATTAGTTGACTTACTTGTCCAAGGTTTGTAGGTGAGCCAAAGAGAGTTGGTACTGATCCAGACTTCAGTTTCAGACGTTCAGCATGACCAGCTCTGAACTGACCCATGTTGTGAAAACAGTCGTCTGTGAAATGTTTGGCGCAGACATACAAAAATGTGGTGTGTTGTGTCGGTGCATTCCCAGAGTAAATGAAATTTATCCATTGATCCTTCTGGGGATTGGATGAAGGAAGTAAAAAAAGACTTCTGTGATCATTTGTGCATTCAATTATTGAGCAACTTTTGTGCTTCGATCGGTCACACGCCATGATATCTCTCGAGGATAAACTAAAATCGCGCGCGCGTTCGTACTTCCTAGCTCGTTTTCTCATTGGCGGGTCAAATTCTCTGGCCGGGCAAAGCAGAGAAGGGGGAGGTAACCTCCCCCTATATTACGTCATATAGGGGGAGATTCAAGATCAGCCCGTCTGAGATCTCATTTTCTCACAGGCAGAGAAAGATAGCCAAAACTCGGTTTACACCGACTGAAATTTCTAGACACGAGGGGACCAAATACAGGCTAGGGGAACTAATATTAATGTTAAAAAACCTCAGAAAGTGAAAATTTCATGTCATGGGACCTTTAACAGAAATACTATATAATAAAGTATCCAATGAGAATCAACTATTTCACATGTGTGTGAGAGGGGTGAGCAGGCTGTAAAAAGAGTAATAATGTGCTATTTAAACTGTTTAGAGACCAGTTTCGTAAAGAGTTTCATTCATCCAAAAGTGCTGCCTTTTAAACCATGAATGTTGTTGCTACTGAATCACAATGCTAACAACCTCAGAAGAAAAATGGTCTAAACTAGAGGACGTCACTAATGGGGTTACTTTTGTGAGTGCGAATGTAAGAGGGAAAAAAGCCTTCGAGCGTGCCCGAGTAGAGTGTACTAGAGTAGACAAAATGACCAAAATGCCAATCACTACTGCCTGTGTGTGTTTTTTGGAGCTTGAAAATTTTGGACCTCATTTACTTGCATTGTGAGGACCTATACAGCAGATTTATTCTTCTAAAAATCTTTGTGTTCTGCAGAAGAAAGAAACTCACATCTGGAATGGCATGAGGGTGAGTAAATGAGAAGTCAATTTTCATTTTTGGGTGAACTATTTCTTTAAGCATCAAACCAAACCAATCTTACAACTTACCAACTTGCACCCAATTACGGTCCAGACAATTAAAAAAGGGACATTTTCAGTCTCAAACAATGTTTATTTTTATAAAATTCCAATGCTTTTCCCTACCTCAAGGCTGCAGCGCTAAATCATCCTGTTATCAGATATATCTGACTGTTCATCTGGCAGTTGTCACCTTATAAGCAGAGACAAGCAGCCAAGCCACTGAATAATGCATCGAGTCCCAGCGTTCTTCATCTCAGCAACAAACACTTTCCAGAAACAGAGGCCCTGCTGCCTCCTCTATGCTAAGCCAAATCAAGTCAGAGATATGATTTTGGGAAAGTTATAGGAATATTACAGCTTCAATACAAGTTAAGCTAAACGAACCACATATGTGGCATAATGTTGATTAGCACAAAAAATTATTTGGACTTGTTCCTCATTAATTGAAAAATTAAAAGAAAAAAAGGCACTTACAATGAAAGTGAGTGGTTCCAAACCATAAACAATATTTATTGTTTATAGACCTACTTTTTCAAAAGAATATCCTCGAGACTAAACATTATACATGTTAACATCGTTTTAGTGTGATAAATCATAGATTTACAGCGTTATCAAATTTACCAGATTATAGGGTCTACCAGTGTTATACCATCAGTGCTCAACATTAACATTTGAACATTAAAACTGGATTTTTGAAGGGGCAAGTGAAAGAGAATTTTACTTGTCCGACAGGACAAGTAGCCTGATTAAAACATCAATAACAAAAAATTTGCTGGCTATATTTGAGACAGGCCTAGGCCTGTGTCACATATTACGACCTGGGCATGAAATTCAGTGGGGGATTACGGTCCTGCTTTCTATCGTAGTATTAGAATCAGCACAACTGATCAGGTGCTACTGCTTCTCTCACAGCATTCCGCGGCTCAATGGACATGTGTTAAATTTAGAGTGAGTGCGTAAGAAACAGCGTGCTGTCGCTATCTACTGATTTAAGTAATATAAATTATATATATATATATATATATATATATATATATATATATATATATATATTATACACTTAAAACATCATCCTATTATCTATCTTTCATATGAATGAATGAGAGAGAGAGAGAGAGAGAGAGTCATAATGGCAAAACAGTTACATTTTTGTTCCATCAGACCGGAGTACATTTCTCCAAAAAGTAAGAACTTTGTCCCCATGTCCACTTGCAAACTGTAGTCTGGCAATATGGCAATAGAGTGGCCATCACAAAGCCCTGACCAATCCAATAGAAAATTTGTTGGCAGAACTGAAAATGTGTGTGCGAGCAAGGATGCCGACAAACCTGACTCAGTTACACCAGTTCTGTCTGGAGGAATGGTCCAAAATTCCAGAAACTTATTGTGAGAAGCTTGTGGAAGTACAAACCATTAACACTAATAAAGTGAAAGCCAAGTTCACACACATTTTGCTAGTGTTCAAAGTGAAAGTAAACTTTACATACACTTTGTTAGATGTTACAGTCACCATTCACTTTCATTGTAGGGAAAAAAGAATAATGAAAGTGAATGGTGACTAGGCTAGCATTCTGCCTTTTGTGTTATGTTTACATTTCTCTCTTTTGTGGGCTCTGAGTAATCATGACAATTTTATTTTCTGAGTGAAATATCTTTTTAATAACCTGTTTAAGTGTTTGATTTGCCAAGAACAACAATGTCAATCTAAGTTGGAACATCATGTCTTGCTGGAAAACAAGTGACTGAATAAGAATATTGATGATAATATTGCTTCTGAATACATTTTATGTACACCACAGTTGAAAAAAATGTCCCTTTTTTCTCTCTGGACAAGTAACTTCTTTACTCGGACAGGTGAATGACAAATTTACTTGTTCGAAGGACAAGCACAATCACAATCCTTAATGCCAAGACCCGTTAATGTTTTAAGTCCATTTTAAGTGTCTTATTGTAACTGAGTTTTTATTTTGTTTATTAAAAAAGGAATTGGTTATTTTTGTGGTAATTAACATTATGCCACAATCATTCCTTAAAGTCTCTGATCACTTTGTACATTATTAAGAGACTGTCAAAGCTGCGTTCCAGTCGAATGCTTCAAAAAGAGGAGGTAACAGTGACTCAGCAGGAACATTCGTATCCTTCTTTGCCAGTAGTGATCCATTGTAGCTACATAAAAAAAGGACTCTTCTATGTCTTGACACAAAAGAAGAGAATGCTTTCATTGACTCCGCATGTGTTCTCCACTGCAACTATCCTTCTCTCTGACTTGCACTTGCATTCGTGCACATGCAGACAAGCATACAAAGAATATGCCTCTCTGGGTTCTCCTAAATGAGTCTCATCTTCCCAACCAATTAATTTGATTCTGATTTGACTGAGCAGATCAGACTATCCTTAAAGCAGCATAACGCAAATAGAAAGTATCAAGTGTTAGACTCTTTCACAGAGAACACCTGGGAACACTTATCCTCAAACAGCTATTGAGGAAGTGAATATATTTGGTCTTTTGGTTCCTCGGAGCACATGACCATTTCCAAAAACTCTCCCGAGATCAGGCCACGCATTAAGTCATTTGGATAACCACATGATTAATGATATAATTGGCAGCTGTTATTTCTCCTCAAGATTAAAGATGAGGGAGAAAAGTCTGAATGAGAGCAAGAGAGAGACTAAACTCTCAACGTACCATTGCTCCCCTCAATCAACAATCAATCAGGAAATAAGTCAGATGACCATGATAATATATTGTAAGGCTTCCACACACACACTCATGCAAACATAGTCTAGCATTTGTGGTGAAGAGACAGGATGTGATGGCATCCCTTTACTCCCTTAAGACTGCCAAGTGAAGCTTGAACAATCCCTTGCATGAAGCACAGAAGTCATTCTAGCGTGGGTGTTTAGCCAGTGCAGTCACTGCCTGCTGTGGTACACTTTAGGGAACATTACAAACTATTCTGCTTAGCAAAGGCTAAACACAGTAACTACATAGCACATAAACTGAGAAAAATGGCTTTAAAGTGAAGCTAAGGAAGGAAGAGAATACAGACGCTACTGCTAAAGCATCATAGCTCCCTTATTGAGCCTGCAGCGCTCCTCGCCAAGGGGGTTGAAATTAAGGAGCAAGACTCAGCTGGGCAGATGGACAGGACCACTCTGAATTAGTCATTTATAGGTGTTTGACAGACAGTGACTGACACCAGCTGCGGTCAGACTATTTTTGGGTTTGAATCGCCATGACAGCAGCAAAACTTACTGGAAACTGGAAGTCAAGGGAAAACTTGTTGTTTCACCAGTTCATATAACTTGTAAGGCCATTGCATTAGATACACATCAAGTAAGCTCTGTTTGTTAAGTAGGTGCAACTTTTACTCATTATTGATAGTGTATCAAGTGGTATTACTGATACAGTTGCTGGCATTAAACCTTTGCCTTTTAGCAACATTTAAAAAAAATATTTAAAAAGAATAGCATTTGGTTGATATATGAACGTGTGAATTTTTACTCTTTAGTTATTTATATACTGATTTACTTTTGCGTAATACAAACACATGCTTTACTATTATTATTTTGTAATAGTTTTTTCTATTTAATATATATTTTTAATTTAGTTGTGGTTAAAAAAAATATATAATTTTGTTTTTATGCATTCACTTTCTTTGACTTTTCATTTATGATATGTAAAGCACTTTGAGCTGAACTTGACGTATGAAGGTACAAATTATGTACAAATAAAATTTATTATATTATCATTATCAAAGTCTTTCTAGCAAGTCAGTCCACAGGCGGCCATCTTTGGAATGCTCCCAGGAAGCTATTTCCAGTCATGAAAGTACAGCTCCTATCTACTAGAATGGGGGAACACCGAAATCTAAGAACAAGGTTGGTCAGGCTTACGATCAAAAACATACTTCAAATCAGCAGTGAAATCAGACAACACTGTTATCATAAATTGTGCTTTATCTCATAATGCACACAAATTAAAAAAAAATTAAAAACATTTAAATGCAATTTTACCGGCTTGTATAGCTAATGGGCATGCGTGTTCTGAAGTTGATTGGCAAGCTTTGTCTGTATATAAAAGGTGATTGGCTCTTTTACCTGTAAGGCAGGACATCCTTTCCACATCCATAGACCTTTGGGGGTTTGAATTCATCCCATTCATTTAAAAAGTGTCCCGTCTCTAAATAGTCATTATTATTATTAAAAAAATTATAATAATTTTAAATACATTACACAGAATAGAGCACAGTACTTAGCAGCAACTGAAAGTATAATCATATCATATCAAATATATTCTAACTGTACTCTTTTAGTAACATTAATTCAAAACTACTTCAAAGTGCAGTTACTAGTAGAAAACCTATATGTTTTTTTTAAAGGTTGATGACAATACGATTTCTAGAATGCAGGGTGGCCGATGTGATGCTGATATAATGGTATAATGGCATACGATATAATGATAGGGATAAAATTACAAAATTGTTGAAACTAAATGAATTTATTTTATACAATGTTACTTAAATTTCACTGAAAAAATTTGAAAACAAAAAAAGTGCACTATTTGCAAGGCTGTTGGCATATTTTGGAAATGACAACTTCAGTCAACCAACAATTATTGGCTGATGCCAATTATCTCAAAAAAGGGCCAACTATTGACTGATCACCAATCAAAACCAATTGAAAGTACAATGGGCTGGGAAGGTGTAGAACTTTGTGACTGACGAAAGTTTGAATGCACAGATTTGGTGCAGGCCTACTCATATCTCATTGCAGAATTGCAATTTGTCACAGAGCACATCCAACTACTACAATAATTACTAAAATATATCTAGTGCTGCAATGCTCTTAGATCCAGACTCTAAAAACTGGTTTCACAAACAAGTGGTGCAATCGTTCAAAAACAGCACCAGCACTTACCGGTATAAACCACTGATTATTTTATTGTGATTACCAAGAGTATAATTTGTCCCTACATAAATTGACTGAATGATCTGGGAAAGAAATTGGGGGGGGGGGGGGATGACACGGAGTAATGTCTGCATATACAGGCGATGAGCTTATACCCTACTCGTACCATGCAGAGATGGGACCTCCAATATATGCCCAGACCAGGACCTGACGAAACCCAAAATTGTAATTGCTTTCACAGAGAAGACCACATGCTGAGGATGAACTACACCACATGCAGGGTGAGGGGAAGATACAGGGGCCAAACTCTTAATCTGACAGCACAGAGCGAGAGAATAGGAGTTTCAGCCCTTTGAGAAGTTGTCAGAGACAAACTGAATCTGGAATCAGAGAGAGTTCATTTGCACAATAAAATAAGTGTTTGATCATGCAGAAATATTTCCTGTTTACTGCCCCCTTCTCTGGCTCTCTCACTACCAATGTTTTGGTGTGTGACTGTGAGATTTTGTTGGCAAACTCTCCAGTTTCGCTACATAGCAACGGCCCATTCCATGAGATTTGACACCACATAAGCAATGGTAACAAATCAACAGCCAAGCCTCTAAGAATTTTCAGAGCTGTCTTATTTGCTATATCCTTGTGTCATTGCAGAAAACAAATGTACCACTTCAAGTGAATAGCTCATTCTTTACCTTTCCTGGTGAGGATAGCTTGAAAAAAGTAGCAAGAATACTTTCCAAAGTCTTTCAGTTCAAGTTCAAAATACCCTACATTTCCAGGCTTAAGAGATCAAACATCTCTCCCACTTGAAAACACAAAGTGCCTAAGTTCAAAAACAGCAAAACTGACCGGATATGGGCAGAAAAAGCAATCACTTCATGCTCTCAGCAGGTATCGGAGAAACAGCACCATAAAAGGGCATTTCTTTCATACAGTAGCAAGTTATTGTTTCAAGTTATCTTAGGCCAGTTTGGGAAAGCCCAGCAAAACCTTGTAGGTTTTCCACCAAAAACGCTCTTAAATTGGGGGGAATAATGTACCAATCACATCCATTGTCAGGCTTGAGTTAATTTACTGCACCGATCATCCATCTCACTTCATTGAGGTTATTGGCAAGGGCAAGTGGGACATTTAAAGTCCTGAGACTATAGATCGTTTTCTTGAAATGGGTGACCTAAGAAAGTAACCTGAGCACCACCAGAAACTATGTTAAACTCAGTATTTCTAGACTCCCAGCTGGAATAACCATTAGCTTAAGCAAAACCCATGAAGCCATCACTAAACTCTTCAGATTCTGTTCCATGTAGAGTGCCAACTGTTTAAAAAGGAAAAGTATCTAAAATAAGCCTTCAACAGCTTGTTTTCAATCTGTGTAGATGCATAAATGAATGAATCACAATTCATTTCAACAAATCAGCCTATGCTTCTAGCTCACCTCATTTGCACCATACTCAGTCTTCATCCGTCTGCTTCTGAAATACAAAGAAAGTCTATTCTCACTTAAGTCGAGAGGGACCAATTAAGAACTCCTGAAGCAGCGTTCTGTCAGCCTTCTAAATGCAAAAGTGCCAGAGAATATTTTTTTAAGTCTTGTCTTAGCTAAATAAATAAATGCTAAATAATAATCCTCCTACTCATGTGTTCACAGTCTGACATTAATGCCCGAGTCTACATGCACACTCAGCGGGAGTTTGTCCTGACTGTAATTTTCCTTGTCAGTGTGAGCCTCCTCTTAGTCCTGATGGCTTTAATTAGTGGAGCAACTATGGCAGACGAAGACACCCACGAGACAAGACACCTGAGACCACATCAAGTCCACTTGGCTCATGCCAGCCAGGGCATGATTTTAGTGCCCAAATGCCCTGTAGATTGAAGAGACAAAGAGTGTAGTTTGTCCAACAGATGCAGATGTGCAATGGCCAGTTTAAGGCTATTTTCACACTTGATTTGATTGCTTTGTTACCCGAAGTGAAGTTTGATTCTAGCTCTGACCTAGTAGGTCTCTTCACATTGTTTTATTTGGCTCCAAACCATGATTATTTGGTGTAATCAAGGCAAGGACTATCATGAATACTAGCGGCAGCTGTTTAAAGCTGTAGCTAGCTAACTACTAGGGAAAAGGTACTCAACAACAAAAGTGAAACTGTGTTTTGGTTTTTCCACTAAAACACACACACACACACACACACACACACACACACACACGTCTGGGAGAAATCATGGCTACAAAATTGTCTTTTATATTTTTCAGCCTACTGATATTTTAAAACATTTCAATAATTATGTATTTGCTCTTAAATAGCATAAAGTGATATTTTTTTAATTAAAAGCACCGTCAATTCAACATAAACAGCCATTGTAGCCAAATAGATTCAAAATGATTAAATAAAATCTAGTAAAAATGAAATGAAAGCATTTTCCAGTTTCTTGACGAAATGAATACTTTAATCATTTTGATTTAAATGCATCAACATACAACAACACAATGATACAAAGCACTATTTACCCACTATTTTTAATTAAAAAAAAATAGATGTGAATAAACAAGGAGTATAAAACCAAAACTTACTTTTTGGAACCCAGTTAAATATTATTATAATAATGTTTTTTTTTTTTTTTTTGGACTTAGTCATCTTCAATATTATAATAATTCAATAGAAATCTGATATATTATTATTGTTGATAGTATTATTATTATTATTATGTTGAGGATTATATTTATGACATTTACTACTTTCACCTGGAGCCTTTTTTTTTTTTTTTGTGGAAACTGAAAGACCACCTTTGAGTTGCAATGTCTAGCTTTTACATTTTACCACATTGAAATCACTGCTAAATTCACAACCACCAAAACTAACAATATTGCTTAATTTTATAACGGCAGCAAGTTCATTGCGCTTATAACGAGAATATTTGATATATTGTCCAGCTCAGTACTTGTTTTTATCTGCCACAGATGCATTGCAATATACGTGAAGAATGTAAGCATCAAAAGGTAATATCTGTGGACCTATTCAACAACAAAATGAATTATAATATAAAATGCAACTTGAAAGTGATTCCTTCCACAAATAAGGATTGCTTTCAAACCAATTACAAACCGTACTGGAATCCACATAAGCTGTATCCAAAATGGCCTTTGAAACCAACCAAATTAACTCCACTCTTGTGGTTTTCATTCTTGGCATGTTTGCTGTGGTCTGAATTAGAGTTTGATTGTTAGGTATCAGTGATAAGAGAGCCAGCAAACATCTCAAAAACACATCCACTTTCTATTCAAGCAAATTAACATTCCTCATTCCATATGACTGGCCCACCAGACATTCAGAAACGGTGCAAATATGTGTTACATTGACCCAGCTGTAATGACAACTATGCAAGGGCCTGTTAAAAGATGAATCCACCTACATTGAGAAATAAACTTCAAGGTGAAAACAATAACCCAAAAAGTTGCAGTTTAACTACCTGATATGAAAGCTAGTGTTCCACTAATGACAGTCCTAGACTGACAATCTTTTGGGGAAATGGTGACAAAAGAGCACATCAGTTTAACTGATGTTGCAGCAACATACAATGACAATGGCCACTTTCAAACATGAAACCCAATTTCCAAACAGTAGTCCCAATTAACTTTTCTGGTAGAGGTCCCATATTACTCAAATCAAAGCAATTGCTTACCAAAACAATGATTTTTCATGTTTTATACATCTTGCTGCCACTCATACACAACCACCAAAATGCAGTTAATACTCTGATCTTATTCTTACGTCAGTGCCTTAATGGGATACTATAGCCAAAAATGTTAATTACCTCATTTACTCACCCTCATCCCAGACGTGTATGACTTTCTTTATATAGCAGAACACAAATTAAGATTTTGAGGAATGTCTCAGCTCTGTTGTCCATAGAATGCAAGTGAATGGTGATGATCAGACCTTTGAAGCTCTAAAAAATCACATAAAGAAACATAAGTAATTCATTTGAATCCAGTGGTCAAAATACAAGTCCTTTTTCCACTATAAATCTCCACTGTCACTTTCACTTCAGATGTGAAAGTGAAACTAAACAGGCACCACATGTCCCTTTCAGATGTAAAAGTTAAAGTGGAGATTTAGAGTAAAAAAAGGACTTACATTTTGATCTGTTTCTCACCCACACCTATCATATCACTTCTGAAGGTATGGATTTATCCACTGGAGTCATATGGATTACTTTAATGTTTCCTTTGTGATTTTTGGAGCTACAAAGGTCTGATCACCATTCACTTGCATAGTATGGGGCTACAGAGCTGAGAAATTCTTCTAAAAATCTTCATTTGTGTTCTGCTGAAGAAATAAAGTCACACATCTGGAATGGCATGAGGGTGTGAAATGATGAGAATTTTCATTTTGGGGTTAACTATCCCTTTAACCTTGTACATGCTCAAATTGTTTATGTTGCAGCTACAGTAGTCACAATGCACACAACGTGAACTAGGAAATGTTTAACAAATCACTTGTCCTGGTCATGGCTGATTAGGAAATGGTATTAAGGGTGAAATCTTGAATGGAATAGTTCAACGCATTAAAATACGCCAATTTAAAAAAGGAACTTATCTTCAAGCACCAATACAAAATGTTTCCAGCAATTTTACAACTCCTTTAGACTGCAAATTGCTGGAGATGATATGCTTGCATTTAAACAATGTCCATTCATGACTTCTAAACAGAAAAACACCATTACTTTTACAACAAAGCTTGCACGTGTGAAACCACCAATGTGTGTCCTTTGACAGTTGGTTAATGTCAAGATTTTCTGTTCTTAAAGTTTAACTTTACGCACAATCCAAGAAGCCCATAAAAAGTCACCTGCTAGCGTATACAATCCTTAACTGAGGCAACATGCTCAAACAAGCTGTTTTACAAGGTGAAGACAAACAAATCACACCATTTATATGCTGTAATACTTTAAATAGAAAAAAGCTAGAAGAAGAAAAACAAGACCAAAGTGATCTGAGAGCTGTGAGCATTGCTGAATTTAAAACCAAGGGAAGAGGATGAATCATAGAATGACGCTTGCTCTCCACCTCCCTGGTTAATAGCCGGGTGATGCAGAGTTCTTTTTTTAATTATCTGCACAAATGCACAGCAAAGAAACTGCTCTTTCAGGTTAGTCTGTGGGTCAATATATTTGCAGCATACAGGAACAGGAACAACATCAACATCTCTCTCTCTCTCTCTCTCTCTCTCTCTCTCTCCATGTAATATTTGCTATCCCAAAAGGAGTGGTGTGATGTCTTAGCCAGCGAGTGCTTTGGTTAGTGCGAATCACTGCATGTTTTGTGATTTCAGGACTCTTTTTTTTTTAAGGTCATTTTAGTGCAAAGCTGCATGCGTTTTCATATCTGTGGTGCGAGAATGATCATATCGTCTAAGGAAGATTTGATTGTCTCCCTGCACAGTCAGTGTGTGAGACTGATGCAAAACTCAAAGCAACAAATGAACAAAATTAGATGCCCTGTTTTTTTGTTACCTAGAAACAGAATGGATAATAAAGTGAAATCAAACAACAAGAATTTGATCGTAAGGCTGGGCCGTATGGCTAAAAAAATTATTAGATCAATATTTTTCACCCTATTTTGATGATATTCAATATTAGGACTGGGTATTGATGCAGATTTCCCAATTCAATTATGATTCACAAGCACTCGATTCGATTCTGATTTCGATTCCACAGCAGAGCAGCACCTCTTGTTCGTTCTATAGCGTTCAGCGTATTTGACTGAATATGATTTTATTAAATTGCATCCTCCTGCTCTTTAATGATCACACTTGGCCATATCCAATTTATTTTATTTTACAGCATACTGTAATATGATACCAAAATTAGCAACAAGTTGATATCATACCGTTTTCATTTTTTTTGTTGTTATGATACTTCGTTAGTGCCAGTAAACTACTCAACCCTAATGGCCACTAAACAGAGTTAACAGATACGTTGTATAAATTTAGGCTCTGATAAAGTACGGCAGAGGTTTTTCCATGCAGGCCGGCTGCTGGCAGGCCACAAGCCTTGAATTAATCATGTGTGGGCCATGTCGGCAGCAGGAGACCACAGGGACGTGTTCTCTCTGTCATGCCTGTAACCCGGGTCAACTAATGACTCCTCAATTCAGCATTTCCTGCAAGACCAGCCAAAGTGCTCTCAGCAGGACAAGTGAGGATAAAAACAGTGATAGGATATACTGAAGGAATGAGAGGCTGTTCTTCACCAGTGGGACTAGACTATGAAAATGACATTAGTGGACTTTGGCAAGGTTTTTCTGCTGATATATTGCAGTTTAGTTGCTGAAATAACATGCTCGTCATCAGGGGTTTAGCTGAGGCAGATGCTCCGCAGAACTGAGTCAGACTAAGGCAGGTTCAGTCAAGGGCAAGATGGAGGCCTCAACAGGCCAAGTCGGACAGAGAAAGGGCAGGTCTATAGACCACAGAGGGTTAAGTCTGGCGATGACTTTAGGACAATTCTGCAGCCATAAAATGGCCATGAAACCCCCATGAGAGTAGTGTTGTAAAAAGTACTGGTACTTCGGTACAAGTTGGTACTAAACAAAACAAAAAAAAAAGTTAACGATACCAGTATTTCTGCAGTAGCAGTAGTAACGAGCACAGACTCTATCCGGTACCAGCATGCAGTATGACTGACACACGACAGCTTTAAAATCCTCACAGGCTTATTTTGAACACGTGCTCTTTTGCTCCTTTTACACTGAAATGGACAATTAATCCAAGTGACATGTCCTAATGTGATTTATTAAACTGCTGAAGGCTGCAATCTTACTGTGGATAAGCTGCACACTTTAATGTATAAATCTGACAGCTCATACACTGGATACTCCACAGATATTGAGAATCATTCACGTTGTTTAAGATGACAGCAGAGCACTAATCCACTGTGAAACACGCAGCACATGTAAACTATATATTTATATAATTCAATCACAGCATTTGCTCTTTAATCTCAACTCAACTTTATATCGCATTTAAAGTAACAGAGTTGACTGCTTCACAGTAATAAAATTTAAACCATAACCTTTCAAAATTACCATATACACAAACACCAGTAACCTAAAATACAAACACTCCAAAACTGTGTCGTTCATTTCATTAGTCAGACTTCAAAAGGTCAGTGTAAGCGAAGCCTCTGGCAAAAAACACATGTAATAATAAAAGCTAGATGCTTGAAATGGAACAAATTAAATAAAAATATATTACAACTGTATAGTAAAATGTTATATTCTCTGTAGTAATAATAATAATAATTCTAATCGATTTATCACAAGACTGCATTTCTTTTGCCAAACATTTTTCAACAGCTATAACATGTTTAAAAGTTTCAATAATTAATTGATTAGACACCATTTTGATGATTAAATTAAACTTTAAAACATTAAAACAATTCTTCAATTATTAAAAATAACTAAACTTGTGTGTTCAATAGCACATTATCATTTTAGCATATTTTTGCTGCGATATCGAAATTGGTATCAAGAACGTGAAGTTTCACTGGAAATGTGTCTGTATCGACTACTACATGATCGTGACAACATTACATGAGAGATTCCATCACAGCCCATGTATGCCATTTAAGTGAATGGTAACTTATGCGCCTACAATCTTGTGAAAGCTATGACAGAGTGTTAAGATGGATGGGAATACATAAGCAATGCATTATGAGTGTGTGGAAAATGTCAGTTTGAAATCAAGTGGAAAAACAGGCAATTGGATTTCCAAAAGTACAGCTGGACCCTCCACTCAGAAATTCTCATTGATCAATGGAAAGGCCTACGTGAGAGTTAGAGTAAAAGTTTAATCTTCTCAACTTCTGGTTGCATGACAGAGCATCACTTCGCAAGCCCTTACGAAGCACCATCCCCATTTAATAGATTTGCAGCGTTCTCTGATGCAGCGTAAAGTTTAATGAGTAGATCCCTTGAAATTGCATCTTGCATGAATAATCCCGAGTCAATACACAACCAGTTCTCAATCACAAGGCGTCAAATACTGACACTTGTGCAAGACTTGCACGCGTCAACATGTGTAAGCCAAAAACACCTTCTAGTGTCAGTTTCGGACACATCGAGCAAGCACATTCCATTCAATGAGAAGCCTTGTCAATAGACTGATGTGAATATGATCAGAATTTTCTCATAGAGAAATAATCTGTTGAAGTACAATTTTGTCATTGTGACATGACATGTTGGGGTATGATTTTCATTTCATTTTTACTGAGCAACGTTAATTAACAGTGGTTAATGTTTAATCAGTTGTTTTCTATACACATTGTTAACATCCCGCTTTCGACTCATTCTAACACGTATGCTGCCTCGAGAAGCATAACGACACAAGTTTAACATTCTAGCTAGGGAGGAAGAAGATTTTCAGCAAGTAAACCCTTCAGTTTCACTCTGTTCCTTACAATAATATTGCATAATTACATATTTATAATAAAACATATTGCTGTTGAACATGCGATAATATTCAAAGATTGACAGTTATGAGACTGCCCTGGGCTTACCTGCCGCTTGCGTCAGAAATGGATGTTAGAAGGTACTCTCGGCGTACATAGATTAATGCGCCGGGCTCTTGCACAAGCAGCTGTATTTGACGTTTTGGGAGTGAGAAGGGGTTGCAACACAAGTTAAGTTCAATCAACAGCATTGGTAGCATAATGGTGTTAATCACCCAAAAAGAAAAACAGCAATCACGGGTGTAGTAGGCACTAAAAATGAAAGTGAATGGGGCCAGACCATAAACATTAAATATAAATTTGGTTTCAAAAGAATAGCCCCAAGATGTAAAAATATGTGTTAACATGATTTAAGTTAGATAAAATCAGGCATTTACCATCGTCATGAC
This sequence comes from Xyrauchen texanus, assembly GCF_025860055.1. Classification (NCBI taxonomy): domain Eukaryota; kingdom Metazoa; phylum Chordata; class Actinopteri; order Cypriniformes; family Catostomidae; genus Xyrauchen; species Xyrauchen texanus. The sequence continues at coordinate 6,891,482 of NC_068303.1, forward strand.
AAAGTTGTTGAAATATTTGATATAGCATTACACAGATAAGGTTAATAAGACTGTATCACACTAAAATCATGTTAAAACATATTTGTTTATGGACTGACCCCCTATTTAATTCCATTTGAGGTTCTTTACTGTAAAAAATATTTTTCTATAAACAAGGGACAAAATTATTTTTATGGTAATCAACTTAACCAGGTGTGACAATTATTTATTCTGTCCTCAATGAAAGCAAAATGCTCTAGAAGCAACAAAATCAGACAATCAGAACTTTTGATGCAAGATTTTTTTCCAGTGATATTTTACTGTGGGTGGAGCTCCCCAGCACAGCACAACCAAATATGAAACCAAGCAATCGACAAAACGACATGCAGTGGCTGTGTCTGGTTAGGATAGTGTTAAGGTGAATTCGAGAATGGAACAGTGAACCCCATTTAGACATGTCAATCTGTTTAAGAACCTTATCTTCAAGTGGTTCTGGCTCCTGTTGGGCCTTCAGTTTAAAGGAAATTCCAACACAAACTAAAGACCATCTCTTATCAGATACAGATTAGCATAACATCTGCCACCTCTTGCAGAGTGCTTTGCTATCATGACTTACTATCACAGAAGTGAGACATACACTAACCAGAACTTCTATCCATAACGGCACTGGGTTTTGTGTCTTAATGAGTGCAAGATAAATCTGTCAAGACCCCAAGACTTTTCCAAGCGTGCCTCTCAACAGGACTGGATTTACAGGTCTCCAGAACCCAACATCAAACTATTCATAACTGAGAACATCTATTTAGACATGACAGCAATATCTAGCTTTACTTCATGAGGTTCATCTGGGGAAGAGGTGAATAACAACCCTAGACAGTTAGTGTGGCCTGTTTGGTGGATAATAGTGGATTTTTTTTTTTTAAACAGTTTATAAACTAGGTCAACCAATAGTGGATTTTGCCGATATGGAAAACCAAGGTGGTGGAAATGGTCAATAATGATTAGTTTTAAAAATATATATTTATAGAATGATTAAACATTGCTAAGTCTTTCCTTACTGTGAAGGGCACAGACAATAAGGCAACAAATGGGTCCAAAGTGAATAAAATCCTAAAAGCAGTTTATTGTGCAACCAAAATCCCAATAACACCAAGAAAAGTACGATTTAATCCATAACGTGGGACTTTTAACATTAAACAAGCCCAAAATACACCAGGGACTTGGCTGTTACAATGCTCTATATGCAATTATTTACCAAATTAAGCTTTTTATAGCCTATATACTCAGATGAAGAGATTTGTATATACGGTATTAGGGTTGTGCCGATGGACGATATCATCGTCCATTGTGATGGCTGACCAACATCACGATGTAGAGCCACCATCGTGATGCCACGCCCCCTTTTGCGAGTCTTGCTAGTGTGACTCACTAATCCTAGTCTCTTCTATAGTTAACCTAAAAACTTTGCAGGGATTGCTCTGTAAATTAAATTGAGAATATAACTAATGCATATATGCTATTTTAAATACTGTAGTATATGCCAGAGACGTGACAGTCTGTGAAAATACCGTGTCAGGCAGGCTACACAAATATTGATCTTGACATTGTTAGCTTCTTGTCTTTTTTTTACATGTCTTACACTGTACATATAGATTAAAATATTTTATGTTGTAGGCTACAAGAAAATAGCCTTTATTAATTAATTATTAGTAGCCTAGTTGTAGTGTCTCAGAAAATCTTGCTCATTGTCACATAGCTCTTGTATACACTGAAGCGGCAGTTTAAGATCAACCCAGACCAGCGAACGTCCAATAACTTTTGTCTGGTTAATACTTTTAAAGAAAAATTTCCTTGGCCATAAATCCATAATGTCAAATCAAATGAAAGAAACAAGGTGAATATGAATAACACACATTTATTAAAACATAGAAGAACAACAAATAAAGAACAAGAAAACGGGAACAACACTCAGACCAAAACTCGGCATTAACATTTCACTTATAATTAGCAGCACAATTAACTTCAGCACAGGCTACAAAATAAATTATGTTATTGAAATATTGTAAAATGGTCATATGAACTACACAAATGAACGTTTAAAAAATAATATGCAAAATCGAATAGCTCCGCAACGGATGGCGAAAAATGCGTAAAGAAGTCTAATATCTTTCACCATATACCATGTTTTAATTTCGATGTTTCTGGCCAGAAATACCAACATATTCACTTTATCTGGTTTTAATAAGCTGCGGATTGGAGTAACTACACTACCCGCTGTGCTGAAGACCCGCTCTGATGGAGTACTGGTAGCACATATGCACAGATATTTCCGTGCTAATCTTGCCATGAACGGAAACCTTTTGTCGTTCATTTTCCACCAAGTCAGAATCCCCATCAATGGCCATTTCCTGCAGGTACATGGTCATTTCTGCCTCGACCTTTTGCTCATCAGTGAGTAAAATAACGAAATTATAGTTTTTAAGTGGAAAATAGTATTTATGTAAAGAGATATATTAAAATAAAGTGCACAACTCTTCTTAAGTGAAAGCTAAAAAAAAAAAAAATGCTTCACGTGTCGTGCAACCTACTGATAAAGCGCCGACGAGTCATTAGTTGGGTTAGTAAAATAACGAAATTATAATTTTTCATATAATTTTGGAAAATTATATAATCCCCACCCCACCGACGATATCATCGTCCATCGCGATGTTTTATTGTCAACATCGCCCAACCCTATACGGTATACACATTTCACCAGATGAGGTAGACTGATGAGGAACTACAAATATATATATGTACACCCACACACACACACACCTGCAAATATCAGCTAACATTTTTGCAGATAACCAATAGTTCCAAAAAGCAAATATCGGTACCGATAAATCTGCAAAACTGATATATCAGTCTACCGCTTTTATAAACTACCTCGCCTGTAAGATTCCACATGGTTCCGTTACCAGGGACAGCACTGTCCATCATCCTTTGACATCTTAACAAATGAAGCACAACTTTGACAGATATTCACTGAGGGAAAAGCCAGCCCATTTACTGAGAGCCCATTAACCACAGCAACTTGTACCATTAGCTCAGTGTATGGCTGTAAATTGGGCAGAGAAACTAAATTTGGATTTTTACCTTAAAAATATTACAAAAGGGTGCATTGAATACATATTCATGGTGGAGTGGTTGTGGCGTAGTGGGCTGGTAAGCACATAACTGGTAATCAGAAGGTTGCTGGTTCGATCCCCACAGCCACCACCATTGTATCCATGAGCAAGGAGCTTATTTTAAATCACTTAACACTTTCAAATTAAATAAATGTTAACGATTCACAACTAATATAATTTAATGTAATTTTGGTAATACTTTATAAAAAGGGTTTCATTTCTTTAACATTAGTTAATGCATTAGGTATCAAGAACAAACAATGAACAATATATTTTTTAAAGCATTTATTAATCAATGTTAGTTAATAAAAATACAAATGTTCATTGTTAGTTCATGTTAGATCATGTTTGCTAATACATTTAAAAAATGTATTAATATACAGTATGTTGTTACTAACATTGTTCATTAGTTCATTTTAACTACAGTAATGTTGTTAAATAATGTTAAAAAATTTTAAATTTTTAAGTGTTACTGTAATTTTACTGTGTGGGGCATAAACATAACTGCGGTATATAACTTACAAAAGTGTGGTAAAGTGCACTTGCAACAAAAATCATTATCTTATCTATATTATCTACTGATCTTAGTGTTAAAGAAAAATCTGAGCTCAATATCAGCCTCAAATTTCCTGACCGGTGCACCACTAATTATTATACATCCAACACTGCTGAATTGAAAAACTTAAAGCCATAGCTCTAAAGAGTTTATCTCGGGAACACCCGCATTGTTTTACAAGTCATCATCAGCGTCTGGCACACATCCAAAATTCGAATGTGCATTTTTATTTTAAATTTCGAATTTAACTTTGACAGCAAAAAGTGACTGATGACTAAATACATTTTAAGTGGCTAAGGAATTATGCTTTAAAAATGTATAAACTGGTAAAAAAATAAAATAATTCTGTTTATTATTACAGATTGCATCTGTTGAACACATGACAGGACAAAATTTTAAGAGAGCCACAAATGAAAGATTAATATAAAGAAAAAAAAGGGATGTCTCAATAATCATCATAAATCCCAATTATTTGTTTGAAAATGTAACAACAAATTACCAAATTTCATAATCATGACAGCCCTATTTACAGGCTTTCAGCATTTGTTGCCGGTCAAAGCATTAGCAGACAAACAGAACCTCTTTGTTTTTAAAACCATGGTTGCAGAGTGTGAATTTCAAAGCCACACAAAAGGACTTTGATCTCAGTCACTACAAAGTCCTAGGTGGGGAAAAACGTAATGTAAAAAAAATAAATTATAATTCATGATAATATGTTTTGGAAGTTTTCCATTCAGTATTTTAATAACCTACCCATTTCAAAGACACTCAAAGACAACACACACAGCACACCAAGCGTCAGTAATGTGGCATTTACGACTGAAACCAAATCTTAATTGGGAAAGAATGTAGGGTGGAACTTGATATAATCCTCTCCTAATTTGATTAGATTCTGATGAGTCTGTTAAGAATTTGTTGGTTAATATTCGTTTTCACACCTATGCAGCCTTCATTACATCAGGAGAAAAGAAAAGTCCATTCTGAACCAGAGAGTTTTATCACATTTCAATGAAAAAGATCCAATGTTGATTTCATATTGTCTTGTGAAAAAATTGTTGGTGTTTGTAGATAATACATGTGGTCAAAATTATAATATATAAAAAGTTATGGATTATTATTATTTATTTATTTTTTCAGACAACCAGCTGTGCAGATACTTGGCTAATATTACACACTAATGATAGACCTAGTCCCAAAAGTCTAATAATACATGACCAGGCAAGGTGTCTCTAGTGTAAAAACCACCTAAAATGTGCAAGTCCATTTGAAGCAAGAAACATTTTTGAGACTGTATCAGTCGGTAACAGTCCTTCCAATAAATGACCTGTTCCACATCTCTGTTGGTAATGAATTCCAGATGCAAGTTGTCATCACTCGTGGATTCATGTCGCCATCGCCTGACACCCGCCCCTCCTGTCCATGAAGACTCCTTAAGGCGTGACCGATCAGGAGTAGCACAGCAAAATGAAAGTGTCTCCTTTCTGAGTAAATATTTGAAGAGAGTGATCAATGCATGGCTACACAGGGAAGAGGGCTATGTTTACAATTATGTCACAGACTTCCTATAAGCACAATGGGTAGCTACTTTGATACTTGACAGAAACCACAACACCACCCATCTAACCTATTAATAAGCCATGAATCACCAAACAGCACAGAATAAGATACAAATCTGAATATCCATTTTCTCCCATAGCAAGCATGAAAACATGTTTGGTAACAGCAATTTTCTGCTTTGTTAAGGCCAAAATATACTTCAAAGTATAGGGTGATTCTCACAAAAATGGTCAATAAAATGTGTAACTGTCATGAAAATAAGGTTACAATGGTAAAACATATTTTTTAACTATTTTAATTCCACGTTTAATTTTTTTCCTCTGAATTCAATGTTTTAAAGTTTAATTAAATTTCATCATCAAAATTGGGTCATGTTGTTTTAAGTTCATTTACTTTAAGTTCATTAAGTTCATTTTAGCGGAGTCCTCGCCGCTGCCATCCTGACAGGGACATCTGCCTGAAGGGTGGGAAAGGGAGTACGTCATGCCGGAGGCTTCCCCGGCCTCAGTCAGGCAATGGAGGAGTTTGACGAAGAGGAGGGTGGGGCAGGGCAAGGCCGTGAGGTCACACGCACAGTCCTGAATTGGGCTAATCAGCCGGGAGGGGGATAAAGACGAGCCAGAGGCACCAGTTCGAGAGAGGGACAGACACACGTGGCCATGCTGTTTGTGTGTTTGTTTGTTTTATGTTATTTTAAGTTCAGTTACGTCACTAAAGTTATGTTGACTGTTCTGCCGGTTTCCGCCGCCTCCTTGCCCATCGTGAACCTGTTACAAATTCCATCACAATTTCTTAAATTTCACATGCCAAGCTTTTATTTTGAATTTAACTTTTATTTTAATGTGAAGGCTTTTCCAGATCTGTGTTTTGGCACTAGATTCACACATCCAGATAAGACGTTGGTTACATGACCCTGTGTAATTACTATATGCAAAATGCTTCAATTTAATTATATAAATATTTGGTCTGCAGGCGCTGCTCGGGTCACTGTGAATGAGCTCTCTATCATCTACTACAATAAGCACAGCGTGCAATGCTCATAAAATGTGGTGTTTTGAGCATACGAGTGGCTTCACACATTCACTTTGCAGTGCACATCACATGCAGACCATATGTATTTAATAAAATCCAATCCATTTGTGATTTAATAAAATCACACAATTTTAATTTCATTAATTGTCCATTACAGTGTTGTCACAGAAAACGCACTCAAATGAGCATGTGAGCATTTGTAAGCAGCCATCTATCTGTTAAGACAGCACGCAGGGACCTAACAGAGTCGGTGCTCAATACAACAGAAACACTTGTATCGTTACATCTTTTTTAAAGTCGGCATGGTACCAAAGTACCGGTACTTATGACATCACTAGCCTTCACAGTTAACTTTCTGCATAAATTGGTCAGATCATTTGATCTAATCTTCTAATAAGTCACAATAGAAAAAAAAACAGCCTGCTTAAACACAAATGATGATACATTTTTATGTTGGAGTTACTGCTATCTTCTATTCAAGAGGCAAGAACGCGATAAAGTCTGTAGGTGCCATTTATTAACCGACAATGCCAACGTAACAAATCAAGTACAGCAAATGTTTAACCACGATGACAGGCACGTTAATAAATGAGAGGACCAAGGTAAGGCCAGAGCATTACAGTGGTAGCACTAAAACGAAAGGTTCACTGAGGTGGCTCACCATTTACTGTGTCCTGAGCTAGAGTAATTTGCCTTGCTTCTAAAATCTTACCAGAAGGCCACTGGGCCTGATGAGAACTGCCCCTTCAGCTCAAACTGGCAGTAAATTGAGGGGAGGAAATAGTGTCGGGCAGTTCAATATATTCTGGCAGTTAAGTGGCAGAAGATTTAAATGCCCCAATGATCACAGAGTGGGAGGGATTTTTTTCCCTTGTTACTTGCAATTCAGCTCTGAGTCATGGAAGGGTACAAGGATCCCTCCCATAAAACCCTCATTGTGGACACACCATGTCATTATAGCTGAAGAAATATAAACCTGTGGTGTGTCAGAACTGGTGATAATCGGACAGGAAAATTACACACTCTCCCTTTCCTGAAATACAGGAAACGCAGACATAAAACAGTAGGCGTCTAACCTTTAATAGAAAGGTCACATGTGTTTTATGGGTTAGCGTGTATTTTAGCATAGTTGACGAATTATGAAAGAAACATGAATTATGATTCCATAAACACAGTACCTATAATATTCCATAAAAAGATAGACAAAAAAAAAAAATTATGAAGAAAACATGAGTGGTGCTTGTCTGTGTAAAACGAATCGCCACGATGCTAGTGTTGTAGGTGGCTGCCAGGGTATCGCTTTGCGGTTGTTAAGGGGCTATGGCATTTTGGTAACTTGCATCAAGATGTCTTTAAATGAGTTTTTCAGTACAGTATTTTATGTTAATCATAAAAGCCTTTATTGTAAAAGATTGTGTTGATAAGTACGTTTATAGTGCTTTTTCAACGTATTTGCCACCGGAGTTCTTTGTGGTAGTCTGACCGCCTCATCTCTCCTGTTACTGCGGCTTCGAGATGCAGCATGACTCGCACGGCTCATGCGCCAAGTCTAAAACTGTAACCTGAAGTCACAGGCCGAAAAAAACTGAAAAATTATTCCTTCGCAATCTGTATGAGGTAGGATAAAACAAGGTGATTCTGAAACAGTTTCGTCATCCAAAAACACTGTCAGTTAAACCATTAACTGATTAGGCAGCTGCCTACTTTTTCAGATGCTGTTAAAGTGATTGCTATGGCATTTTGGGTGGTTTCTTAGTCAAAAGAGCCCAATCAAGTTTGTAGTATTCTGTAGGGCTGTCAACTGATGTGCATAAAATAAATATATAAAATTTTGTATCTGGTCCATATTTTCAAATGTTAAAGTATGTGCAGTATGTAACAATTTTTATGTAATAGCCAATTTGTGAACGGCTTGTAACACAACTTAAATTAGCCCTTCCCGGACTTCCTAGGTTGCCTATTAAAGCCTGTAGACTGATTTTCATGCAAAGGGAGCGGGTCAATTTTGCCGGCAATATCCAACGGATGTGATGTTTATACGAGCTCTCGAGAGCCTTGCCTCAGACAGTAATTGCTTCTCTTCCACTACTGAACAACAACAACAACAAACAGCAACACTATGTAATGTCATCTTAGAGATGGAATCCTGCAAACATCTGGCTCCCAGCACAACACCGACTCCTACACAAACTCTGAGTAAGCCAATAAAAAAAAAATAATAACATTTATCTACTGAATCCCATCTGGCTAAGCGGGAACGTGCTCGTGGTCGAGCGAAAACTAGAGTGAACATCGGCAGGGCATTTGATTGACATCGGAGGGACCTTCGTTCGGTTTCGGGATCAAAAAAGACCCCGAATTGGCATTCTTCTTATTGGACAGGTAAGCTTACATTACTGCAAAGCATGTGAAATATAGTGCCATAAGGATTGATCCGTGTAATTTTAGCTATCTTGATCTTGCCTGCTAACGCTTTCGAATTGCAAGCTACCTTGCTTTGTACCTTTCAAATAATTTCAATGATCATTTCTTTATACTAAAATTCAGGTATACAGGATAAATTTAAGCAAATATGCTGGTTTCTTAATCGTAGTACAATATCTGACATACAAAACACCTCACTGTTTTTATATACATTACAGTGCATGTAAGGTTGCAATATTCACAGATAGCAGTGGTATTACTATGAGCCCAGGCCAGTGGCTGTTCAAACAGATGGAACACAACAGACTGGAATTGAACGTGAGAATCTCGAGACACATATTTCCAAGATCAACTCCTTTCCTGACAAAGCGCTTAAACTCATTGTTTAATCTGAGAAACGCTTATTAAGAGAGCAAGATGCATTGGTCAAAGACCTCCACCGTAAGGGGCTGTTCAGACCAAACGCTTTTGAAACCATCCATTTGTTTTTGTATGTAAATAAGTGTCAGACGAACGTCTTTGTTTCATTTTTGTTTATTCACCGTCTCATGCAGGATCGCAGTTTTTAGATGCTGTGTCTAATTAAAAGAACTTTAAAAGCATATTGAAACACCTGTTTTCTATTAAAACTATTTATTGCACTGTGTCTAGCCTTTTTTAGCACAAGAATGCGATCGATCTTAAGACATAATTAGTGCTTGGCACAAATCCCAAAAAATCTTAAATTCGACAATTATTCGAAATGTAATTTGACCTACTATTCTGGTTCCTAGATATGGCTCCTTCAATGCAAATCTATGGGATTTTTTTCAGCCGTTTTATTGTCCCTAGGTGAAAATTGAAACAAATGGTATAGAACAAGTTGCACATCGAAGTGTAAAATGTTAAAATCACTTAATATAAAGTATAAATGATAGTAATAGCACCACAGAAAAGCATGCAGCCTGCTCCACAAACTTAACTCCAACCAGAGTTGTCTGTGCCAGAGAAAGTTGCCTATCTGTCTAAATGGAACACAGTGAGAATAGCAGGGTTTGGCACAAACTGACTGTTCTTCACAAGACATCAGTCAGTTCTAACAGTCTGAGCAACTGACAGCCAGCTCAGACAAATGCTCTTTTGATCTAACTGCACAAAACTTGATTCCAGTCTTCATGGTCTTAACATCACACTGGTGGAACATAGGCCCTTTCCCAGCTACAGCCCTGGTACTTTCCCTTTAGTAACTTTCTAGATGATGACTCTTAAGAGGAACTGGGCACCCGAGAAGGCTTTTCCTCTCTTGCATTCACACTCACTAAAATTACCACTGTAATGACGTCATCTAGTATAAAATTTTTGCACACGCAATTTCATAAAAATACAAGAACAAAATCAGCACCACCAACGGAGGATGCCAGGATCAGAGCTACACTTTTGTTAGGGCTGTTTTACAATCACTTTAACAGCATCTGAAAAAGTAGGCAGCTGCCTAATCAGTTAATGGTTTAACTGACAGTGTTTTTGGATGACGAAACTGTTTCAAAATTACCTTGTTTTATCCTACCTCATACAGATTGCGAAGGGATAATTTTTCAGCCTGTGACTTCAGGTTACAGTTTTAGACTGCATCTCGAATCCGCAGTAACAGGAGAGATGAGGCGGTCAGACTACCACAAAGAACTCCAGTGGCAAATACATTGAAAAAACACTATAAACGTATTTATCAACACAATCTTTTACAATAAAGGCTTTTATGAGTAACATAAAATACTGTACTGAAAAACTCATTTAAAAGACATTTTGAAGCAAGTTACCACTCAGTACAGGCATGCAATCCGTCCCGCTTGTAAACTAGATTTCATGACAGTTTAGTTTATAATAGAGTAGAACTATATTTAACAGAACTCTTGATAAATACCCAATTATTTATATCTGCATCCCACGAAAAACTCTAAATCACTTTATTTTCTGTATAGTCACGCATCACAAACAGTACAGATGAGATGAAAACATCTCAGTTATGTATGTAACCTCGGTTCCTTGAGACGATGGGAAGGAGACATTGCGTCAGGAAGCAGTCACTATGGGGAAGTGTCCTTCTATAAGACCTAGTTGAAACCTTTCTACAATAAATGGCAATGGTGTTTAAGCCCCGCCCTTTTAGGCACAAAGCTGTCCAGTATAAAAGCAGCACCATTCCTCTGAATTTTCTGACTGAGGGACAATAGCGCATTGCTCGCACCTCAAATAACTCTTGAGTCAGTAGTGCGGCCAGCTTACGCAATGTCTCGTTCCCCTCGTCAGCTTCCTGTCAAGTGTACTGAAAGCGTGTCTCCCCGTGAAGTTACGCAGCAGTGTTGCTCACCCCACAAACACACACATATATGTGAAACGGGTGATAATCTTTGGATTCTTTGTTGTTTGTTATTTTTGTTAAGGGAACTGTAAAATAAGCACAATCTACTGAGTAGCAGGCTAGCAACTACAAGTTTGACGACATATGGGGCTGCAAACTCCTTGCAAAACTCACTGCTTTGTGTGTCATAGGTTTCTGACCAATCACAGTCTGTCAACCTCCCACAGTCCATATACACCCCCAAAAGTACCTACCCGGGAGTAGGAGCTAAAAATGTCCCTTAAAACAGCTTTGAGGAACTATAGTTTGCGAAAACTACGAAAAGTACTAGTCCTAGGGGAAAGTACCTAAAACAGGCTTTAGTCCCTGCAGTGGGAAAGAGCCTAATTTTAGTTGGAGTAGTTCTTAAAGCATTGCTAGGTGGTTGCTAGTCTATACTGGCTGACATTGATGATATTAAAAGGTAGATAGTGGATATGGCACGGGTCCTTCCTACATTTCTGCCATAGGGATTTAATCTAATCTTTCATATAAGAGTTCTGAGCCATGAACAAAACCAACCAACTCCGAGGTGAATCACAACATTACAAACTTTGATTTGAAGCAAATCAAATTGGACAAAAGGTACAAGATGTCTTTTATTGAGGTTTTATTTGAGGAATAATTACATCTGTAACTGTTCTGAACAAATGAGGTAGGTTTAAGAAAAAAACTTACCTGAAGCATGAGCAACAAGAGTATGCTTGCCTTGCACCAGTATATATTAGCATTAATTTGCATGCTGGAAAGACTATGGGGCATGTGCAAATTCATGATAGATTTGTCAGATCCAAAACACAGTGTATGTGTGTGCATGCAAACAACCGTATCAGGTTCAACTTAAAACAAACACACGCCAATGCCTCTAAATTATGCAACAGCACAGTCCAATTGCATCTGCCTTAAGCTGACTTTCATGTAGGGGAAAAATTGCTGATGCATCAAATTAAGAATCACAATTCATTAGGAAACAGATTCCATGTTTTGTTTTCAAGGCAAATCTGTATTTTATTCTTTTTCGAATGCCTGCCGAGGCAATTAACACTAGAACCGTGACTAAACCGTGAAAATTTGCAAAGAGGTGAAACTCTACGCTTGTTTAAACTTGCATTACGGCCACACACCAGGAATGATCTTTTGTAGGCAAGCTAGGGATGGGTATCGAGAACCGGTATTAAATTGGTAAAATTGGTAATTATGTAACGTTAATTCCCCTAATGATGATGAAGCTGACAGCATCAGGCGATTGCTTTGACGTTGCATAACTGCATGTTTACATTCTCTCCAGTCAAGGCTGAGAGAGCAAAACATTTGAAAATGTGGGCTCACTTTACTAAATTTAATGAAAAAACATCTAAATGCAATACATGTAAAAAAGGTAGTTGTGTGTAAAGTGGGTAACACCAGCAACCTCATGAAACACAAATATAAGATTCTATAAATCTGAAGCAGTACAGCATGTTTGACTGCTTTAGCAAAGTGGTTGCTTTGTCCTTGTTACAGTCTCCGATGCTGATGTGATTTTCCAAACTACAAATGCATGCGTCTTGACCTCGTCAAATCAAGGTAACACTCTTTATCCTTATAAATATTTGTCTGTAGTTATTAACTCAGTCAGGACACGGTTATCATCAGTTTTTAAGCACTAATTTATGTTCCTAGATAATCCCACAGTTGTCTGTCAAGCAGCAGCCACAGCTTTGTCAGCAGATAGCAGAAATCAGACACCCATGTCCAACCCATTCTCGATCGCTAGACTCAGAGATTCTCCCTGAGAAAGTCAACATGCTCATTTTCTTGAACAAAAACTGTTGATGTATTTATGGGTAGGCCAAATAATACAGGAGAGATGCTAGAAATCTCTATATTGTTCAGTTTACACATCTTTACTTTTTATGAACATTGTTATTTTCTTTATCAAATTCTGTTAGCTTCGGAGAAGCTCAAGGACTAGAGTTCTTTGGTAATTGTAATATTGTTTAAGTTTAGCTTCTGGTAGTGAAGCAGTATTAAAGCACATCACCACCAGACATTTGTAGTTGTTGCTCCTCCCTCATATACAGGAAACTCAGGAAACAATTTAACTTGTTATTTCTGCAAAAAATAATAATTAAGTAACTGCTTCATCTTTTCATATCTTGTCTTTATTTTTTGCACCAAATTATGGAGAGTAGTATCAATAAGTATTGGTATCGATAAGCAGTATCAGAATCAATATTGATAAAATCCTAACGATAGCCATTCCTAATACCCCTACTGTGAATAAATGGGACGATGAGCGCAGAAGTAATTTTTCCAAGCAGGATCCCCCAAGGTTCATGCAAAGCTCGACATAACCCACCAGAACCAGACAGCGTACACAGGCCCATCAGATACAGCTACCACCACCCACTGGGCCAGATCGCTAACCGCCCAGACAAACCGCAGCTATTTCTTTCCCCGCTTTGTCATTGAAGACTAAGGCCCTATTTACCACTGGTGTTAAGATCAGTCTCAGTGATTCAATCACAAGTGGTCAGCCAAAACACATTGCAGTTTTCCCCTGGTAGTAACATGCATCTGAAATGTGTCTTCTGTGACCAATTGATCAATTTCGAGGAGAGGGTCTCATTTCATGACTATAATATATATATATATATATATATATAATATACACACACACGTCGTTTCATGTTGTGATGTTCTGCAAAGTAATGTGTGCACATGATTAGGCTCTTCCAAATGTTTTGATCGAATGGTTATTTTCCTTTAAAGCAAAGTTTAAACTTGTTTTAGTGCAATAGATGACTGACAGTTAAGCACTCCGGGACACATCAGGAGCAATGTCTACCCCCTAAAAGTGGTTTGAGTAATCCGATCACAAACCATTTTGGACCTCATTTACACCTGTATTTAGCACTTACCATTAGTGATCAGAATGGTCGAGATAAGAGGTGTAACAGTATGAAATGTTCACGGAATGATAACCTTCACAAAAAATACCGCAGTATTACGGAATCGCAGTATTACGGAATCACAGTATTAAGGTGTCTTGCTAAATTTATTATCAGTTTAATATTTACTTATATGAAATAGTGTCTTTAAATCAAGTTGCACCTGAATAGAAGCACCTGGTCAAAATCGCATTGTTCAGAGAACAAAACAAAAAACAGATAAGTCGCATATCTGTAAGTCACAATGACAGAGATTGAAATCTAGATGTTGTGGATTAATTATCCAGTTCACTGACTGAATGTTTTTACTACAAGTTTGATGAAACGTAGAGTTTGTTAAAATAATGTTATGATGGACAGAATATTACAACTAGATGCATAAAGTCCTTTTGTGAAGGCAAAATATTCTAAATTAGCCACTTTAAAAGTTTCTACCATCTCCATGATTGATGTTTTAATCTGTTTGAGTGCAAGCATCCTTTGATGTGTGTGTGTGTGTGTGTTTGAACAGCCGTGCAGTTCACACGTGTGGCTTTTAAAAATAAGTGACAGTTGAGTGAAACAGGAGGATGTCGTGAGTTAGAGACTTTTTTGATAAAGTTTATATGAAGCTGTGTAAATGTAGAGGATTCTCTATTAATTTACCTGATATTTTCAATGGAAACTTTAATTCCTTTTCTTGGATTTTAGATTGAAAAAAAAAAAGTGAAGTATAAATGTCAACGGTTTGATAATCGTCTCCTTTAAACTCATGGTATACCGTGAAACCGTGATACTGTTACATCCCTAGTCCAGATAGATGTTGGTAACAGGTGTAAACAGGGCCTAAGGTAGTGTGTAATGCTTGTAAAAACCTATCCTTCCAGTGTTAGCGTGTGATTTCAGAATGGGCAAAGCATGTTTTATAAACAGAAACAGATAAAGTGAAGACATCTGTGAAGGGAGGAGCCGCTTTCACGTTGAAGACATTCTCCGAGCCCAGAATCACCTTGTAGTGCAATAAATATCTAAGGGGCACTGTTATATTTGAAACCTCTCCCCTGCAGAGGTCATCTCCCATACATGCATTGTCTGCTTGTTGCAATATTATTGTTCTCAGTAGGTAATGTCCCTCTGGCTTGGGGCCCTGGTAGGGTGGAGGACTACAACTGAAAGGCCCGGATGACTGCCAAAGAAAGCTATTGCTCCGCTCATGTAGGGACTCTAGAATGCGGAGAAAAAGATATTCGTCTGAAAGCTTTCCAAACTGTTAATGGATTAATGCATACATTTTATAACCATTTAACAATGCTCTAAACGTTCAAAAAGGTTTATATAAAATAATGAAAGTCTAATCTTAAAGGTGGTGTGAACGGGTGGGCAAGACAACTGAAAAGAACAAGCAGGGTGCCCAGGGGCTTTTAAAGACTCGATTAAAGGGTTTGATCATGTAGGGTTGTCACAACCCCAAATTCTCATCAGTAGGTACCAGGGGTGGAAAGAGTACTGAAAAATCATACTCAAGTGTCAAAAGTACCGTTACATCCCAAAAATTGTAATGTGAGTAGAAGTAGCTGTCCTAAAAACTACAAGTAAGAGTAAAAGAGTAACTCATGAGTAGTGAGTATTGAGTACAGAGTTGAAAACCTATGTCCCATTATAATGAACACTGTATGCCAACTTTTAAAATACATCACTTATCTATGATAAACACTACATGAATCTGATTCCAAAAAATAAAAGATAACATGATAACAGAAATTAAAAGATTAAAAAGTTATTTTAAATACACTGATCACCATTTTAAATCGTAACATATGAAACAATTACATGGAAATGCTGCATTGGTCCCTTTCAAGGCTAAATAGTGTCTGATCATTAGCATAACGCTAATGTGTGTGTAGATGATTAAAGAGAGCAGAGCCTTCATTGACCTTGAAATACATAGCACATTTGAATATATATTTATATTAAAAGTAATTGGTCTATTTTCATTTGATTCAAGTAAAATTAATTTGATTATACAGATTGACGCTAAAATGTAATTAAACTTTAAACATGGAATTCAGAATTTGGGGGGAAAATAAAACAATTTTGAAGAAAAAAAAAAAAGATTTCATAGGGCCTTAAGAGTGGACAGTTTGCTAGAACACAAAGTATTTTCTACTGAAATTCTAAATGCATTTAAGAGCTAAACAAGCTCTCAGGAAACAGAACATCCTCTCTGAGCCCTGTGGTTCTTCAACACTAGCCTGGACCATCAGTCATTAAGCGTTTCCTGCACTGTGATTTAGCAGAGCACATTCGGACAGCGAGTAGCTAACCGGGCCATCCCCGTTCTCCGTCCCATGAGAGCGGGAGGCCTTTCTGCTGTGGCTAAACTCCCATTCCAGTGTTATCTTAAGGCTAGCACACACAAACACACACACACTCACAGGATGGCTGTGCTTATCTCCTCTGTCCAACACAAACAGAGGGCTGATGCTGTGGTCATTTTCCTCAACCACTCTCTGCAGCCAAGCTCGGTCACCATAACTCAACAATGACTGAGCGCTGAGGTCCAAGCATGGTTTTCTTTGTCCTATGCAGACCCAGATGGAATCTGTGGACATTTTGCAAATTTTCAGAACTGATTTGGGGGAAACGAGTCAGAATTCTGATGAATGGATTTAAAATATGGTATTATGTCTTTAATACTTTCAAATCTCTTGTTTGCAGTATTAAATAACATCCATATGCTGTTGAACGAGGTAGTTGGATTAGCTATCAACATCGCACAACAAAAGCTGTTTTCAGCACTTAAAACGCATTAGAAGTACTATGATACATGAGCTAGTACGATACAGCCCAATTTCACTAAGAGAAATCATTATTATTTCGCAGTCACAATGGGGCTGAAGCAAAAATGCAGTCACTGCTCTCAGTGCTCTGTACCATGAACCTTTCAAAGACCTATTATGATGTCATAGAGGCACATTCTATGACGCAACATTCCTCAGAATGACAAAATGTTAAGCTCTATTTTGCTCAACTATGGACGAGAACACCAAAAGCCAATGTTTCCAAAAAATGTGAAATTATACATTTATACACACACACACACACACATATATATATATATATATATATACACATATACACATATATACATATATATATATAGACACACACACACACACACACACACACACACACACACACACACACACACACACACACACACACACACACACACACGGTTGTTTAGGGACCATGACTGATCCAACACAAAAGAACTGAATGCATACCCTCTTTCGACCGAGTGAGAACATATGAGTTTGACCATACATCCCTAGAATGTCTCGGGATGAGTTGAAAGTGTGGAACATTCCAGAACAATGAAAGAGGACAATGTGCTACTCACAAACATGGAGTTTCAGTCCACATAATTTCCTCCTGCTTAGTTTTCCTTAATTATGTTAATTATTAGGAAAAGCCTTTATTCCCATCCACCTGCATATTTGACATTACAACTAATCGCTCCAACATTACATTTTATTATGTTTGGATTAAATTGTAATCGGTATAAAAAAAATATCCCCATCAAGGAGATGACAATGCTCAAATATTTAAATATGGCTTACATATTTCACACAATGAATGTTTCACTATTTACTATAGCAGTATTTTTAACAGTGGATTTTCTTGAACTTAAAATGTAAACTGCACTGTGTAGGGGAGGAGGCTATTGCCATATGGTAATTATTTTATTAGTGTTCACACAACATGCGCTTGTTCCACAAAACAGGCTTGTGCTGCACGCCCCAGAACAAACAGCAAATCACAACAAAGAATTGATGGATTTTCTTTTGTCTGTTCTTAAAAATATAATAGTGTTTCTTAAAGTGCACGCCTTTGTGACTAGCAGCATTTCTTGTCATTTGCCACTCCGAGACATCTTACAGGTCACCCGCTTGTTGCGGGTAGATGAGCAAAATTACCAGTGCATGAAATACATCTGGATGAGCAGCTTGCGAACTGGATTCATCGCATACGTTGCATTCTGCATGTGGCGAGTCCTAGTTTCACATATTATACATTTGATGACTTTGCAGATCCATGATTTTGCCATTTCCCTATATTGTCAAGGATCATCTGTTCACAATCGGCATCAGGATATTTCTAAGACATCTTCAATATCCGATTACATCGTCATATCGCCCAGCCCTATTGGTAATAAAAAAGGAAATAAACAAGAACTGGGCCAAGTAACCCATTAAAGGAATAGCTCACCCAAAAATGAAAATTCTCTCATAATTTACACACCCCTCAAGCCATCTCAGATGTGTAAGACTTTCTTCTGCAGAACTCAAAGAAGATTTTTGGAAGAATATCTCAGCGATGTAGCTCCATACAATGCAAGTGATTGATGATAAAAAATGTTAAGCTCCAAAATCCACATAAAGCAACATAAAAGTAATCCATAAGACTCCGGTGGTTTAACCCATGTTTTCAGAAGCAACCCAGTTGGTTTTGGGTGAGAACAGACTCTGTTTTCACTGTACATCTTGCCATAGCAGTTTCTAGTTACATTATGTTTTCAAGCTCGATTACACCTCCAAGTGCTTAATGCATGCACAGAGTGCTAGATGGTGCTAGAAAGTGTAACCAAGTTGAAATCACGATCGGCAAGGAGGGTAAATTGGGTTATATTTTGGTCTGTTCTCACCCAAAACCAATTGAATCGCTTCAGAAGACATGGATTAAACCACATGAGTCTTATGGATTACACTTTTTGGAGGTTCAAAATGTGGTCACCATTCACTTTATGGACCTACAGAGCTGAAATATTCTTTAAAAAACATTGTTCTCTGCATAAAAAAAAGGAAGTCTTACACATCTGAAATGGCATGAGGCTGAGTAAATGATGGGAGAATAAAACATTTGGGGTGAACTATTCCTTTTAGAAAAAGTTTAGAAAATCCTTAGTTATTAAAATTTTAAGTGTATTGTCACTCAGGGACTGAAAATTCCAAAATGTGCAACACGCCCCAAAATACTTGGCAAAGCATTGAGGGCCATTTGCGCTTAAGAAACAAGCCTGTTTAAGGAATTAGGTATTAGAAGGGTGTGAGAGGTCACATTTCTTAACACAAAGCATTCAAAGCAATAGCATCAGTGATTTTTCCCCCACTGATGTGTGAAGAATTTGACAACAAAATCGGATATTGGGCACCCAAACTTACTACAAGGATATTCAGTGAGACTAGGAAATAAAAATTAAGAATTACCTAAACAAATGCATAAGAAAACTGATGTGTGTGGATGTAAATTTTGAAGAGAAAACATGTGAGAAAGAACAGTGTAAACAAACAATTCAACAGCTCAGAAAAGCCGTCTGATCCAGCGAGGTCACCTGGGTGTGACTATACACACACACACACACACACACACACACACACACACACACACACACACACACACACAAGGCCAGCAGGACTGCACACAAAGTGTGTTTGTTGGAGGGAGAAATGGCCAATCGGGTCAGCCCTGTAGCGGCCAGTGACTGACCATCAGGGCCTCCTGGGAGATTAATAGAGACTGACAGGCCAGGGCTCAGACCTCCCTTTCATAGGACATCCATAATCTAACGACAGCCATTCAGCATAGTGACAATAAGGCATTTGTTTGCACGGACCACAGAACCACCTCACAAAAACAACAGGATCAAAGTAGCCAGGGTTGATGAAGGAAATAGATGCCTTGATCTTGAATAGCGAATAGACAACTATTATACTGAAATCTTCAGTAACACAGAATAAAACCAATACAATCCTTCTCTAGTCCATTTCATATCTAGAACTTATATTTTGCAAACAGAAAATCCTCCTTTCAGACTATTATGGTTTTTACAATGTGCCATTTTTTATGACAATCAAGTACACCTCTCACATTATTCTCACTATGATGAAAAAATGTCACTCATTACTGTAAAAAAAACAACAACAAAAAACACCCTGTCCTATTAAAACCAGCTAAAATTCAGTAAAACAAATACTACAATAATGAATAATACTTTTACGATTTACATTTTTAAAAGTTAAGTTTAGAAAAGTACAGTTAGGCTACAGAAAATTTGGGGTGAGGTGTTAAAATGTGCTTAATTGTCATGAAAATGCTTATATAAAATGCTACAAATCTTAAAAGGTCTTAAACATAAGCTAAATTTTATTTAGGATAAAGTCTTGTTTCTTTATTTTGAGATGAAATATTACATGTTTTATGTGACATTTCTAGAAAAAGAATTGCTAATAATTTGACATGCTTTTTCTGCATTTGCATACAGAAATGTGCATATCGCTAATTGTGTACCTTTCGCCTCCCATATTTCACTTTTGTTTTTTCAAGTTGTTAAAAATGGGGATAGTATTGAGACAATTCATTGAAATTAGCCTGCTTAGTCATTTAAATTTCACAAATAAACGCAATCAGAAGATGAGGAATTGCCATCAAAAGGGAGCAGTTGCCCTTCTGATAGGACTGTAATATTGATCCTGATGTTACACCTATCGCAGGTCTATCACTTTACCGCATAAACCGTTTACGACATAGCCCAGTGTGATCATTGAAGACGTAAGTCACGTCTGAAATCTCATCCCTTTACACTGTCCTTCGAGTCTGACTAATGAAATTAAGGACACAGTTTTGGAGTGTTTGCATTTTAGATTACTGGTGTTTGTGTATATGGTAATTTTGAAAGGTTATGTTTCAAATAATTTTACTCTGAAGCACTTTGGTCAAATCTGTTGTTTTAAATGCTATATAAATAAAGCTAAACTGAGATTAAAGCACAAATGCTTTGATTGAATTATATAAATATATAGTTTACATGTGCTACGAGTTTCACAGTGGTTAGTGCTCTGCTTTGTCATCTCAAACAATGTGAATGATTCTTAATGTCTGTGGAGTTTCCGGAGTACGAGCAGTCGGATTTATACATTCATTTAAAGTACGCAGCTCATCCACGCTAAGATTGCAGCCTTCAGCGGTTTAATAAATCACATTAGGATTAATTGTCCATTTCAGTGTAAACGGAGTAATAGAGCATGCATTCAAATTATGTCTGTGAGAATTGTAAAGCTGTCGCGTGTCAGTCATATTGTGCACTGATACCGGATAGAGTCGGCGCTCAGTACTACTGAAAAACTGGTATCATTACATCTTATTTATTTTAGTACTGGTACCGAAGTACCAGTACTTTTGACAACACTAGTCATGGCCTTGTTCAAGCTGGCAACCTGCACCAAGTAGTGGGGGAAACCTTCGGGGAAACTTAGTATAAGGATCATCCATCGACGTGTATATGCGGTGTGCACAGCTATTAAAGAACAATTTATGCGCAGTAATATCACGGTTTACGTGATACATTCCTGATATTTATTAGGCTATTTTGAGCAATCATCTAATCTAAAGCATTGCCATCACAACTGCATTATGTTCTTATTTGTCCAACAACTTTAAACAACCAAACAAACATGATTGTCATCTCAAATTAATTATAGCATCATGCTAATGCAATTTACATTTTCTGAAGAAGCTCAGCAGGGAAAGAGGGTTAGATTTAATATATTTAAAAGTTTTAAAATGTTAAAAACTAGTTTTCTGAAAGTGAATTCATTGGACAAATAGTTCTGATAGTTTATAGTCTTGAAAAAGTGTAGAACATTCTGAGAATGTCAGTCAACTTTTTTCATCTACAGAACAAGGTAAGGCTAATTTAAGTTGGTAATTTATTTTTATAAAATAAACTTCTGTAACTTTTCTTCTAGTATTGTGTATCTAGATTTAAACTGAAAAATATTATGTCAAAACTTAGTAAGGCACTTACAGTACAATAGAAGTGAATGGGGCAATTTTTGGAGGGTTTAAAGCCAAAAATGTGAAGCTTATTATATTATAAAATTCCTACAGTACATTCATTCTGTCATATTAGGGTTTTAGAGTTTGTTGACATTGTAAAATTGGCTAGAACTTAACACAGTTATTTGTATTTTTTTTAAAGAAAAGGGCAAGTCAAAATACATTTTTGTGGTAATCAATATTATGCAACAAATGCTGTCGATTAAAATGAATTGTGTTGAACTTGAAACATTCCTTTAATAAATGAACAAAATAGTTGTTAATTGTAGCCCTACAACGACAAGTTGGCTACGTTCTCTGTTGACAAATTCTCTTGCTGAACTTGGTGCAATTGCACAATAGAGCCGATTAACTGTTTTCAGCCTGTAGCTGGGAAATGAAATGCTCTCCAACCTCTCCTGCAGTAGGGAGGGTTAAGCAAATGAGTGAGCAAGTGGAATGCAGTTGCTGTACAAAGAGGAAAAGCCTGAGAGTGGAATACAATCATCCCGATAGGAACTCCACCCTTTGCACCACGTGAGGACGCTTGTTATGATTCAACACACAGCCTTTGCCCAGGAGCTCAGTCAACAGTTACAGGTTCAAAGAAAAACACCAGCCACTAAGAGCACAAACAGAGTCATCAAAACCTGAACAACTGTGTTCTGGAACATATGGTATTTTCTGCATGAAGTGAAGTGACCAAGATTTATTAAAACATTTAGGCTAAGCAATATCACACAAGCAAGAGTGTGATATGGCCCTAAATCAGCACTGCTGTGATTCGGCCGCAGGCGGAACATGAGAGGAAAACGTAGTATGTGACACTGTTCTGTTTGGTGGAGGTTTTAATAAAAAAACTTCAATCCGGTTCATGCTCATCACTTATTACTTGTGTCAGGTAGGCAATACATTTACATCAGCCTGATCTCACAGTGAAATCAGAAAGAGTAAACCGACTTTTCTTTTGTCAAATTCGGTATACATTGACCGAAATTTCGAAACACTTCCCCCGTGGCCAAAGCAGTACGTAATGTAGAACATCTGGGCATGTGTGAGCTCCATTTATGTCCAGAAGAGTTCGCCAAAAGCTAGTAGTGAAGCAAGTTGTTTTCATCTTTACAAGAAGTTACACAATGAAGAGAAAAGCATACATTTGTAGATTCTATGCACCAACACAAACCCAAACATTACCTTAACAATTATTGGGTAAAAAAGTAATGTTAGAAAAAGTGAAACTTCCGAATCATGCTCGTTATTGATTATTCAAACGTGGTTACTGCCTGGCTGATGCAACGCGCTGCCAATCATGCCAGATGGAAAGGTAAACTCATTGAAACCACAGCAAACATTTCTGATAAGAATGCTGCATGTCAACATACAGTCGCCAATCCTAGGGTAACGAAACTATCGGCAACATCATGCCGACATCACGTGTGGTCATGCAGTTTACATATATTTTTATATAAAACTATTGTGAAAATCTTTCTTGCATATCAGCCAGCACTACAGAGCAGTAAAAACGAAGAGGAAATGCATGCTTATATTTTGCACATTTAAAAGGTATGAAAATGACCATGGAGATAATTTCCCTGAGAGTCACAATAGTAAGGTGACAAATCTCATCATTCCAAAAGTGACATATTAGACTAATCAAAATATTCCATCTCCTTGGGTTATGCTCCTCATTTAAAACAAAGACATAAGGTCTCCAGTGGGCCAAGAAATCAGAATTAAAGTTCATTGATTACAATATTTATGGGATCATAATCCACAAGCAATAGTGTTGTAATGCTGGGCAAAGAGGTCACATCTAATGTTCTCCAACATCTCAGAGTGCAAGTTATACAAGTTTTGCAAGTTTTGCACACAAAAACACCAATAAATTAATATGTGTGTGGTGTTACATAGCCACAGCCTTGACTAACAGTAGACATTTTGAAAAGATCATCAATATTCACATTGAAACATAGAAACATAGAAGCATGGAACATGCGGACAGAATGCAAAAACTTCGAGAAAATAAATTGCATCAGATCAAAAGCACTATAGTAAACTTTCCAAGCTTTCAGAAAGACAGACCTGCGTGGTAAACTGTCCTTTAACCATGAGAGAGATAAATGGACAGAGATAGAAAGACTGCATACTGAACTATTTTCCCATGCCCACGGGTGACCCTGAACTATCACCTGCTGTAAACTGTCCAGTTGAGTTAAGCTGTGATAGTACCATGGGAAAACCTGATTTGAGTACGGTTTCACATTACCTTTACCCTGATCTACCTAAACTTACACATTCATTCCTAATGAAAAACTAGATGAACCATAATCAACAAAAGTCATTATTTAAAGACGGCCTCGGGTAAAAATCTAGTTTTTAACCTTGTTTACATGTCCATATGTTGTTTTTTATATGACAGAAGACATACCATGAGCGATATCAGCAGTCAACACCATAGCTGAGCATTTTCACCTTGGAACTGCAGTGTACCAAAGACAGTTTCAAAAACACAGATTCAGATAGCCAGGGTTTCATACATCACAAACCTAAGGAACCAATCTCATCAACTCGCAGGGTGGAGCTTTCCATATCTATAGCATACGCTATGGTGAAGCAAGGGTATCAGGAGAAGCCAGGTGTAGCCACGTATTGGTATTTTGCAAGACATGTTCATTTTTCAGATGCAATGTTGTGAAAGGACAAATGGTGAGCCTTCATGTATTACCAAAGGATCTGAAAATCCGAGATATGTGCTAGATAAAGTTAGCCAAAGTTAGCATGCCAAGTTACATGATGATTCATGTCAAATGCTGACAGGAAATTTTAATTGACTTGGTTGACAAAAAAGTTACGGCAAACGTTACTCAAAACATATACATACTGAATATTATGATATTAGTTATGATGAACTATATGCCTTTCTCCAGAGCATTTCTTCCTGTGGCACATCTGGATGTTTATCTTTACATATCTTCACATAATGACAAAATATGATGCATTATATTTTGATTATGCAATCTTTTGTACATTTTGTAACAGATTATTTTATAACAGCCTATAATAAGAAGATACACTGGAACAACAAGATGCAATGAAGCAGCCAAAGACATTTGTCAGGCATGTTATTATATATACATTTACAGGGCTTGTCATTAAGCATTTTCATGTGCTTGTCCTTTAGACAAGTGAATTGGTCATTCACTTGTCTGAGTAAAAAAAAAGTTACTTGTCCGGAGAGCAACATTTAAGTTACATGCTCAAGTAACATGTCAAAATGTATGTTGTATATTTTTCTAAAATTATGACTGATGCACAACCCAATAGTGTACCTATGCAATCAACTAAATTATCTGCGACAGAAATGTAAACTGCACTGGGTAGGGGAGGAGGACACTGTCATATGATAATTATATTATGTCACATATGGTAGTCAAATAAAGAAAAGCCTCCATTGCCACCATTAACATCAGGAGTGCTCACACTTCTATGGAATGAGATCTACTTTCACCATCATGATATTGCATCAAGATCTACCATGCACAAAAAAAGGCTATAAATTATTACAATACCAGAATTTCAGTAGTCGGTAGTGAAACTTGACGATTCTTAATACAAGCTTCAAAACCACAACAAATAATAACACTATCTAATATGTTAATAATGGAAGAATGGTTTTAAGTTCTTATGTAATTATTCAAGCCTAGTAAACAGTCAGTAATAAAATAATAAAAAACAGCAATAAATAGAAATAGATTAACAATAATATACAAAAATAAGAAAATTCAGTGCTAATTTTAACAGCTTAATTTGAACAGCTTTAAAAGTTTTTAACAACAGTGATTACCGAGCTTTCACAACAAAAGCACAATATGAGTCCAATCTATATACTAGACAAATACAGAGGATCGATGTTTTTAAAGCAATCCTTACATTAACTGTTTACATGTTAGAATTTGCAACCTGTCCAAATCCATGCAATGTAGCTCCCTGTTTAAGCCCTTGAACACCCATGTGGAAAAAGCACACATTTAAAATATGAATATTATCCATGCATGCATGTTTTGTGGAGCTAATACGCTTTAAAATGAGGTGTTATTAATTTAGAATGTGCAAGTGAATCATATGCGACAATAGAGGTAGGCCGTCACAATAGGTTGGAGAACGAGACAATTACGTCATCATCTACCCTTGCTGATCTGGGAGTTTGTGGTCTTACAGGGGGTGTGTGGAGTTGTGTTATGCATTGTCCACTTCTTTCTAATCACCCTGTGGACTAAAACAAACCTAATCTGGGCTTTTGTATGTGACATCAGCAGGTGCCCAATGGGGGTTAATATCACTTATGCATTAATTACTAAGGGCCAAAAGGATATTCTGAGTCTATGGGCTTTTCCAGTAAACCAGCAGGGAAGACCCCCGACCTGATGCATCATCCCCAACCCCCTTCATGCATGCATTGCCCGCCTAAAAGCAGTAAATCCCTGGCAAACTGGCTTGCAAGCCAATGCAACTGCAGGTGACAAATGCTTGCAGCATGTTAACTTTTTAAACTAATACGTGTTAAACATACCACTCATTTCGTGTTTGTTTACTAGATGCATCTTAAACTTGCTGGTTAAATATTCAAGCAGCAATCCTCATGCACCAGTCTGGTGTAACCATGCATGAGATGCAATGACCGCTTGAGTTATAAATGTCAAAAAACATAACCAAACCCGATCTCGATAGCTTGTAGCCGCTATGAAGACCACATAACTTGTTTTAGCTAGCAATGCTTTGCCCTCTGCAACAGATATCCTGACCAACCAGTGAATATGTATTATATTAACATATGCCACTTATAGACTCATGCATTATATTATACAGCAGGTTTGATCTGATCGGACACCAATGCATGCATGTCTCTCTACTACAAACAGAATGCACTCGGTAAACAAATCTCTCTTCACAATCACGAGAAGAAACGATTTAACGTACCGAGGAGGCCAATATAATGTTGAACAGCAAGAGGAACTCAAATACACGTGCCTGTCTACATTATTCACCTCTAACATTAAGCCATATCATGACATTTGTTGCCTTATAACAAAACATAAAGGCAAAGAAAATCTTGTTTCGTATTTTACAATTTCCAGGAGCACTCAAAGACAAAAAAAGATAATTTATCATATGTAACGAGCACGTTTAGACCACCAATACGGGACACTGTGCAATTAACAATCTCGCTTGCTGAGGGAACAGATTTCTCGCGCGCTGCTCACAAACTGGCAGGAGCGCGTGCGGCCTGCGCTCGTTCGCGACTCCGCGGACTCACCTCCGTCGGCTGGCTGATCTCGAACAGGTCGAGCCGGTTGGCGTTCCAGTGGTTGATGATGTCGGCGAGTTTCCGCCGCTCCTCCTCTCGGCTCCCCGACA
This sequence comes from Xyrauchen texanus, assembly GCF_025860055.1. Classification (NCBI taxonomy): domain Eukaryota; kingdom Metazoa; phylum Chordata; class Actinopteri; order Cypriniformes; family Catostomidae; genus Xyrauchen; species Xyrauchen texanus. The sequence goes on from NC_068303.1 coordinate 6,918,782, forward strand.
TTCTCAAATCCCGACTAAATCTAGTCAAGTCAGAGAATAAACACAAAAAAACCTTTTGGTCGGTGCTTAGGTTTTATCCACTCAAACGTACTTCTTATCCGACGAGGTAAAAATACCCTACACCCAGAATGTGGGGTTTTAAAAGCGGTTTCCTTGGTGAGTATCGCTCTCTCCAGCAGTCACCGGTGTATGCACCTCAGCTCTCGCGTCCACCGCTTCTACTGTTTCCGCGTTCCCTGATCTCGTTTGTCTTCTCGTGCTCTGTGCGCGCTCCTTGTGGCAAAGCGGTGGGACTGACTGCTGGAGCTGTGCACGCGCCCGATTCACGAGGAACGCTGACGGAAACGCGAGTATGAACAAATAATTAAAGAAACCAACCGTGCTAGGCAATTATTTCTCTCTCAAAGCGATAAAGCAATACTTTGTTTTGTACTTGGAATTATTTCACTAAATGATAAAGGCATATATATATATATATCAGATTGTATTTTAAATGTTGTGTAAATTAATAAATGAAGCTCAGAAGTATTAATTTATTATTTACACAACATTTAAAATAAAATCTGATCCACAAACACATTGTAGATCTTTCTGGTGCTTAACTGCACACAACACTTACTATGTATTAATAATTATATTAGTTGGACCAGCTTTAGCTTTGATTATGGTGTGCATTCATTGCGGCATTGTTTCAACAACCTTATGCAAAATTACAACATTTATTTCCATCCAGAGTTGCATAAATCTTTGGCCGAGATCTTGTATTAATGATGGGAGAGTCAAATCACTCCGTAGAGTCTTCTCTATCTAATCATTGTCCCATGTCTGCCAAACATGTTGAGTGGTCCAAGCTAATCTGTTGACCGGATGTTAGGAGTGAATGCACTTACATTTACATTTATGCATTTGGCAGACGCTTTTATCCAAAGCAACTTACAGAGCCCTTATTACAGGGACAATCCCCCTGGAGCCACCTGGAGTGAAGTGCCTTGCTCAAGGACACAATGGTGGTGGCTGTGGGGCTCGAACCAGCGTCCTTCTGATTACCAGATTACCAGTTATGTGCTTAGACCATTTGGCTGCATGAAAGCTCTTGCTCCAAAATTAGGGAATGACGTAACTCCAGTGTGGTGTCTGTCTGCACTGGTCTCAGAACAGTTTGAAATGCACCTATACAGCCTCTAAAAGCAATATTTTCCAGCTTTTGGATGAACCCATTGATATTCAATGTGATAATGCCTGGTGAAAATGGGATATTTTAAGGAAATGAGCCTATAGTCCAGGTACGGGAACACTGTGTTTAACAGCGTGCTGTTAAGTGATAAATTGATGACATAATGAAACTAGTGGCTCCAATCATCTGACTCAAAAACAGGTTTTAATGTAAAAACTTAATGGGGTTTCTTACCAGATGTTGTTTTGTTGGGATTTCTCCCAAAGACAAACCTCAGAAGATCGGCGCCATGTTGTTTTGTCTTGTCGAAAGACCCCTGAACTGATATCAGTTGATTTAAATAAAATTATGCATAGCCTATAGCAAAGCCCAAACATAATGTCCACTCATGTGTGTATATACACACTACCGGTCAAAAGTTTTGAAACCCTTACTCATTCCTTATTATATATATATATATTTTTTGCATAAGAATGAGCATTTCCATATTTATTTACTATAAGCCTTTGTATGTTGATAGTATGTTTAAGGTCTATTGGCTCAAGTGCCCATCATTCTTTTGCTTATGCATGGTTTGAGGGGCACAAGACTTGCTCAGTCAAAGAGCATCATGTTAGACCTAGCAAGGCCAGCTGTGCACATCTGCATAGCAATCTGCTCAATGAGGCAGGAAGATCCAACATGTAAAAATAATTCAATATCCCCATAACACATTATGTTCATTTGTGTGCCCAAAGAGCCCAAAATATCCAATAGACCTAACATAAAAAAGGGACCCGTACCATATAGGGACCAGAATATTCTAGAGACTAGGGATGAGCTCTTTTAAATTGGGTCAGTAAGCAACCATCTAGCAACAACAGAACACCATAGGATCTAGCAATGTAAAATATCTTGGCATCATGGTGGCAAGGTTTTCACAGGCAAAGATCTAGTTGAGTTTCCTATCGAAGTTCAGTATCTAAATCAATTAAAATGTGGGTAATATTGACACAATGTGGTATGTGACCCCAAAGAAGAGGTCAAGCAAAAAACAGGATTGTTTTGCATTTCATCTAAAGGAATGCTACAGGAAGATTCTGTCTAGCAAAGCACTTTGGTGGTCTGGAAAGCCAGACATCAATTGTCCATTTGAAGGGCAAATTAAAGACAAGATAGAGTGGCAAACAAATCATCGTTTGCAATCTAACTGATATGGTGTGAGTCAGCATTCTTTGAGGCAGCTTTCTTCACCTCAATCTATCTATCTTATTTCATATTGATGCAGATGCTTGGGTGGTAGCAACTGACAAAGCACAAATGGACAGAACTAAGAAATATCTGAAGGAGTCAAATTTAGAGAGCGAGACAGAAAATAAGCTACAGATTAACTATAATATTATCTCAATGAGGTAAAAGCTTGGACAGATCATTGAACAGCATAATGTTCAATGTTCTGTTCTGTTCAAGCTACAGATTAACTATAATATTATCTCATTGAGGTAAAAGCTTGAACAGAACATTGAACAGCATGTCATCCAGTTAAAGCAGCTGAGCACCAGTTTGACCATCATGAAGAGATAAAAAATGAAAACTCTCTCATAATTTACTCACTTTCATGTCATCCCAGATGTGTATAAGTTTCTTTCTTCTGCTTAACAAAAACCAAGCTTTTTAGAAGAATATTTCAGCTCTGTAGGTCCTTTCAATGCAAATAAATTGGGGCCAGACCATTGAAGCTCCACAAATCACATAAAGGCAGCATAAAAGTAATCCACATGACTCCAGTGGTTCAATATACTGTATGTCTTCTGAAGCAATGTAATCACTTTAAGTGAAAATCAGATCAATATTTCAATCCTTTTTTATTATTACAAATCCCCACTTTCACTTAGTGTATATTTCAGCATAAAATAACTATCACATATCATATAGCTTCTGAAGACATCGATTAACCACTGGAGTCATATGGTTTACTTTTGGGCTGTATTCATGTGATTTGTGGTGCTTGAAAGTCTGGTTACCATTCACTTACATTGTATGGACCTACAGAACTGAAATATTCTTCTAAAATTCTTTGTTTGAGTTCTGCAGAAGAAAGTCATACACATCCGGGATGGCATGAAAGTGACTAAATGATGAGATAATGTTTGTTTTTGGGTGAACTATCCCTTTAAGATGGTCTTAGCTGGTCTGTCAGCTTGGTCAAGCTGGTCTCTCAACCTGACCAGCTGCAAAGTGCCCAAAACCCTTCCAAAACTAGCCAACAGACCAGCAAACTGGCATAGGCTGGTATAATGCTGCTGTTTTTATCACCGCATATTAATTAAAAGACATACCTGGAAAATGTGTACTTAAAATGCATTTCTCCCAGTGAAACTAGTGAAAGCAAAAAGGTGAATAAAAATATTGGGAAACCTTAAAAGAAATGGTGACCCGCTACAAACCAAAATCTTGAATTTTTAATTTTTTTATGTACTTTTCCTTATACCAATAACTTAACATTTTTACCTAAAATCTTGATATTAAAAATATATATTTTTTTAATAAAAAACTAAATTCAAATTTTAACCTACAATGTTGCTATAAAAAAGTCCATGGACACATTACTGTTATGCATCAACTACCACATGCCTTCAGATCTGCATGCTTATATTTTAATTGTGATATGATGTGAGGTCAAGTGTAAGATTAAGTAAATCACAGTGCCTCAAGTCGTAATATCTGTGGTTGAAACAGGAAGCGGGTGAAAGTTGTAGAAATATGGCTTCCTGCTGTGGTCTAGGCCTCTTTTTGTAACACAGTTTCATTTTATCTTGCTCTTCCACACACACATACTTGCTTACTTTAAAGCTGAGGTTTAACAATGAACTTCAAACTTATAAATGGAATTCTTCTGACATCTGAAAGGCAATTTTCAAGGCAGGCATATCAACTTAAATTTCAATCTCTATCTCACATAAAGCTACCATATATCTTCAGAAGACTTGAAATGTAGTACACGAGTCGGACGGACTACTTTAATAATCCTGGTCACCATTCACTTTCATTATATGGAGCAGAGCAACATAAATATTATTCAAAACTCCTTTTGTGTTCCTCAGAAGAAAAAAAATAGCTTAAGGGTTTGGAAAAATGTGAGATTGAGTAAACGATAACAGAACTTTCATTTTTGGGTGAACTATCCCTTTAAGATCTTTTACCATATTTTACACTTTGGAAGAATGTCTTGAAGTATTTCCGTCAGCAAATTCTCCAGTACTGTAATTACAGTTTCTTCCTGTTTTAGTTGACAGAGCAGAACATTTGTGCAGTTTTATGTCAATTTAGTCTGTTATTTTAAGCTTCAGCTTGTCGAGAGTTGGACTTATTGGTGTATCATATCTTGACAAAAATCATTTACTGTAGTTTCCAAAACAGAATTTCCCTTCATTTTAAGAGTGGCCCACACGGCCTGTGAAGGAATCATGCAGTTTATAAAGCTGTCCCAGAAAGGTTGGCAAAAATATATAATGAAGATAAATATTTTATCACATCACACTGGACACAATGACAATGAAAATTGTACTGATAATGGAAACTACATCCTGTTCTTTCTTCGGTGTTTAGAGGTGAACACAACATTAGCAATAGACTCATCTCAGAATCCTACACTCACGGCAAAATCGTAAGGATTCATACGACTTTTCTAAATTTGGCAAATTCATATGAATTCGTACAACTTTCACTACAGCCAATGACGTCGCTGGATATTGTTTCCATCTAATACGCGATTTATCTTACCCAACACAAAAATACAACTGTTAGTATCATTTATTTACATTAAAATAGTATGTAATTACATAAAAATAGTTATTTAATAATCATTTGAGTATGGCTGTAAATTCCTTCTTAAGATCTGGCTGAAGAACAAACATGACCTCACACCCTCAACTTACAAATAGGTTTTGATTAAATGTATTTTGAGAATAAAAACATACAATGCAGGGTTATTATTTATGAAATCTCTGGCAGAATATTTAGACCTGCTTAAGTTTGTATCTTTGACAATATTAATCCACATAAGAGAACAATGGCAATCTAATGTAGAACTTTCTTTTTACACACAATAATGTAGCCTAAAACAAAAAAAAAAAGAGCATTATGTCTGATTTTCCTTTATTGTTATTATTATTATCCCATTCAGTGAGGGAACAATTAGCCTTTTTTTGTCCTGCACACATGAATTTGCACATAGCAGCCATATAATTGTGCAGATGATAAATAATCATAAGAAACGGTGAACAAACTGATTTGATGATGTTCAGGAATGTGAACGTGACACACATTTGTAAATAGAACCAAACACTGTCAGGATTTATGCATAGACAAGTTCAGTGACACTTCACAATCTTTTTACAAGCACTACAGAAAATGAATTGAGAAAAAAAAGAGAAGTGGTTGTACGCAAGAAAAACTGCCGGTATGCTGTAGAGTAAATCATAAAAGTGCAGGTACTGGGTACCACCCCATTTCAAGCACTGGTCTGAATACATTCTTGTACTGTAATGAATAAGATATAGTCACACACACACGGACATTTCGCCCCCACAAAGTGATAAACACACACACACACACACACACACACACACACACACACACACACACATGTTGTGTTTCCATGTTTTATGGGGACTTTCCATAGACATAATGGTTTTTATACTGTACAAACTTTATATTCTATCCCCTAAACCTAACCCTACCCCTAAACCTAACCCTCACAGAAAACTTTCTGCATTTTTACATTTTCAAAAAACATAATTTAGTATGATTTATAAGCTGTTTTCCTCATGGGGACCGACAAAATGTCCCCACAAGGTCAAAAATTTCGGGTTTTACTATCCTTATGGGGACATTTGGTCCCCACAAAGTGATAAATACACGCTCACACACACACACACACACACACACACACACACACACACACACACACACACACACACACATGTTGGTCTACCTATCATTATGAGGACTTTCCATAGACATAATGACTTTTATACTGTACAAACTATAGATTCTATCATCTAAACCTAACACAACCCCTAAACCTAATCATCACAGAAAACTTTCTGCATTTTTACATTTTCAATAAAACATTGTTTAGTATGATTTTTAAGCGATTTGAATTATGGGGACACTAGAAATGTCCTCATAAATCACATTTATAGCATAATAACCTTGTAATTACTAATTTGTAACTTACAAAATTGTCCTCGTAAATCACAAAAACACGCGCACACACACACACACACACACACACACACACACACACACACACACACACACACACACACACACACACACACACGTTGGTGCTGCTATCCTCTCCATAGACATAATGATCTCACCCTCATGCCATCCCAGATGTGTATGACTCGCTTTCTTCTGCAGAACACAAAGATGTTTAGAAAAATATCTTCTATTAAAGGCCAGACCTTTAAAGGTCCAAAAAGCACATAAAGGCAGCATAAAAGAAATCCATGGGGTAAAAGTGGGTATCTTCAGAAGTGCTATGATAGGTGTGGGTGAGAAACAGATTTTTTACTATGGCATGAGGGTGAGTAAATGATGAGAGAATTTTTGGTTTTGGGTGAACTATTCCTTTAACAGTAAAAAATATATTTTACAAGACAATACATGTACTTTTATGGTAAACTACTGTTAAAATGACAACCCATAATGCCTGAAATATGGTCACTGTATTTTACATTTAATTTTTGGCAACCACAGCTCCCAGTTGTTTACCTTAAATTTAAAATGATTTTTTTTTTTCAGTCTGTATTTCATCTGAAACTATTTAAAAAAACAAATTATGTACTTTTATTATGCATGCAGATTTTAGCCTCATTTACTGAGACACTACATGGAATATCTGTACGGTTAAAAGTACTGTTACTATTTTAACTCAGTAATGTTTTCCTCAATAAAAAAGTGAATCTCCTTAAAGACATGAATTGTAATTTTGCAATATATGTAGGAAATCATGCACTCACATTAAAATGAAGACTCCAGTCATATCAGTAACCTTATAAAAGCTGTTTTAATCTACATGAAGAGGGTCCGCACATGGGGGCTGCCATGTTAGAATCACATGACCAGCCGAATCCCTTAATCTCAGTAACAGTCCTGTTATTTGACACTTTTACTCATTGATTAAAGTAATCATGGCTGACTGTGAATCCTGAATTTCTATAATGGCAACTGAAACTGAAAACTATTGATTTTAAATGACGCTGCATCCAAGCCGCTAGGTGTCAGTGTAAGTTCAAGATGACACAAAGACAAAAGTTACTGAGTGCACCTATAAATATAAACAGGTAATTAAAAATCTTGAAAAACTTACAGCATCTAAAATATAGACTTTTTCTTTTACGGTCATATACATTTTAAGCAAGAAATCTTGGAGAAAGCTCATGTCCACATTATTTGTCAACTGCCCTTTTGTGAAATCTCTATGTCCAAACAGGACAAATCCAATTTGCTATTTAAATGCCAGTAATTTAAAAGGCATCAACTCATGTGTCCATTTCGGTCATTGTATTTAATCAAATAACCAAGACTGAGCCTGATTCAATGTAAAAACCTTCATTACCCTGTAGGTATAGTCACGGTTAGACTCCTTAAACTAACAACCAAATGGTTGTCAAATTGGAGCAGCACTCCAGTATCTAACATAAATTGTCAGCTCTCGGCCTGTGATAGCTTTCAGCCGGCACAGCTGTTTGATATTATTGCGGCTTTGTAGTGAGACAGCACAAGCCTCGGTGCCCACAGAGTCAGAGGAAGTCTTCTGAGAAAGTATCTGTGCTTTCTCCAGCTCCTATTCAACCCACTTATTCAGTGTAGATTGAAGCAGTGGGCAGTTGCCTCCAGTCCCTGGGGAAGTGCTATAGCACGGAATGCTGTTTCCGTGGTGATGGCTTGGCAAAGGGGGAAGCTTCACCTCATTGAGCCTCAGTGTCTGTCAAGTGGCAGACGTCTCCGCATCTGATTAGCCATCCACACAAACAGATAGGCTGCCTGTGAGTTTTTATTAGTGGCTGCTCCGTGCTGATAAAGTTCAGTTTACATGGGACGAACAATAAGTTACATTCTCTTGCATTCAACTGATGTCAGTCGAATCGGTCTGAAGAGAACACCAGTTTAAACAGACCATAAAGCATGATGGGGGAGGATTCATGAGGGTTAAGTGAAAAGCAGATGCCTTGAAGTTGCACCTGTTAATTGCATTTCCCATGGAAACCTGTGCTGTATCTGAGAGTTACACCCACATACATGTACTCAGACACTCAAGCCCATAGAGTACATCAAGCTTAAGAAAATTCAATCCAAACCAGCATCTTGCAGAGAGTTTGCATTGTAGAATCAGATTAGTTTACTACTTTTCTTTGAGGTAAACTCCTTTTTTTCTCAATTTGTTCATAGCTTGTCCATAGCTAAATTGAAACTGCACTATACCATGGGCTGCAAGGTGGTGCTAGGGGGTCAGCGGAAAATCTGAGGAAACATTTTTTATAGGGATAGTAATAATTGTTAATAATAATTGTCTAATGTACTCACCTTCACGGCGTACAACTTATAGCGGTATTCAAAGAGATTTACACTGCGTCTCATTCACCCATTCACACACCAATGACAAAATATTTTAGCATATTTGTCTAAGATTTACGCATTTCTCTTTTGAACAAAATGTTAATGCTTTCTAAACATTTAAAATTAAAATATTTAGGGTTATTTAATTAGATTTTTTTAAGATAACTACATTTGAAGGAATTTTATGAAATTGAAATACATAAATATTCAAATAATGTTTTAAAAATGTAAAAAGTGTGAATGATGATCAAACACAGGTCATTTTATGAATTGTAACAATTTCTGTACAGAGACAGAATATTTAAAACTTGCTACGATTGAAAGAAGGTGATAGAATTTGATGTTAATCAATACATTATAAAACATTATAAAGCACAAACAGTACATTATATGACATTTTTATATATTTTCAATGCTTTCATTAGAAATGCTGTAAATATAAAATCTCTGTGATAAAATATTCAGAGTAAAAGTGAAAATTACACTTTTAAAAGATGCTAATGGTTGTGTTTTGAATTTTTTGCATCAGTAATAGGTTCCCACCGACTGCTACTTCTCTTTACAGTCAGCACACAATAGAACGCTTGAGGAACACACATTTCCCACAGTTCCTTTTCCCAATAGCTGCAGCAATGAGCTTCGACTGTAATTTGTCAGCATAATTAAAAGGCCATTTTGTAAAGTAAGAAGGTGCTGAAAACGACACTTTCTAGACCGAGCTAGAATAAAGCTGTCAGGACTGTGTGCTGTGAAGAAGAGCTTAAGACAAAAGGAGCATATGAATAATTCATGTTAGATTTGTCACAGTTAAACTACTTTTTTGTCTGTTCTTTTCTCTCCGGCCTTGACACCACTCATTCTGCATAAAATCCTGTCTTTAATGCCCCAGACATGATCACAAATGTGTCATCCTTCTCTGTCATTCATGCGTGCCCCTCATCTGACTAAATTCAGAACTATGCACTATACACATGTGTGGTGGTGGCGGCGTAGTGGTTAAAGCACAGGGCTGTTAATCAGAAGGTCATTGGTTCTAACCCCACAGCCAACACCATTGTGTCCCTGAGCAAGGCACTTAACTCCAGATTGTTCCGGGGGGATTGTCCCTGTAATAATTGCACTGTAAGTTGCTTTGGATAAAAGCGTCTGCCAAATGCATAAATGTAAATGTAAGGTACAATCAGGAGTTGAAAGGCACTGAGGTACATTTACAGGATCTAAGCAATGGTTTCCAGCTTTAACACACCCAGGAAAGTCCCACAGAATCATTATAAAAATGGTCCAGACAACCTGTATGCTATATTCCAAGTGTTTTGAAGCCATACAATAGCTTTGTGTGAGAGACAGAACAAAATTTCAAGTCATTATTCATTGAAAATTTCGACTTCTGCCTGTTCTTGATACATGACTGAACAATACTAAAAACAAAAACTTTAATTAATGAATGAAAACATATTTTTGTGGCATCCATGGGCCAATAAAATCAATCCAACAGACAAATCAAATTATGGCTTTTCAGAACTTCATAACAACTCATACGTTTCACAAGGATGAGTATCTGCAGAGATTTAAACAGACAAATGGAAAACCCCATCCGTATATTCTTTATTCTCCCTCTCTTTTTGGGAAGAGGTGAGGGGAAAACAGGGAGAATCAGAGGCGAAGTACACTCATGTCACAGTGAGCCGCTTCAATTTTGCTAAATAAAGACATTTTTGTAGGGTGTCAGCATCTCTGTACCATTGAGCATTGTGCTGGAAGCAGCACCACAAAATGCCCTGAAGCTCTACATCCACATCAGCAAACAGTTAACAATGGGCACACTGCGAATGACTCACGCCTGTCATCGGTCGCTATCAGCAGGAAAAACCTGTCTCGCCTGCTAAACCACACACACACACACACACACACACACACACACACACACACACACACACACCACACACACACACACACACACACACACACACACGTTGGTGCGGCTATCCTTATGACGACTCTCCATAGACATAATGATTTTTATACTGTATGAACTATACACTCTATGCCTTAACCCTACCCCTAAACCGAACCCTCACAAAAAACTTTCTGCATTTTCACATTTTCAAAAACAAAAAACATAGTTTAGAATGTTTTTTTAAGCGATTTGAATTATGGGGACACAAGAAATGTCCTCCTAAACCACATATATAGCATAATACCCTTGTAATTACCAGTTTGTAACCTAAAACATTTCCTTGTAAACCACCCAAACCTGCCCACACACACACACACACACACACACACACACGGAAAGAAAACAAATGAACTTCCGTGGGTCATGTAATCCTGGTGGCCATGCCTGAATGTAACAACCACCAGCACCTCCAACTATAGCATTGGTATGACACCATTCAATCATAATGCGCTTCTGTCCATTTATGTGTTGTGGTAAATGTCTCTTAGAGTGCTTCCCATAACAAATGCCCCATGGAATCAACATTTTAGTTTTGAGGCTCTTAGTATATTGTGTTTGCTTTGAGGTCAGCTATATGCCAGTGTTTGCCTAAACATTGACAAAATGTACTTTAGCAGATATGTAGAGATTTAAAATTGAGCCTTTCTCTTCCAGGAAACAAACCATAAATATTGATGACTCATCTACAGATTTCTACGTGTACGTGATGCACTACACAGATTTCTGTCCAATCAAATACTCTCTAGAATAAGAAGATCCCTCCCCCTTGCAACCGACCAACAAGTAAGAAATCATGGCTTAATAATGTAACGTAACTAAAGCATACAAAAAAAAGATCTGAAATTAAAATTTTCCAGTAACAATTAGAGATAGGCCGATATTGTTTTCTAATGACCGATATGATACTTATTAGTTTTGTGTTTAAAGGGGTAGTTGACCCATAAATGAAAAACTCTCACACCACCCCAGATGTGTGTGACTTTCTTTCTTCTGCTGAACACAAATGATGATTTTTCGAAGAATATCTCCGCTCTGTAGGTCTACACAATGCAAGTGAATGGTGGCTAGAACTTTGAAGGTCCAAAAAGCATGTAAAGTGGTTAAATCTATATCAACAGAAGCAATATGATAGGTGCAGGTGAGAAACAGATAGATATTTAAGCCTGTTGTTGCCAAAAATTCTCCTCCCTGCCCTGTAGGTGGTGATATGCATGAAGAATACATCCATCCATCCATCCATCGTCAACCGCTTATCCTGTGTACAGGGTCGCGGGGGGCTGGAGCCTATCCCAGCTAACATTGGGCGAAAGGCGGGGGACACCCTGGACAGGTCGCCAGTCCATCGCAGATGAAGAATACAAATAATCAAAAACAAAAGAAGAATGTAAAAGTGAAAGTGGAGATTTATAGTAAAATATTGGCTTAAATATTGATCTGTTTCTAACTCACACCGATCAGATCGCTTCTGAAGACGCTTCCAGTAATGCAGCCTTTATGTGCTTTTTGGCCTTCAAAGATCTTGCAACCATTCACTTTAATTGTATGGATCTACAGAGCTGAGATATTCTTCTAAAAATCTTTGTTTGTGTTCAGAAGAAGCAAGAAAGTCAAACACATCTGGGATGCATGAGGGTGAGTAAATGATGAAATAACTTTTTGGGTGAACTATCTCTTTAAGTGTCCAATTTTTAATACTTGTTTTATTTCTGCTTTTAGGCACATTAACAAATGAATCAATCAATAACTGCTGGTGAACTGCATTAAAACTAATTTTGCATACAGTTCATCAAATAATTATTTTGATTTATATCTCGTTTTAGTTGCAATAAACACTTAATTAAAGCCCCTCAAATTAATATTTTAAATGTTAAGTTTTGTGTCCAACTTTATTGGTAAACCGATTTTGAATGAACCGATAATGGATAAAAAATATAAATAAGGTTAAAAATATCAGACAGTAAAGATAAATGGAAACTCATGTGTCATGTATATTGTTGCAATGTCACCAACTGTGCTCAGACTTGACATGACACCAAAAAATGCAAACAAAAAACAGACTATTACTTACTATAGGTCAAAACTGTCTCATTTGAAATTAAAAATATCCTCTAGGTAAGCAAAGTGTATCTGCTGAACATGGTTGTAATTGAAGTTTGTGGTCAACAGTTTTATCATGTCTTGTTTGGTGAGTGAAGGGCTGACGTTTGGTTAAAAAGTGTAAGTGTTTTAGTTGTTTCGGCCCATTAAGACTGTTTCAGCGTCTCACAGGATTAGACTGCTGCATGGATGTCTGGCATTCCATCGGGGATTTGCACAAGAACAGGAGGGTTGATAAAGGGGGCAAAACTGGAAAAAGCTTAGACAGAAACACTGCTAATTTAGTGAGTGTAGGACAATATCTTCCCCAGGCAGTTTAAACAGTTCTGATGTTTTGTTTTAAGTGTTAAAAGCATTAAAGGGCACATCATACATTCTCATATAAAAGTGTGAAGGTATACTGTAGTGGTTGTGTGGCATATAAAGGTTTCTCACCAAGGTTTATCAAACACTGACCTCTAGTGGTATACTCAGATGATTCCTGGCAATAGGAAGATTTACACAAATGGTTTAAATTAAATGTACTTAAAAATGATTCATTTTGCCAAAGTACAGTATTAAATTAGTTTAATTAATACCAAACCATTATGAACTTTTAAAAAGTATACTTATTAAGTTTAATGAAATATTTCACATTCATGTTAAAATCATACGTAATACAAAAAAAATATTTTATTTAATAAGATTACATTATTTAAGTAAAATGTTGGCTTGAATACACAATCAAATGCAGAAATAATGTACTGTAATGTCATATATTTATTATAAATCTACATTTAATAATTAATTAAGAACACAGGATGGTTTCAAACTGACTTTCGGCTCATTTTATTATTGAGTCATAATGTAATGTTTTACATTTGATAGCAAAGTGAGAAAAAATGAGATGCTAAATTTGTGTTAAGAAAATTCCAGTAATCCTCTTTGATTAAACAGTAATTGGTAGAACTAAGCACTTTCGGGAATGTCTGCCTCAGCAGATCTAATCCTCATAAGTAGTACACTATAAGCCACTTTAATAAAGTAATGTAAGTGGGGGCAGGAGGTCACTCAACCAGTCAGAAAACATCATTTAAATGGAGCTGGAGAGCAGAGAAGGCAAGTGGTTATGAAGATCACACTTTCCAGAGCCACTCTATGAATGTCTAAGCTCTACTATGTATTTGTCAAGTTGTATCATTAGATCACAAAACAAAATAGGACACACAAGTAGCTAATGTGTGCTAAATTATGACATAATATTCATTAAAATTAGTAAATTGAACTTATGTAAATGCAGTAGCATTAACATACAACATGGTATACATGGTAATTTAACTTCTTATAAGAACATGTTAAGTTTTGAATTCGCCTTATAAACAAACTGTATGATTCTTCAAGTACCACATGCCGTATATGAAGCATGGGGAACATCATACTTTATCTATGAGACAAAATATTGAGTTGCATAAGCAGACCTTAACACTTGGTGCACAAAACACCATGATGGTGACAATCAACAGATCATTATTTTACATTTACATTTACATTTATTCATTTGGCAGACACTTTTATCCAAAGCGTCATTTTGAGTAGAAAATTTACTAAAAGGTTCTGCAAGCGATTTTTTCATGGAAAGGTATACAAAAAATATACCTACTCCCTGAAAGATATGAATGAAATACGTGCCCTGAGATATCTCAGCGGTCTCTGTGACAGTACTAGACTCTGTAAATAGCAAACAAAAATGTCTCTGAGGGCCATGACCTCTGGATGCTTTCGACCTGTCAGTCATTTTGCACATTCTCATAATATTGTTGCAGCTAATTGTTGAGGCTTAATGACATTTTTATGCCACATTGCTCAGAACAGTTGTCAGTTGAGGGCGCTATTATGCTGCTGTTGTTTTTAACAACCGTTTCTGCATATTGGTATCAATAAAGCTCATTTGGTATCTTTGAAGTGTAGGATTTTGGAAAGAAGGTCGTGGCTAATCCAATGGCTCAATGTTATGGAAGTAGAACAGCTAAAACCGCTTACAGCTAGGGCTGTTCCATTCCATCAATTCTGATTCCTGGTTTTTTAAGATTCCACGATTTGATTCCAGAATCATTTTTTCTATTCTTTTTTAAATTCCATTAAAAAAGGGAGGCAAAGTTAAATTTCATAATAAACAGCTCATTTTAAAGCATTCTTTGCACCATTTGTGATAGAATGAATGGCATTTATTATTTATAGGTCTATTCTAGTAGGCATTTTAAATTTGGTCCTATGCACATCTCAAAGTGCAACGCTTCAATTGGGATCCATTTGAGGGAACTTTTATGGCTCAGCGGTTAAGGCTCTGGGTTACTGACCAGAAGGTCAGGGGTTCAAGCCCCAACACCACCAAGACGCCACCGTTGGGTCCTTGAACCTATCTGCTCCAGGGGCACTGTATCATGGCTGACCCTGCACTCTGACCCCAGTTTAGATGGGATATGTGAAAAATAAATAATTTCACCATGTATGTATAATGTGTGACATTTGATAAATTAATTTATTTATTATTTTAAATAAAAATGTACAAACATACACTTTAATTTGATGTAAAAAAATCCATGTTTTTGCACTGGTTTATTTAATATAATATTACAATATTTTTCATAATGCGTATTTAAAATGTAGCTTTTTAATTTGATTTCGTAGAATAATTTTTATGTGTAAAAAAATGAAAAACAAATACGCAAAATGTTTTAAAACATAGTCTTAGTGTAAAAATATTAAGAATGACTAGAGAAGTGTAAGCCTTTGCTTTTATGAGTGCAGTCCATTCATAATTTTAACTTTAACCTACCGATTTATTGATGTGAACTGCTATAACTTGATCCTCTTCCATCTCCTGATAGCAGACAGGTGTTGTAACATCAGTGAAGTTGTTACTATACAACAATGCTCCATAACAAATTTTATTGGATTATTAGTTTGATCCAAAGTAAAATACTGGCAGACTACACTATAGGTCTGGAAAGCCGCTGTCCGATGTGTTGAAAGGCTTGTGCATTTGCGTCATACAAAATACGAACAGCAAAAGATTCAGAATCAGGTTGATGATCTTTTGTTTAGGTGAAGCAATTTTATAATCCAATTGTAAATGTAATTAGTGTGGTTAAGGCTTTTGGAATGTGTAGTAGTTCAGTGGAAATTAACACATCATTCCATTTCCCCGAGCAATATCGATTCATTCTTTGGAATCGATTCCAAGCCTTAGAGTCGATTCTCGATTCCCAATCGCTCGGAATCGAGGAATCGATTATTTTTGGAATCGATTCCCAGCCCTACTTACAGCACCTTTAAAACGGCTCAAAACAAAAAGTTACCAAATGAAACAACAAATTTAACAATAAAAGCGATGTAAATAAACTTGCAAAAAGTGAAAACATGTCATCTCATTAATTATTCAAGCCCAGTGCATGCTGGGGACACCAGATTCAAAAAGTTAAGTGAACCAGTGAAAGTTACTCTAATTTGCAAAGAAACATGACATTAGGATTAATACATGACACATTGTAAAAATAGCAAACAATCATGAATAATATCTAGCTAGAGCATTCATTTGACATGTTTGAATGTAGAATTTACTTAATATTTTCAAGTTAATGGTTAAACTAACTTGTGTAGAAAGTAGGATACTTAATCTTTTTTTATATATTTAATTTACCACAAAATAAATTTTTCAGTGATGACAAATTATTTAAATGGTAAAATACTTATAAATTATGGTTATAATTGTTAATCATGGTAGTGTTTATTGTACTGAATTTAATTTATGGTTCTATTTAATGTATTTATGGGTTTTAATAATTATTTTAATGTAAAAAAAATATTTAAATTTCATTGCAGTAAAGAGAATTTGTGGTAGAAACGTGTCATGAAAAATGCAAAGTTACAAAGCAAAACAAAATAAATCTTATGGTCTTTAAATTGGTTTTGTTTTCTTTATGCAAAATATAATTTACGTTTAAGAGTTAAATAGGACCTGGATGTTTCTTTGTTTCACCCTAATGTCCTGTAATCTGCACACTGCACACACTGTTGAGGAAATCTTTGGGATATTTGGGATATAAATTGTGTGTACTGTAACAAGTGAAACATGCTGTATGCGGTGCTCACCAGGTCTGGATTAGACATGGTTTTGTAGAGCAAACTGCTTTCTGTGGGGTTATCAGACTTCTGTTCGGCTGTGGCCCTGAGAACAAATACACACTTGAACTATGAGAATTGAGGAATTGTTTGAACTTTTAATCAATTCCATACAGAAATTATTAGTGAGTTATTTTCTTCTGGATTCAGTCTGAACTCTGAAGCAATGGAGGAAAGAATATAAAGCCCATGAGTACTCTAAAAATGAACATACTCCTGTGTTTATTTGTGTCAGGTTTCAATCTCTTTGGAAGACCTGAATATTATAGTAAAACCTGGACTGGATAGACAGTAAAGCCTAAACTTCTTTTTAAAGGAACTTCTGAAAATATTTTTTTTATTACACATGGAAACACATGGGGTTTCCGGTAATCTACATATTTTCTATGCAAAAAAAAAATCTGTTTTTTAAATGTAAAAGTATAATTTTACCATTTACTTAACTGCACTTTACTTAGGGCGGAGGGCGGGGCCGGGTCGTGATTATACACAAATGGTCCCTTATCAGGCTAATTAAGCCTCCGAGATGGATAAAGGCTGACTGCGGATGACTGTACGAGAGAGAGATTGTTTACTGGAAGCTGACCGTCGTGTGTGTGTGTGTGTGTGTGTGTGTGTGTGTGTGTTTGTATCTTTTGTTTAAGTTTTTCATTAAAATATTATTTATATTGTCAAGCCGGTTCTCACCTCCTCCTTTCCCTTATATCCATTTACAGTCCTGTATACCAATTAAAACTTGTAGCATTTTTTTTTCAGTGAATTTCTGGCAATTCCAGCTCAACTTTGTTAAAGCTGAATAACCCTGTAATCGTTCTAATTACTGTAGCTTAATTTAAGAACAGTCAAATTCAGTAGTAAGTCTCCACCAGATATTGAAAATTAAATATCATTTTGTACGGGTGGCTAGACTTTGAGGACAAAATTATCCCCAGAAGTTAGCTAAATCTGACAAAACCTACATAAGATAATTCATTTTTTAAAATTATTATTATTTAAAAAATGCAATGTTTTCTTGTAGAGGTAGGGCTAGGGATACGGTTAGTCTATAGTAATTAATATTAATATTACAAACCCTAAACTGTTACCTTTCAACCACAAAACTCACACATAACATTTATTGTAACAGCACCTACAACTAACTGAAAATCTCCTTAAAACTAAATGACATACAGAAAAAGCAGAATAAGTGAAAGCAACATTTTTTTATAAAGTTTTGTATTGTGTGTCTTTTCCAGCTATTAACAATTAAAATGTCTTATTCAAAGGAATTGTGATGCAAGTTCTTTTTAAATCAGATATTTAGAGCATTAACAGATCTTGTAATCTATAGCTAAAGAACACTAAATTGTTCTGGCGGAAGACATGGAATGTTTTTGTAGAGATTAAAAAGTGATATGGCTGAAATAGTCTGACAGAGTAAATGCTGAGAAATAGCAGTAAAACATATACAGATAAAAATGGGTTGGTCAATGTTGATGTGACTTTTTACCACTCAGCTGTTGACATTTTACAAACACAGTAAAGCAATATTCATTTTGCAATCAGAGACATGTCAGTGATTACAGCAGTTTATCACATAAGTTTACTTCACAAAACCTAATCCTATTTCTAAAACATTATCTAAGAATGTTGACTGTGAAAGGTGTGTCTGCAAAGGTATCATAATTATAAAAAGGAATAACATTTCCGTCATGGTCTATTTTCTACATTTGGGGGGTATAGCATCTGTTAGAGTTGTGTATAGACGATAGTGGATATGTGAGAGATATTTTTCAACTCCACAAGCATGAGTCTGGTGAAACTAAGAATTAAAGTTCTACCTCTCAATCAACCGCTGCGCTAAAACAAGATTTTCAAATGTTGTTACATGCGGCTTTAAAGCGCATTTACATGGCAAGCCTTCTTCATCATGACTGCTATCAACATGCAAGCAGTGACACAGATGATAAGGACGTAGCCTACATTTAAAGCTGAATAATAGGCTACAATTACTGCTGTCAGTAGTGTCTTTTTCTCATGATATGAAACCATTTCAAGTAGGAAAACAATTTCACTTTACAAAGAAAATCACATTATAGTACACAAATAAAACAAATAACCATTAATTCTTATGTATACTACATGGTTAAACAAGACAACATGTTAACGGGAACATTAATACACTCTTATTAGTTATACAAGGCTTAACAGTTTATTGTGTATTATGTATGTATTTGTTTATGAATTAGCAGACACATGCAGAGGGGGTGACTCTAGGGGCTTGAGCCCCTGTCCTTTTGCTGAGGTGCCCCTCCGACAGAGCCGTGTTCCAGGGTGTGCAAATGCCACCCAAAATGAAAGCTTGCACACCCAAATGAAATGACTTTTTTAAGCTTTATAAAAGTATGTAGGGGTGTAAAAATGCATCAACGTTATGCTGAAACTTTGATGTATTGATTACAGCGTATAATAATCAATTATGAGGCATAATCAGCATTCTATGTACTGTCTTTTTGTGTTTGTTTGCATAAAGTCAGGCATTGTAATACTTTATTGATATTGGCTCAATAATTTGTAACAACAGTATTTTATATATATATATATATTTTTTTTTTTTAAAGTTTTTGAACCGGTGAATGTAACCTAAACCCAAGGTGTTTTATTTGTTTGTTTTTTTCCTGTATAGTGCAACTTATCCCAACATTTATATTTTCATCTTTAGCATATTTTGGAGAAATAATTATGGATACAAAATAATTGAATTGAATTTTATGTCTAATTAGACTATTAAGCATAATATTTTGATACATTACTGTAACAGGCCTACCCCATTGATTAAACGGTTATTAATGTCTTTAGTTGTCTTTAATGTTTTAGCTTTAAAAGTAACAAAAGGCAAAAAAAAATCACTATAGCATAAAAGATATCGAGGATGTATGTGCACCCCCCTGCCCTGCCCCCCAAAATTTCTATGCACGTCCCTGTTAATTAGAGCAATTATAAAGTATTACAAATTTTCATAGTAGCCTAATGAAAAGAACATTAATAAGACCTATTCATTTACATATATATACATCAAGTTACTATACCATGGTTTTTGTAGAGTACTCAAACAAGAAACTGCCAACAAGAAACTTACACTGATATACACTTTGTAAGTTTATGTTAATTACAACACCACTTGCACCGTGTACGCCCGGCTTTACTCTTGTGTGAACTACAGTGTGTTGACCCGTTCATAGATTCATGACACCAAAAACTTCTACAGTATGTACTGTATCAAATAACTATTTTGTTGACGTGTATTTCAGCTTATAAAATAGATAGTTCTGGACTCAGATATTGATTGTTCAATAAAGTGTTAAAATGCACAATATACCAACTATATAAAAAACAACTGTTAACCTCATCATAGAATATATCTTCAAGCGAATGGATGGCATTTAATGAATTTACATATAAAATAATGTTTTGATGAAACATTGTGTCCTTAATTGTATCATTATGCAGTAGCCATTTTTATTAAAGCATTATGGCACGTGATGTACCCCACAAAGCCCTTTAAGCATGCTATATTCACAATATCAACCCCTCACACTTTATAGCATAAATACAATATATATGAAATTTGGCTGTAATGTTTAACAGTCAAACATAATTTTTTATGATAGCTACAAAAGTTCAAGGTTTGTATAAAGTGAATAAAGAATACAACCCCACATATAAATAGATGTTTTGATTACATGATGCATAAGGGTGTGGAAAAAAGTGGTAAAGGAATATACCAGCTACCAGCTGGTCATACCAAAAAAAAAAAGTATACTGTATACACCAAAAATGTAATTTCTAATTTCTTGTAGATTCTTGGTAAAATAGATAGTTCACCCAATAATGAAACTTCTCTCATCATCTACTCACCCTCATGCCATCCCAGATGTGTATGACTTTCTTTCTTCTACTGAACACAAACAAAGAGAACATTCTTCTTTAGAAGAATATCTCAGCTCTGTAGGTCCATACAATGCAAGTGAATGATGGCCAGAACTTTGAAGGTCTAAAAAGCACATAAATGCAGCATAGAAGTAATCCACATGACTCCACTGGTAAAATCCATGTTTTTATATGCAATATAATAGGTGTGGGTTAGAAACAGAACAATATTTAACTATAAATCTCCACTTTCACATTCTTCTTCTTTTGTTTTTGACGATTCGCACTCTTTGTGCATATCACCACCTACTGAGCAGGTAGGAGAATTTATAATAAATAAGGTATTTTTTCTGAAATACTTTTGCGTTCCCTCACAATAGTTTGTGTTCCTCCGCAATAAGTTTTGCATTCTCTCACAATACGTTTTGCGTGCCCTTGCAAAAGTGTTGCGTTCCCTCGCAATAAATTAACCATGTTTTACTACAGTACCCATATTTTAACCATGATTTTCAATTAATATATTTTAACCATGATAGTGAAACCATAGTGATAATACAGGGAAATGAAAATTATAGTAATTATAGTAATATGGTTGTTATGGTTTTACTATACAAATACCATAGTTTAACTATATAAGTTTAATCTGGTAATAATGTAGACTGTAGTAACGAATCGGTTACCTAACGTAACCTCGGTTCTCTCTAGACGAGGGAACGAGTATTGCGTAAGCTAGCTTACGCTACGGGAAAGATTCATCTTTTCTGAGATATTGAAGCCAAAAAATTATCCTTAATTTTGTATCATTTGTCAACGCAGTGCAGCAACTGCAGACCTTGAGCGGGCTAGCTAGTGAGCTCATTGGTTGCTCTGCGGCAACTGCTGCAGCCTATAGATCGAACTTAGGCGAACTCACGCCCAATGAGAGGCGTCCCGCGCTTACTGCATCAAAGCCCGCCAAAATGGGCGTGGCTAGAGTGCATATAAGCGTAGTTCGTAGGCTGGAACCCTGGTTTTCATTTAATGAAGCGAAAGTCGCCGTGGCGCGAAAGCACGGCCGGCTACGCAATACTCGCTCCCTCATCTAGAGAGAACCGAGGTTACGTTAGGTAACCGATTCGTTCTCTTACGAGAGGTTCTCTCGTATTGCGTAAGCTAGCTTACGCTACGGGAACCCATTGTCAACGCCGTGCGCCAAGCATCCACTGCATGAGCCCCGGGGTGGGGGACCCGGGGAGCCCTTGTGAGTGGGGAAATAATATTTGGCCGGCAAGAGTGCGGGCCAGTGTGTGTGTAATACATAAGCACATTGTGGGAAGGGAACGACAGAGCGGCGGTGCCGGTCTGTGTGGAATGAGTCCCATCAGTGCAGCTCACCAGGGGAGCTGTAGCGTATTAAACCGCTAGTAGTTTTGCCTGCAGGGCGGGCACTTCCAGATTGTAAAATCTGACAAAGGTGGAGGGGAAGCCCAGCCCGCTGCCACACATATGTCGTGAATGGAAATCCCGCTGGACCATGCTCACGATGAGGCCATGCCTCTAGTGGAGTGAGCCCTAATGCCTAACGGGCATGGTAGGTCTTTTGACGCCAGTATGCGGCAGCAATAGCGTCCACTATCCATCTAGACAGTGTCTGTTTCGAGGCGGCGAGACCTTTGGTGCGCCCTCGAACGAAACGAAAAGCTGCTCAGAGCGCCTGAAAGAGGCGGAGCGCGCAGTATACAATCTCAGTGCTCTGACTGGGCAAAGGAGATTGGCGTCGCGTTCGCTATCGGATGCTGGCAGCGCCGATAGGGAAATGACCTGTGCTCTGAAAGGAGTACCGATCACCTTGGGAACATAGCCGCGTCTAGGCTTTAAAATGACCTTGGAGTCACTTGGTCCAAACTCAAGACACGCAGCGCTGACAGACAGCGCGTGAAGGTCTCCCACACGCTTGACTGATGACAGGGCAGTCAGAAAAACGGTTTTGAGTGAAAGGTATTTCAAATCCACGGATTGAAGCGGTTCGAAAGGGGGCTTTCATAGTTTCGAGAACTATAGAAAGATCCCAGATAGGAACCGATGGGGGCGCTGGGGTTCATCCTTCTAGCTCCCCTGAGGAAGCCGGATGACCAGCTCGTTTTTCCCAGTGACTGGCCGTGCAGGGTTCAGCGAACCCGCGACAGCCGCCACATACACTTTGAGCGTGGATGGGGATCTGCCCTTATCCAGCAGCTCTTTGTAAAAACACGAACAGCGACGACACCCCACATGTCCGTGGGTCCAGGTCTCTGTCGGTGCACCATTTTGAAAACACAGACCATTTTGACGCATAGAGTCTTCTCGTGGAAGGGGCTCTAGCATGTATGATGGTGTTTATTACCCCTTCTGGCAGAGCGACGGGTAGTCGTTGATCACCCACCTGTGCAGCACCCAGCGCTCTGGGTGGGGATGCCAGATCGTGCCGCGAGCTTGAGAGAGGAGATCTGCTCTCACTGGGATGGGCCACGGCGCTGTCAGTGACAGCTGCGTAAGCTCCGGGAACCATGTCTGATTCTCCCAACGCCGGGCTATGAGGAGCACCGAGTGATGCGCTTCCTGATCCTCTGCATTACCTGTGGCAATAGCGAGACGGGAGGGAAGGCGTAAAGCGGGCGGTTGGGCCAGTCCTGGGCCAGCTGCCCTCGCTCGAGAAAAATATTGGGCAGTGAGAGTTCTCTTCTGACGCAAAGAGGTCTATCTCTGCTCTGCCGAATATGCGCCATAACTTCTGGACTGTTTGAGCGTGCAGGGACCATTCCCCTGGGGGAATATTGTCTCTGGACAGTCTGTCTGGGCCGCCGCTCAGGTGGCCTGGCACGCGCGTCGCCCTCAGCGAGCGCAGGTGGCACTGGGACCAACTCAGTATGCGTTTCGTCAGATGGAAGAGGTTCCTGGATCTGACACCGCCCTGACGGTTTAGGTAGGATACCACAGATCTGTTGTCCGAACGGACCAGGACGTGGTGACCCTGAATGACCGGAGAAAGCGCATAAGCGTGTACTCGACCGCTATCATTTCCAGACAATTTATGTGAAGGAGCTTTTCCTGAACTGACCATAGGCCAAAAAACCGGAGAGCCCTCGCAGACCGCGCTCCAACCCGTGTTGGACGCTGCCTGTCGAGATGACTTTTCGGCGAGATACAGCTCCCATCGCCACTCCCCGCTGATACCATTCGGCCACTGTCCAGGGCTGCAGAGCTGAAATACAGGTCTGAGTCACCTTGATCGGCTGGCGCCTGTGGCCCAAGCCCGGCGAGACGCGCGAGTGTTTAGCCAATGCTGAAGCGGGCGATGCGCAGTAAACCCAGCTGAAGTACTGCTGCGGCTGAGGCCATGTAACCTAGCACTCTCTGAAATTTTTTCAGAGGCGTGAGGCTGTTCATCTGAAAGGACGCTGCTAGTCGCTGAACACGGCGGCTGTGTAGATAAGCTGAGCCGCCATTGCCACAGAGTCTAGTTCTATTCCAAGGAAGGAAATTGCCTGACTGGGCTGTAGTGAGCTCTTGGTCCAATTGACTGCAAGACCTAAACTGTTCAGATGGCTGAGGAGAACTGTTCTGTGAGACAGAAGCTCCGTATGTGACTGTGCCATAATCAGCCAGTCGTCCAAATAGTTCAGAATTCGCAAGCCCTGACTCCGCATGGGTGCGAAGCGCCGCGATCCATGCACTTCGTGAAAGTACGGGTGCTAAAGACAGGCCGAACGGAAGGACGGTGTATTGATAAACCTGGCAGTCGGCGTAATCTCAAGAATGGCCTGTGACGGGATTTATCTGAATCTGAAAATAGGCATCTTTCAGATCGAGAGAGATAAACCAGTCCCCCTGGCGCGTATGCGCGAGGAGTTTCCTGATTGTAAGCATTTTGAACTGTCTTTTTGCAAGCACCTTGTTCAAAACCCTGAGATCTAATATTGGTCTGAGGCCGCCGTCTTTCTTGGGAACAAGAAAATAACGGCTGTAAAACCCTGACTCGCTCAGCGAAGGCGGCACTTTCTCTATGGCCCTTTTGCACAAAAGGTTTGCTATTTCTGAACGAAGCATGCAAGCTGCTTCTGTGTTCACAATAGTTTCGAGCCACGCTCTGAAGCGGGGAGGGCGGCGATCGAACTGTAGCAAATAGCCCTGTTTTATTGTGCTTAACACCCATTTGGATATCCTGGGATATCTTCCCACGCTTTGAAGCGTAACGCTAGAGGGTGAATGGCCAAATCGCCCTGATTGCCGCACACAGCAGCTGAACAGAATGTGTGAGCCGCTTACTGTGCTTATGCATGACTGCTCGCAGACAGCAGGGACAGCCTGTTCTGTGAGTGACTTCCCGATTGAGGTGAATGGGGAAAGAGTCACATCTGTTAAGTGATGCGCGAGCATAGTCACGGGCACGGACTTACATACAGAGAAGTGTTTGCTGGCCGTGTGACAGAGCGGGCAGAGAATGGGCGCCACGACGTATTCGTGAGCGCGCTTATTGACTCTAACGCTCGAGCCGGCTGTGTCCGCTTTATGTGAGTGGGCTCTGATCGGGACACGGAAGTGTAATGCTTGTGTGTAGAGGTGGACACTGGATTGTGGGCACATTTTCTACACAAGGCTGGTCGTGTGACAGAGCTGCCAGAGAAGGGCGCACGCGACGGATTCGTGGGCGCGCTTATTGACTCTAACACTCGAGCGGGCTGTGTCCGCTTTATGTGAGTGGGCTCTGATAGGAACACGGGAAGTGTAATGCTTGTGTGTAGGGGTGAACACTGGATTGTGGGCACATTTTCTACACATAAGGCATGTTTGCTCTTTACAAGATTTCTTTGGGTCGCCGTGAAAACGGCATTTGAGTGCAGGCAAGCGGGCAGTATCACCGGCTTGTTGGCTGCTGAATCCACCACTGCAGTAGCCTGAGAGAAGGGGACTGACAGAGGGCGAAGCTTTGACGGCTGTCCGGCTGCGGGCGGACTGAGCCGCCGCTTTCTCAACAAAGCTAGGAGGACTTCGGTTGCTCAGGTTTCAACGCAATCTTAGGCCGAGGCCAGCGGGGGGGCGGCGGTCTGCGGCGGCTGTCTGAGCGCGACCTAGGGCGGCCGCCCTGTCGACGCTGAAAAGTCTGGCTTTGCTGAGCTGGGCGCTGTGAAGAGGCTCGTGCAGGAGGCTGGTCACGTGGGCGGCCTGCAGAGGAGCTAGCGCGACGAGGCAGGAAGAGATTCATGGCTTGGGTGGCTTTTTGGACTTCCGTGAAACGGTCAACAATGCCACTCACCACGGAACCGAAGAGACCGGACGGAGAGAGCGGCGCGTTGTCCGTCGCGCTCCTTAGATCTGAAACAGCCTCTGGGTGTCCGCCTTTCTCATCCCATTCTCGAAGGAGGTCCGCTTGGAGGATCTGTAAGACGGCCATGGAATGCAGAGCAGATGCGGCTTGGCCGGCGGCGGCATAGGCGCGGCCAACACAGGCGGAAGTAGTTCTGCAGGCCTAGACGGGAGCACCGATTTAGACCGCCATCTCGCGGAGGGCGGGCAAAGGTGTGCTGCTACCGAATCCTCTGGATTCCTGGGCCGAGGAGGAGGCTTGGGAGCCTGACCACCCTGCTGTCCGAGCCATGATGGAACAGCAACCCTTATCCTCCGCCTCGTCATCCCAGATGGCAGCAGTGCGGCCGCCGGGCGGCAACTGCGCTGCCCCGGGGGCGGGAGGGTGAAAGCAAGACTCGAGGGAGAGGCTCCGGCGAGGCAGTCGCTTCTAACACCGGTTCCGGCAGCCTTTGGGAGCGGCGCTCTTATTGCGCTGGCGAACGAAGGCGCTGGGCGGCTTCGGTTTTGACATGCTTCGAGTCGAGCCCGCAGGGTCGACATCGAAGCTCCTCGCAGA
This sequence comes from Xyrauchen texanus, assembly GCF_025860055.1. NCBI lineage: Eukaryota > Metazoa > Chordata > Actinopteri > Cypriniformes > Catostomidae > Xyrauchen > Xyrauchen texanus. The sequence goes on from NC_068303.1 coordinate 6,945,572, forward strand.
GGTCGCATCCGCCGTCAGCGAGGGCGAAGCTCTGCATGTTCCCGCCCCAGGCAGAGAGCGCAGATGAGGTGGCGGTCTCCGGTGCTGAGAGGAGCGCGGCATGAGCCGCAGGAAGTGCGAGGCATCTTTAAAAAGACGCTCGATACTCTTTTTGTGAAGTTCGCTGAGGAACTTAGCTTGCTCTAAAAAAGGATACGTCGCCGGATGGCGTAGCTCGCAGGATGGCTGAAGGTGGCGAAGACGGCCGGCTTCTTCGAGCGCTGTCCAAGCTTGCTAGATGCCCCTCGAACGGCGACGCGGCTTCCAGTTCAGAGATGCGAAGAGCTTCGCTGAAGAGATGAAAATCAGGGTTCCAGCCAACAAACTACGCTTATATGCACTCTAGCCACGCCCATTTTGGCGGGCTTTGATGCAGTAAGCGTGTAGACGCCTCTCATTGGACGCGAGTTCGCCCAAGTTCGTCTATAGGCTGCAGCAGTTGCCGCAGAGCAACCAATGAGCTCGCTAGCTAGCCCGCTCAAGGTCTGCAGTTGCTTGCACTGCGTTGACAAATGATACAAAATTAAGGATAATTTTTTGGCTTCAATATCTCAGAAAAGATGAATCTTTCCCGTAGCGTAAGCTAGCTTACGCAATACGAGAGAACCTCTCATAAGAGAACCATAGTTTTTGGCTGAAATCATTTTTCTATTGTAATGTTGTAGGCATTATGATTGTTGTAGTCCATTTTTTTAACCATGGTCTTGACACAGTATACTGTGCCCATATTGAATGGTTTTACTATAGATTAACCTATTGTTACTATTGTTTTACCACAAATATTAGTAGTAAAACCATAATAACCAAAAATTATGAATTTAATACCGTAGCATTATTCTCACCCCGACTCGTCACATACGGACGCTTCGGGCAGTTTCGTCACATATTGACGCGCCGGGTATATCTTTGGCGTCATTTTTCGACGCGCAGGGTAGTCCCATAGACTTCTATGTATCTCCGCGAACCGGAGCGTGTAGCGTTGAAATGTCACGTCTCGGGTAAGCTCACGCCGCGAACGGGTGGAGAGTCGAGACCGCGATAAATAACAATCTAAAGGAATAGGCTACAATGGGCCTCCAACTGTTTTTTTATGTTTCGAACCGGACGCGTCGTAAAATTACGCCAAAGGTACACCCGGCGCGTCAATAAGCGACGCCAATGGGTCCTGCCCTAGCGTCCGTATGTGACGAGTTGGGGTGTGAGAATGTGTTGTATTTCCCTGTATTATTACTATGGTTTTAGTACAAATAACAAGGTTAAAATATAGTTACTATAGTAAAACCATGGTAAATGTATTGTGATGGTATGCAAAAATATTCTGAAGGCACGCAAACCTTATTGCAAGGGAACCTATAAAGTTCTGGTCACCATTTACTTGCATTGGATGGACCTACAGAGTGGAAATATTCTTCTAAAAATCTTTGTTTGTGTTCAGCAGAAGAAAGAAAGCCTTACACACATCTAAAATGGCATGAGGGTAAATAATGAGTAAATAATGAGATCGTTTTCATTTTTTGGTGAACTATCCATTTAATTGGTTAGATCAGATAGACATATATCTTTGAATTAAAAATTGCAGGGAAGCCTACCACTTTTCAGTGTATTAGCAGAATGTAAATAATGAAAAACTACTGCCACTAAAGACTGTTTGAGATCAGCAATTCACATCCAGAAAGTTTGCTTACTTTACTTTTGAATGTTGTCCATTCACAATGTTGCCATGTTTACTCAATTTTCATGTGCACAGGTCAGTGGTGTAGAGACTAGTAAGTGATTAAAGATCTGGGTTAGTAACCGAAAGGTTTTAGGTTTAAAATCCACAAGGGCCGATCCCTGAACTATCACAACTGATAGTTGTGTGTTAGACGCTTAAGTCCAGGTTGCTTCATTGAAACTCTCCCAATTATAAGTGTATTGTAAGTCACTTTAAATGCAATAGCCTATGTGGTATTGCAACAGACTCTGTCCTGCTCACTCTACCTAGAAACAGCATTGAAGTTTGAAGAAAAAAAGCATTTCACTGCCATTCCATTGAGCATGTGACAAAAATGCTTAAAATTGACAAGACAAACAGTCAGCACTTTAAAAGCAAGTTCTTGTCTGCAGATTTAGATAGGACTATTTACAAACCATAAAACCGGTCATTTAAATATATTACAGTTAAAATTTTTGTCTTCCTTGACAAACAATTCTACATTTACAGATTACACGTGAGAGATGAGCATGATAAAACAATAAACACTGATCGCATAAAAACATTTCACTTGACAATAGCAATCTCAAGAAACAAACACAAGAATCATTCACATATGTTTTACCTTATTTCAATGTTTTCAGTTAAAATAAAATGCGTTTTCCAACTCACAAATCTTTTGCTTGTCCAACCTTAAAGCTTGTGAGAATACTTAAAAACATATTTTAGTGACTGATAAGGGATTTCATTGACCCAGCTTTAGTCATCCAAATAGGCTACCAAATACCTTTATGACTCCAATACACTGAACTTTGTCCTACAGCATGGACAGGTTTGCTATATGAGTTCTGTACAAATTGGATGTGAGTCAATCCATGATCCACTAACCTTTTAACAGGACTTTCCGCACATTCAGGATTCCTCTAGTATTCCGTTTGAGGTGTTCAAGGGATTTGAGACCTGCAAAAATGATAAGCCGAAATACTAAAAATGTACTTGTTGTTTCTTTTGGATTTTTGCTCTTATTCACAGCATATGGAGGACTGCAAAGTTTACAGGTAACAAATATAAATATCGCCAATCACAGATTGTGTTGCTAGTATTGTAACATTGGATAAAAGGGTCAACTTTTGCCAGCAGATACAGGATAACATGATATTTTAGGAACTCTCAACCATATATGTTGCATCTTTGTTGCACTAATGAGTGCATTATTGATATCGATTTGTATGTGTATTTGTAGTTAATGTCTTTTCCATGAATATTTAAAGGAATATTTCAGGTTCAAGTTATGCTGTACTGACACCATTTGTTCAATAATTTTGATTAGCTCAGAAATTCATTTCAAGTTGTCCCAATGGAACTTGTTACAATGGAAGTGAATGGGGGCCAATCTGTAAATGTTTAAATACTGACTGTTTCAAATGTATAGCCAAAAGATGTGAACAATATGCGTGTTAACATTATTTTAGTATATAAAATCGCTTACTGATCATTTTTGTGTAATGTTTCATCCAATTTTACAACTTTGTTTCCAATGAAGACATAACACTGCAAACCCCGAAAAACATTAAAACACTGATTTAAACAACTTTACCTCTCAACTAATACACAACTTGTACCAGAAGAATTAATGTGTGCTTTTACAAAATTATAAGCTTCAAATTTCTGTATTTAAAACCCCAAAAAAGGCACAATTCACTTCCGACATAACTGTCTGACAGTATTTCTTTCTTTTTTTTCGTATTTCTGTTTTTTTTTAAGAAAAGGAGGGATAAGTCTAAATATTTTTTTTGTGGTAATCAACATTATGTTGACATTATTTTACTTGTATTGAACCTGGAGTATTCCTTTGAGAAAAACTTGTATATTACAGAGCAGTCTGAATGCAGAGGAAGGAATGGGTGTTATATCTCTCAGTGTCATCTATGGAGCCATCATTCTATCCTCGATGTTTCTGCCTCCCATAATGATAAAAAATCTGGGCTGTAAATGGACCATCGTTATTTGCATGGGTTGTTATGTGGCATATTCTTTTGGAAACCTATCGCCAGGCTGGTGCGTACATATCTTTGCACTTCGCATTTATGATTTGTTCATCAACAAAACTTGCAGATACTGAGAATGCTATAAAAACACATTATCACTGATAATATTGTGGAAATTTCTCTCTCTTAACCAGAAACATTTGTTTAATAAAAACAGAACATTTCTCATGTCTTAAAGGGGAAGTTCACACAAAAATGAAAAATCAAACATTTTACTCACTGTCAAGTTGTTCCAAACATTTCTTTCTTTCTTGGAACACAAAAGGAAATGTTAGGCAGAAAGTTTCTGCGTCACCATTTACTGCCATTGTATAGAAAAAGAAAAAAAATGGCAACTGAGACTGAATATTCTGCTTAACAGCTAATGGGTTCTATGAAGGAAAGTCATATAGGTTTGGAACAACCTGAGGGTGAGAAATGATGACATAAATTTATGAAATAATTTTTGTGTGAACTATCCCTTTAAAAAAAAGTCAAGAGTCTGTCAGAGTTAGTAGGATATCTACTGCGCATTTCAGCATTTTTTCCTAAATATTTTCTTCCCAGGGCAAGTCTGATGTCCACCTCTGCCATTCTGGGTTTGGGAGGTTCACCACTTTGGTCTGCAAAATGCACTTATCTCACAATAAGTGGAAACATGCAAGGCCAGAAAGACAACAAGAAAAGCCAGGACATCATAAACCAGTACTTTGGCCTCTTCTTCTTCATCTTCCAGTCTTCTGCAGTGTGGGGCAACCTCATGTCATCCCTAATATTTGGACAGGACTCGAACATAGGTAGATCTGAATTTGATACAATGCTGTATGTAATCGACTAGCCTCTGTTTAAATGCATTGAATATTTATCTGTGTTTATAGTCGAAATACCAGAGGAGAACTTGGAGTACTGTGGAGCAGGGTTGTGCATTGAGAATTTTACCACTGCTGGAAACACAACCCGTCCAGCAAAACGCCTAGTGGACACATTACTAGGCTGCTACATTGGTAGGCAACAGTTATTTATATTTGTGGCTAGACTTGCTCATTATATGTAGTGTATAATGAATAATTATCTCAATCTCTTCCAAAGATTATCTTGAGAATAAGAAGAGGCTTTTTCTTTGACATTATAAAAGAAATAATTTACAAAAATGTATAGTTTTACTATTTGGACAGAACTAGTTTTCCAAACGTTACCATTATATACAGTACATGGGACGTCTATGATTTTATGTACTTATTCAGACGAGATTGGGATCAAAGATGGGAGTGTCTACAGTATTTTCTTCATGTGTATATTAAGGAAGGTCACTAAACCTACTGAAAAAAATAAGATTTGTATATGTGATATTTGAACATTATGCATATAATAAAGGGAATGAATTAAGGTGAGGATCATTCCTGATGTTGCTAAAGTGGCTGTTCTGAGTGGTCCATGGTCAGACTCTATTTATTGATGTAACTTTCTTTTTAAATATCAAACTGTTCTGAAAATGCTGGCAGCACTTAAACCACAAACTGTTATTTTGCCTGGAAAATGGCAACAAGGTCTGTGAAAAGGGTCCATTACTTAGGGTCAGGGGTTTGTTCTTCATCCCAAACCCAAATATTAAACTTCTGTGTCTTACTACCACAGACAGAAATAATTCCACAAGTAATGTGGTTTGTTTAGAGAGGTGTGGTATTACTTTTCTAGGTGATTGTCTTAAATGAGTGAAAAATACCATAGACTTTGGTTGAAATAGGGGCCTGAGACTATAGGATTGGGCTCTTTTGAGCCATTAAACAACCACCAGACCACCCTATCAACCTAAGGACCACCCAGAACACCCTAGCAACTGCATAACAATGCAATAATAAACACTCAGAACAATTTAGCAACCATAACAATGACTTGACAAAGAATAAAAACACCCTAGCATTGAGTTTTGCAAGGACCACTCACATTTTCTCATAAATTGTATAAATTGATAATCCATTACCCTTTAAAGGTTCAGTCAAGACTCTCTAACCTATTGTTTTCTGGTTCATGTAGGTGTGGGACTTCTAGCCATAATATTTGTGGCAGTGTTTCTGGACAACATAGACCGAGATCAGGCCAGAGAATTTCGGAAAAACAAGGGCAACGTATCCTTTTGCAACACCTTTCTGGCCACCTTTAAGCTCCTGAGAAACCCTAAGTTGTTGTTGCTCATTCCGTTGACCATGTACAGCGGGTTCGAACAAAGCTTCCTTTCTAGTGAATTTACAAAGGTACAATAAACAGAGGCTGGGATATGTGAATACCAATTCTTCTTCTGAAGTATGAGCTTAAAGGGATCGTTCATCCAAATGAAAATTCTCTCATCATATTCTATCCTTTATGACATCCCAAATGTGTATAACTTTCTTTGTTCTGCTGAACACAAATAAAGATTTTTAGAAGAATAGTTCAGCTCTGTAGGTCCTCACAATTAAAGTGAATGGTGACCTGTGGAATGGAAGCTCCAAAAGGGCATAAAGGTAGCATAAAAGGTAATCCATGAGACTCCAGTTGTTATACCTTCAGAAACGATATGATAGGTGTGGGTGAGAAACAGTCTATTTAAGTCATTGTTCTACTATAAATCTCCATTTTCAAATTCTTCTTGATTTGTTTTTGATGATTCACATTTTTTGTGCATATCACTACCTACTATGCAAGGAGGAGAATTTATAGAAAAAAAGCTTCAAATTTTTGGCTACCATTCACTTGCATTGTGAGGACCTACAGAGCTGAAATATTTGTTTGTGTTCAGCAGAGGAAAGAAAGTCATACACATCTTGGATGGCATGAAGGTGAGTAAAAGATGAGAGAATTTTCATTTCTGGATGAACTATTCCTTTAAAAGTCATAATAAGCAAATACTGTCACCGTTTACTCACTCTCATGTCATTAAAAACCTGTATGACGTTTTTTTATCCAGTGGAACACAAAAGGAGAAATTCTGAAGACTGCACTGGTTGCTTATTTAAAAGGACACAAAAGCTTTAAAGCTTCAAAAAGGACACAAAAGCACAATAAAGCATCATAAAAGTGGTCCATGTGACTCATGCGCTAAACCAAGTATTCCATAGTGTGACAGAAGCTCAGCTATATTCATAATAGTCCAGTAACATGCTATGTAGTGTAGAGTAGCAGTGAAGTGAAGTGTCACATTACCACATTATATTGCAAGCGTAGCAATGGAGCCAAAGGAGCTCATCCTCAAATCCTCTTTCTTTCATATGTAGTGATGCACTGTAAATTCTAATATCTTCAGTTTACTTAAAGGTTTGGAAACCGATTGTCTTGTTTTTGCAAAGCAAACCTAAAGGTAAAACTTAAGTTACTAATCAGCTAAAAGTAAAGTGAACATACTATTCCTGGGTAAGTTAAGTAATAAATATCAAGTTAGCTGAATATGGCTAGACAGCTCTTGAATGACCACTGAGGGCATGTGGAGTTTGTGCAGTCTTCAGGGACAACACCAATCTGAAGTCTGCATATACATCTGAATCCTAAGAGAAAAATTAGGGAAAATGTTAATTTATTTTTTCCCACAAGTCATATAGACTACTTTTATGGTGTCTTTTTGTAGCTTGAAAGCTCCAGGTCAGCATCTACTTTATTGTTATGGAAAAGAGCAGCAAGAACGTTTAGCTAAACATCTCTTTTTGTGTGTTCCATGAATGAAATACACCCTCATCTTGTTCCCAATTCATATGACTTTATTTCGTCCGTGGAACACAAACAGTTGATTTTTGAAGAATATCCTGCACTGTTAGACCTCACTGTGCTTTTTTACAGTAACATACTTGCAACTCTGTTGCCAGCTAGTTAATGTGAAAATCTGATTAAAGTACTCTACTGTTAACTCACACTTAACATTAGACATGCGGGAATTTGCATGTGAGTTTATGGGAACAACATCGTGCAAGACCATACCAAATAGCCAACTCGTAAATTATGTATGAATTTTCATGAGATTGGGTTGGCATTACTGGAGGTAATGCAGGTACATTTGAATGGAAGTTTACACAGAGACAACAAAGACTGCATTGTCGCAATCTCGGTAAAGAAAGAAGCAGATTTTATTAGCCTACTGTCTTTTCAATACAACACACAGCAACACGTGAATGATTTACTTACTCTTTTATTATAAATGCTGACGTTAGAGAATTATCTGACATTGGCACATAATTCTGCAGAACATCCTGTGATTGTGTGATAGTTTATAAGCCCATATCATTAACTCTGGTATTATAACCTTCTACTTATTTACACTGCGGTCAATGCTAGCGGAACTTTCTCACATTAGCAGAAATGCAGCCGTTGTTTACTTCCGCATTGCAAAAATAATAGTGTGTTTTCTAGTTGTATTAGTATTAGTATTGTATAAATGTTGACGTTCAATTTAATGTTACACTAATTAAATATATAGCTGGTGATATTAATTAATTCTGATTGCAGAATTAAATAATAAAATCTAATTGATATACAGTATTTTATTTTTAAACAAAGAATTTTTTGTTTTGTTTTGTTTAGCTCGCTGCTTTTTGTTAGTTACTTGTTATGCAGGAAAATACAAGAAAAAAAAAGAAAAGAAAAAAAAGCAGCTAAGTCTCATCAATTATGACTTGCGACGCTGTCGTGCATTTTCTTGGTAGATATTACAAATTACAGCGTAAATATAAAAGATACATGACATAAATGTTTCCTTTTCATGGACAATATGGATGAAAAATATTTCAAACATCTCTTTTAAAGAATTTCAAGACTTTAAAAGGCATCGCAACCTTTCTGGTATGGGAACATAAAGAGCAACGATGCTCCATGGTTTTTACGTGCATTCTGGGAATTTTTAGGTAGCGAATATTTTAGTGCACTTGAACAATTGTGCGATTGAGACAGCCTTAAAAATGGCTGATATAATGATCACTGCTCTGACTACTGAACCAGGGAGCTTATTGAGATGCACCCTTTGATTTATCCTTGAAACAAAATGATTTCTCCTTGTGTTCCTTGGAAGAAAGTCACACAGGATTAAGAGGACATGATGGTGAGAAAATAATGTCAGAGTTTATTCTTTTAATATGTCTTATTCTCATTTCCCTGCAGAACTATGTGACCTGTGCACTAGGAATACACTATGTTGGCTTTGTCATGATCTGCTTCGGTGCTACAAATTCCCTGTCCTCGTTTGCCTTTGGGAGATTGGCGGAATACACTGGAAGAATTGCCCTCTTTTGCTTGGGTAAGACAAGAACAGGTTGGCGTTAAATATGGTTGTTGGAATTTATGTTCATTCCATCTTTCTCGACTTTCACAGCTGCACTGATAAATCTAGGCTGTATTTTGGGTCTGCTGTTCTGGGGCCCTCATCCAGACCAGCTGCCTGTATTTTTTGTAATTCCTGCCCTGTGGGGCATGGCAGATGCTGTGTGGCAAACACAAACCAATGGTGAGTGCTTCATATTTTGAATATATTTACATACATTTTTATATTTCAATATAATAAAAGTCATATTTCATTTTTATTTTAATGCAGCACTGTATGGGATTCTCTTTGCTGAGCATAAAGAAGCTGCATTTGCTAACTATCGTATGTGGGAGTCGCTTGGGTTTGTTATAGCCTTCGCTTACAGCACATATATCTGCCTATCCACCAAGATTTACATCGTTTTAGCTGTTTTGGCCCTTACCATGGTAACTTACCTATATGTCGAGTACTGGGAGTACAAGAATCCAACTGCACAAGTGGCCTCCATGCTTAATTCAGAGAAGAATGACCTCAAAGAAGAAAACGTTGTTAAAATAAATGAAAATATAAATGAGAAATATGTTATTAACCAGACACAGCTGTAAATACATGGTTGATGTTTCTGCCCCAATTTGTATATCAGGTGTGTATAATGTTTTTGTCTTCTTTGAGAGACTATTTTTACAGTATTTTCACAAAGTGTTGAGAAAGATCCCTGATTCTTGATGTCGCAAATGAATATTTTGATAGGACTGCTTATTTCATTATGTAATTTAAATGTACAAAGGCACAAATCATTTATTTTAGTATCATATGTATTAAAAAGCTAAAATGTTTATATAAAAAGCCCTTGAACCACTATAATACTGCTGTTTATTGTGTATATTATTGTGTATAATCTGATGGGAGTGGTGGTGGTGTAGTGGACTAAAGCACATAACTGGTAATCAGAAGGTTGCTGGTTCGACCCCAACAGCCACCACCATTGTGTCCTTGAGCAAGACACTTAACTCCAGGTTGCTCCGGGGGGATTGTCCCTGTAATAAGTTCACTGTAAGTCGCTTTGGATAAAAGCGTCTGCCAAATGCATAAATGTAAATGTAAATGTAAATGTATATAGCATGCTCAGATGTTAAATGTTCATGCAATGTGAACACCAGGTTAAGTGTAACATTTGTTCTCTGATTTGAATGATTACAATTGTTTATTTAGTACAGTAGCAAATATAATATCAGAAATAGTCTTGTATTACCAATGTTGTCATTCATATTTACATGGAACATATTTTTTATCAGCTGTTTTAGCATAAATTCATGTCTTGAAAACATCATGATTTTGAATTAAATTACACCAGCAAGTATGCCAGTTTCTTATTGCACTACTGAGGATCAGATTAGTTTAAAGGTTGGTGTTGTATCATATCATATGCCAGATCAACATAATGAAAATCTATGGATAAAATCCAGATAATAAAAAGGTGTAATTGGGCTCATAAAAAGAAATCATCCATTAATTATCTTCCTTCTGTAAACATATCTAAACCTTCTGGATTGTTTATCTCTATATATTGCCTTAGAAACTGGATATCAAGTCTCCCTCCGGCATCACTATGACAAGACACAGGTGATGAGCCTTACCGCTTTCCCTCTCCCGTGGACAGATACACGACCACACCCCCATCCCCACAGGCACATTTGCCCATTACAGGAACATCCTAATATACAGTGTGGTAACGTTAGTTTTATATTTGACATTCACGACAAACTCATTAAACTCCGTGCTTATAACATTTTCAAGTGAAACCAACTTAGACATGCATGAATATGTTTTCTTATTAAACAATTCAACCATTTGATATTATGAAATCACAACAAATAAGAAATGTTCTTAAAAAATATCCCTTTCATGAAACAAGGATATGTTTGTGGAATTTACAATCTATATGTTTTCAAATAAATATAGTGTAAATGTTTGTAATAATCTAATTCCATTAAACGCAATGACCGTTTGACCTCGAGACATGAAACCAACTGTAAAACACTCAGAATATTATTCTTTATACGGCACAAGACTTATTTTTGGGAGTAAATATTCAGTACTTTGAACAGTGATCTATCTATCTGATTACACAATGGATAGATAGATCGATAGATAGACAGACAGACAGACAGACAGGCAGATAGACAGACAGATAGACAGATACTGTAGATAGATAGATAGATAGATAGACAGACAGATAGATAGACAGATAGATAGACAGACAGACAGATAGATAGACAGACAGATAGACAGACAGACAGACAGACAGACAGACAGACAGATAGAATTACAAGGGCAGTGCACGCGAGACTGGCACAATGTAAACAAGGCTAGAACACATGCGCATTTCCTGATTAATAAATAATAAATATTTAAATATATAAGTCTTAATATTACATTCCTTTTTATCACATTTTAATGGTCATACCTGTTACCTTAATGTGACCTTTATTAGTAAAATTCTTTGTCACTCTCCACCACTGTTTATAAGTTATGTCACATGAACAGAATGTTTAATGAGTCTTTTGGCTTTGTGTTATGCAAGGCTTCTTTTGCCTTTCTTCTTTCCTTCTGTTTACAGTGTGCGCTGTATGTTCAAGTGGATGTATCCATTCTTACAAGGTAATGACCAATTGACCATATTTTTTGAACTTACTGAATCGATAGATTTAATGTTTTTTTTATGTAGCTATGTTTTTTAAGAGTATAAAGTGACTTTACAGGGATTACAATTTTATAGCCAGGATGATTGAATTTCATAAAATTTCATAAAATGTTTTCTACAGTTGAAGTCAAACTTTGCCTTCTGATATCTGGCCTGTACACACTTTGCATACGTCAATACAAAGTTTGTCTTACATGAGACTAATGGGCCTGCTTTGATTATTTGACACTTCTTTTGGGCTATTACTTGGACTCCTTTATCACTGTCTGCAGCTATATTTATAATTCTTCCTCTTTTGTCTGGGAGTCTATGGCAGCCCCTAGCACCATCTTGTAAAAAGTTATGGATTTGGGGTTTAGGTAATCTATACATTTAAGTGCTATGTGCAAAGTGTATGTTAAACTGCTGGTCAGCCAATGCAACAATATAACTGTTGTTATTAATAGAAATACTGAGATCCAACATTCTACAAATGTGCCTTCATGGCAATAAACGCATATCAAATGTGAACAAGGACTATTTACCAGCTGTATAGGGTATAATTATAATGAACACATTGTTTGTCTTTGTGTGTTATATTTCCCCAAATGTGACAATGCCAACATTTCGGAAAGGAAAGGGAGCTGCAAGAGTAGATCTCTGGGGAGTTACTGGAGGTGTAGATGCAGTTGTACTTATTTTCCTGAACACTGAAATTTTACAACAAGACACCTCTATCTCTAGGTCACGCGGTTATTGAGTTTAATAGATTTATAGGGATAACTGAATCTGTATAAAAAGTACTGAATATTTACTCCCAAAAATAAGTCTTGTGCTGTATGAAGAATGATATTCTGAGTGTTTTACAGTTGGTTTCATGTCTCGAGGTCAAATGGTCTTTGAGTTTAATGGAATTAGATTATTACAAACATTTACACCATATTTATTTGAAAATATATAGATTGTTAAATTCCACAAACATATTCTTGTTTCATGAAAGGGATATTTTTAAGAACATTTCATATTTGTTGTTATTTCATAATAACAAATGGTTGAATTGTTTAATTGATTTATAGGGCTAATAAAATGTATATGAAAAAAAAAATCTCTTTTTATTTATTCAGCTTTGTGCTAGCCAAAGAAAACCCATTCATGCATGTCTAAGTTGGTTTCGCTTGAAAATGTTATAGGCACGGAGAGTTTAATGAGTTTTGTCACGAATGTGAAATATAAAACTAATTTTACTGCATGACTCATATACTGGAAAGTTCATATAATCAGTCATTATGCTATTAAACACAGTTTTAGGGTACATGCATTAGTCATTTATATTGTTGCATTTTAATGCAAATAAACTTTGAGAATTTTCTTTGAGAAAATGACAAAATTGAATTATGACTATTTCTAAATGCATTGCAATGACTGTAAAGTATATTATCATTTTTAGAATGGTAAGACAAAATACTGAAAATTAACAGCTAATCAATGCAATGATTAAATTAAAATAAATCGACGCTTGGATCTTGACAGTTCATACGATGCAAGTGATTGGTTCAAATCTTTAAGACAAGTCAATACAGTAGTTCTGTAGACCTACAGTAAATGTCTGAAAGATGTTGATAAATGTTTAACTAAGAAGTTCACAGCTTGCAACAAATAATTTTATAGCAGCTCTCAAGCACCTGTAAAACAGAGTTATGAGAAGAGTTATGCAATAATCGGGGTTATGAGCAATAGATGACATGCATTTATATTGGCCATACAAGGATCTCATGGATATTACTGTAACCTTAAGCTTTTGTTGAAATATTTTTGATGACAAGAGGCTGGCAGCGTTTTCCACCTGTCTATAGGCCTATTTTGTATTTGTCTGAGCAATTGCCACCATGTGGAGACATATAGTGGAGTGTTATGGAGAAAAAACTTGATAGCGTAAGCAATCTAAGCAAAGATCTCCACACTAAAAATGGTCACAGGAACCAGTGGCCCACTTTGTTAAAAATGGAAGGCACCTTATTTAATAGTGTAAAAAAACTAGCGTCTGAAACTCTTAAAAAGTTTTCCCTTTTTGAACCAAATATAAGGGACAGGAGAAGTTTAACCTTCAGAAAAATGTATATTCAATCTCAGGAGGTCAAACTAAATATTATATGAGCCAGTTTAATATATTATTAATTTATTATGATGTATGCAATTTTGTCCAAATACAGTTTTAAACCTTAATTTATGCAATTGTTTCTTTTTTTTTTTTTTACATTTCCAACAGCCTTTAAATAAACATAGAAAAGACCAAATTGTATTTGTTTAAAACTAAGGTACTTTACAAGGTTGGCTAATTTTAGGTAAATAGCTAATTTGATGTAACCTACCTAATCTAATAGTTTTTACAAAAAAACAAAACACAACAACAACAAAAACTGCCAATTAATTTGATTTGTGCCACTGTTTTAAAAAGGTAATGGTAAACCAAGAGCACAATGTAAATGGAATTTTGAAAAGAGCGGGAAAACAAGAGGTATTAAATATAATAATAATAAAAAAGCTTTTGTGTAACCTATTATATAAGTTTAAAATAATTAAAACATCTTCCCTTTATAGTTATTTTACTCAATCCTATGCTGTGTAATATAATCATGAGTGCAAAAACAAAGCTGGCTCATATTTTAACGTTTAACTATTGTCTAATTTGCATAACTGATGGCTACTTTAAGAAAATATTTAGCAGAGATTTATTAAAGATTCTATTAAAATGAAAGGGAGACGTTGGAACGCTCAACAAAGGAGCTCTGAGCGCCCAACGGTCAACGGATGTAGAAAGGAATCCCGCTTAATAGGTAAAAGAGCCAATCAACTTTTAGATACAGACATCACCTGACAATTGACTCTAGAACGCGCATGCGTATTAGCTATTCAAGCAGGTTGAAACTCGTTTTTAGCGTAATACGAGGTAAAGAATCACAATATATGATACCAGTATTGTCAGATTTTTATTGCTGACTGGAAAAATGTTCTTAGATCGTCATTTTGACCAACTGTTTTTGAGATGTTGGTTTTTCTCCGTTCAAGTATATAGGAGCTGGAAATAGCCTCCCGAGAGCGTTTCAAATATGGCCTACAGTGGACGGACTTGCGCCGGCTATGACCGAAATCGTTCACTCATTCACTATTTCCTGAATGAATATAGTGAATGGCAGTGACCGCATTATATCTAAGCAGTGTGTGAACTAACTGAGTGAATTAATTCGGATGCTGACAAATACAACGAGCATCGGAGCTCTGGTGCTGTCACAGAAACAACGTCACATATGAACTTTTAAAATACTTGGGACTTCCTTGTTATTCTTATTAAATAATATATTAATACAATAAATATTCAATATATTTCTCATTTTGAATATATAGTTTAATATAAAGAGTAAACACATATTATCAAATGTTCATTATTGTATTCATTTGTTATAATTTAGAATCGTTAAACTCCTTAAGCTTGGTAGCATTTCTTGGCGCATAGCGCCCTCATCCGACCATAAACAGCACCAAAGAATGATACACAGAATTATCATTTCCACTGTGTGCAGCCTCAAGAGTTAAAATAATATCACCTCAGTTAATTATTTAGTAAATAAAGAATTCTTCAGTTTAATGGCAAAGTTCTGTATAATATATATATATATATATATATATATATATATATATATATATATATATATATATATATATATATATATATATATATATATATATATACTGTCGCGGACACCCAAAATAGTGCACTATATAGTGGTCAGGGTTGGAGGGTTACTTTTTAAACGTATTCCACTACAGCTTACAGAATACATGCTGTAAATTTATTATATATTTTTTTTTTAATGTATTCCGTTAGATTACTCAAGGCTAGTAACATATTCTAAATACTTTGGATTACTTCTTCAGCACTGGTTGATTTTTTCACTTGTTTTGACCATAAAAACTTACTGCCAGTAGGGCTACAGTAAGACAAAATATGCATGTTAAAAATAAATTTTCTTGATAAAAAAAAACATGATCGTGCCTGGTAACATGTGCGTGTAAAATGGATGGAAATAGCATTTTAGTTTGACGTAAAAAGCTGACCATTTAAACAAGGTTTATTTCTATTTCTTCTGCAAACTTACTCCAAACGTATTTCTCTGTCTGCTCGTATGAATGTAACACATCATAAGAAAGTGTTTCACCGCTGTTCAAATGCACTTTGGATCACATCATTTATATGTAGGTCTATAAATGTTTTCCATCTGAAAGGACTAAATATGGAATTAAATGCAAAGCAGCCTAATCTCTTCAGTAATCAAAATACTTTTTGAATGTAACTGTATTTTAATTACCAATGATTTAAATTGTAACTGTAGTGGAATACAGTTACTAATATTTAGTATTTTAAATACGTAATCCCGTTACATGTATTCCGTTATTCTCCAACCCTAATAGTGGGTAGGGGCAGTTTCAGACACAGGTACTTCTTCTCACACTGGATCACATCTTATGACGTCACCAGCTGTAGGTGCGCAACATGACACTGTGTGTCAGCGACATGAAGCACCGACTTGTCTGACCAGGGCTGCGTTCCACTTAACCTTTAAAATACATTGGCTTACTTAAGCACTTCCCCTCATGGGAATCCCCTTAGTTTCACTTAGTTCAGTGAGCGATGGAAGTTTCTGCTGACAGACCCTCGACAGAAGCAGCGAGCCTACTCTAATGTACGCCTGAGGCAGCTGTATATCCCACAATGCACCTTGATTGTGACATGACAGAAGATCGCACTTCACCAAACCCCACCCCAAACAACTCTAATGTATGATGGAGGTGAAGTTAGGTCAATTAAGCAGTTTAGAAAAGGTATATTGTGATTTAACAGAATAATACTTGTAACTACTTTAAACTGTTTATCGTCTAATCATTCATTGTTATATTACCATATTCGTTTTTGTATAGCTTGATTAATCCTTTCTAACAATTAAATCTAATAATAAAAAAACATATGAGATTTATACATAAGCGGGCCGGACTGGCCATCGGGAGCACCGGGACAATTCCCACTGGCCTGGCAACTAAGTTGGCCTGCTGCCAGCCAGCGTTTTTTTTATTTTTTAATTATTATTATTTTATATTACTACCTTTACCAGTGATCATTTTTGAATTCGTCATTCAATAAAATTATTATTAATATTAATGACAATAAAAAAAAATAAAATCATGAATCTGTTAGTCTTAACTGGCAAGGCTACAATTCGACTTTATGCCTCAGACAAACGGTTAAACAGAAAATGCGAGCAGCACCCGATGATGGAGAGAAAACGGCCAGGTGGAGCAGAGAGGGAAAGGACAAAAAAAAAAGAAAGCACTCCAAGAAGAAGCAGCAACATGTTGCAAAATTACTGACCTGTTCAGGGCTTCAAGTGCTGTAAATACTGTACTTTTTTCTTCGTTAACTTAGGTCATCATCCGATCATTCGATTATTCCATTTAATCTGGCAAACCAAAAACGAAATAACGAATCAATGTTTTGTTTTTCTGTTTTTCTGTATGAACCAAATATGAAAATTTTCGTTCGTTTGATTGCTTTCAGCTCGAAACGGTAAATATAATAAACAAGGAAACCAAAACGAAATAATGGGTCGAATATACGTTGTCTTTATTTTTCTTTATTTGTTTTCCTATTTCCCACGGTGGAATCAATTCTGTTTCGCGCATGCGCAGTGGATAGTTTCAAAGGAGTAGGTCGCTGAGCGCCAAAAGCGTAGGGTTCGGTCCCAGTTGGTCAAACTTTCCAGTTCAAATGGCACTCGAACCATACATGTCTTTTATTGAGGACATGTTTATGAATGGATATCATGAGATCTCAGTAAAGATGCAAGAAATGGGTGTCCGTGGAAGCTCTGAGATCAGCATCCGGAGACTACTTGCCAAGCATAATATGCGGAGAAAAGGACACACGTCTGATTCAGACCTTGACATTGCTGTCTCTCGAGCAATAAATGAGGTAACGTTACGCGATATAAAAAAAAGTAAAACATGTTGCATACTAAACTAGGGTGACCAACAGTCCTGTTTTCCCAGGACATGTCCTGTTTTCACGTCCTGTCCTGGCCGTCCTGGCTGTTTTTTATAAAGTGATGAAAATGTCCTGGTTTTCAAAAAACTGCTGGGAAAGATCAGCTCTACAGCCAAATATAGATGGGCAAACAAGGAGGATGAGGAAAAAAAACAGGATAAAGAGGAAGAAAACTAAAGATATAAATATATTTTGTTAGTTCGTTTTTGTAAGTTTGTGAGAGCTATTTTTGTTCAATTTGGAGGTATTTCTTTTAGTCATTTATTATTTATATATTTATTTTTCTAATACAGAAGAGACATTATTTCATTCATTATTTTTGAAACCTGTCATAATAAAACATGTTGAGTAACCTCTGAGAAGCCTATCTGAATTTGTGTCTTGTAATATAACAATTTTCTATCCATACAGAGGAGGCATAGCCTACTTTAAATGTATTGAAATTAATAAGGCATCTTTGAGTAAACTTCGAGTATCATTTGAGTATCTGTTTGCCGGGCCGAGTGTCCTGGTATTTGGTAATCAAAATATGGTCACCCATACTAGACCTATCACTAGTCTACGTGATACGCAGGTAGCCTATACGATATATACCCACAAGGAACGGTCAGATATTTTCGTATACCCACTTAAAATAGTGAGCTGATACGTAACAACATTGTTTTTTTGCAACAGAACAACAGAACTTTCACGCGTTCATTCATAAATTCACCCCGTCTGGGTTGCGAAGCACTGAACTGACGTTTTCGGCTTCGTGTATGTGTGTGTGTGTGTGTGT
Organism: Xyrauchen texanus; assembly: GCF_025860055.1. Taxonomy (NCBI): domain Eukaryota; kingdom Metazoa; phylum Chordata; class Actinopteri; order Cypriniformes; family Catostomidae; genus Xyrauchen; species Xyrauchen texanus. The sequence goes on from NC_068303.1 coordinate 6,964,146, forward strand.
GTGTGTGTGTGTGTGTGTGTGTGTATGTGTGAGCGTGTATTTATCACTTTGTGGGGACCAAATGTCCCCATAAGGATAGTAAAACCCGAAATTTTTGACCTTGTGGGGACATTTTGTCGGTCCCCATGAGGAAAACAGCTTATAAATCATTCTAAATTATGTTTTTTGAAAATGTAAAAATGCAGAAAGTTTTCTGTGAGGGTTAGGTTTAGGGGTAGGTTTAGGTTTAGGGGATAGAATATAAAGTTTGTACAGTATAAAAACCATTATGTCTATGGAAAGTCCCCATAAAACATGGAAACACAACATGTGTGTGTGTGTGTGTGTGTGTGTGTGTGTGTGTGTGTGTGTGTGTGTGTGAGTGTAGTAGTACTAGTAGTAGAAGAAGAAGAAGAAGTAGTAGTAACAGTTCCTGGAAGCTTGCTCATTCAGTTGATACAGTACATAACCTCAGTTTGACAATGGTTTTGGACGATAAATGTGCTTGAGATGATGTGGACACTTTTTGTGTCCTCACTGTTAATAATATTCCATAATGAATGAGTGTTGGTGACATAACTGCACATAGGCCTATGTTCATTGTTACTGCTACTGATAAGCCTCAGCTTTCAATTATTGTTAATAATAGTTGCAACTTGCACTCTTAAATGTGCAATGAAAATTGCCAGCTGATAAAATCTGTGCTCCAGGGACCAGATTCATAAAACATCCAAGGCTTCATTTTGCGCCTAGTGCCATTTGAACTGGAAAGTTTGACCAACTGGGACCGAACCCTACGCTTTTGGCGCTCAGCGACCTACTCCTTTGAAACTATCCACTGCGCATGCGCGAAACAGAATTGATTCCACCGTGGGAAATAGGAAAACAAATAAAGAAAAATAAAGACAACGTATATTCGACCCATTATTTCGTTTTGGTTTCCTTGTTTATTATATTTCCCGTTTCGAGCTGAAAGCAATCAAACGAACGAAAATTTTCACATTTGGTTCATACAGAAAAACAGAAAAACAAAACATTGATTCGTTATTTCGTTTTTGGTTTGCCAGATTAAATGGAATAATCGAATAGGCCTGATCGGATGATACACGGACCTACCCGGATCTGTAAAAAATCTAATTGTTGTTTTTTTATTTATAACACATGATTTAGTTTAACATAACACAACTAAGGGAGCTGTTTTGCTGAATATTATCTCGATTGAAAATGTTACATTGAATTTATTGTTCAATAAACAAGTAGCGTAGTTAATATTTATTATTAAGTTACTTACATTTTAGACACAAACCATATTAACTGTTTTTGTTCTATTTCACCAACTAAAATAGTTCCAAAGGAAAGCTACAGCAGCGCAGTGTTTTGTTACTGAATGATTCAGCGTTTTGAACGAATCTTTTGTATTAATGACTCACTAATTAAGACGGCCACTTGCCGCCACCTATTAGCGGTTTAGTTTAATGTTTAAGTATTGCATTTTTTTTTATTCAAACATTTATTTAAAACATCAATCTCATAACATTATTTATTGTAGTTGTAATTGCAGTGCACATTTTTTAATTTGATGGGTAATAGTCCTATAGTGTCTTATTATTATAACTGAATTTATTGATCAAATGTAAGAATATGACATGAAAGATGATGCATACATTTAATAAGGTAATACAAATTTCCTTTTTTTTTTTTTTTTTATCAAATGAAGGTGGAGACAGCCAACCTAGCACTAGCTGTGGTGCAATGATCACACATCAGATTCAGCCAGGGAGTGAGATGACAGGTAGAAGCAAAATAAGAAAATAAAAAAATTAACATATTGTATGAAATATAGTGTTGCTAAATGTTGGATATTTAAACTGTGCAATATGTTGCCATATCCTGCTGTCTAAATACAACCTTCTCACTGATTCCTATCATGTCATTGGACTGGGCTACACATTTTTGTTGACATTGTCTGTGACACAAGTAGCCTGTGAAAGAAGCTTCTCCACACTGAAGCTTGTGAAGAACAGACTTAGGACCTCTATTAATCAGGAACACCTTGAGGCTTTCATGTTAATGTCAACAGAGAGGGAGATACTTGTTGGAACTGACATTGACAACATTATTGATAAAGTTGCTGAGATCAGCGAAGTCTTACGCAACCTGCTGACCTTCTAAGCTAACATTTTTGTTTAACCTCTCTTCTGCAGTTTATATACACTTATGAGTGAGAAGTAGAGAGGCAGAAACAGCTTTGGACTTCTAGAGTAAATGCTTGTATGTACGTTATGTGCAGACACATTTGATATTAGGACTGCTTTACTTCTAGGTTGGTTGTTTATGTTTTTATGTTATGGTCATACTGTGAAATAAATGTAATTTAGGGGGAAAAAAAACAAGGTTGTCTGTGTTTCTAAATTTTATTTGGGTGCATAGGATGGCCTGGATGGGTGTAGGATTTCCCGGCCTGAAATTGTGTCCCAGTCCAGCCCTGTACATAAGCCTCTGAAATTACAACTAAACTTTACCCAAATTTGTGCTTGCATAAATATCCGAAAATGTTGTTTTCTCTGGTGCAAAAATCACGTAATAATTCCACAAATTTACATCAGACTTCAACGTGCTTTAAGTGATTAAGTATTAAGGGTGTTCCAGTTAGACCCATTGCACATCTTCCCGCCAGTAGTAGGCACTCACGCAACTTAAGCAATGACGTATCCGAGTCCGTACACCCTGGCCTCTTTAGACAATCTGTACTCTCACCTGACAAACACCAGCATCAGTAAGTTTGGATTGTGCTACACTATGGATAAAGAATGAGTGGGGCGTGGATGCAAGTGGACAATGAGAAAATTCCACTTATATCTTCACAACAAAGGCATTAATGAATGTCTCTTGTGGCGTAGGATCAGTAATATAGCCATGTTGACTTTTCTCACAGCTGCTCCTTCAGTTCCCTCCAGCCTTAACTGTCTGGAACTGTTGGGGTTTGACATTCTCATTGACGCCAGATTCAAGTTGTGGCTTTTAGAGGTGAACTACAGTCCCGCACTTCCATTGGATCGTCTTGCAGACATTACAGTCAAGAAAGGGTTGATCAATGACATCATCGACCTGATGGACTACTGTATAGTATAACAGAGATTTTCAGACAGAAGGAATACTTCAGGAAGAGATTTACGTGGACATGCTGTTCAGGCACATAATATGTACACTTTGAAAGACAGATAACTATAAAATGATGTGTGTATAATTTGATTTACTGCAAATAAAACTAAAATAAAGACCCTCAGACACAAAATTATAAAATGAAGACATTTTTACTAAACTCACTTTTACTAAAAACAGTTTTTTCAAAAATAGCCCTGTGTGTCACGATTCCCTTGTTGTCTGCCCTGGGTTACCTTGTCTTGTTTTACCTTTGCCCCTTTGTTTACCATTTTGTCCCTTGTTTACTCCTTAGGTTTCACTTTTGTCCCTTGTTTCACTCCATACTCTCCTTGTCAGCTTCGTGTTCATTGTTCATTGTTTTCACCTGTCCCTCGTTAGTTTGCTTTTGATTTCTGTTTGTTCCCTGTGTATTTAAGCCCTGCTTTTTGTTCACTCCTTGTCTTTCGTTGAATGTTGTTCAAGCCTGGTGTGTGTTCCTTGCCTGAGTTCTTAGTTTATGTTTGTTACCCCATCGAGGGTTTTTCCTTTGTGTTTGTTTTGTATATATTGTTCGTTTAATAAAGAAGCCTGCAGTTAGATCCGCATCTCCTCGTCTCCTTGCTGCCTCATTCTTAACACTGTGCAACATTACTGAAACTGTCTAGAATTTTGGAAGGTCTAGAGGGTTAAATTTGGCATGTACAGAATGATATTACAGTTGAAGTCGGACATTTACCTACACTTGTAAAATCCACTCCATAGATTTCATTTTAGCAAACTATAGTTTTGGCAAGTTGTTTAGGACATCTACTTTGTGCATGACATGAGTAATTTTCCAACAATTATTTACAGATAGATTGAATCGCAATTCCAGTGGGTCAGAAGTTTACATACACTGAGTTAACTGTGCCTTTAAGCAGCTTGGAAAATTCCAGAAAATGATGTCAAGAATTTAGGCAATTAGTGTATTTGATTATTGTGTGATTTGTTACTAAATAAAGCATAAAAAAAGACTTTAGGCAATTAGCTTCTGATAAGCTAATTGGCTAATTAGAGTCAATTGAAGGTGTACCTGTGGATGTATTTTAATCAACCTTCAAACTCACTGCCTCTTTGCTTGACATGGGAAAATCAAAAGAAATCAGCCAAGACCTCAGAAAAAAAAACTGTGGACATCTACAAGTCTGGTTCATCCTTATGGAGCAATTTCCAAATGCCTGAAGGTACCACGTTCATCTGTACAAACAATAGTATGAAAGTATAAACACCATCGGACCACGCAGCCATCACACAGCTCAGAAAGGAGATGCATTCTGTCATAAAAAAAGCCAGACTACAGTTTGCAAGTGCACATGGAGACAAAGATCTTACTTTATGGAGAAATGTCCTCTGGTCTGATGAAACAAAAATTAAACTTTTGGCCATAATGACCATCATTATGTTTGGAAGAAATAGGGTGAGGATTGCAAGCCGAAGAACACCATCCCAACTGTGAAGCATGGAGGTGGCAGCATCATGTTGTGGGGGTGCTTTGCTGCAGGAGGGACTGGTGCACTTCACAAAATAGATGGCTTCATGAGGAAGGAAAATTATGTGTATATATTGAAGCAAGATCTTAAGACATCAGCCAGGAAGTTAAAGCTTGGTCACAAATGGGTCTTCCAAATGGACAATGACCCCAAGCATACCTCCAAAGTTGTGGAAAAATGGATTAAAGACAACAAAGTTAAGGTATTGAAGTGGCGATTGCAAAGCCCTGACTTCAATCCAATTGAAAATTTCTGGGCAGAACTGAAAAAGCATATGCAGGCAAGGAGGTCTAAAAACCTTACCCAGTTACACCAGTTCTGTCTGGAGGAATGGTCCAAAATTCCAGCAACTTATTGTGAGAAACTTGTGGAAGGGTACCCAAAACGTTTGACCCAAGTTAAACAATTTAAAGGCAATGCTACCAAATACTAACAAAGTATATGTTAACTACTGGCACTGGGAATGCAATGAAAGAAATACAAGCTGAAATAATTCATTCTCTCTACTATTATTCTGACATTTCACATTCTTAAAATAAAGTAGTGATTCTAACTGACCTAAGACAGGGAATGTTTTCTACGATTAAATGTCAGGAATTGTGAAAAACTGAGTTCAAATGTATTTGGCTAAGGTGTATGTAAACTTCTGACTTAAACTCTAAGTGCATTGAGCTATTAACAATTTTAACTTTATACAGTACCTGCTCTCATCTACTATTTTAGGACATTTTTTCCCTCAACTGAAACCAGAGTTGCAGGGTAGTAAACTGTTAGCACTAGGTCAGAGGGTCACATGTCTTCACCTGTATCAGATGTGTTCGTACCGAGAGAGACGTTTCACACTGTTATAAAAAATAGGCTGCTCTTTGCAACATGAGAAACTTGCTGACAATATATGTAAGAATAAAAAGGCTAATTGTTCCATACAGTGTATTTATTTATTCAGTTCAAACATAGTACAGACTATGATGATTCAGGCAAGTTGAAATCATAATTAAAAACTTTAAAATGCACTGGTGCTTCTTAAATGAAGCTTATGTACATTTGTCTATACTAGACACTATGATATTTATGCATTTTGCATTCTACTGTCTATATACTAAAATCAATTGGTTCCATAGAATTTTTCTTAACTTTACATTCTACAGTAGTTACTAAAAGTACACTTTACGTACTAGTGCTTCTTAAATATGGCTTATGTGTATTTGTCTACTATACTAGACACTATACACTCATTGAGCACTTTATTAGGAACACCTATACATCTACTTATTCATGCAACTAATCTAATAATAAAATCATGTTGCAGCAGTATAATGCATAAAATCATGCAGATACAGGTCAGGAGCTTCAGTTAATATTCACCTTAACCATTAGAATGGGGAAAAATTTATTTCAGTGGGCACTTTATTAGGGCACTTTATTAGGACCATAGTGTTCCTAATAAAGTGCTCAGTGAGTGTACTTTATATGCATTATTTAGCATACTATAGAAGATAAAATCAATTGGTATAATTGAAATTATCTAAACCATACACTCTATAATAGTTACTAATGTTATGTTGGTAATGTATTTTTTTTAAAAAATACAAAAAATAATCATATAAATACATTGAAAAGGGTTTTAAGAAGTTCACTTTTTGTCCATTATAATGATGCCTTCATTGTTCTTTATGCAAACCCTCCCAGATGAGAACTTTGTCTCTTGCCTCCCATTTGCGTAGACAGTTTTTACAGTACCATCCGCATACATCCTCCGCTTGTACTGTAAAGTATGGATTTCCCTCTGCCCATTAGTAAACTCCACCATCTTTTCCCCGTGTCTGTGTACAGTGCATAGTAAGGGGGTTATCAAAACAAAGTAAAACAGAAAAAAAAGAATAATAAAAAAATCTTACTGTACTTTGTTATCTTGACAACAGTTCCATCTGGAAAAATGCTTTCCTCTCGACCATCATTGTAGAGAACCTTGACTGTGCCATCAGGGAAGGCTATTTCCCTAGTGCCATCAGGATGGTGTTTTTCTGTGGAAAATAAGAGACATTTAAACACACTGCACATCCCCGGTCCAAATTCTCAGTAAATTTATGTGAAAAAGGGCATCATTGAATGATTTTGTTCTAACCTCTTTGGTTGTTTGGAAATTGTACAACTTCCAAACCAGATGGATAAGTTGAGTGTGTGGTTTGAGCATCACAATAGTAGTATATCTAAAAGGATAATATTAAAGAGGTAATTTGTTGTAACTACAGGCCAAAAGCCAAACAATCACCCTAAAGCCAGAAGAAAAACTGCCTTGGGACTATTATGTAGTCCATTTAAAGACCTATACAACTGAAAGTCAGAAATTCAAGAAAAGGTGTGGCACACTCTTATAATTACAAGAAACAAAAAACTACATTTTGGGCCTGTAGGAACATGTTACTGTTCTAGTGAATGGCACGCAGCAGAAACGTCGGGAATACCTTTGACTTTGATGTTCTGTAAAGAATTGATGACACGTACCACAGTCCCATCAGCCAGTATGCGCTTAACATCTCCATTGAAAAAGGTAACAGTGACAGACTTGTCAACACCGATCTCCTTCTTTGTTCCATTGCGAAATGTGATAATACGACATCCATTCAATAAAAGACGTTCTACCTGGGAGAACGTACAGCATTTTGAGGACAAACATACATTCAAAGTACATTCGACAAAGCTGGTGCCATTTGTGTACAGTACATATAAATGTATTTAAAATTGTGTAAACATTACCTTTTTCAGATAAGCATGTAGTTTCGTAACCTTAAGATCAAGGCTTTAGTAATTAAACTTAATTTAATATTGTAAGACTGTTCATTCTGTTACCATCAACCCTGTTTCCTTAATAAAGGCATAATTACAACATAGTGTTTACTAAAATTAGGGCTGTCAATCGATTACATTTTTATTCAAAGTAATCACATGAAATGCCCATTAATTAATCAAATTATGTATATATCAATATTTGCTGAGAAAGCCCCCATATAAGGGTAATTCAATGAAATACACACTTTTTTGTGTGTGGTGAATATAGCAGAAAAGATGAATTACTTCCTACATTGAATAAGTTAAATCATGAACTTGAAAATATTAAGTAAATTCTACATTCAAACATTTACATTTACATTTATTCATATGGCAGACGCTTTTATCCAAAGCGACTTACAAAAGAGGAAGAACATCAGCGAATCATCTTAGGGAGACAGTGGTACAAAAAGTGCCATATTACAAAGTTTCACTATCATCAGAATAGTACACCAAACAGATTTAAGTGCAACAAGAAACGTAAATAATATTATTATTTTTTTTTTTATTTTTATTTTTTTTTATTTTTTTTATGTGACCGGTTAAGTGCTTTTGGAAAAGATGTGTTTTTAGCCGTTTTTTGAAGATAGAGAGTGAGTTAGCCTCCCGGATTGAGTTGGGAAGGTCATTCCACCACCGTGGTATGATGAAACTGAAAGTCCGGGAAAGTGTTTTGGTGCCTCTTTGTTTTGGTACGACAAGGCGACGTTCTTTAGCCGACCGCAGGCTTCTGGTGGGAACGTAGCTCTGCATAAATGTTTTTAGGTATGCTGGAGCAGACCCAGTGACTGTTTTATATGCCAGCAAACATGTATAAATGAATGCTCTAGCTTATTAATAAATATCATGTATGATTGTTTGATATCTTTACAAAGTGTGTCATCATGCATCAATCCGAAAGCAGAAAAACTTGTCACATTGACTGGCTTATCAATAAAATTCACCGGTAAATAAAATAAATAAAAAAAAATGTAAAAACATTTTAAAATAAAATATTCCCAGTATGCGCTGGGCTTGAATAATTAATGAGCTTGCATGATTTAATTATTTGCAAGTATATTTACACTGTTTTATTGTTTTGTTTTGTGCAGTCTGAAGTTCATTTTCTACTCAAATTTAACCATTCATGATCCAAAAAACGATCTGTTGATTGATTCCATCATTGTGTTTTGTGCACCAGGTGTTGAGGTCTGCGTGCACAGCTCTAAATCTTATTTCTGTAGTCAGTAATGCAAGGTGATGTTGTCTCTGTATAGCATGCATTAAGCTTTCTGTGGGAGGCTTCCGTGTGTAATGTGGTAAACTTGTGTTAGTTAGGAAAGTTCAAAATGTGACATAATTTGACTGTTTATTTAAGTACCATGTAAAATACATTTGTAAGTAAAAGTTACTGTATTTACTCAAATGTTTAAGTTCAATTTACTCATTTTAATCAATATTATGTCATGAATTTAGGTAGATTTTATTTAATTTATACCATTAAGATCAGGGTTGTAAAGTAACAAATTACAAATACTCATGTTACTGTAATTAACTACTTTTTCCCAAGAATTTTACTTTTTAAAGTACTTTAAAATGGTATACTTTTACTTTTACTTGTGTACATTTTAAGTGCTGTAACTGTACTTTTAATGCACTATTTTCCCACCGTCTGTGTTCGCTACTTCCCTGTCCTGATTTTAGTTTTATCTATCAACTTGATTGGTTAGGGAGAGTCTCGTGACTCCCGTCAAATCAAATCACATGTAAAAACTTGAACGCCAGCTGCAGATCTGGCACCAACTGTGGTGGATGCCTCAAGCATCTGAACATAACCGGCCGCACCTGGAAGGGCTTTTCGCAGTGAAAAAGGACAATTGCTTGATCATGTCGTGTGAGTTTAACTTGCTCAAGCCAGATATCATCATTAATCCTGCCATTAATTTGAAGAAACACATTGAGGTAAATTTCATATTTCTGCTTACTAGATTCTGTGTGTCTATAATGTAGCCTGTAAATTAGCTTTCTATCACTGAGATTATCGGGCTGCTGTGAGAGATTAATTCAATGTTATCAATAGGGCAATAAAATTATCTTGATGTTAATCTAAAAAAAAAAAAAAAGAGAGATTGATATCGATAATAAACTTTTGAGTATTTTTTTATATTTAGCCAATCTTATACATCTAGAACAGGGGTGTTCATTACATCAATCGCAATGGCAAGACAACCACTGGTTGGTTTATCTATATAAAATATAAAAGATTGACTTTTTATTTCCTGACATCTGTCGCTGCATGCAGTTTGATTGACAGGCGCTAATTTTTTAGCTCTATTGCGGGTTCGTGCCAAAACGATCACTTTATATAAGAAATAGACTTTATAATTCTGCCAATGCCTGTTTTAATGAGGCATTAATATAAACGCAGTCGGTTTGGTCGAAAGTGAACGTATGTTGTTGGACATATCAAATGTTGAACTTGAAGTGTACATGGAACTGAATTGAGCACTGTCTAGTAGGCTTGTCATATAAAGGCTATTGATCAAACAACGATAACAAGGAAACAAGAAAACCACTCACTACTTTTGGCCGAATAACTTTAGTAGCTTTAAAAGTTTTAATGTCATAGAATAAATGTATTAATAATATTTTAAATAATATTTTATTTTTTATAATACCGACCCCTTATGTAGAGTGTTAATTTGTAAATAAATTACCAGGAATGTAGAGATGATAAAATAATGTATAATTATGCTTAGCCTTTATCATGTTTTTTCTAATGCCTGATAGAAAAGTATCAACACTTGCAGAGCAATACTTCAGCAGAACATTCCACCAGTCACAAACTTCAGAAAATTGTGCATCATGCATTAGAATGAGAACACAGCTATTCCTGGGCTTAAAAATACAAGAAATAAATCAATGTGGAACACTGCATCTCAAAAGCAGGACAATGTGGCCACCCATATTATGCTCCAAAAAGCACATAAAAGCATCATAAAAGTAATACATACAACTCCAGTGGTTTAATCCATGACTTCAGAAATTATATAATAGGTGTGGGTGAGAAACAGATCAATATTTAAGTCCATTTTTGCTAGAAATTCTCCACCCTACCCAGTAGATGGCGATATGCATGAAGAATGTGAATCACCAAAAACAAAAGAAGAAGAATAAAATGAAAGTTAAACTGGAGATTGACTGAGCAGGGAGGAGAATTTCTAGCATAAATTGAATTAAATATTGATCTGTTTCTCACACCTATCATATCTCTTCAGAAGACATGGATTTAACAACTGGAGGCACATGGATTAGGCTACTTTTATGCTGACTAATGTGATTTTTTCAAAATTTTGGCATCCATTTACTTGCATTGTATGGACCAAAAGAGCTGAAATATTCTTCTAAAAATCCTATTTTTGTTCTGCTGATGAAAGAAAGTCATACACATCCATGATGGCATAAAGGTGAGTAAATAATGAGAGAATAAAAGTTTTTGTGTGAATTATTCCTTTAATTGGCCCCTGTACCAATGAACTGCTCTACCGCATCTATTGTGCCAAGTGACCCTGCTTTTTTATTTTTTTATGTTTGTTTTGCATTTCTTGCATTATTTTGAACATGTTTTTTGCACAACAATAACTCAACAATAATTTCTACAGAAATTTAGACTCTTAGAATATATATTTTTTTCATTTTATATTTCATAATTTAATATTTTCATTTCTGTAATCATGTTACCCTTTTATATAATTTTTTTAAAATTAGATTCATGTAGTGTTTATAATATCATAGATAAGTGATGAATTTTAAAAGTTTTTAAAAAACCCAAATACCTATATTTTTAACCTATATTCTGACAAACAGCCATAAAAGGGATGTAAATTACGGTATGTGTGCTATTTCAGAGTTTTTATTATATAGGGGCATAGATTTTGCAGCTCAGTACTCAATACTCACTATTATGAGTACTTTTAAATGAGCAACTCTTTTACACTTACTTGAGTAGTTTTTAGGACAGGTACTTTTACTCTACTCAAACTACATTTTTTAAGAAGTAACAACTTCTACTTGAGTATTATTATTTTTCAGTACTCTTTCAACACCTGATTAAGATTTACTGTGTGAAAAAAACATGCTAAATAAATATTAAGTAAATCTTGCTTGTAATTTTTTTCAGTGTAATTAAATAAAATATATGTATAATTCCAATTATTAAAATACATACTTTTTAAAATTAATTTAGCTTGAGATGGTTCTATGCAATTTATTAACAATTAAAAAGTATTTGTCTGTTTCATAGAATGACCCAGTTACTGTAATAAAATGCAAAACGTCTTCCTTACCCTTCCGTCTGGATAGAGTATTTCCTGCCTTTTGTTATCTTTTCTGTCTTGAGGTGATATTTGTGCATCACTGCAGTCAGCATTATGGTTAAACAAACTTCCCTGAAAACACAACAGTCATTATGATACTATGTGGTATTACGCATGGTTGTGATTGAACAATAGTGTGACGAGGAGGAGGGCGTGGCCAGGCCATAATGGTGCATGGCTGACACTGAAGAAAAGGGAGCCAGAGGCGCCAGTTCGAGAGAGAGAGAGATGCACGGGGACACGCTGCATGTGTGTCTGTGTCCATACTGTATGTTTTATGTTGTTTTAAGTTCATTTATATTATTAAAGTTTATGTTGACTGTTCAGCCAGTTCCAGCCTCCTCCTTTCCCGTTCTGTACTGTTACAAATAGAAACAGTGGACTATTTCGTCATAAAAAGCCATACAATGAAATACAATAGAATGCTTGGTTTTGTTAAAGGAATAGCTCACCCAAAAATGAAATTCAGTCATTTACTTACCCTCATGTTCAAAACCCATGTGCCTTTCTTTTTTCCATGGAGGACAATAGGAGAAGTTAAGCAGAAAGTCTTGGGTGCTCTTGGAATGGAAAAGAGCACCTGGGATATTCTTCTAAACTTCTGTTGCGTTCATAAGGTTGAGTAAATTATGACAACATTTTCATTTTTGGGTGAACAAAATGAAATGTAAATACCTTTTTGTCTTGTGTAATCATGGCATTATTTCCTTGGCTGTCAAGCCCAGTGGAATATGTAGAATTCTTACCTTTTGAAAAATATGAGCAACATTCAATACACTACACAAGACATGACAAGTTGAACACTACGTGTGTTATAATTCCATTATTTACGTAAGCTTAAGGCGATGAAATCTTGTATATCGACTGATGGGAAAAGGTGAACATAAGAACACAAACTTACTAAAAGTGTTGGCTGAACAGTCTGCAATCTTCTTAGCTTTGGAAACAGAGCGTCCATTTGGCTTTCCATTAAAGGTTTAGAAGAAATGAAAATTATCATAAATACAACTGTAAAAGACACTGAAATCAAACAATTTCAACACTGTGCAAAAATTAAGAAATAGAGATGTATGCTTATGCATTTCACAATGTCATGCACACTGATTGGATAAAGAAAATGTGTGAAAAAATCCTCGGCATGGTCTCTGTGTGCCATTTATGTTGAATATTTATTTGTGTTCATTAATTATGAACAGGGCAAACAACTCCAATATAAAATCAGGATCTAACCCTTACATTATATGAAATGGAAAAGAGTAGATTCATTGCACAGGTATGAATAAATTATGAATAGTCCAGTCAATAATCTGACAATGGGCTTTGAAAGCCACCATAAATTATTTCTGGAGAGCTAAAAGTTTTCAAATAAATACTAACCATATGTTCTGATAGTGTGTCCCTCTTATGGTCACAGGGTTTGTTAAAGGCAGGGGTTACACTCCTTACATGAGGGGTCCTCTGTGTTTCCTCTCTGCTCTTCTTACACTGGAATACAACATGGGGGTACATTATTGAATAATCAGTATCTCTTTCTTGGATAAAGAGAACGGCATAAAGCTTATACAAACCACAGGCTTGACTTTTACTCTGAGCAACATAACTGGTATGTTTCAATATTTAGATCCATGAGATATTTAGATTAACATCATTTCAATTAGATTTGAAGAACTAGGTTTTGCAGAAAATGTGAGTTGTACTTGCCCCATACTGGGGTGTTCTGGGTGGTTCTCACCTTTTACATGATATGCACATTTACATATATTAATTTAGCAGATGTTATTATCCAAAGCAATTCATCATAAGGCGGCAATAATAGAAGTATTTCAAGGTATACAACTTTTAGTGTAGGCTATATGAAAGATACATATACATAATAAATCATCCACTGACAGCTAAAGTAAATAGTTTTTGTCCTTTGATAATGATTTACGTCGAATTTAATGGAAAACTATGCAAATTGCGCTCCGTAGCACTGCAGAATTTTGATGCTGAGTGTAGAAAATAATTGTAAAATTTTTTAGAAAGTGCCATGTTGTCCAACAAACGCAATATTTTCGAAAAGAAAAGAATATTGTGCAAAGCCTTATTTATATCTGAAAATTCCTGATATTTATCGATAATCATCAGGAAAATCTTCAGATTATCAATGCATAAAAAACGCATTGATCCCAAGCCTTGAATTTATGGAAAATATCTTAAAAGCACTGGTGAACTAATCACAACTAACTGTGTGACGACTTGGACAAGGGAGTTCAGTGTGCCTAAGCTAGAAAGTTCATACTTAAACAGGCAATTTTCTGCAAGCAATTTAAATCCTAACATGGGTAAACATTGACTGAATAATGCAATTGCTCTCACTCTATTGACTAATCCAGTTTGAGGACCAGACAAACCAGAGCTCTGGTGTGATATCTCATTCACATTAAGCTTGCTGTGAAGCTCCTGGTTCTCTCTGGTGAGGGCTTTCACACGGCTTTGCAGGAGACTGCTGATCTGTAACCAGTGAGCTTCCTTGTCCATCAACTGCTGGTTCAGAGATACGATCTGCTGTCTTAGGTCCTGAATGCAAAAAGACATGCGCTTACAGTACAAGTGCATATGCCACACAGATGGAGAAAAAAAACTGCATATAAAGGCATACTGCAACCTTAACTGTTTTAGGATAAAGCGATATTCTAAAATATAAAGAAAAGTAGGGTGGTGGGTCTTTCCAGGGTCTTACATGAAGACAAAGAAACTTAGTAGCTTTGGCTACTGACTGTGTCTTGTTGATTCTACCTGAGATTCATGAACATCAGATGCGTCCTCCTTATGCCTGGACAAAGGTCTGTAGCCATGCTCACCATTAAAACAATACTGTCCCATCTCCGCCCTAGTCAAATTCAGTTAAATGTTAAATATATTTCAGAATAAACACAACTTCCCATCTCTCTCTCTCTCTCTCTCTCTCTCTCTCTCTCTCTCTCTCTCTCTCTGAAAATAGTGTTCAAATCAAATCACACATAGTAACAATAACCTTTTGGAAAATTGTACATACTCATACTGAAGGAATCTTTAGAGAAGGCATTTTTTACCCAAGTGAAACCTGTTATTTCTGCACAACTAGGGAATTGCAAAAATAATCACTGTTCTTACACAGATCCCCAAAAATTGTAATGTTCTATTGGTTGAACAAACAGATTGCACTGCCCAAAAATTATACCATTGGTTGACACAATATCGCTGTGTTGGACTGGAGTGGCCACTCAAATAAAAAGAGCCACCGTGTTACACTTTTAGGTAAACCTAGCTGTCACTTTGTTGCTACACTTTGTGAGCAACCTAGCTGTCTCTGCATAATACGCTGGTTTACAAGATTTTAACAATTAATAAATTACAAACATTGTCTTTAATATACAACAAAAATGGTAAACTATTGTAAAAATGCAAGTGCTAATACAAAACCTGATTAAATTTTGTGATTTATTTTTTGATTCCATGCAATGGGCAGTATCTTCTGAGGTAGGAAATGTCTTCGTAAGAGGTTCAGAAGTAGCTGGTCTGAAATGCCTGTGCTCTCTTGCCCTTGTGCTCTCAGATTCATCAAGTTTTTCTTCTGTTATCTTGGAATGATTGTCCAAAGATTCCATTAAGATCTGAAGTTCTGAATCACTGCTAGAACTTGAGGAACTGGAGGTGGGAGTAGAGGTGCGATGTTTGTCATGGAGATAACTAACAATCTCTGCTTCACTTGGGGCATCACTGGCATAGTCATCATCGGACAGATCCAAACTTTGATCTTTGTGATCAGTGTGCCTTGAGACATAATGAGGCAATGGTCTGTGAGACTGAGAATGGGGTCCATCCTCACTGCTGTCATTGGAATCGCTAAGGGCCAGCGACTCCATCACCTCATTGGTTAGATCTAACCCTTTTGACATATCTTTGGTACATTCACTCTGGTTATTCAAACGGTTTGTAGCAAGGTCATTGTTCTCACTGACTTTGACAATGTAGTCATTGATTTTCTTAAAGCTGACATTTTCTTCTTGGGCACATTTGCTTTCTGCCAGAGCGGTGCTGGTTTTGAATAATACCCTTGTTTGGCACTTACTTCCATTGGGTTTATCATAATTCCTCAGGACACCTAAATGACGGTTATTTTTAAGTGAGACTACATTGTCACAGAAATTAGAAGTTGGAGCTCTGATTTTCCCTTTGTCGTTTGATGATATGATTTTGGCCTGCTTTTGCATAGTGTCATGCTCTGGAGTGCAAGGTTTCTTAAGAGATTCTTCAGTGCTGGATCTTTGGTCACCAAGATTGCCTACGTCTTTTACCTTTGGCAGTGAATGCCTTAGTGCAGGACTGCTCCTGTTCTCGGTAAGGCTGATATTTTGCATCTCTCTCTTTTTGGAAGTTTGATAAAGTTCAGTGTGGCATAGCATCTTGTGGATTTGTGGACTAATAGACTCTCTCCTCTGGATCCTTTGTGAGCAGTCCTTAACCTTTGCAATCCTAGACATTCCTTCACCTTTACGAAGAAAATTTCTCCTTTCTGCTCCTACGATTTTTGTATTAGCCTGTACAAGAGAGATGATAAGATTTAGACTACATTGATCCTGCAGGTCACATGTCACATTAAGGCCCTGATATACTTCATAACGAAATCTAATAACGAACAGGTGTGATGTTATTTAGAACTAAATCTGGCCAAAAGAAGGTGTTTTTTAGTTTGTTTTGGTTGTTCATAACAGCTCGCCTGGGCAAACTTTAAGGAAAACTAATTAGCAACTGCTAAACACCTTCTTACTGCCATTGGTCCATGAAATCAGTAGGTATGACGTAAAGCTCAACCTACTTTGAGGCAGACAGCTAATTCTGTTTACGTTGTTCAGTCAGTCAAGATCAGTCAACATGAACACACAGGACATTTAAGTGGACATTTTCACTTAGGGGTGTACTCACTTTTGTTGCCATCGGTTTAGACATTAATGGCTGTGTGTTGAGTTATTTTGAGGGGACAGCAAATGTACACTGTTATACAAGCTGTACACTCACTACTTTACATTGTAGCAAAGTGTCATTTTTTCCAGTGTTGAAAAGATATAATCAAATATTTACAAAAATGTGAGGGGTGTACTCATTTTTGTGAGATACTGTATATTACCTTAAATCATCATCTAGTCATTAAAACAGCTTCTTTTACTGACCTCATGTGAATTGTATTGGCATGAGGACATTGATAACACATTTTAATGTCACATTAGTTAAGGTTTTACATGTAGTCTTAAGCGTCCTCATATTTAAATGTACCACTAAATGCCTCCTACAGCTGTGTGGTGGGTTTATGTATGTTCGCAAAAAGTATACCGTTGCTCTGCTCTTTAGAACTTCCTTTTATCCTTGAACGAAGAATGAAGAAGAAATTCTTCAGAAGTATATCAGGGCCTTTACTCTTTAAATCCAATTCATACCTGATTCTCCTTTTGGACAACAGCCTGGTCTACTTTGAAATGTTCCTCAACAAACTCTTCAAAACCTTTTTCCTTCTCTTTCAATCCTGGTCGAATAGGCCTGTATTTAAATTAAATTATTTGTTGTTATAAATTGTACAGCTCTCATAATAGAAATATGACATATTTGTACTATTACCATTCTACTATTGTTTAAGGGGGTTTCTGCTTCATTTTTCAGCTAAAAGTACCTCTTATCTGTAAAACAAAATCACTGTACATGCCTCGAGTTGCCTATTGCTTTTATAAAATGTTGGCAACAGCAATATGATAAAAACACCAACATTCTATAAATAGTTTTTCATGCACTAAGATGCACTGGGCAAACAAAGATAGTAATATAGTTCATTAGCCTAAATGTAGGCTGTTGTCAATCAACAAAGCAACTTTGTTGGCCTCAGTCACCATTCACTTTCATTGTATTGCATTTTCCATGACAGAAAGGCACATAGGTTTGGAACAACATGAAGGTGAACAAAAATGTCAGAATTTTCATGTGAGGTATAAATATAGAATGTGCATGTATTTATGAATATATTCATGTAACATGTAAGCGTTTGAATTCTGGTTGGGTTTCGAAGCCTTCATAAAACGAAGATAGAGTCGGAACGTATACATTTACAAAAATATGTTTGAATCATATTTAATACCTTTCCTCTGGGTTTGCTGGGAGATCTCGTCTTGATCCAAAAGGGCTAAGAGGACAGTCCGTTTGTGAAGGCTCTGAAAACTCTTCTTTAATAGGAGATAAGCTTCTGTGTTCTGCTGATGGCTCAAAATCTACAATCCAAATGAATATCTCATTTAAAGTTATGACTTAACCTATTGATTTACTTAGTTATGTGTATAATGAGTCAGATAACCCCAAACTTGATGTAACCAATTTGTTGTAAAATAAAATAAATTGCCATTCCTGCTCCGTGTTGCTGAGTGATGATGACTAATAGCAGCCGGTGCCAGCCAAACATCACTTCAGTCTATTACAATGGACTTCAAAGGATGAATTAATGCCAACTCCATCCATAAGACATGGGATACTTAATATGCCATTGCCTGAACATTGGATATAGGATAGACCTCACCAAAATTACCGGCCAGGTTGAACTCAATGCACCTAACTGATATCTGTCTACATCACCTCGGTCTAATGATGGACTACACTCTTGAAATAGAATACATAGACTATCAATTAATTGCCAACAAAACACTTCATCAGCCAACTAACAAGGACAATTGCATCTATGTGAACTTCTGCAGTTAATCCAGGATGGACTTCAAAACATTAGTCATTAAACTTAGTTCATACAAAATCTCATTTAAATACTGAGCCTTCACACTTAATTAGTTTAATAATTTTAAACCATGAGTTGCACTATACATAAGTAAGATTGGCATTATATTCATGATGTTAGCCAGAGGGGAACTGGCCCCCACATTGAGTCTGGTTTCTCCCAAGGTTATTTTTGTCCATTAACCAACAACTTAAGGAATTTTGTGTTCCTTGCAACAGTCGCCTTTAGCTTGCTCACTGGGGTTCTATAACCAATTATTATTTAATTACTTATTTTTAAACACAATTCACAATCGTATTTGATCAAACTACACAATCATGACTCTAAGACATTAGAGATATTAGAGTTTCATTTTCTGTTAATGCCTGATCTTCTGTAAAGCTGCTTTGAAACGATGTGTGTTGTGAAAAGCGCTATACAAATAAAAATGACTTGACTTGACTTGACATGCTGTCCCCCAAAATGTGGGAGAGGCATCTCATGCAATTTGTCTTTTTTTATGTGCCAATTATTATGCAAGATATTAGAATCTGAAACATGTCAGTTCCTAGAATATTGCAAATTTCTGCAGCAGTAGTGTCACCAAATGAAATGACAAAAATAATACTGCACTCCTGAATTCCCAAACACTCTCTATCTTCCACTGGCTAATTAAACAGGTAGCCCCACCTAAAAACTCACAACATTGGTTAAGCTAATGTTGCTATACCAAGCTGGCTCAAACAAACTAATAATGTTTTGATAACTTTCAGAGAAATTGTCTACAAATGGTTTACATATCGTCATCTCTGCATATTATATGGGATATGAGAATGTATTGTAACATTGCCAAAAATTACACACATCACCTTTAAAAAAGTGAAACGGCTTTGAAAATCAGCTTGCTAAGTCAATACATGTGGGGGCATGGAAATCTTTGAAACAGACCATGTCATCTTTCTATAAAAGGCAATATTGGCCCCTTAGTCCATTTAGGATTGCCTGGACAAGCCCATAAAAGTCCTCATCCAACATGCGTAGGTGTTTTAGACAGCATCTCAATAACCACCAAACTCTTTTTTTCCCCACTCAGTAAATCTGTTATAACTTGCATGGAAAAGTCAGCATGCCATTGTACTGCCTTAATCTGCAAAGAGCTCACCTAAATAACATTTTAACATTCCAGCTCTTATGAGATAAGATCAACAGTTGAGTGAATTAGTCTGAATCCCCCTCACAGAATCTGCAAGATGTTTCAGAGGCATTATATAAAAATTGGTTTGGCATGGACTAAAAATGTAATTAATTGTGAGCAGAAACTGTTTTTTTTTTTTTTTTGGTTTGCATTATGCAGATTCCTTTCCGAATGGTAACCATTAAGAACAAAATAATAATTGTATATATGTATTTTCTTTTTCCAAATGGAACTACTCTGAAACTGGAATATCACCTTCTCTTAGCACAGTGTTGTCCAATCTCACAAGAGAAACAAACGACCTGGTCTGGAAAAAGAAGCTCAAAATAAGGGACAATGTTGCGGTTTTCTCAGGTCCGAGCCTGTAGAACTCGGTACACGCTGACAAACTGACCGGGTGGACCGCTTGCACCTAGCGCCCTTTCCCTCCATGCTCCATGCTCCATGCTTTTACCCCAGGAGATCCCACGAACTCGGCTCCCTGGATGACTCCTCCCTAGACCTCTGGTACGCAAATTCAGCGGAGGAATTTTCTGACCAAGACCAATGCAGGTACTCAATTTACCCTGTACTGGAATAGGTGCTCCACAGGACGGGCTCCAACGTGGAGCCTCTGTATATTTTCTGCGGTACGGACCCCTTGCAAGCTTTTCCCTTGGGCAGTCCTCATGGACCCCAGATCACCGTTTTTGTAGCAATTCCTCCCTCCCAATGAGGTAGGATCTACCACCGCACCATTCTCCACATGTGACCTAAAAGCCCATGTGCTGTATTTCACCACTCTTTACTTCCCCAGTCTGAGCAGGTGTGGTCTCCGCAGGGTCTTTCCCCCCTGATAGAATAGGAAAACTGGGAAAGATTGCTTTTCCCGATGCATATGATAGCGTTAAGATGACCCCAGCAGCTTTAACTCTATGCGAGAAACATAGAGAGAGAAAAGGCATGGCTGGCGCGGCCTGCTCCCATGCTTGGCATGTCGCCTTGTTCCCCCCTGTCGGGGGTAAAGAACCAAAAGGCTTTGACGATTTTATGGGGCGTTGGGGAAGGGTAAGTGCAGCCTGGCACAGCCGGTTGCTTTGGCACGTAAAATACCTGCCCGCTCCTGTGTCAACAGTACACGTACATGGCTGGATTTAAATTGGACCCCTAGTGTCGCTTCTTCGACACAACGTCGAAGTGAGCGATAGACGGGGAATGTCTAGGTTATGGTTGTAACCTTAGTTCCCGGCCACGTTGCTGAACCGAGCCACTGTCCTCAGAAAAATCCTGAATGAAACAGACGCATTTCCCTCCCTTTATACCCGTATGTCCGGCGGCGGGACATGCAAATTCTGTCTGCCAATTTCTCATTAGCCTTATCTCTTAGATCAGAGATGCAAAAGGCTCTCAAGAGAGAGACCCCTAGTGTCGCTTCTTCAACACAACGTCTCGTTCCCTCCATCAGGGAACAGAGGTTAAATCCGTAACCTAGACGTTTGAAGTAATTTTGGAGCAGCAGAAATAGAAATAAACCTTGTGTAATTTGTCATGCAAAACAGTTAGATTTACACTAAGCTAAAATGTTATTTCTTGCTATTTTACATGCAACTGTTACAAAGCATGATCATATTTTTGTATTAAGAAAATCCAAATTAAATCTTTTTTTTTCTCTAGTAAGACCTTTGATATATTTTTGTTATTGTTTTTCTGTAAAAATATCAAAAAATTTGATATATCTTGTTTTAGAAGCAATTTATTTTTAGAAGATATTTAGACTTTAAATTTCAAATATACATATGGCCATCTAAAATCAATAAATATCCTATATCTCTCTCTCTTATATGCACACACTGCATGGGCACATTTGTAATAAATGTCACCTTATACGGTTTTTCACAAAAGAAGATCATACAGGTTTGAAATAACATGTGGCTTGATAGGAGAATTATCCATTTTTAGTAAACTATCTCTTTTAGTCCTCTTTGATTACAAGTATGAGTCAAGACAGTCTGTGACATTGGGTGTTTAACACATTAACAGGTCAGGACTTGAAAGGCTCCAGCATAGAAAGGGCTATGCCTACAAGTCTCAGCAGCTTTAAAATGCACTGCTCATGGAAGAACAGATATCCAAAGCTGTGCACACATCAGGAATCAGTCATTACAAGGAATCTACAAATCTGAAGATATTCAACAACACAATGAATACCAGTGACAGTGACGGTGACATTGACACAGAATGTCTGGATAACATAGACAAATACAGACCGCTATATATTTTCTTCTCGTCTGTGGTAATGGTTGAGTTCATTTTGGGATTCCTTCTGAACATTACCGTTATCCATGTCTTCATCTTCAAGGTCAAGTTCTGGAAATCTAAAACCATCTACATTTTCCTGTTCAATCTGGTCTTGGCTGATATTTTGTTGCTGATTGGTTTGCCTGTAAAGGCATATAACTTTCAGCAATGCAGCGAAAATAAGGTAGTTTGCAAAGTGCAGCTCTTTTTGCAGTTTCTGAATCGAGGAGCCAGCATTGCCTTTCTGACCGTCATCTCCATTTATCGGTATTTAAGTGTGGTTCATCCTGAGAAGAGGAACGTCATAAGGATTCTGAAAAGATCGCCTCAAATTTCCATATTCATCTGGGTGCTGCTTGGGATTCTAACCATTCCGGCGATGAGGCAGAGCTTCATCAGATGCAAGAGCAATGAAAACGACAACTTCGACTCAATGGTTCTATTGAGGGAAATTGTGTTTTTTACCCAGATTCTAATCCCCTTTTTTGTTCTTGTGTATTGTTCCATACGGATTATCAACAGGCTTAAGCAGAAAACAGTGGGAGACAGGACGAAGCTCAAGAGAGCAATGTTCCTTGTCACTTCAGTTGTTCTCGTTTTTGCTCTGTGCTTTTTGCCATATGCTTTTACAAGGGCAGTGCAGCTCCAGCGCAATGGACTTGTTCTGTCCGAGGAAAAAGTTACTCTTGTTAAAGTATTTGATGGCCTTACTTGTCTCTCTTATCTGAACTGCCTTCTAGATCCAATCCTGTACTGTCTGAGCAGCACAAAATTTAAAAAGTTATACGAGTCAATATATTTCCCCTGTCTGTTGGAGAAGGAACAATCAGAAACTTCAGAAGATAACTCCCAATGACTGATCGAACAAAACTAGTGTCAAAAAGATGCTTTGAAAAGACTGTAAATTTCATTCAATTACTTATGCAAATGTGTACTTATGGATAAATAATGGAGAGTGTATTGTTTGTATTAATTATTGGGGGGTTGTCACCCCCTCCCCACCCCCAGGACTCTGCATTCATAACCTGATTCATGTTCTGTGATTGCAGACAGCTGTCTGGTTTCTCTGTACTTCCTTAGGGGCTGTTCGGACCAAACATGTTCTTGCGCTAAAAATGCTAGTCTCAAGAATTTCTTCTGACTTGACCCAGCATCTAAAAACAACGTGGCTGCCCAGCGCGAGACGGTGAAAAATCTGCAAGATCAGGCGCAACAATCAACAACATCCATCTATCTCTAGTTTACATAGAAATACAAATTGTTTGGTGTGAACGGACCCTTTTAATGTGGGGAATTTCTCTGTCAGGCACAGAGAAGGATCACTTTCCAGGTTTTTACTTCGTTGTAGTCTAACAAAATCTGCATTTATGTGTTTATGAATTTGTGTATAAATATGTAGATCATACGGTATGTTCAACTGAATTTTCTTAAAACAACATTGTAAAGTATAAAGTAAAGTACAGAATTATACAGTTCACATTTCCTCTATGATCCAACAAATCAAGTTTTGCCAGTGCTCTTATTAGTTGTCAGAGCCTCTGGCTCATTTGAAACCTCACCAGAATGTGGGCTTTCCTTCAAGGCAGCTGAATTCTCAGTAAGGTTGACAGGATCGGTGTATGGAAAGCTTGAATGTGTCTGGGCTTGCCAGTGTGCTAAGAATGTGGGAGAAATATTCAGTCCTGAGGAGAAAGGAACAAAATGAAAAGGAGAAAGAAACAGTAGTACATTTGACTATACTGTATGTTATATATGGTAGTAAGTAAATACTAAATGAGTGATGGAGTTGGTGGCTAAAGTACACTGATCATTTTTCCTCATCAATAAAACTTTGACACCTAAAGAGATGAATATCACTTTTGAAATATTGAAGACTCAAGTCATATCAGGCTTGAATAAAGTTTTTTTAATATGGTGATGGGCTTTCTTATGGGTTCAAATATAGTGAGATCACATGGCCAGCCTAAAACTAGATCAACCCCCTATTATGGGGCACTTTCACTCAAAACATCAAGTAATAATTGTTGGCTGCAAGCAGAGCATTTATACAATTGCACTGGACTGGTACCCAAAAACTATTGCATTTGTGTGATGCACGTTTCCACACTTAAATCATACTTAAAAATGTTTTTAATATAATTGTATTAGATAAAAATAAATTATGTTAGTTTTTTATTTGATTGTTTTTTAGAATTAATTTGAACTTTTCTATGTGGTTTTCATTTCATTTTAATGGATGTTTGACATCAGTTTATCGCAAGTTCACACAGGTGTTCTAGAAACTCTAATAATAACTATGGACATGCTCTACAAAGTTTGACAAACAGAAATGGTACAAATACTTTCTGTCTTTACCTAGAACTTATCTATTGTTTTATAATTTGATGCCTAAGAATTTTTTTTGAGCCACATGGTTTGACATTTCATTATATAATGTGAAAACATTCACACATTTTTAGGTGTGTCAAAATAGCATCCTATAAGCATAATGTAGAGCTTTATCTATTACACGTATTACTTTTCTACAAAGTTTGCCTGAGGGATGATTTGTTCAATTTATTTGTATACTTGCTACAGACATCACCAACAACACATATTATAGCATACTTTGAGAGAAGAACTGTTTATCGATTCAATAACACATTTATGGTTAAAAAAACAGGCTCTGTTGTCCATATATATATATATATATATAAACATAAATAGTGTGTGAAGCAAAAAAATTGCAAATTGCAAAAAAGTGCATAAGCTCATTTATGAATAATGTATAAGGCCAAATGTTTGATAACATTTGTAAGCATTTTCATTTACAGTACATAGTGCTTAACAGATCATTAGTTAATGTTAGTTTAATTAATAAGTAAACATGAACAAGCACATTATCTCATATTTCTAACTATTTTAATATACATGAACTAATGATCTGTTAAGCATTATATAATTGTTGTTAATGATTAATTAATGAAAGTTATTATAAAGTGCAAACAAAACACTTTGAGTAATAGTTTTCTTTCCAGCTCCTTGTTTTCATGATATGTACTGTATGCGAGTGCGTGGAGCCACCTGGGCTGATGAGAGATAACAGTGCATTCTGCTCCTGTAAAACCCTCTGCAGCTGTTTCACCTGAAGCTGAAGGAGCAATTCATTTTGGCCTGGAATCTGTTCAGAAAAAGCAAGCTGATTAGATATAAAATCTATATTTCTACTCAATACTGTTTATCCTGATTCATTATAAGTAATAATGTACAGTATATCACAAAATCCCTTTGAATTTCATCTGAAGAGTCAACTGTATGTGGTGTTACACAATAGATGTCTCTTTATAAATAATCAGGATAAGCTTTAATCTATTTTCTGTTTGAAGAGGATATATAAATTGGTGGAAATATTGTATGCAATGGTTGGTCTGATCTTTAAGAATTTAGGCAATGTCCACTCTAATATATTACGTTATTGATATCATTTTACAAAGTATGCACTGTAAAACAAAAATCCTGTTGTTTTTACAAAAATAAACTGGCAGTTGTGGTTGCCAGAATAATTATGTAAAAAATACAGTAAAGATTTAAACAACTTAACAGATTTAAAATGGTTGTAATTTACATGACCACACTGGCACTGTAAAAAAAAAGAATTCTGTTAAATTTACAGTAAATACATTTCATAAACTTGATATTAGCCCTCTGAAACTGTATAAATCTGTTGTTTATTTTATAAGGTATTTGTTAATCACTGTAGTAACTACAGAAGGGCACATTATGACATGAAGTTCATCAATAGTGGCTCTTCCAGGAGCAATGATCAATAAACGTATAGAGACAGTGCTCAGTGTCACTCACACAAACACTAAACACCATTAGAGTAACACATGTGAAATAAAAATTATGCAATAAACATTAACTAAACTATATCAAATATAACACAGAACACCCCAGTGTACGTAACTGATGTTAAAAATAAGAACTAACATAACTATTCCCATAAAATACAATGTAATATGATGGGTCAAGCAGGGAATTCTGGGAAGGCCAGATTATGTTTTTTTTTTTTTACTGTAATTTTAACAATAATGTACATGTACACTCTTGTTAAACATCATGTAAATTTTTACCATTAATTATACAGGAATTATTACTTTTTACATCTATAAAATGTAGTTTTTACAACATTTTTTGTAAAAATGACTGTATTGTCTTTAAAAATATTAAAACATTTGACTATATATTTTACAGTCAATATTTGTTAATCAATTAACATTTTATTTCTGTAGCATTTTTACAGTATTTTACTTTTAAAATTAGAAATTTTCTTTTAGAAAGATTAGAAAGTTTTTGATGGAGGAAAATGCCATACAAGTGGGATGAAAGGTGTAAACATTGTGGACTCAGACAGACCGGTATTTGCATTTTCACCGCAGATAAACAGCCGCTATGGCAAACAGCAAGCCTTGTTTCTCATTCATCTTTGATATAAAGCATTTTATGTACTGATTCCATTTATATTTAGTCTTTTCCCTCCAAAATGTTTGTTTTTAGTGGCAAGAAAAGAGATTCGCTGTCAACAGCAATGGAAAGACATCCGTGAATGTTATTTATAAACGTTACTAGGCAACCAGTAATGGGAA
This sequence comes from Xyrauchen texanus, assembly GCF_025860055.1. NCBI lineage: Eukaryota > Metazoa > Chordata > Actinopteri > Cypriniformes > Catostomidae > Xyrauchen > Xyrauchen texanus. Next base: position 6,990,845 of record NC_068303.1, read on the forward strand.
CGCCCACTAGCGACTTCACCGCCAGCCACTGGCGACCTGCAGCAACAAAGTAGCTGGCAGTGTGAATGCATCTTTAGTCTGAAAGGGTTAGGGTTACCTTAATGGTGTCTCTGGGCCACCCTTTCAAAAATATAGTTTCCCTGTGGGAAATTTCTGGTTAACATTGCTGCAAGTTCTTATTTTCACATGCAAATTTGCAGCAAATTACACACAAACAAATAATTTTTGCAAAGATACTTAATTGCAGAAAAAAATACATTTTCATGAAAAAAAAATCTGAGATATTTAACAGTCTACTACACCATTACCATTAACTCCATCCTTTTCACATGTGACGTCTTAATGTAACAATGCCCTCTAATGGTGGTACCAAGGCATTGGATTTAAGTTTAAATATGGCATCAACAAACCAACACACTCTTGTCACAAGGTGTATAGTATTTCAATATACCACAGTTAGTTCAGGGCCTCGAATCTGATTGGACGAGAGACGTTCCATGAGCACTGGTGGTGTGACAGCATCTGCACTCAGAAGCTTCACTGTGTTTATCACTCCGCTTGTGTTTGTGCTGTTCTAAACTAAAGTGTAAGCGTAGTGCATATGTGTTAGGAGTTATTGTCTTTATTTTTTAAATTACATACAGTATGTAAGCCAGCAGGTGGTGGGAAAATATAATTTTTGTGTGTAATATGAGCCAGTTGGTGAAGTAAAGTGAATCCGTTAGTCATTGTTTACATAGAACAGTGGTCTGTGAGTTTCCACATTGGATACAAACTGTTTAAAATGGCGGAGGACATTGCTGTTTCTATAGTGAATGACATTTGTGCACTGGCTACCCCGAAATAGAGAGGAATACCCCGCTTGGACGTCTATATTCCACTGAGAAAGCTGACCTTCAAAAAGCTGTAAGCGTCTCTGATTTGGTGTGGTAACAGGTGATTGCACCTCAACCTCTCTCTCTCTCTCTCTCTCTCTCTCTCTCTGTCTCGCTCTCTCTCACTCACACACACACACACATAGACAAACACACACATCCATCCGTCTATCCTTGTTTATCCAATGACTTGTTAGAAACAGCACAAGCCGTGATACTATTTCTGAAGTGAACATTTTGAATTACTAATGGAGGTTTGGATGCATCATTAGTTTTGAACCAGCAACGGCAGATTCTGATCGGTCGCGTAATAAAGTAGATCCATGCACAAATGCGTTTTTATGACCGTACTCAGTTTTTCCTAATTTTTTTAAATGTACTTGTTCATTGAACTGTTTTTTATAAGCAATATCACACTCGCAATTGTGCTATATGGCCCTAATTCAGCACTGCTGTAATTACCTACAGCAGTCGCCCTGCGGCCTTGTGCCTGCGGCCGAATCACATCATTGGTGATGTGGGGCCATATCGCGCGCTTGCTTGTGTGATATTGCTTACCGGTAAGTAACTATAAGGTTTTGAGTCAAAAGCCCAATTACACAATCATGGGCTTTCTCTAACAGTGGGTCTTTTCTAGTAACCTGTTGTTTGTATGCATCTTTCTCCTATGTTATAATGGTTGAAATAAAAAAATAAAAAAATAAAAAATAAAATATATATATTGTCATGGCCCCTCCTCTGCCTTGCAGGGGCGGTTCCTCCTGCAGGCACAGGAGGGTCGTTAGTGATTGGAGCCACCTGGGCTCAGGGTATTTAAACTGCCTCACTAACATCTCTCTCTCTCTCTCTCTCTCTCTGCTCCAGGTATGATCCTGTTTTGTTTGTTCCTTTGTAGTTTTGCTTAGTTTCCACTCAGTCATGTTCACACACACAGATTCACGCATCCCTGCACTTTACATACACCTTACATTATGACATTTTCACACCTCATTCCTTTTCCTGTGATAAAGTTAATAGTCTTTGGTTTACAATAAAGAAAACCTTTTTGTTTGGCCTATACCTGTTGTTCGTGTCCCCTCATTTTTGCCACAGGCTATGAGCCAGCCTGTGACAAGTGGGGGCTCGTCTGTAAGCTAAAGTTAATTGCACTTTAGTCTTTAGTATTTTAGTTTACTTTAATATTTTGTCATAGTTGGTTAAAGTTTTGTTAAATTTGTCTTTGTCTTATCATTGATACGTTTGTTTGATTATTTGTTGGCTTATCTTGACTATTGTTTTGTAGTTAGCTTGGGTTAGAAGTTTTGTTAGTTTAGTTTAGATTGCCAAACCTTTTGTTTGGGGGGATGCTTTGGTTAGGCCAATGTTATTGGAGAGAGCGTTGAGAGCTATGTGTTCCATTTTATTTAGTTAGCTTTGTAGCTAAATTTGGTTAGCAATTCACTCTGTGCCTTTTCTGGGTTTTTGTTCAGGTGGGAGTCCTCTCCTGTTGAGGCTTATCAGCGAGTGTCAATAGGAGGCTCGTGGTGTTTTTGTTTTAGGTGGCAGTGAACGTGGGCAGAGCTTCCCTTTCCCTTTTTTCCCTTACATCGGCTCGGGAGCACGTCCGTGGATATGGGGGGCCGCCAGTTTCTGGTTGTCTTTTCCATTCCACTGGTTTTGTGTGCATAAAACCCCACCATATGTGACTGCACGAAGACCAGGGGCCAGTTAGTTAGTTGTATTTGGAGGATAGTGGGGTGTGGCTCCTGTCCTTAAACCCAGACTGGCAGCAGGTGAGTTGTGTAATATATTTTTTTTGGGCATTTGTAATAGTTGTATTGGTTGAGTAAAATGTCTTCTGTTTTGAGAAGCTTTGTTCAGGTTCCTTCAGAGTTAGCTTTAGAGTTGTGTACTAAGGAGCAGTTAATTGAAATAGCTGAACATTATCAGATTGAGATTGCTGATAGAAAACTTAAAGAGACTGTGAAAGCTGGATTAAAGCAAGGTCTTCAGGAAGTAGGTGTTCTTTGTGGTCAGTCTGCTAGTAGTGAGGGTGCAAGCATTCAGTCTAGCCCTTCATTAACTTTCGAGCAGCAAAGGGAGCTGTTGCAAATGCAGTTAGAGATAGCGCGATGGCGAAGTGCCAATAGACCAGAAGAAAGACCTCCACAGTTTGATGTTTCACAGAATCTTTGTTTGTTGCCTAAATTTGATGAGACAGATCCAGATATATACTTTACTTTATTTGAGCGTATTTCGGGAGCTAGAGTTTGGTCAGATTTGGACAGGACTATGTTGTTGCAATGTGTACTTACAGGTAAGGCACGTGAGGCTTTTTCAGCACTAAGTGTAGCTGATAGTAAAGTTTATGATAAAGTTAAATCAGCAGTTCTGAAGGTCTACGAGCTTGTGCCAGAGGCATATCGTCAACGCTTTCGTTACAGGAAAAAGCTAGATTCACAAACCTATTCTGAGTTTGTTCGTGATTTGAATTTTGCATTCAATTGTTGGTGTACAGCTTCTGAAGTTAGCACTTTTGAGGGTCTGTCTAATTTGATTGTGTTAGAACAATTCAAAAATTCTGTGTCTGACCAGGTTGCTACATACATTAATGAACGTAAAGTTAAGTCTCCAAGTGATGCAGCAGTCCTTGCAGATGAGTACAGGCTAACACATAAAAGCCATTTTGAGTCAAACAGTGACATGCACCATAAAAATTATTTTACTCCTAGGAATAGTAGGTCACCTTTTTTTGGAGCTTCTTTCCAAAGGCCTCAGCAGAAGTTTGGTTCTGGGGGACTTAGCGCAGCAGTTAATGCTAATACCTGCCGCTACTGTTTAGTTGAAGGACATTGGAAGAAAGATTGTCCTATACTTAAATCAAAGACGTTAGGTCAAGTTAAGCCTGCTGTAATGGCAGCTCCTGTTACAGCCTCTGACCACCAGGGTGAGCTTTTTCAGCCACTAGTTGAGTTTTGTTCTCAGTCTTCCCACTGTGATTTTTCAGCCTTTATTTCAGACGGTGTAGTGTCCCTGGTAGATGGCAATCAAAATGTTCCAATTAAGATCCTAAGGGACACTGGCGCTTTAGATTCTTTTATTCTGGAATCTGTTTTGCTGTTCTCTAAGGAGTCTGATACTGGCAGTTGTGTAATGGTACGTGGCATGGGTTTAGTTCCATTCTCTTCTCCTTTACATAAAGTTACCCTGAAATGTGGTCTGGTAGAGGGTGATGTAGCTGTTGGGGTTAGACCCCAGTTGCCAGTAGAGGGAGTCCACATGATTTTGGGGAATGACTTGGCAGGTAGTAAGGTGTGGGCAGATGGCAACCTACACATCTTGAAGAAGCAACCTTCAGCTGCCCCTGCAAGTGTATCTCCAGATTGCAGCAGTGTGTCTCCTGAGATATTTCCAGTTTGTGCTGTTACCCGCTCTGCCTCTCGTAAGGAAGTTGAGAGTAAGCCAGAAAGTCTTGAGTTGCCAGTTAAACTCCAGACAGAACAGTTGACTAGTTCTAGAGATTCATTGATGGCTGAGCAAAAGGCTGATACTACTTTGGCCGATCTCTTTGATAAAGTTGTTCCTGATTCAATGGTGAGAAATAGTGCTCAGTGTTATTTTCTTCTTGATGGGCTGTTGGTCAGGAAATGGGTTCCACACTGTGATCGGGGTCTAGGAGAACCAATTTTTCAAATAGTTGTACCTACTACTTTGCGAAATAAGGTGTTGCAAATTTCACATGGTGATGTGGCAGGTCATGTGGGTGTTCGTAAAACTTATGATCGCATACTCCGTTATTTTTTTTGGCCACGTTTAAAGCGGGATGTTGCTCAGTTCATTAAAACTTGTCATACGTGTCAGCGCACAAGCAAGCCAAACCAGGTTGTAAAGCCAGCACCTTTATATCCAATACCAGCCATAGGGCAACCTTTTGAGCATCTTATTATCGATTGTGTTGGGCCTTTACCACGGTCCAAGTCAGGTCATAACTACTTATTAACTGTTATGTGTCAAGCAACTAGATATCCGGCAGCTTTTTCCTTGTGTACCATAACTTCAAAATCAGTAGTTAAAGCGTTAACTCAATTTATTTCAATATTTGGGATTCCAAAAATCATCCAATCAGATCAGGGGTCTAACTCTACCTCCCATTTATTTGCTCAGGTTCTCAAACAGCTTAAGGTTAAACATAACAAATCTACTGCGTTCCATGCACAGAGCCAGGGAGCTTTGGAACGTTTTCATCAAACTTTAAAATCCTTGCTTCGTGCATACTAGGTACTGGTTACCTTGGTTGTTATTAGCTGCTCGTGAAGTAGTGCAGGAAAGCACAGGGTTCAGCCCTAATGACTTAGTGTTTGGTCATAAGGTGCGTGGGCCATTAGCAGTGCTGCAAGATGGTTGTTTGCCTGAGGAACCACCTCGGAACCTTATTGACTATGTAAATGGTTTTAGGCTGAAGTTGTATAGGGCTGGTGAACTGGCAAAAGAAAAACTAGAATGTTCTCAAAAGAAAATGAAACGGATACATGACAGACAGGCTGAGCTGCGTGAGTTTAGTCCCGGTGATCGTGTACTCGCTCTTTTGCCTCTTGTAAGTTCACCTTTTCAGGCAAAATACTGTGGTCCTTTTACTGTGTTGCGCAAAGTGTCAGATTTGAACTATCTTATCGAAACCCCTGGTCATAGGAAGTCCTCTAAATTATGCCATGTGAACCTGTTAAAATTGTATCATTCCCGTGATCTAAGCAAAGTTGAAGGCACTCCAGCAGTGAGGTCAGCGTTGACTGCTGCTCCAGTCACTGCTCTTTGTGGCTTTAGCTTTGTGGAGGGGGAAGAAGAGGTAGTTATGGTTTCGGATGAGGTCTTGCAGGGTCGGCTGAAAAATTCCCAGACTTTGCAAAACCTTGGGCTTTTGGTAGATCATTTAGACTCTGAGAAACGTGATGAATTGGTAGCTCTTATTAGAAACTACCCAGTTTTGTTTTCTGACACCCCATCGCAAACCCACTTAATTGAGCATGACCTAGATATCGGAGACGCTAAGCCTATCAAACAGAGATTTTATCGTGTATCTGAGGAGAAGAGACTGCAATTGGAAACAGAGGTGCAGTATATGTTGGACAATGGTATTGCTGAGCCATGTTGTTCAAATTGGGCTTCACCCTGCCTTCTGGTCAAAAAGTCTGATTCCACTTTCAGACCCTGCACTGATTATAGAAAAGTAAACAATGTTACTAAAGCAGACCTTTACCCTCTTCCTAGGATGGAGGACTGTATTGATCAAGTTGGGTCAGCAAAGTATGTTAGCAAATTTGATCTTTTAAAGGGATATTGGCAAGTACCCCTTACAAAAAGAGCTCGTGAGATTGCTGCCTTTATAACTCCATCTGGTTTGTTCTCGTATACAGTGATGCCTTTCGGCTTGCGGAATGCTCCAGCCACCTTCCAGAGGCTGATGAATCAGGTGGTCTCAGGTCTGGAAGGGTGTGTCAAATTGCAAGTAGACGCCAGTCAAATCGGTGCTGGGGCTGTGCTTCTCCAGGAAAATGATGACAATGTTGAGTGTCCAGTCAGTTTCTTCTCCCGGAAATTTAATAAGTATCAGAAAAATTATTCTGTGATTGAAAAGGAGGCTTTAGGACTCATTTGGGCTTTACAGCACTTCGAAGTCTATGTTGGTTCCGGTTTGACCCCTTTAACTGTGTTTACTGACCACAACCCACTAATTTTTCTGAAGTCCCTGCAAAATCCCAACCAGCGCCTGATGCGTTGGGCTTTGTTCTTGCAACCATTCAACCTTGATATTAGACACATTAGTGGTAAGGATAATATCATTGCTGATGCCCTGTCCCGTGCTCCTTTAACCTAGTTTGTGTCTCTTCTCTGCTGACCCCTGCTAGCTGTCTGCACCTCTTTCTCTTCGATTGCTTCCCAGGTATCAGGGCTGCAGAGTTGGAGGGGCGGACAGTCACTCAAGGGACGCGGGGTGACTGCTAGGAGCCAGGACTGGTGGGCCAAATTTTGGGCTGAGGGTGGGACCCTCATTTTAAGGAGGGGGGTGTCATGGCCCCTCCTCTGCCTTGCAGGGGCGGTTCCTCCTGCAGGCACAGGAGGGTCGTTAGTGATTGGAGCCACCTGGGCTCAGGGTATTTAAACTGCCTCACTAACATCTCTCTCTCTCTCTCTCTCTCTCTCTCTCTCTCTCTCTCTGCTCCAGGTATGATCCTGTTTTGTTTGTTCCTTTGTAGTTTTGCTTAGTTTCCACTCAGTCATGTTCACACACACAGATTCACGCATCCCTGCACTTTACATACACCTTACATTATGACATTTTCACACCTCATTCCTTTTCCTGTGTTAAAGTTAATAGTCTTTGGTTTACAATAAAGAAAACCTTTTTGTTTGGCCTATACCTGTTGTTCGTGTCCCCTCATTTTTGCCACAGGCTATGAGCCAGCCTGTGACAATATATATTTATACATAAAGGGCACATTTAAACACTACAGTGAACAATACATATTAAAAGATTGAAAAATGAATTGCCAAACATCAAAAGTGTCGTGACTAACCTCTTGAGGAAATCTTTGAGACATTAACTGTTGGGCAGGTTGGCATGTTCCTCTACCAAAGTCAGAGATCTGCCCTCCTTCAAATGCCTCCTGGTTCAATGACTGAGATGGGAAACTGGGGTCACTCATCTGAGGTTTCTGGCAGCTCGGTTTGTTTTCCTCACGGTACTGGACAACAGAGCAAACAGACTGTATGGTCCCCAAAGTGTCTTTCATCTGACCAGTGCTGCTTTCTACAGGAGTTCGGTTTTGGGGTATTTCTGCAGACATTACCCTCAAATTTGATCGCAGAACTTTTGTAAAAGAGGTTTCAAATGAAAAAGAAAGAGCTAATGTTAGTGATTGCTGAGTGAAGGATTGTGAGTTTGCTTTCATTAAGGTGCAAACGTGAAGTTCATTTTGATCATTTATATCAATCTTTTCAAATTGTGATATTATCATTCTGATTCAAACAGGATGGAATGTTTTAGAGTTAGACAAACCAAGCAATACTACAAAACATTGAAGAACTCATAATCCATTGTTAAGACTTTCTGAAGTCTCCCACCAAAATGATGTCACTTTCCTGGAGAATGATGTAATTAAAAAACTGGCTTCTATTTGCTATAGGGATATTAGAAAAAGACTAACATGATGGGAAACGATACTGAGGTCATATGAAATACCTATAAACTGATTAGGGGAGACTGGGGTTGGTTGGCACAGTGTCAAAACACTTCAGTTTTAAGAGAGAAGCAACACATACAGTTTTCTATCATTTATATGAGTAATTATTATGTAATTAATATGATTTTTTATATGATTATGATTAATATATAACATTTTACAGTTTGGAATTCATTTAAAATATTTGTACTTATATAAAGTAAAGTTTTAATTTATATAAAACTTATGTTCATTCTTAAACTTATTTTATATAAATAAATAAAAAATGAATAACGGTACTAATTGTATTACTGGCTTGACTTGAACCGTATGCATGTGTAGTAGGCCTAATAATAATAACATTAATAATAATAAGTATTATTATTAATATTTTATGTTATAAATGTGTGTGTGTGTGTATTTAAAGGTTTATGAATGATCTATTATGTTTTCATACCCACATATATCTTTATCACATTAAAATATTCCATGACCAAATTAGCGGAACTATGCTGCCATATTAATTAATTGCTCTATACCCTTAATATATGGAACAATTGTCTTATTTGTGTCTATTTCTCCTAAGCCATTAAGAGAAACATTTGTGATACAATGGTACCAAAATGAAACATATGACAACTCATTGAAATCTACTGAGCTATGAAAGAAAATTCAAATTTCCTCTGGTTACTCTTATGCACCTTAAAATGAACAAAACTATTAAATTGAATCATACTTGCCTTGCTCAGTTCTTTAATCTTCTTTAAGTAAATGTACACATGCGTTACATGCAAGCTCTGTGGCTGACAGCTTCAACTGTCAGTAGTTATAGTAACTGTAAACAATGGATGTTGAAATCAGATTAAAACAACAAACCTTGAGTTCTGTCAAATGAGATTAGCCTTAAATGCAATGTAGGCTTTCACTCTCATTCACTCTATCTCATCTGAAATCTCCACCACATAGCTTTTCATAGCTTACATAGCTAACACAAAACAATTTTAGGGCCCCCTGACCAATTTGGGTTTGAGGGGGGGGATATTGTTCAGTATTAACATTTTAGATGGAACATGCTAACCTTTTATTTTTAAATGCAAATATTATTTGGCTCAAGCAATAAATTATTAAAAAATATACAAAAAATATGTTTGGTCAATCCTGAGACATTTCTGCTCTCAGATAGTTTTAAAAAGTCTTATCTAGCTAACTGATATTTTAGATACAATGTCCATTTAACTTAAATATAAATTATTTTTGATAATTATGAAATGACCTTCTAGGTAACCCTTCTAGATACCATTTGAAAATATTAATTTGACAAATTATACTTTGTCAGTTTTTCATCATATTGGTTGCATTTTAGCTTTTGAAAAATGTCCAAATTCATTGATATATATATATATATATATATGTATATATGTTACGTGTTTATAATTTTCATGCATAAATTGTTCTATTTACAATTATTTACATTGATACTTCCAGCAGGTGGCGCCCTAAGGCGACCGCCTAGTTTATCTATGCCTAGAAATGGCTAGAAATATGCATTCGGTTGTGTTGACTAAGAACAAATGAATTACAAGGGCTAAATCTTTAGTTTGACCTCTAATTTCAAATACCTAAACCTACACTTTAAAAAAAAATCGAAATATAGAAATGAAATGACACATAAAATATCAACTTTAGAACAATCAAACCAAACATTAATTTACAAAAGGTAGCCTAACTTCAGACAGCATTTGGAAAAGCTGAAGGATGCTGGCATAATTTCTGAGTCATGGAGTCTTAACGCCTCGCCAATCGTAGTAGTGAGGAAAAAGAATGGGCAGATAATTATGTGTGTGGATTACAGAATGCTGAATCGCCACACCACCCCAGATCAATGCACATTCCCTCACATTGAGGATGCTCTTGCCTGCCTAAATGGAAGCAAGTGGTTTAGCTTATTAGATCTTCGCAGTGGATATTATCAGATCCCTGTATGTGAAGCTGACAAAGAAAAGACCGCCTTTATTTGTCCATTTGGGTTTCTCCACTTTCAACGGATGCCAGAGGGAATTTCTGGAGCTCCTTCAACTTTCCAAAGAGTGATGGAAAAGACAGTCAGTGATATGAACCTGATGGAAGTCTTGGTGTATTTAGATGACTTCATTATCTTTGGGTGGACCTTGGAGGAATATGAGGAAAGGCTCCTCAATGTGTTGGATCACTTGAAAAGTGAGGGACTCAAATTATCACTAGACAAGTGAACTTTCTGTCAAACCTCTGCCAGCTATGTTGGTCACATTGTGTCTCAGGATGGTGTCTCAACTGATCCTTCTAAGATAGAAGCCATCAGCTCCTGGCTCAGACCTCAGAACGTGTCTGAATTATGCTCATTATTGGGGTTCTGTGGGTATTATAGATAGTTCATAAAAGATTATTTCAAAGTATCTTACCCATTGAATAAGCTGTTACAGGGTAGCTTGCCAAACAAAAACCTAAAAAGCAAAACGGAAATGAACCCAGAAAAGGTGTTCTACAAAGTGTCTGATCCTTTTGACCACAGGTGGAATGATAAATGTGGAGCTTCTTTCACAGAATTAAAAAATAGGCTTACTCAGGCATGATTGTGCCTTTGTAGACCCAAAGTTACCATATGTGTTATACATCGATGCATGCTGTGAATGTCTGGGAGGTGTGTTGTACTAAGACCAAGGTCAGGGGTTGCGTCCTGTAGCTTTTGTCAGCAGAAGACTAACGCCTTCTGAAAAGAACTACCCAGTACACAAACTGGAGTTGGCTGTTTTAGACAAGCTACTGTACATGACTACCTCCATGTAGCAAAGTTTTTCAGTCTTCAGTCATAAGTATAGGCCTGGTATACAAAACGTTGACACTGATGCTTTGTCTCGTCGTCCTCATAGGAATCTGGTAAGAGATGAGAACTGGAATATCTCATCCTCTGGGGTGAGAGCCATATGTAAACTGCCAGGGCTTGACAAGTCAAGTTGCCTTTCAAACAGTTGCATAGTTGTCACTTCATTAGGGGTTTCCCCAAAATCAGTCTAAATCAGGTTTTTTCTCAAAGTTTTTGAACTTTTCTGTTTGTTGCTTCAAAATACATACTTCACCAGGATTTCGTGAACGAGACTGAACACCATATGTGCCAATGAGGGACTCAAATCCCCAGCTGGGGTTTTTTTTTCGTCCCCCATTTCTTTTATTTCTCATGTTCAAAATTAAATGTTTGAAATTACATATTTTTGAGTTCTGTCTTGTTTCAAAGTGTTTAATTGTATTTGTGCTTGACATTGTAGTCACCCCCAAATGTTCCTTTTTAATTTATTTAAACCCTGATTTTGAATATTTTTTGAGTAATATTCTGTATTATTAAATAAAAATTAATTATTTATATGTGCATCACTAATTTAATTGTAGTTTCCCCTAGACATTTAATCAGATCCAGATCATCGGTGAGAGAGTTGCAATTTCATAAGGTGAACGATCAGATCGCAGAGCTAATGTAAGTCTCTAAAAATGTATAATTTTCTTTCATTTTGTTGTTATTTAAACTTAAATGAAGACTCTCCAATTAATTGCTGATCTGCTAAATCACAATGTTATAATATAAATGATAAAGAGCCCTTCAACTGTTGCTGAACTGTTACATTCCCTGTTGTCTTTTGTTTGTGTACTTTTATGTTGAAATTCTTGTTAAGTTCCTGTTTCCTAGCCATGTGATGTCCTGTTTTTCCCTCCATGTTCATGTGTCTTGTTTTCATTGGTTCATTGTTTGATTACTTTGTTATCAGTTCTAGTTTGTCATTGGTTTTAGTTCATTGCCTTGTTATCTTGTTTAGAGTTCTGTTTGTTCATTGGCTTATGTTTCCCCATGCCCATGTATTTAAGCCCTCATGTTTCCATTGTCTCTTGTCTAGTATTGTTGTTAGTTTGTGTAACAGAGCACTAGTCATGTCCTGGGGGCTGTTCCATAAAAGCTGCTTAGAAAAGCGGGGATTAAAGTCCAAAACCTGACTTGAATGAGCCGAGCTAAACATCTGCGCTTAAATTGGTTCCATAACAGTAAGTTGAGGATCATGTGATCTTACTAATTTGAGTCAAGTTTAAATAGTCTAGATAATTGCGCGTGCACGCCATTGTTTAAAAGTCGAGCATGGGTCAATCGATTTACTGTGGGCTACCATGGCAACAAAAGGAAAAGAGAGAGCAGCGATGTTCACGGCAATGGAACAGCATTTGCTATTGGAAACATATGAAGAATTTAAAGATGTCATCACCAAAAAAGGCAATACAGCGGCAATAAAGCAAGAGAGAAAGGTTGGCAGGAAATTGCTGATTGTCTCAATGCGTAAGTAGCGGTGTAAACTATTTAAAACTTTATCAACATTGAATGTGTGTCACAATACATTGCAACGTTTGTGTGTGAATAACAGTAACGTTAATTGCTTTCACGCAGCAGCAACTTAAGTGAAGGAAAAAGAACCTGGCAGCAGGTGAAAATAAAATATAAAAATATAGTTCAGAATGGTAAGTAAATTACATATGTACGTACCATTAGATAAATGCCAGCTTGAAGTTACAACTATTCAGGTTTTTTTTTAAAGATTTTTTTTAATTGCAGCGACCAAAAAGACTGAGGTTGCTGGCACTGGGGGAGGGCCACCACCAGCCAGCTTCACTCCTGCAGAGGAGCTGGCTTTGGAAATTAATAAAGGGAGGCCCGTCCTTGAGGGAATAGAGGGGGGGACATCATCTAAAATGATATCACTTAGTATAAGGAGTGAGTATATAAAAGGTGTGCGTGTTTTATCATTATTCATTCCTGACTAACTGATTTCCTCCTTCCTTAGGCATTGTAAGCCTAAGTACATCATAGCAGTAATGTCACGTAGAGGTACTTGTGCTACTGTAATGGTGCATTTTGGTTAAAAAAAATATATTTTTTCTATCAAGATTCTGTATGCATTATGGATCCACCAGACATCATGTTGCCTGTGAGTATGAGACCTTTTAAATCAGTCATGTAAGCTAATGAGTTTAACTGAGTTTAATCAGTGGTCACAGGGAGAATGCCCATCAGTTGAGGAGGATGAGGAGACTGTGTCTGTTTGTTCAAGGAGGCCTGAGGTACTCACAGGTTCCATGCTAGACTGTATTGAATATTAAAAAGTGTACTTGTGTGATAAAATGATCATAATGTGTTTTCAGGATGCTGACACTGTTCTAGAGCCCTCTCAGTCTGGGACCACATGTGACAAAGTGAGTATTAAGAAATGAAAACAATGTGACAAGAGTATTCAATGAAATAACTTAAATCTATGTTGCTACAGAACCCAGAAAACATAAAAGGAGTGTATAAACGCTACCTCCTTAAACGAATGGAAGCGATCGATATCGACATCCAGTATAAAAAACTGAAGATGAGGAAGTTGGAGCTGGAAATTCAACAGCTACAGAAAAATGCAAGTAGAACTACCATTTTTAAAAAAGGAAAAGAAAAAAACATTACCTTTTTGATCACTTTCCACAACATTTATTTGTGTGTTTTCACCCCTAACAGGCAGATTCACTCTGAAAAAAGACAAAAAGAGGGGCCAGTGGACAATTTTAAAGGCTACACATGGTTTAAACCATATTAAGCAAAATTATTATTTGCATACGTGTCTCGTATAAGTCTGCCTGTTTCGTTTTCTTCCAATACTGCTTCATTGCCCCAGTCTTCCTCTTCAACAATCCTTGGTTGCCTCTCTCTCCTCAGACAAGCAATGTTATGGAGCACTACACAAGCAACTACAATGTCACATGCCCTAGGTGGAGTCACTCTGAGGTGCTTCAGGCACAAACCTTGACTTTATCAGCACAAATGCCATCTCTATACAACCTCTTGTGCGTGCATGGGCAATGTTGTAGTGGTGCTGTGCCTCTGTCTGGGGCTCCTGATGGGGAGTCAAGAGGTAAGGCAGGCATGGGTATCCCTTGTCTCCCAGCAAAACTCCTGAGAATTCTCCTGCATAGACTGAATGAATAGATGTATAATATAGTTTTTTTTTTTTTTTTTTTAAGACTTTGCGATTTAAGTGATTACTAGCATACCTCTTGCTAGTTGCTGGTAGAGAGATGAGGCTCTAAAGATTCTGGAGTCATGCACAGAGCCTGGCCATTTGGCCTCTACATTTGTGATGCAATCTGAATAAATTAAACCTGTAGGTCACTACATTTTAATTGCAATGAACTAAAAGCTGGTGCCCAGCTTAGTACAGAACACTCAGTGCTAGAGCATAGCCTTCAATATCATCTCAGTGGAACTGTACCTGTACATTGATGCTGTGTACTGATTTCCTATTCACAAAGTCCGCTTCGTGTGGACCAGACGGACACTTAATATGCACATGGGTGCAGTCCAATGCACCGATAACATTTGGGAAACCTAGGAAAATTATTTGTTTGTTTTAAATATGTCCCATGTAAAATCAACAGTCAAGAAATATTTCCATGTTTTATAGTTATTTGAACTTACCAGCTATTCCATAAAAGGCATGTTTAATGGTACGAATAGCTTTGTGGCCAGGGAATGTGATTGAACACATTGAGTAGTCTTTTTAAAGAAAGGTACACAGTTCGTACAGAGCGGCAAACTGATGCTTTACTGATATTCTCTGCATCTCCAACTGTGTACAAAAATGTTCCACTGGCAAAAAAGCGAAGTGCAATGCTTTATATACTTTTAATTACCAAACTCATTAACCAAACTCCAATTAAACCCACAAGTTTTGAACATTTCTTAGTGTATTTATACCTTATAATTTATTAGTAAAGTACATTTCCTTATTTATTTTAAAAAAAAAATTATTAATAGTGGTTAAGTAAAATAAAATAACATCGAAATACCAGCAGGTGAGTATAAATGGTATGCTCGTTAAGCCTGAACTCAGACTTAGCCTGACAGTTAGCCTGCCCCGGACCAGGTTAATTTGCCAGCATAAGTTGCTGGGGTAACTGAGTTTGAACTTTTTTTAAGTTTGATTTATGAAACCGAATCTACCAAAAATAAGCCTGACTAACCGAAATAAGCCTGGCTTATACTCCTCTAATCTTGGTTTATGGAACAGCCCCCTGGTCATAGTCTAGTTTCAAGTTTATGTCTAGTTTAGTCCACGTGTTTAGTTCATGTTCACAGGTATAGATAGGGTTTCTTGTATTATCATTGTTTTGGTAATAAATCTGCACTTGGGTCCTACACATCGTCCTCGCCATTGTCAGCTACACATCGTTACATGAACATAATATATCAAGCAAGCTGTCTTCTACAATTTACAGTATATTAAATAATAATAATTAAAAACAATTATATATATTAATAATACTTGTTGCACTTGTATATGTTTTGTATACTATTCTGATGCTAGTGAAACTTTGTAATATGGCACTTATCGTACCACTGTCTCCTGAAGATGATTCACTTATGTTTTCCTCTTTTGTAAGTCACTTTGGATAAAAGCATCTGCCAAATGAATGAATGTAAATGTAAATACAGTACATATAAAGCCTATGTGGAATGGGGTGGGGCTGGGCTGGAATGCTCACGCCCGGTCCCCAATCGGCCTGATGGGGCGCGCGAGGGATAAAGGCGTCCGGTGACGACGGTTCGAGAGAGAGAGAATTACGGGCATGTCCGTCGTGTGTGTGTTTATGTTTGTGCTTTTGGTTTAAGTTTTCATTAAATTATGATTTATATTGACAAGCCGGTTCTCGCCTCCTCCTTACCCATCATAACCCCCTTACAGCCTATTTCAGTCCTATATATAAATAAGACAAAGATCATAACACTGAAGTAACCATGACATTTAAATGCATAATGTTAAATGACACCAGATCTGCATATCAGTCATCACATTATGCTATGCATATTGTATATGTTCAAATTATTGCACATTGTTTTCAGTACCACACCTTCACAAAAAAGAAGTGTTTCTTTGCAAAACTGGATTCAAGCACCAGAAAGCATGCAGGTGAATCATGATGAAAAGATATAGCAAAATTAATTCACACAGTCACGAGTTTACAATTGTTTTGTCAGACCAGCAACACAGCCAAGTAATTCTGCCTCTTCCACTACATATAGCAAGCTGCGAGCACTGAAGTGCATGAAGTGTCACACATTACATACTCCGTTTTGAGGGTTGAAGAAGTGCATCATCCAGGTACTTCAAGTACACTTCTTTTTCTTGCATTTTTAGTGTTAACATACTTTTCTAACTATTTACAAGACAAGACTATTTGTTTTATTTGAGTATTGATTAAGCTTAGAATGGCTCTTGGAGTCTCAGTGAATAGTTAACTTATTGATTTGTGACTGACAGGGAATTTATCTCATTTTGCTATATGTTCACAATGTAGTACTTATTGGGAAGAGATCTTATAAAATCAATTTGATTTAAAATTGATTATTTTTCTTCCCCTGTTTTATTTTTTATTGGTGCTATTTTATAAAAAGTAACTTAATAGATACAACTCTACAAATTGTGCAGAGCCAATGAAATGCAGTTGTTTTTGCATATCCCAACTAAGCTAGGGTGAGCCATGAATCAGTGCCCCTGGAGCAGATAAGCTCAAGGGCCTTGCTCAAGGGCCCAACAGTGTTATCTTGGCAGTGCTGGGGCTTGAACCCCTGACCTCTCATTCAGTAACCCCAAGCCTTAACCACTGTCACTTATGTGCCTAATGTGTAACTAATAAATGTGTTTAAGACAGTGACATTTGTTTTATCATTTTACAAATGATCAAAATTATTATTATTATCATTTAAAGGGGAGTGGTGGTGGCATAGTGGACTAAAGCACAGAACTGCTAATCAGAAGGTTGCTGGTTCAATCCCCACAGCCACCACCATTGTGTCCTTGAGCAAGACACTTAACTCCAGGATGCTCCGGGGGGATTGTCCCTGTAATAAGTGCACTGTAAGTTGCTTTGGATAAAAGCATCTGCCAAATGCATAAATGTTAATACATTTTTTTAAGTGCATACTTCTCTAACTATTTACAAGACAAAATGACTTGGAATAGTGCAGAATTGTGCTGTTTGGAATACGCCTACAGATTTGTTGGGTGCTTTAAATTAGAATACAGCAGGCTGCAAATAGGCTAATATACAGTAGGCACTACTAAGAAAAAAGGTTTATTGCATCGTGTCAAAAAATTTAGCAAAAAACACAAATGTCCTGGCTTGCGACTTAATGTTTCAAATTCATCAAGCACATCACACACCTTTAGCACAGAGTACTGAGATAAAAAAAATGGATGTTATTAACCATTCTATAATTTTGTTCTAACAGGTTACAGATTAGAAAGGACAAAGTGGAACACTGGAAAAAATACCATATCTTCTCAGAACTAACTGAAATGAAAATCATAAAATATTTAGACCTTGGTAAGATCACTTAGGTTCATATAATGTATTTTTTTTTTTTTAAGAAATAAAAACATTCATACACTATACTTATCATTTTAAAACATTTGAAAATGTGTATTCTGTAAAGATTAAAGAAGTGCTTGCAAAGAGCACAGACCATCTTAAACTTTTTGCCGACCTTTGGACAGTTCGCTGTGTTGGTAGTACAGCAAGCATGTCAATGATTGTACTTACATGTTCAACAATATCAGCTCATTCTAAACAGCAGATAACCCCAAAATTATAATGTATATTTTCCAATTTTTAATTTTTTTTTATTTGCTTAAGGTTGTTTTATTTGAGCCATTCTTGAGTAAGCTTAGAATGGCTCTTGGCCTCTCAGTGAATAATTCACTTAATTCACAAATTGCTTTAAAATTAATAATTTATTTTTGTCTATCTTTTTTTATGTTCGTCCCCTGTTTTATTGTTTTATTTTTTATTGGTGCAGTTTTACAAAAAATAACTTAATAGATAGATTCATGATTTCAGCTTACCTGGACATCGCCTGTGTGTGATCATGACTGGAAGATACTCAGAATCATAACGTGTAATTTTCATGTCGATATTGTTGTACTTTTAAACATTTAAAACTTTAATACTGAATGAGGAATGAGGCCTACTCATTCATTCCTCACACTGAATCAAGCACGCGTGTTCTCACGGCGTTGAGTGTTTGTTGTTAATTACCTTTGGACTGATGATTTACGGATTCCAAATTCTGATTCAAACGCCTTATTCTCAGTATGAGTCGGCAGAGGAAAAACGCTTCAGAAAACAGCGAGGACGTAAAAAAGTCCATCGATCTTTTGTTCGAAGAAGTAACTACTGTCCGGAGGCAGCAGGAAAACCTCTTGGCCCTAGTGGAGGAGGTGAAAATGCTACGGCTCCAAATAGAAGTCAAAGACAAACGGATTGTGGATTTGGAGTGGAGGGTGAACGAGCTCGAGCAGTACTCCCGGATGAACGACCTGGTCATCACTGGTCTACCGATCAAACCACGCTCGTATGCACGCGCAGTGGTTGGGGACAATGGGGATGAGCCAGAGCTGGAGTCACGCTCGGTGGAGCAACAGGTGGAAAGCTTTCTCCAGAGTAAAGGAGTGGAGCTAAACCTGGATCACATCGAAGCATGCCACCCTCTACCCAGGAAGAGCAACAGCAAGCCCGTTGTCATTGTTCGATTTGTCAATAGGAAGAATAAGATAGCATTGTTGAAGCAAGGACGTAAACTCAAAGGAACAAATGTTTACTTGAACGAACACTTGACAAAGAAGAATGCCGAAATAGCCTGGAAAGCAAGAGACCTCAAGAAACATCATAAAATCCAATATACATGGGTAACCAATTGTAAAATCCTTATTAAGTTGAATGGCTCGGCGGAGGAAGCTAAGATTCTCACCGTGAGACATTTGGAGGAATTGGACAAGTATCAGTGAATGCAATGAGTAAACGCTTATGCCGACGTGAATACATCAAGGTAATTTTTGACGTACAGTTGAACTATGATAACTATACAGTATGTCCAATCCAAAAGACATTAATACTGAACTATTGAGGAGAGTCCATGAACTCCAACTGTTGGACCTGAATATGTTTAGTTATACAGAATTCAATAATCATGACACCGAAACAGACATTGACCCGGACAATAATTTTTTTCCTCTACTAATATTAATTGTAAGTATTATACTAATGCACAGTATAATACTGACTTGATTACAAAGGGTAAATTGTCTATTGTCCATTTCAACAGTCGAAGTATGTACTCCAATTATAGTGAAATACGTGATTACTTAGAGTCATTTATTCATCCTTTTAGTGTCATAGCAATATCCGAAACTTGGTTTAAAGATGACAAAGGAATCAACTTTGAAATAAATGACTATGTCCTCAACTACATTAACAGACAAAACAAGACGGGAGGTGGCGTTGCACTGTATGTCCATAAAACAATACATTTCTCAATAGTAAATAGTCTGTCAATAGCACTTGATAATGTCCTGGAGTGTGTAACTATTGAACTAAAAAATGAAAAGCAAAAGAATATTATTATAAGCTGTGTCTATAGGTCACCTGGATCAAGTGTAGACTTATTTAATGAATGGATGGTGAAATTGTTTTCTGAAGATAAAAATAAGCCCTTATTTGTGTGTGGGGACTTCAATATTGACCTTTTGAACTCAAACAACCACAAACCTACCTGTGAATTTGTTGATAGGATGTATAGTATGTCCTTATTTCCATCCATCACAAAGCCTAGTAGGATTACCTCTCACAGTGCAACTTTAATCGATAACATCTTTACTAACAACCTTTTAAACAAAACAGTTAATGGGCTATTGATCTGTGATATCACTGACCACTTACCAGTCTTTACTATATATGACTGTAATGTTTCTAAACATATTAAAACTTGTAATGTGCACTATAGACAGTACTGAACTGAGGAAGCTATTAATGCATTTAATGAAGAAATAAGGTCACAAGATTGGAATACTATTCATGGAGAGATGCAGACTGATGTGGCTTACAATCATTTTATAGAAATATTTACTTCCTTGTACAACAAGCACTGTCCCTTCAGAGTATTTAGTAAACCGAAAAAAATCTAAAATGCCCCTGGATTTCCAAAGGCCTGCTGAATGCATGTAAGAAAAAAATAACCTCTATAAATTGTTTGTCAAATCAAAATCCAAAGATGCTGAGGACAGATACAAGCTGTACAAAAATAAATTGACAGCTATAATGAGAATGGCTGAAAAAACATTATTATGAAAAACTATTAATTGCTAATAAATCTAACATAAAAAGAACCTGGGCAGTATTAAATAGTGTCATTAAGCAAGGATCGAATATAACGGAATATCAAGAATATTTTGATGACTCTAATGGAGAAAACAATGATATGAATAAATTAGTAAATGATTTTAATAATTTCTTTGTAAATGTTGGTCCTGATTTAGCAGCTAAAATTCCTAACCAAGAATTGAAGTTGAACACTGTAAGGAATGACCGTACTATTTTTCTCTCTCCTGTCAGTGAGTGTGAAATAATGAATATTGTTCAAAAATCCAAAAACAAGTTCTCTACAGACTGTCACTCCATCGATATGGTACTAATAAAAAAGACAATTAAAAGTATCATAAAGCCTCTAACACATATCTGTAACCTGTCAGCTTAAAAACGGCTGTGTGCCAAGAAAAATGAAAATTGCTAAGGTCATACCATTGTTCAAAAATGGAAATAGGAATCACTTTACTAATTACAGACCCATTTCTCTCCTTCCCCAGTTTTCAAAAATCCTTGAAAAGGTTTTTGACAAACGGTTAGAAATTTTACATATAAGCATAAGCTAATTAATGAAGGACAATATGGGTTCAGACCCAATAGATCTACTTCGATGGCCATAATTGACGCCTACAGAAGAAATATCGAAGGCTCTAACAAACAAAAAACATGCAATAGGAATTTTTATAGATCTCAAAAAAGCTTTTGATACCATTAATCATGATATATTACTTAAGAAATTAGAACTATATGGAATACGGGGGTTGCTGGGAAATGGGTGAAAAGTTATTTGAGCGACAGAGTACAGTTTGTTCAAATGGGTGAACTCTCTTCTGGATGTCTTGACATTGCTTGTGGTGTCCTGCAGGAGTCAGTATTGGGCCCCAAATTATTTAATTTATATATTGATGATATTTTCAATGTTTCTCAATTGGTTAAATGTGTATTGTACGCTGATGATACAAATATTTTTTATAGTAATGATAGTTTGGAGCGACTGATTAGCGTTATAAACAAAGAACTAAGTAAATTAAAAAAATGGATGGAAAGCAACAAATTATCCTTAAACCTAGATAAATCCAAAGTGATGTTTTTTGGAAAGTATCAAGCTGATTCGCAGAAACTGGTTGAGATAGACGGAGTACACATTGAAAATGTTCAGGAAATAAAATTTTTAGGTGTAACGATAGACAACAAGCTAAGTTGGAATGCCCACATCAGACATATTACAACTAAAGTCTCCAAAAGCCTTGCCATAATAAGTAGAGTTAAGCATATTCTTGATTATAATGCACTCCATACCCTGTATTGTGCTTTAATACAGCCATATTTAACCTACTGTGTTGAGGTATGGGGCAATAATTACAAAAATGTAATACAGTCACTTTTTTTGCTACAGAAAAGAGCTATACTGAATTATACACAAGGCCGCCTATTTCGAACACACAAATCCACTCTTTCTTAAATCCAAGCTATTAAAAATGCAGGATCTTGTAAAATTATATAATGCACAGTTCATGTTCAAAGCGTATCACTATTTATTACCTGTGAACATTCAAAATATTTTTCTCATAAGGAGCATTCGTACAGTTTGAGAGGATTAGGAAACTTTGTGGTCCCAATGGCGGGTTCCACCAGGAGGAGTTTTTCTATGTCTGTTTGTGGGGTTACTTTGTGGAATAATCTGGGGCTTGAATTAAAGCAGTGTCAAGGCATTCACAATTTCAAACGTCTTTACAAACGAAAGGTCTGGTTCCATTACAATGACATTGTGCTTTGATTGTATTCATGTTGTGTGGATTGTTGGATTAGTTATTATTTAGTTACCCTTGTGGTATTCCGTCTACCATTGTTGGTAGTTGTTCGTCATTATGTACTCTTGTGGTATTCCATCTACCATTGTCGGTATTTGAAAATCATTGTTATGTACCCTTGTGGTATTTCGTCTACCATTGTTGGTATTTGATTATCATTGTTACCTGTGGAAATATCTGTATATTATTAATATGTATGGTATGAATGTGTGGTTTTGACTTGTGCAACCACTGTTTCTAAATGAGGTATTATTATTGCTATTATTATTATTCTTTTTTTTTTAAATTATTATTATTTTCTCTTTGAGATTATTGATGAAGGAAGCAGCTATTTTTTGGTTGTATAAATTCTTTGATAGACTGGGGTGGGGTTTAATAAGTTTTACTTCTTCCCACTCCATTTTCAAGCATAAGTGTATAAGTTATTATTATTGTGTATCTTTTCTGTTGTCACACTATTTTTGCTTGAAAATAAATAAATAAATAAATAAATAAATAAATAAATAAATAAATTCAACTTGTGCAGAGTACAGAGTCAATGAAATGCAGTTGTTTTCACATATCCCAACTAAGCTAGGGTCAGCCATGAAACAGTGCCACTGGAGCAGATAGGGTGAAGGGCATTGCTCAAGGCCCAACAGTGTTATCTTGTCAGTGCTGGAGCTTGAACCTCTGACCTCTCATTCAGTAACCCCAAGCCTTAACCTCTGAGCCACCACTGGCCCACATGGTCAAATAATTTTTCAATTTGAGTGCAAAATCCACTTGGCACTAAACAAACGTTTAAATTGGATAAATCATGTGATCATATACAGTAATAGTGAGTTCAATACACCGGAACTAACTGATAACTGATTGTCCCTGTCCATGTAAGGACAATTATTGATTACTGAGCGCACTTAAATGTTTGTTTTACTGACATATAAAAGATTAAGAACGTCCATGACCACTCAGTTAGTCAAAGCTCCAACATGAATGTTCAAAATGCAGCGCTTTTAGTTTGTCTTTTCTTTTTTACAGGTATTCATTGAACATTAATTCATAATACTTATTTTATTATTTTTATTCTTCTTCTTATTAGTCTTTTTCTGCTATCATTTAAATTATTCTGATATATTATTAATTCTTTTACCTCCAGGTTTCCAAAGGGGTCAGACTGAAAGCACAGGTAAGAAGATTTTAGGAATGAGGTGTCATCTGCTAAATTAAAAGGATGGTTTACCCCAAATTACAAATTTTGGCTCATTTACTAACTTGGCAGAATGTTAGCATAAAGTCTCCATTCACTTTAATTGTATTTGGGAAAAGTGCATTGAAGGTGATTCTTGACGGAGACTAACATTTTATGCAACATATCCTTTTGTGTCTCATGGAAGAAAGCAAGTCATAAGGGTTTGGAACACCATGAGGGTGAGTAAATGATAGAATTGTCATTTTTGGGGGATCTATCTCTTAAAATAAAAGGTGCTCATCCCATTCCTAGCAGTCTTTTGATACAGAGAGTTTTGTTGATCAAGTCTCATAATGTAATACAGTATGACTGTTTGCCTAGTATGAGTGTCTACATGCAGAACTTGTTTATACAACACCTGGCAAAAAATTTGGAATCATCACACTTAGAGGTTTTACTTCGTAGCAAATTAACAAATCACAGATATGACACAAATACATTTTTGTTTAATAGCTGAACATTCTGGCTTTGTGAATCTTCCCTCAAACAAATTAAATGACATCATTTTAAAGAATGGCATATTTGTTTGTAAATTTGTCATTTACATTTCTAAAACAAATACCGGCACAATCTAAAAATGCAAATTAGTCTGCAGTTAAAAGAGAGTTGTCACGATTCCCTTGTTGTCGTAACAAGAGTGCTTACAGACCTTAACCAGCATTAGGACTTGGCTTCGTGAAAGGAAACATGGCCCCAACAAGAGAGTTGTAAATTGAAACAATGGAAAGGATTATAAAACTCCTTAAAGAAGGAAATCCAATGCTGAGTGTGGCAAAAGAAGTTGGTTGTTTACAGTTATCTGTGTCTAAAATTTGGTGCAAGTATAAACAAAATGGCAAAGTTATAAAAGGTTATAAAAGGAAAACATACGGGTAGACCAAGAAAGACGTCAAAGCATCAGGATAGAAAACTCAAAGCAATATGCCCTGTAAATAGAAAATGCATAACAAAACAAATGAAAAACAAATGGGCGGAAAAAGGAGTCAATGTTTGTGACAGAACTGTAAGAAATCAGCTAAATGAAATGGGATTTACATATAGAAAAGCCAAACAAAACCAGCACTAACACCTAAACAGAAGAAAACAAGACTAAAGAGAAGCAATCATGGAGTGTGGATGATTAGATGAAAGTGAAATTCAGTGATGAATCACAGATCTACATTGGCCAAGGCGATGATGTTGAAACATTTGTATGGAGCCGCTCTAATTGAACATATAAAGAAGAAAATGTAATTTCCCCAGTCATTCATGATATGGGGTTGCATGTCAGGTAAAGGACCAGGTGAGATGGCAATCATTACCTCAACAGTCAAAAAAACTTTTTGAAAGTTGGAACCAGCTTGATGGAGAATATTGTTTTTCATTTCATTTTATGAAGTAAAAAAGCTGGGTGAACATCCTCTAAATTTGATGATTCCATCATTTTTGTCAGGGGTTGTATTTTAGAAATCATACAGTGGGGCTTTGATGGTTTTAGCGATTCTAGGAAAATAGCAGAGAGCAACATCCAACACTTGAAACTGATTCCTCCACTAATTTGTGTAAATTGAAACTCAGCTTATTCCTTTTATGATGGTTTTTACATTCTACAGATGTTCTAAAGGAGTTTACTAAAACTGAAGGTGTCAGGATAGTGACAATACGCAGAAAGTTCTATTTTGTAGTTACAGCAGAACAATGTGCCACCAGGTGCATCGAAGAGACGTCCTTTACATGCAGGTGCAGTTCACACCACAGCTAAAACAGTTTATTAATATGCATTGTGTCATATAGTCACAAATGTATTTTTATAGACTGATCTAATGTTACGGAGCTATGGCAGATGGTGATTTGCACTAGTCTCAGCCTCAGACACCCATGTGCAGTTTGTTTACTAACTGAAACTAAACTTAAAACCCTTTTTTAAGTTTGTCTGTGAAATCATGAATGAAATAGTCTGAACTTCATTTTATGAGAGTCTCTACACATTTTCTGCTATTCATGAATGCTCTTTCTGTGTCTATTATTGTTGTGTAATATATAGATAAGCCTTCCATTACACTGAACATAGAAACAATACAATACAACTGCTATTGAAATGTGGCAGTTCTCGGCCAGTATGAGCTGCAAAAGTCTATTAATCTATTATTGAAAGACTGTGTACTTGTATGTGCTTTGCAGGTCCTTTACACACAATAGCAGGAATCTTTTGTGTATTATATTTTATGCCAACTCTAAGACTGCCAAGGTATTGGAAATAGCTGATGTTACCCTGTATGAGAAAAAGGGTAAGAGACTTTATAGCCCAATCAATTTCATTAGACATCAACAAAAATAAAATGACAAAAACGAAAGTAAATAATACGTAGATCAAATGACGTCCTATGCAAAGTTATGCTCACAAAAGCACAGGATTATTGATGTAAATCGTATTATTTTCTTTTGCTCTTGTTGTTTATTTATTTATTTTTGATGCTTGGCATTTCAAGTACTTTATTTCGTTGTTTCAATTTTGTTATGTGTTTTATGTTTAGTTTATAATGTTTATATGAAAACAAGTATTTGGGGTGATTTGCTTGAAGCAGTTTTTTGTAAAAAATTTCTTTTGTAAAATGTGGACCCCAGAAAGAAGACTAGCAAAGTGTAGGAAGTGTAGTTATTCAAACAGTATAGGCTGAATTTGCTAAATTCACATATAAAATTGCAAAGTTAACATGACATGAAGTGTGATTTACCAGATTTACAGAACCACGAAATAAACACTGGGCCAAATATTGCTTTAGAATTAGCAATATTACAAAGCGGCAGGTGAATTTGAACCAATATAGAGTTTGAATGAGCATATAGGCTATGAACAAAAGATGCGGTAATTATTTTATCTCAATTTTAAAGCTGATGAGCCTTTTATTTTGCTATCCTAAATATGCACTGTTAGTTATATGGTAAGTTTAAATTTATTATTTAAATAGCATTATTCATAATTAGTATTGATTTTTCCCCTGCTGTCACAACCCACCAAGTCAGAACTACTTCTGAAGTGAGCCCTAGGAATGTATGTTGTTGTATCAGTCTATAGAGAAGTTTGTAAACTTGTGTTCATGCATTGATTTCTACATACAGTGCACCTAATGGATTGTGTGAATGGCATTGGAACAGACTACAGAGGGACAAAATCCACAACAAAATCAGGAAGAAAATGCCAAAGCTGGGTGGAAATTTCCCCCCATTTGCCAAGGTGTCTTAATCTGACTTTACATTTATGATACTGTATTTATTGTGAAGAGAACATAGCTTTTGAAATGACAGAAACAATACTGGATCAGACACCTCATTAACCTCAGCTGTAACATCCCACAGGATAACACCAACGACACATCCAGAAGCTGACCTGGAGTCCAACTTTTGTCGAAATCCAAAGGGAAGCAAACAGGGTCCCTGGTGCTACACAACAGATCCAGAGACAAGAATAGAGCCCTGTGATATCCAAAAGTGCACAGGTACATTCAACAGTCCATTTAAACAACTGTGTGTTGCATAGTTGGGTGTGATACTGCATCATATTCTTGAATCTGCTCTTGATTTTCTGCAGAGGATTGCATGCACTGCAATGGAGAAAACTATAGAGGCAAAATCTCCTTTACTGAGCATGATTATACGTGTCAACGCTGGGATTCTCAGATACCTCACAAACATGGTTATTCTCCTTCAAAGTGAGACATTATGACTATATTATGACTATGTAGCATAAATGAGATATTTCAATTGTAAACACCATTTGGAGTTCCTCAGATCCCACACTGGCAGAACACTCAGAAGAACCTTATTGCACCCTTTAAAAGAATCTTAATATGCTGTTTACGGAAGGAACTTTAATATTACGTGCCTTGAAACATTTCCCTTATGATGAGATTACTGAAGAGGCTGTTAAGAGTTATTTCAGAATCTAAGAGTAAGTCAAGTTATTTTTATTTGCATAGCGCTTTTCACAAAACCCATAATTTCAAAGCAGCTTTACAGAAAATCATGCTGTGAAAGAACATTATGCTGTAATGTCTTAAAAATCCTCATTATGTGGTTTAAAGGAGTTATGAAGTTATTTTTTTAATACATTTTTTTATTATCTTCCCTGAGGTTTGTAAAAACAAATTGCACTAAAAAGTCAATTTAGTGATCATTTTACACCCTGTCCCTCCCAATTCTATGCCCGTGACTGAGCTTTAGATTTTTTTATCTGTCTAAAACAGCCTTTTTTACAGATTTTATTTCCACATTTTTTAACAGTGTTAATACTATTCTAAAAGTTAATTACATTTTTAGTAATTTTATGTAAATGCCATTTACAATGTGTGATATATATATATATATAACAATACACAAAGTTCACGATACATTACGATACGAGCACCCACAAAGGTTTCGCTCAAACTTATTCAAGAATTCTACATAAATGTTTTTTAAATCATAAATGCCACAAAAGTGTCTGACACTGGCAACAAAACAACTGAGATCTAAGTACCTTAAACAGTTGCACAGCATTTATTTTATTTAATTGTTGAGAAAAACTAATACTGAACTTACAATTTTCATGTTTTTCTTGAGAAAAGAAGTTTGTCTACACTGTAGACATTGTCTGAAAGCCCCCTGTGAACAAGTTGCAGTGATTGTAGCAAGGAAAAAATCCTTTCAATGTTATTTAGTGGTGAAAAAAAAAACTTGAGAGGAACCTGTCATCTGGTTCCAGTATTATTTAGCAGTTTGTGCACACCGATCGGCACACATGTATTTTTTTTGCCCTCTTCCCCCGGTTTCACTTTGCATGTAAACTTTACTGGTGTTATTACTACTGGTTTATAACATGTGTGCAAGTGTTGTTCTCGAAGCTGTTCACATTTCAAAGTGTAATTGCTGGTTTCTTATGTTAACTTTTCTTTTTGAATAAGCTGTTTTTTGATAGTTATGAGCGTCTTGCTGTGCATGTCACACTCGGTGTCAGGGAGGAGACTCATCCGCAGCTCTCAATATTGCGTTGCTTGGTTTTATATACACTGTAATGTGTTTATGTATCGTATGATACATATGGTATTGTATGGTGAGCATCGTATCGTACGATGCAATATTTTTGAAATATCCCTAATATTTAAGCAATATCACACGAGCAAGAGTGCTATATGGCCCTACATCAGCACTGCTGTGATTCGGCCGTAGGTAATCACAGCAGTGCTGATTTAGGGCCTTATTGCACGATTGCGAGTGCAATATTGCTTATATACACAACAATTAAATAAAAAAAAATGTATGGTCATAAAAAATGCATTTGTGCATGGAACTACGTTCTTACATGACGATCAGAATCTGATGTTGCTGGTTGAATCTGAATGATACGACCAAGCCTCCATTAGTAATTCAAAATTGTCACTTCAGAAATAGTTTCACGGCTTGTGCTGTTTCTAACACATTTTTGTATAAACAACGATGGATGTGTGTGTGTGTGTATATGTGAATGAGAGAGAGAGAGAGAGAGAGAGATGGATCATGTGCGATCACCTGTTGCCACACCCAAGCAGAGATGCTGTCAGCTTTCTGAAGATCAGCTTTCTCAGTGGAAAAATAGCATCCAAGCGGGGATAATTCTACCTATTTCGAGGTAGCCGGTGCACAATAGTCGATCAATATAGAAACCGCAATGTCCATTTTAAACAGCACTCCTGTAATTAATCAGTCTGTTGTGTCTCTCAGATGTGATGAGACCGTAATGCTGAATATGTTCGTTTAAAGCCGTTTAAAGCTATTCCCTATCTTTAGTAGTGTAGTGTAGTAAGTGTAGTAAGCGATCACAAAGAGCTGTTGTGTGTAAACGGCTGATGCGGATTCACTTCACATCTCCTAACTGGTTCATATGACACACAAAAATTATCTTTTGCCACCACCTGCAGGCTAAAATGTGTAATGTCAAAAAATATAGACAAACCATAGCTATTAACAGATAAGAGCTGGTCTGAGTATTTCTGTAACTGCTGATCTCCTGGGATTTTCACACACCTCTAGAATTTACTCAGAATGGTGCCAAAAACAAAAAACATCCAGAGAGGGGCAGTTCTGTGGACAGAAAGTCCTTGATGAGAGAGGTTAACAGAGAATAGCCAGACTGGTCCGAACTGACAAAGTCTACGGTAACTCAGATAACCGCTCTGTACAATTGTGGTGAGAAGAATATAATTTCAGAATGCTATTTTGAGATGCGGGTTGGAGTTGTTTTGGCGGAACCATGGGGACCTACACAATATTAGGCAGGGGGTTTTAATGTTGTGGCTGATCAGTGTGTGTGTGTGTATATATATATATATATGTATATATATGTGTGTGTGTGTGTGTGTCTGCATTATATCATAGGTGCTCGCTAACAGCACTTGCCCCTACAGACTGTTAAGGCTAAATGGGGGATCTTTGTCTTTGTGTCTGCATTATATCAGCATATCAGCCATCCTGCTCTCTAAATATAGCATCAGCCATTACAAACAAATCAGTCTATCACTAGTCTCAAGGAAATATAAAGCTGATTGTCATTGGTAGTGAAAACTAGTTCTGTGGTTTCTGATAATGTCTCCCAGGGGAAAAATATACAAGAAGAAAAGCAGAGGACCTAATACTGAGCCCTCTGGCACTACATACTTTCCTTCTACTCGTTTACACAAAGTGGTAGTGGTTGAATAAATAGGACCTTATCCATACTAATGCCTGTCTGCAAATGCCAACATAATACTTAAGCCTATCCAAGAGAATGTTGTCATCTATGGTGCTGAAGGCATCACTTAGATCTAATAGCACTAGAAGAGAGATGCAGCCGCATAATAAGAGCAAGTAATTTGCAACTCTGATAAGTGTAGTCTTTGTACTATGATGGGACTTAAATCCTGACTATAGCGAGGAGTTAATAACACTGAAAAGAGGTTCTAAGATTACAGGAAACACCGCTTTCAGGAGATTGGGTATACACCAATTCTTTGACAACATCACAGTCGGAAGTGGTTGCAAAAACACTGGTGTCACACCTGTGCAAATAGTAAAACAAACCTGTAGTTAGCTGACCCAACAATCCTCAAAAAGTTATCTCTTACCTTTCAATTGTCTGGTTAAGCTAAATAAAATGTTGAGCTACGCCGCTGGATAATTTCCAACACAACATTTGCAATGAACATTTTGTTACAGGTATGTTATTAACTCATTTTTATAATAATAGTTTAGCTAAGAATATTACTGTATTTATGATGGTGTCGTACTTTCATTTAATCGATGATTATAACTAGGGGCCATAGCATAACCAATGACTATTTTGTCCAATGACTATGCGGCCTGGTTGCCACCTATTTGCCCAGCTGCAGGGGCTCTACTGCCAGAACCGAAGTGTGAGCATGGCTCACTGTACTACCCACATCTGAAAAGGTATCTAGCGGCTTCACCTTCTCACTGACCTCCACTAGCGTTCGGATGTGTGTCTCTAATTCAATAATCGTCTCCTGCCTAGTTAATTCTTTACATTTATCACATGCAAATTCATCACTGGTGATGCATGAAGCTATGATAAACGTGTGGCATGCAATGCAGCAGTGATAACGTGTTGGTTCCATGACTTACCACAGATTTTTGTTGTACAGGTTCCTGAGTATCAGAGATTTGAGATCAATACAATAATCTGTGTGAAAAACGCAGCGGTATAAATGGATGCACGTACAGATGAAAGTAGAAAAGTGGTAACATAAGTAAAATAGCAGAGATTAAAGATTAGAAGGCTAAAAATAGAAAATGCTAAGTAGGCTAGCAGGCTAAAAAAATGTTTCTAATAGAACTGTAAGGGTGCCTAGCATTTCCTTAGCATGTGCCACCAATGTGGCATCTTAGGAACCCCAAATGGTGCCTCAAGAATCTTTAAATGTTTACATTTTGTTCTTATTACTGAATGCAGGCAAATACAAATTTTGATGAAGTGTGTTTTTATAGTCATCCTGAGATGTATTTGGAGGAGAACTACTGTAGGTACTCAGAAGGAGAACCCAGTCCCTGGTGCTACACCACCAACCCCAACATTCGCTGGGGTTACTGCTCCATTCCTCGATGCAGTAAGATACATTTCTGTCACCTTGAACTTCTAGGTTGTGAATAAGATAATTAGTTAATCATTCATTGGTCATATTTTTCTTGTAGCAACTGAACCACCCACAATTGTACCAGAGCTTACTTGTGCGACTGGAAGGGGTAGCTCCTACAGGGGAACTATTTCTGTGACGGAATCAGGGAAAACTTGCCAGAACTGGGCATCTCAATATCCTCACACACATTCCAGAACTCCAGAGAACTACCCATGCAAGTAAGCATCAATATTATTATGATAAAGTGGTTTTGAGGGATGTTGTGTCATGATCCTACCATCTCTGCCTCGTTTTATTTTTCACTTTAGTGGCAGGATCCTGACACTCTTGTTATACTGTGTTTCTTTTTCTTCTGCTGTGTAGTGTATCATGCTCACTGCCCTGCTTGTTTCTTTCCTTTTCATTCCCTGACCCCGCCCCCTCATTTCCCTAATTTTTCTGTTTATTTACCTCACCTGCTCGTTTGCCTCCTGATTTAAATTCCCCTGCTGTACTCTGTCCTGTGCTGAATTATTCCTCTCTGTTCCTTGTCCTTCATGTTTACCTGTCCTGTGCTAGAATATTTCTTGCTGTTCCTTGTCCTTTGTCCATATCTATCTGGATATTTTCTTTGGTACTGTTTTCAGATTTTTTTTTTTATGGTCCATTTCCTTCTGTTTTTCCTTTTGTTAGTTTTGTTTGCAATTTTTTTTGGTTTTTCTTTTTGGTTTTGCCCTCTTATGGGTGTTTTCATTTACTAACCTTTTGGCAACAGTCTTGGCCTTTTTTTGCTCTTTTGTATCTTGCTTTTGTATTTTTTTCCCATTAAAATTTTAAAGATTTTTACTGTCTGCACTTGGGTTATTTAGTTTAAAGGGGTCATGACATGAGAAACCAAATTTGCCTTGATCTTTTGGTATATAAGAGGTCTTTGTATCATTAAAACGTCCTGCAAGTTTAATATTTTAAGACGTCCTCCCCATTCTAAACGAATCATTTATTTAATCAAGCTCAAAATACAGCTCGTTCTGGATTCATGGTTAGAAGTGACGTGTCGGTTAGAAGTGACGTGTCGGTTAGAAGTGACGTAACAGCGTTTGCATATGACCGCCTCCAGCACAAGATAACTACGCTATAAGCGCAAGACAACTACGCTCATTTCGTATCACCGTGCGCCTCACAAGTGTTCAGTCGATGGACAGCGAGCTCTGACAGAGACTACTTGTGCACAGGAAAATTACGATGCCACACAGATGTGCTGTTCCTGGCTGTGGTCAAACAAAACCTCTGAATAAGCTGCCGAAAGATCCAGGCGTCAGGGAAAAATGGTTGCAGTTTATTTTTTGCGGACGTTCCAGTCACGGCAGTGTTAACTTAAGCGTTTGTTCTGTACATTTTAAGGATGACTGTTTTGAGAACAAATCTCAATATGATGCTGGCTTTGCCAGAAAACTGTTGCTCAAAGATAAGTCCGTGCCGACTATTCTGGGAACAACGACGGCGCAAACTGTAAGTAATCTATTTTAAACTTTAAACTACTTTTTAAAGCGCAATTTCATTCATTATGAATAATCACAGTGTTTTTACTTAGTTTACTTGCATATTGTTCTGGCTGGGGGCGTCAATAATTGATACATAGGCACTGACGTTAGCCAATCATAACAGTGGGCGTTAACACTGAAGTCTTAAATGGAAAACGCCCCCAAAACAGACTGTTTGAATCAGAGGATGAGAAACAGGGTGGGAAAAGGTCATAAATCACTAGATTTTAAAAGTTTTTCTTAAAAAAATATATATTAATACTATAATTGCACCTAAGGGAACATAATAATACAATAAAAAAAACCATGTCATGACCCCTTTAAAGTTTTATATTATTAGGTGTATATTGTGTTGTGTAACAGATGTGTAAACTTTGTTATGTGTAAATCAGATGTTTATCGTAATTGTCATACTGCTGTGTTGCTTGGAACAGCACCCAAGACTTTCACCCACTGTTGCACTTGTGTATATGGTTGAGTGACAATAAAGGGATTTGATTTTGAAAACCTGACAGAAGAATCCAGCAAACTTTGAACCAAGCAGACAGTCAGCACTTGGTATATGGGTCTGTTTCTCCGCCCCAGCTCCCGTCAGGAGTCAGTTTCCAGAAGCACACCAAACACCAAATTTTTGGACTGCCCCAAAGATGGTTGATCCATTGCTGAGTATGCCGTGGCTCTCCTCAATGCAGCCAAGGAGCTGTGCTTGCATGAGAGTTTCCTCAAACATCTATTCCTAGCCAGAATTAACAGGCCTCACAGCTCGGAGGAGCCCTATTGGGGAGTTGTGAACCACATTTGCCAGCTAATAGTGATGGAGGCCTTCCCAGGGGAAGGACCTACACACCGGATAACTCCTCTTTGTCTGCTTTCCCTCGCGTTCACCATGAGCCAAGTGTCTTTATAGAAGGAGGACTGCTGTAGCCCCCTGGAGGCACCTGCCCTCATCACAGCAGCTCCCTAGGAGGCATCAGCCCTCACTTCTGCAGCTGCCCTGGAGGCACTTCGAAGGTCATGGAGGCCGTTCCCCAGCCGCTAGCACTACCTGTGACTGCTTCTGAGTTCCCCCCTTTCCTGCCATCTCTTCCCTGGCCGCCGCCAACCCACCGGCACAGAAAGAGTAGAGCTCTAATGAGGCAGCTGTCGTCGTTTCGTCTACTTCTGGAACACTGCATCATTTCAGCTGCATGTTCTTGTGTATGGGTTCCTCCTATTTATGCATCTATTAAATCACCATGGTGTTTTGGTAAAAGCACCTCATATTACTGTTACCCAAGTGCCTGAAGTCTTGTGCCTGCCTGGAAAAGCTGTTCGTCATCTGTGAATGAGTTTGAATTTTCCACTGTGATGTGAGCTCATGCATGAGGCAGCGCCTCATTTGGATGCATTTCTACTCATGAATAATGTGAACAAATGCTCAGAATCTACTAACGTACATGTGTACTGTCCTACCAATTTTAACAAGAGTTCATGCATATGTAAGGGCAGCCAGCTGGTAGATAGCTGTGCAGTGTGTAGCCTTTAGCCTCCTTGTTAGCACACCCGCCTCCCACGCCGGTTCGAGTCCTGTTTGGAGCGTGGCGAACAGGGCCGGTTACACATATATCTATATTTTTGTGACGTTGCTTCTAGGGTTGGATATATATATAGAATATTAACGATATAATCTTGATGATTTTGATGACGATAAGAAATTAAGCAAGATCGTTTATATATCACAATGATGTTAAAATGCTTTTTATTTGGTCATTTAGCTTCATAAAGAGCATCAGTTGACTAATATGAGATTATAAAACTGCAAAAGGCTGCAGCGAAAGACAGATAAACCTGTCTGTATTCACTTCAGAAGTTGCACTGCTCTGTGTATGCATGGGGCTCATGTTTTTAGCTCTTTTAGAGCAGACTGGGTGCATTGTGAAATAAAAGTACTGCAGGTTTTAAACATTAGCAATTCAAAACATGTTATGATACAAATCTACAAAGGTGGAACTGTATAACAGAAAAGGAAGAGATGAAATTGTTTCACCAGATGCAGAACATTGTGAATGACACAAAACACTTTCCATGTCAAAATAAATGCTCCAGGTTAAAGTGACATGTCAAAATAAAAGCTTGTTTATTCACAAAATATGTTTAAGTAAAAATAAATGAAGGTAAATATAGCTTTTTTTTAAAGCTACTATGTATCATTATACATTATATTTAATATAAATATGCATATCAATGGAAATTATTAGAACTCATTCTCCCTTGAGTTCATTTAGTGAAAAACTGAGTTAACATGCCTATTTAAAATAGATTTTTATTCAATGCCTATAATAAATTGAATCTACAATGACTGTTTGTGTTACGAATGGGCAGCGAAGGCAGACGAGGAGATGCGGATCCAAGTGCAGTTCAACTTTTATTGAGGAACAAACAAGGCAGGTACATGGAAAACACGGGAACAAAGGAAAAACCCTCGATGGGGAAATGAACACAAGACTGAGGAAAACGGGCAGGGAACACACACCAGGCTAACAACATTCAATGACAGACAAGGAGAAAACAAGAAGCAGGGCTTAAATACACAGGGAGTGATGACTAAATAGGACACAGGTGAGAACAATGAACAAAATGGCAGTGATGATGACAGGTGGATACTGGGAAGTGTAGTTCTTTAGTAGTAGTTCTTTTACAAAATGGCAGTGATGATGACACAGGGCAGACAACAGAGGAACGTGACAGTTTGGGTGAAATTATGGTTCCTCTTTTGAGCTATTTCAGAGCAAATACATAATTATTGAGATATACATTGAAAATCATCAATTGGCTGAAAAAATCGAGGTATAATTTTTTTTAGCCTTATCGCCCAGCCCTAGTTGCTAAAAATTCTGTTTTTAAACCGGAACAATAAAAAAGCTCAATAATACAAAAATAAACACTTTCCCCATTAACTAGAAGAACCTTTCTATTCCAGAGGCCTTGAAGGGAATTACTGCAGGAATCCTGATTTTAATGAAAGTCCCTGGTGTTTTACCACAGACCCTGACACCCGCTTGGAGAACTGCGCTGTGCCCAGCTGTGGAGATAAGCCTACACCTGGTCTGTTTTAAAATAATTATTACATGACTAAAAAACATATCACATAAAATGATGATTTAGTTTTTCTTTCTTTGTTGTTTATTTGAATGTGCCACTACAACTATTAAATGTGCCATGTGTAATGTAAATATGTGATTCCCAGATGAGCCCATCATCACTGAGAGCAAGGAATGTTATGAAGGTAATGGAAACTCGTACCGTGGTGATGTATCAGAGACCATTAGTGGAAAACAATGCCAGTTCTGGACATCCAATGTACCTCATTTTGTGCCTGGAGAATTCCCAGAATTGTAAGGCATATCACTTTTATTTTGTGTGATGTGTTGTCAAATCTTTTTTTTTTTTGTTAATTGGGTACACACAAAGCCCTTTTCCTCTGACATGGTTTTGCAAATTTGAAAAAGAAAAGGCTGTTCTGGGGCAGAAAACTGGTTCTGCACCAGCCAGAAAAGCTTGCTCATCCCTGCGCAGAAACTGATTATGTCAAGGAGTGGAGGTCGGGTTAATGTATCATCAACAGGTAAACACGAGTGGCGGTGGCGCCAAAGCACCAAACTGTTAAGCAGAAGGTTGTCGGTTCGATCCCCACAGCCACCACCATTGTGTCCTTTAGCAAGGCACTTAACTCCAGGTTGCTCTGGGGGGATTGTCCCTGTAATAGGTGCTCTGTAATTCGCATTGGATAAAAGCGTCTGCCAAATGCATAAATGTAAATGTAAAGTTTTCCCAAAAAACAACATTAGCTACCTTCTGCAGCAAGGAGTACTTCTTCACTCTAAAACAACAACAATAAAAAACCCACAAAAATGTCAGACATCAAAAGCGTTCAGGAAACACAGACGAAACGAGCAATCTAGTTGCAATATGGTCTTCTACAGTGATCCAAAATGAGCTAGAGCAATCACAAAGGACAAGAAAAGTCTACAAGGATATACAGCAAGAAATGATACTCGTTGGTGTTTTGAGACAAACACTGAATTGCCGGTGTCCTCTGTAGCTGATCTTGGTAAGTTATTACATTTGCCAACTTTGTTAGCTTTCCTTACACTCTTTTCATCTTATTTTGTGCATTGTTTTTGTTCAGTAAGTTCTACCCACTTATTTAAGGAGATTGCAGCTATCTATTAAGTAAACCAGTGGGACTGTCAATAAAGTTGTAAACATAATATTATTTGCTATGTCAAAAATTTTAATATAACCATCTTCTACTCCAATGATAATAACAATTCCACTGTTACAGGTTATAGTACAAGTTAAACAACATTAACATTTTTATACAAAATATGTGATCACATTACCAGTCATCTTGATGTCGTCTCTGGCAATCTTGCTGAGCAAGGAAACAACATTGGATTACAGTTCTCTGTATGTTTAAATATGTCCACAAAAACAGGAGTTAAAGCTGTACACAAACGCTGGGACACGGCAAGTTTGTTTTGAGCAGGTGAGGTAGTTACGTAAAACTACCACGCTACTACCTTTCTCAAGTCATTGGAAAAGCACTGCCATTTTGCGATAGGCTCCAGATTTCCCCAGCCATGAACCAGCCAAGCACAAACTCGGTACTAAAACATAGCCATTTCGATGGAAAAGGGCTGATAGACATTCAAAATTTTCAGTATTTGTGGTCATCTCGAAAGTCTATGCCAGACTGCCTCATCTAGAGCTGTTGCAACTGATTTCACTTATATTCATTCTGGCTTCTGATTTAATTATTAATTATTATTTTGTCATTTTGTCATACAGAGATTTGAGGGGGAACCTGTGCAGAAACCCATTAAATAAAGAAGCCCCTTGGTGCTACACCACTGACCCATCTGTTCGGTGGGAGTATTGCAACATTAAGCGGTGTAATGACAAACCCAGCATATCCACACCTGATCCTACTGATTATTCAGAAGATGGAGAAAGAGGTTTATGCACATACAAGATAATACATTAATCTAATTTCTAAATGAAAGCTAATAAAGTGGGTTAATGATGACAGAATTTCCATATTTGGGTGACCTATCAAACTATTTAGAAAAAGTGTTCTTCCCATACCAATTAGGCATGGTCGGCCAAAGGTGGCTGACTAATTGACTAGTCATCCAACAACATTAATATATTTAGCAGTGGTGATTTTAACGAGGGACACAATTTTTTAATAATTAAAAGACGCAACTTCTTGGAAAGTGTTTTTGTGTTGACAGCAGTAATTAACAGCCAGCAAAGTAAACACCTCTTCAAGACATTTCATCTCATTAATGATTTAGGTTTAGTCCTAATGCACCAATAATACAGCCTTCAAAGCCTAGCTTGTGTAATATCAATTTTTATCTGTTTAGCGCTTTTCACAACACACATCATTTCAATGCAGCTTTACAGAAAATGATGCATTGACAGAAAATGTAACTGTAATATCTATAAAGTCTTAGAGTCATCATTGTGTAGTTTGATTAAATATATTTTAAATTGTGTATAAAAAGAAATAATTAAATATTAATTGTATTTAGAACTCCAGTGTGCAAGCCGAAGGCGACTGTGTCACGGAACACAAAACTACATGAGATGTTGGTTGTGGAGCGGAGGGGGGCGGGGCGGGGCCAGGCTAGAATGTCGCATGACCGGTCCGCAATCGGCCTGATGGGGCACACGAGGGATAAAGGTGGCCGGTGACGATGGTTCGGGAGAGAGAGAATTACGGGCATGTCTGTCGTGTGTGTGTGTGTGTGTGTGTGTGTGTGTTTATGGTTTAAGTTTTCATTAAATTATGATTTATATTGACAAGCCGGATCTCGCCTCCTCCTTGCCCATCTTAACCCCCTTACATTGGTGCCAAAACCCGGGAAGGAGGAGGGATGCCCGTCGCAGAGTCCTCGACACTGCCGTCCACCCAGGGGAGCGCCGCTTTCATCTGCCGGGTGACGGAGTAGCCTGACCGCCCGGATGCGGGAACGGCCACCGTCCGCGGGGCGAGTGGGGACTGGATTCCCTGACCTCCTGGAGCGATGGAGCCGCTGCCAGGGGCAGAGGAGTGCCCTGCCGTCCCCCAGAAATGCGGAGGGGTCGAGGGAAGACCGCCGTCCACGAGGAGAGGAGGGAAGTAACTCCCCAATCGCCTGGAGCGGTAGGGCCGCTGCCAGGGGCGGAGGAATGTCCCCAGGTGCTGCCAGAAAAGCGGAGGGGCGTTCTGTCCGCTGGGGGTTGGAGGTTTGACTCCGGTTTGCCCGGAGAGGAGCGGCTGTCGTCCTCTGAGGAGTGTGGAGGAGTTTTCAAGGACCACGCGACGGTACATCAGAGAACCGGTGAGTGAGCTTTTTCTCTCTCTCCTCTCTCTCTCTTTCGCACCATGTTGGCCTTTTTCCCTCGCCGATTTAGTGTTTTTTGTTGTTGTTTACCCCTCCTGTCTCCTCCCAGGTCGAGGAAGGCAGGGATGACCTGACTGGGCACAAAGCACGCCCCTCCCCAGGGAAAGAGGGGGGGGGGGGGGTGTAGGTCATGCTGGTGGCACCCCGGCCTGAGGTAACGCCGGGAGGAGTGTGGAGCAGAGGGGGGCAGGGCCGGGCTAGAATGTCGCATGCCCGGTCCCCAATTGGCCTGATAGGGCACGCAAGGGATAAAGGCGGCCGGTGACGATGGTTCGAGAGAGAGAGAATTACGGGCATGTCCGTCGTGTGTGTGTGTTTATGTTTGTGCATTTGGTTTAAGTTTTCATTAAATTATGATTTATATTGACAAGCCGGTTCTTGCCTCCTCCTTGCCCATCGTAACCCCCTTACATTGGTTAATGGAGAAAAATAAACTTGGGCTCACTGTGGGGGCCCTCTGGCTAAACAGCATGAATATAATGCCAATATAAATTATTTGTGTGCAGTGCAAGTTGTGGTTTAAAATTTGTAAACTAAGTCAAACTCTGTTCCTGGAGGGCCGCAGCCCAGCAGAGTTTAGTTCCAGCCCTGCTCCAAAATGCCTCCTTGTAATCTTCAAGCACTCCTGAAGACCTTTATTAGCTGCTTCAAGTGTGTTTAAAAGGGTTGGAGCTAAACTCTGCTGGACTGTGGCCCTCCAGGAACCGAGTTTGCAAGTGTTAAGGTTCAGTGTTTTAACAAAGATTTTGTATGAACTGAAGATTAATGACCAATGTCTTTAAAGTCCATACTGGATTAACAGCATAAGTTCACATTGATACATTGTCCTTTGTTAGTTGGCTGATTAAGGTTTTTGTTGGCAATATATTGACAGTCTATGCATTCCATTTCAAGAGTGTAGTCCATCAATAGGCAAAGGTGATGCAGGCAGAAATCAATGAGGTGCATTGCAGTTCAACTGGCAGGAAAATTTGGTGAGGTTTGGTGGGGTCCATCCTAAATCCAAGGTTCTGGCAGTTGATGTTGCATCAGTTCATTCTCTGAAGTCAATTGAAAAATGCTGAAGTGATGTCTGGCTGGCACCGGCTGTAGTTTGTTGTCATCACTCAGTGACACGTAGCAGTGGAGTCTGACACCTAGCAGGAACTGAGCTGGATCTGGCTGCTCTGGTAACCTCGGGATATGAATCCCGAGGTTGAGACAGGGAAACAAATAGAATAATATTAGTGTAGATTCCATTAAATTTATTGCAGAGTTACAGATTATAAGAAATGTTTCTGAGAAATGTTTCTGTTTCCGGTAGACCTAAATAAAGCAGCCTAATTGTGAATTGAAGGATAAATTAGGTGTATGCCTGAGTCATTAGTCTAGACTTAAACTGAAGTGAGAAACCGTGTTAGGGAGACTATTCCATAGTTTAGGAGCCAAATAGGAAAAGGATCCATCTCCTTTTGTGGATTTTGATATTCTAGGAACTATTAACAGGCCAGAATTTTGTGATCGTAATGAAAGTGATGGAATACAGCATGACAGAAGGTCACTTAAGTACTGTGGAGCTAGACCATTGAAACTTTGTATGTAGTTAACAAAATTGTAAAATTAATACATTTTTTTACAGGTAGCCAAAGTAACAATGATAAAATTGGACTAATATGATAATTTCCTTGGTTCTAGTCAGAACTTTAGTAGCTGCATTTTTGAACAAATTGAAGTTTATTTATTGAATTTGCTGGACATCCTCCCATCCTACTGTAATGCATTACAATAATCTAGTCTTGAGGTCATGAATGTATGAATTAGGTTTTCAGCATCAGCAACAGAAAGCAAGTGTCATAACTTAGCAATATTTTTGAGGTGGAAGAATGCTGTTCTATACACATTTGTAATTTGATTTTCTAAGGACTGATTGGTATAAAATATAACACTTAAGTTCTTTGCTGTAGAAGATGACGTAACAGTACATTCATCGAGAGTCAAATTATATTTTAGCAGCTTCATTTTAGAGGTTTTTGGTCCAGTAATTGGTACATTTCTGGTCCATTCTTTGTTTTCATTGATGCACTATGCTAATTTGGAGAATTGTGAAATTTCATCTGGTTTAGAAAAATATAAAGTTGGGTATTATCTGCATAACAGTGGAAACTTTCTCCCAGGGGAAGCATATATAAGGAGAAAAGCAGAGACCCTAAATCCAATCCCTGTGGCACTCCATACATAACTTTTGTTTGATTTGACAATTCCTAGTTTACACATACAACTATCTGCAGTATAGTTGCTAAACAAATATATGTTGTTTTAAAATAATTGTACATATTTATATGGGAAAACAAAAACAAATAAACATAAACGTATTTTGTTGCAGTTTATAATGGGGCGAAGACTACTTCACTTCAATCCACCTTTAATTCACAAAAAACAAACTCTCTCTTATTAATAAAGCTACGTATTGCCAATTGTCTTCACGATAAGAAAAGCACATCAATTATGATTCAATAAGTCACAAGCCAATACATTATAATCTGGCTGCATTAAGCATGCGTGCTCGAGGGACGATCATCCCCATGACAAAGTGTGTCTCAGCCGGGTGCAGTTTCAGTCTCTCCCCCTTAGATTGGGATATTCACGCTCATAGAAAGGCGCTGACCGCACAAAAAAATGCCAGTTTCGGAGTTTGTAGTTATTTACATGATCTGCTTCCATATTATTTAAAATTGTATAAAGCTATAATGCATTAAATATAACTGCATTTAAGATGGAATGTCAGGGTGTTTCCTTTAAAGACACTAGACATGCAAGTTTTGCTTTAGTGGAGCGGCATAAACTCCATTTATTCCATAACGAGAGTGCTTCTATACTCACTTTGTGTTTTTGCATTATAATTCCCTCATACTTTGCGATCTACGTCACCTGAAGCTGTTTGGAAAGTTTAGAGTGCATGTGGACTGTGAGCTGTATAATTCTTCCTCTCCTAAATCAAGTGTGAGCTGCAGTGCTGCTCTCATCAATAGAGTTTAAAGTGATATCATGTTACATTAAATTAGATCAAAAAGTTTTTGTCAAAAAAATGTATTGTCGACTTGTTGATAACATCGACTAATCGTTTCAGTCCTAGTAGCAACACCTCCTTCTCAACCCTTGAGATGAGGCTCATGTTTATTACAGTAACCTGGGAGAGTAGATGCATTTAAACTAATATATTCATCCCGGCGAGCTTCTGTCAGACAGATTTTTTCTTCGGAGCTGAATGGTTGTGTGATCAGCAAGCTGTGTGTCACAACTGCTCCACCCACCTCTGCAAGTTAGCTTCTGTTCGATCTGACGGCACATTCCAACGGCTTTCTCCTCTCTTCACTTCGACAGCACTCTCCTAAAAGAGTTGATTTCTCTAAATGAGTTTATTCTCCTCTTAAAGAGTTTTTTCTGGTAAAAGAGCAACATACACAAGCGTATGTTGAACGTCCTTGTCAGGAGGCGTCTTTTAAAGATGCCCTTCTGCCGCTGTGTAGTTACTGGATGTGGCCAGAATCTCTCCAGATCCGACGGCCTTGTGTCTCTGGGTAGCGATCACACTGAGGCAGTGTTTGTGAATGGCTCATGTTCTTACTGCGAGGACATGACCATGGCAACGTTGCGGTCGCGGCTTTCGTTTCTCAAAATGAACGCCACTCCAGCCGCCCCCCGCATTGCTCCTTCTTCCCATGGGACTGAGGACGACCCGACTGGAGATGGAGGTGATTTGGGGATGGCAACAGGCACTGGCTTCAGACTCGAGTCCCGAGATGGGCATGGCGCTGTGGCACATACCGTGTGATTATCACCCCTTCTTGCCATCAGACTTTCAACCCTTGTACAGACCTCTGATTTCTGTTGACAGGAGTCCCCCTACAGCAGGTGTCTAGACGTGTCGGGGTCACCACAGACTCCTCTCAACTGGGTTGGGGCACCGTGTGCTATGGGCACGCAGCCGCTTGCTCTTGGATGGGGCCCCGCCTGTGTTGGTACCTCAACTGCCTCGAGTTGTTGGCTGTACTCCTTGCCATGCGGAGGTTTCTCCCACTGATTCGGGGCAAGCACGTCTTGATCAAATCATACGTAAAAAAAACTTGAACAGCATCTGCAGATCTGGTACCAACTGTTAGGGATGTGGAGAATGCCTCAAGCATAGTTTA
The DNA here is from genome assembly GCF_025860055.1 of Xyrauchen texanus. Lineage (NCBI taxonomy): Eukaryota > Metazoa > Chordata > Actinopteri > Cypriniformes > Catostomidae > Xyrauchen > Xyrauchen texanus. The sequence continues at coordinate 7,034,447 of NC_068303.1, forward strand.
CATCTGAACATAACCAGCAGCAGGGATTTTCACAATAAAAAGGGACAATTGCTTGATAGTGTCATGTGAGTTTAACTTGCTCAAGCCAGATATCAGCATTAATCCTGCCTTTAATTTGAAGTATCGAGGTCAATTTCATATTTCTGCTTACTAGATTCTGTGTGTCTATAATGTAGCCTGTAACTGAACTATCACTGAGATTATTGGGCTGCTGTGAGAGAACAGGGGTGTTCATTACATCATTGACGATGGCAAGAGCACCACTGGTTGGTTGAACTAGGTAAAATATAAAAGATTGACTTTTTATTTCCTGACGTCTGTAGCTGTGCGCTATTTGATCAAATACACTTAATAATTCCACCATTGCCCGTCTTGGTGAAGATTTAATGTAAATGCAGTTGTTTATGTCTAAAGTGAAATTAAACAGTGAGACAAAAAGTGTATTTGTATCAAAATGTCAGACTTGAAGTGTACATGGAATTGAATTGAGCACTGTCTAGTAGAGTTGTCATATAAAGACTGTTAATCAAACAACAATAACAAGGAAACAAGAAAACCACTCACTACTTTTGGCCGAATAACTTTAGTAGCTTTAAAAGTATTAATGTAATAGAATAAAACAGTGACATTTTTAATTACTATATTTATAAAAAAAATCTTTAGTTTTTTTTAAGAATACCGACCCGTGATGTAGAGAGTGTGTTAATTGGTAAAATACATTACCAGGTAAGTAGAGATGATAAAATAATTTATAATTATGCCTAGCATTTTTAAATATCAACACTTGCAGAGCAATACTTCAGCAGAACATTCCACCAGTCACAAACCTCAGAAAATTGTGCATCATGCATTAGAATGAGAACACAGCTATTCCTGGGCTTAAAAATACAAGAAATAAATCAATGTGGAACACTGCATCTCAAAAGCAGGACAATGTGGCCACTCATGTGCTTCAAGAAATTATTTATTTATCATTAATTTATAATTTAGTCACTCTCATGCCATCTGTCTGTGACTTTCTTTCTTCAGAACACAAATGTAGATTTTCAGAAGAATATTTCAGCTCTGTAGGTCCATTCAATGTAAGTGAAGGGGTGCCAAAACGTTGACGCTCCAAAAAGCACATAAATGCATCATAAAAGTAATACATACAACTCCAGTGGTTTAATCCATGACTTCAGAAATTATATGACAGGTGTGGGTGAGAAACCGATCAATATTTAAGTTGATTTTTGCTATAAATCTTTCTCTCTGCCCAGTGGATGACAATATGAATGAAGAATGTGAATCTTCAAAAACACAAGAAGAACAATGTGAAATTTAAAGTGCAGATTGACTGAGCAGAGAGGAGAAATAATAGTAAAAAGGAATTAAATATTGATCTCATCACATCTATCATATCACTTCTGAAGACATGGATTAAACCACTGGAGGCACATGGATTAGACTACTTTTATGTGGATTATGTGATTTGTGGAGCTTCAATATTTTCACTTTCATTCTATGGACCAAAAGAGCTGAAATATTCTTCTAAATATATTAATTTGTGTTCTGCTGGAGAAAGAAATTCATACACATCCAGAATGGCATGAGTTTGAGTAAATGATGAGAGAATTTACATTTTGGGTGAATTATTCCTTTTTAAACGTGATGTAGCTTTATGTACCAAACTACTTTTCCCATGCCTGCCTAATGTAATTGTTTCATACATCACGATTTAAAATGGTGATCAGTGTATTTAAAATAACTTTTTCATCTTTTAATTTCTGTTATTATGTGTCACTTTTATTTTTTGGAATCAGATTCATGGTGTTTAAGATTACGATTTATTTTTATTGTCATTGTGCAGAGTATTTTGACTCTTTTAAACTCAGCTTACCCCATTTCCAATGGTTTTTTACATTCTACAGATGTTCTAAAGGCATATGTTAAAACTGAAGATGCATGGATAGTGAAAAGCACCAGCAGGCAGTATACTGTGAAATCAGCAGAAACATGTGCTGCCAGATGTAACAATGAGATGTCTTTTACATGCAGGTACAGTCCACACCACATCTAACATAGGCTGGTCATCACCCAATACCTTCGCCAGATTTTACAATCTCAGGGTTGAGTCAGTCTCGTCCAGTGTTTTGTCAGGTCCTAGCCGGTAGAACTCGGTAATGCGGCATAACCGACTGGGTGTTCCGCTTGCACACAGCACCCTTCACCAAGTTGATCCAGTGTGCCTTCTATCCCAGGTTAGCCACAAAGTGTCGTTCTCTGGATGTTTTCCTCCCTAGCCTTCTGGCCTGCGAATTCAGTGGAGCAATTCACGGCCAGACCCACTATGAGTCACAGGTGCTCTGTGCTGGGGTCAGGCTCCACAGCAAATTCTGTCTGCCAACTTGACATTGGCCTTTTCTCAGGTTCAGAGGTATGTTTGGTGTCCAGTAAGGTCCCTTGTGTCACTTAATTTGACACAACGTCTTGTTCCTTCCCTCGGGAACGGAGGTTACAACAGTAACCATGATGTTTCTATGTATCTTTCACCATTTAGTTTCGTGTCTTTTCTGTTTTTATTATTGTGGTATAATATAACTTGGATAAGCCCAGATGGCACGTTGGAACAATACAAACAGTGACTGATCGCTTGACATGTCGGTCAGTCAGGTCCTTCAGTCTAAATGTGGCCCGAATAAGCCGCACTATGAACCAGCAGCTGGTTGCACAAAAATCCTTGTTAAAACCCTTATTGAAAAAATACTTCTAACTTTTGAACTAAATTATAACTAAGGGTTTTCTCAACTCAAGGGGTTACTTGCAACTGGGCCCAGACTCTTTGCTACAAATAATATTAAAGAAATTATATGACTATTTAGATTATTAATAAAAATACTATGCATGTGTGTATTTGCAGGTCATTTACATACAATAAGAGGAATTGGAATTGTGCAACACTACCTGCCAACTCTAAGACTGATGAGGTCATAAAAACAAGGAATACTGTCCTGTATGAGAAAAGGGGTAAGGGTCTTATTTTATTCTACTATTGCTCTATCCTCCCCTGAAATTTTGGGAACAATAATACCAGGTTTTTCAAGCAATACCCACCAACCCACCAAATGTTTGTATTTAATGCGTAGTGGTGGGTAATTTTGCTCATCTACCCGCCACTGTGGCGGCCGACCCATAAGACTACTTGGAGTGACATATGACTAGAAATTCCATTAGACACAAGCATTTGAAGAAACACACTTGATTATATTTTGAAGAAAAGATGAAAATAACATAATATAATAATTGTGTATATACACTAACTGAGAACTTTATTAGGAACACTATGGTGTTCTGCTGTTGTAGCCCATCCACCTCAAAGTTCGATGTGCTGTTCATTCTGAGATGCTATTCTGCTCACTACAATTGTACACCGTTACCATTGTTACCGTAGCCTTTCTGTCTTTCTGTCATAACCTCCTTCATCAACAAGGTATTTCCGTCCACAGAACTGCCACCATTCTGAGTAAACTTTAGAGACTTTTGTGCATGAAAATCCCAGTAGATCAGCAGTACAGAAATACTCAAAGCAGCCTGTCTGGCTCAAAAAATCATGCCACAGTTGAAATCACCGAGATCAAATTTTTTTCCCATTCTGATGTTTAATATGAACATAAACTGAAGCTCCTGACCCGTATATGTATGATTGTATGAATAAGTAGGTGTGCAGGTGTTCTTATAAAGTGCTTTGTGAGTATATAGCCCCTGCTGTTTTCAAATCTTAGAGATGCCCCTGTTCCTAAGTGTGCATCATTAGATTCATTTATTATTTAAATGAATTATTGCTTTCTCCCTGCTGCCATCCATCAAAAAGAAAAAAAAAGGATATATTTTGGGTTGTGACCCACTAATTGAGATCCACTGCTGTAAAGAACCATAGGAATGTATGAAAACTATTAATGAGGAAATTATTATACTTATCATTTGAAATAAAAATTATTACACTTGAGAAAAATTACAGATGCATCAAAACAAAAACAAGAAAAAATAAACCTCTTGCAGGCCAAACAAAGTTTTTGTACATTTGTAAAAAAAGCATTTATGTTTTAATATCAATGTTAAGATTGGTTTTTAGACTTGTGTTCATGCATTGATTTCTTTATACAGTGTACTTACGGGAATGTGTGAATGGCATTGGCACAGATTACAGAGGGACAAAATCCACAACAAAATCAGGAAAAACATGCCAGCGGTGGGATGGAACTTTCCCCCATTTGCCAAAGTATACGTCCTCATGTCCTAATCTGACTTTTAATTTATGATACTGTATTTATATAAAAAATTAATCGGCATTAAGAAAAACAGAATTACTGTATCAAACCGCTTATTAACCTCAACAGTATTATCTCACAGAAAGACACCAAAGAAATATCCTGAAGCTGACCTGGAGTCCAACTTTTGTCGAAACCCAAATGGAAACATAGAGGGTCCCTGGTGCTACACTACAGATCCAGAGACAAGATGGGAGCACTGTGATATCACAAATTGCACAGGTACATTCAACAGTTCATTTAACTGTTCACGTGTGTCACATAGTTTGTTCGGATATCATACGCTTGAACAGGGTCTGAAATAAAGACCCTCCAAGTGCTAAATGCCGGTACAACTGGACTAAAATATTCATACAGTGTTTTTCTGTGCTGCAACAATGCTACAAATTGTAGAGGGTGAGACATAAAGAGTGACCAGTTTCCAAAAACTGGTTTCCAAAAACATTACTGTTAAATTATTATTATAATTTTTTTTTAGAGAGAATCAACAACTACAGTGCTACCAGTGTTGTCCGATTCCTGAACTAATGACTAATAAAATAACTAAAAATAATAAATAAATAAAATAAAATGAAAACGTCGGCAAGCAATTTGACTGGCTCGTAAAAAAGATCTTAGGCTAAAAATGTTATTTCGGACACTGCTTTTGAATCTGCTCTTTATTATCTGCAGAGGATTGCATACAATGCAATGGAGAAATGTATAGAGGCAAGAAATTCACCACTGCAGGTGGATACATCTGCCAACGCTGGGACTCTCAGAGGCCCCATCAACACAGTTACTCTCCTTCAAAGTGAGACATTATCACTGACTTATTGCACAAATAAGATATTGCATGTTTCAGAAATACTGATATATTTACAAATGTGTTCAAGTATACACTTAAATTTCTTTTTAGCCATCCTGAACTGAATTTGGAGGAGAACTATTGTAGGTCCTCAAAAGGAGAGTTCACACCATGGTGCTACACCACCAATCCAGACATCCGCTGGAATTACTGCTCCATTCCTCTATGCCGTAAACTGCCTTTTTTGTCAATCTACAACTAAGTTTTGCATAAAATAATTAGTTAATAATTTATTGGTTATTTTTTCTAGAGGCAAGTGAAGCACCCACGATTGTACCAGAGCTTACCTGTGTGACTGGACGGGGCAGCACCTACAGCGGCACTATTTCTGTTACGGTATCGGGGAAAACGTGCCAGAACTGGACATCTCAATCTCCTCACACGCACAGCAGAGTTCCAGTGAACTACCCATGCACGTAAGCATCGATGCAGCGGTTTTGATAAACTGGTTTTGGTTGCTTTTAAGGTATCCATGCATTTGACTTTAACTAGAAGAACCTTTCCATTCCAGAAACCTTGAAGGGAATTACTGCAGGAATCCTGATTATGAAAGAAGTCCCTGGTGTTATACCACTGACCCTGACACCCGCTGGGAGTACTGCAATGTGCCCACCTGCGGAGATCAGCCAGGACCTGGTCTGTTTGAAAGAAGTCATTACATGACTCAAAAACTTGTCAAATTTAAATTTTGTTTTTTATTCTTTGTTGTTTATTTCCTGTGCCACTACAACTGGTGAAAAGTGCCATATGTAACAAAAAAATGTGATTCCCAGATGAGCCCATTATTCCTGAGGGGAAGGAATGTTATGAAGGTGATGGAAGCTCATACCGTGGTGCCATATCAGAGACCATTAGTGGAAAACAATGCCAGTTCTGGACATCCAGAGAACCTCATGAACCTTTCTATAAACCTGAGGAGTTCCCAGGATCGTAAGACAAATCACTTTATGCCTTTAAAGCCCCATTTCCACCTGGTATTAGGATGCATCTCAGGTGACCCGATCACATGTGGTCAGTTGAGACACATCACTGTTTAAACTTGGTCACTTAAATGCGTCTCCTGTGACCACTTGTGTTTGGATTTGGAGGGGAGGGTCTCGGTTTCGTTGACGACAGTCACTATGTCACTGTGTTACTACAGGATATTAAAGCACAATAAAGTTAGAAAAGACAAAGAATGCGTGAAAAAAACGTATTAAAGTAGCTTCAGGTGTTTGTGCTTGTCATCTGTGTTGATATCAGACACACTAAAGAAGCTCTGTGAATCTCTCGTAATCATTTCTTTGTAATTTTTAAAATGTTCCAATTGGACGATTATTTCCTTGTAAAGCCGTTCATAAACGGCAAATTTTAAACTCTTGTTTTAGCGCAGTGGTTGATTGACAGGTGAGGGGTGGGGCTTCACTGCTGCTGGGATGCAAACAGGACGGATTAGCGTTTACACCTCAAAGGTGGACACATGCGTTTTTGACCACATTCATTTGTGGTTTTTGTGATATGATCACAAAATGGTTTAGACTCTGTTTAGACCTGTATTTAGGGCTGACCACATTTGATTGGATCACCTAAAACAATCTTAAATTCTCTTCTTCTTTCAAGCTTAATACAAGTTGGAAACGGGGCCTAAAGCTTTTTTTATTGTTATTATTTTTATTTTGAAATCACACATAGAGATTATAAATCAGTATTTGAATTTATGTGGTGATCTTAAAAAAAGATAAAAAGCATAATCTTGAGCAATTTTCCCCTCTGATTTTATGGTTTTGTACCATTATGCAGAGATCTGAGGAGGAACCTGTGCAGGAACCCAGATGGTGCAAAAGCCCCTTGGTGCTACACCACTGACCCGTCTGTTCGGTGGGAGTATTGCAAAATTGAGAGGTGTGACAGCAAACCCAGCATATTCACAGGTGAGCCTCCTTCCAGAACATCAGTCTTTGCATCTCCTCCAACCGAGCAATCCAAGACTTCTTTAAAAAGAGATTCAAGTTACAAGCTAATCATTTATATAAAATGCCAACAGTGCAATAATATTGTCCAAGGGAGGATGTGAGTTGCAATGTTTCTTTTTTAAGATTGTAAGGTTGGAAATGGTGCAGATTACAGGGGTCCCATATCTACAACCAGTGGGTATTTCTTTAAGACTGCAAGGGAAGCTCAGCTTCCCCTATAATGTCAAAAAAATAATGGTCAAATATGTACTATTGTGTAAACAATTTATTGACCAAAAATGCGTTAGAACACGTTCATCTCGAAGACGAGTTCGTTCAGAATCAGCTACATTACATATAGCAGGTCGGCTGACTCGATTTACTTCTCATACATTCCCGTAGCGTCAGTGCATTTCCCTGTTGAAGCCGAGCGTCCATTGACTTCAATGGGGCTGCTCTGAACAGTTTTTTTCAGTGCTCCGAAAATAGACGGTCATTGGATAAATGCTGCGATTATGTCCCGCCCACGGACGCTCAGAGTCTCTGGGGGTGAATGAGGAGTGGGCTGGCCCGGACTCCGGGCTTCCGCGTGATGATTGGAGGATCTGTCGAAAGACTGCATCTCCTTTTGATTGACAGCGAATCTGTACTAGAAGTCGTCACTGAAGCTATTTCGCGCTCAGTCCCATCGCGAATTTCTCAAGTGTAGTTGAAAGACAAACTGCTGCAACCCATTTCTTTATATTTGTTTGGCGAAATTGCTAGTCAATTTGCATAATACATTTCACACAATTATACACCACATTCCTTGTTTCAGTTTTACCAAGTTTAATATATTTTGTTTTAGAGCGTTCGCTTCGTTCGTTCGCTCGTTCGCTTCGCTCGCTCGTTCGTTCGTTCATTCATTCATTCATACATACAGTAGGCTAGGCTAGCGGCGTACGGGTGAAACTGCGCACGATGGCAGACGGTGCTAATATTGTCGACCTGATTTTGGCGAAGCCATTTGAAAGTCTTCCTTACAAGGAAAAAATTAGAATTAAACAGCAGGGCAGATCAACACCTAAGATTGATTTAGTGCAAAAAATCGTTTAAGCAGCCTAGCTCTGCTGGCCATTAAGAAGACACTGGTCAAGTCATTGGAAAAGACGCCTAGTTGGTACGACAGAGTCACAGTGCATTTTCTCGAAAAGGAACGTAGGGCAGAATTTACTTTTAAATAAGTTTATAATGTAGGCCGAAAATGAGCTTCCCCTCTTTGAAAGACCAGCAGCCGCCACTGTCTACAACTATATTGGGAGTGACCTGCCAAGAATGGAGTTCTATGACTCCTCATCGGCATAACAGTTTTACCCCTGAGACACATCCAGACAAGGGCCTGGAGTCTAATGTAGGTCTTAGTTTATGTTGAATTATAAGTTGAAAGAACAAAATATCATGGTTTAACAAGGTTTTAATGGGTTATTCTGTTAGCAATGCCGTAACCCAGATAATGACGAGAATGGACCTTGGTGCTTTACAACAGACCCAAATCAGAGGTGGCATTATTGTCAGATTCCAGACTGTGGTAAAGATTCTAAATATTCCACTTGGAAATGTCATAGAAATTCCAAAGTGCAATTATTCTTGCACAATAAGTGAAATTTTCTTGCTATGTAAGATACATGACACGTTAATTTCCTTCTTATCAGAGGGCCTTAAATGTGGAGAACAAGCGATAAAACCTAAACTCTGCTTAGGCCGGAATGTTTGGGGATGCATTTCCAAACCACACTCCTGGCCATGGCAGATCAGTCTCAGGACAAGGTCTGCAAACTTCCATTATCTGCATTTATAATTAATTACAGATATAAAACATTATAAATTCTATATACAAACAATAACATTGTTATTTGATTTATGGCATCTTTTGTCAGTTATTAACAGTAATGTTTTGTCATAGCACTTACAAACAACATGTCTGTGGTGGAACGCTAATTGATGCACAGTGGGTACTAACCGCAGCACATTGTATTAAGGGGTGAGTGGCTTTTTTTTTTTTACCATTTGGCTTTCCTAAGAATAGAAAATGCAAGGTTTCAATTGATGTTTTCTTTCTTTTTTTCTGTTATATTCTAGTCTCATTAATGATGAAATGTTAAATGTGTATCTATCATTAGAGAAGACTACGATTGGTCTCAGAGTCGATCTCTCATCAAGATCTTCCTTGGAATCCACACCAAAGATACGGATGGACCATTCAAGCAGGAACGAGATGTTTCTAAGATTATTATGGAACCAGACGGAGCTGACATTGCTCTTCTCAAGTTAGATAGGTTAGATAGTCTTCTGTTGTACATTGCTGATGTCTGTAATTGTAGCAATTGAAAAATTAAACACTAATTACCTCAAAATCTTGTAAAACAAAGGAATACTTATTAAGTATTTTTTTTACTTCTACACTGTGTAAAATTAAGAGCAATTCTAGCTTTCTAGTGCAAATCATGTTAACAACATTTATTGATGACATTAAGATGGCAAACTCAAAATGTGCCTCATTTTAGGCCTGCAGTAATAAATGATACGGTGTCGCTTGCTTGCCTACTGAAAAGGATTATATTGTACCCAGCGGTACTGAATGCCATGTAACAGGCTGGGAAAACACACAGGGTAGGTGCTTAGGAGAAAAACAGGTTCTTAATCAAATATATTGTTAAATAGCATTTCTGACTACAGACTTAAAGGAATAGTTCACCCAAAAATTTACATTCTCACATCATTTACTCTTCCTCATGCCATCTAATATGTGTATGACTTTCTTATTTCTACTGAACAAAGTTTATGTACATAAAGTTTTTTAGAAGAATATTTCAGCTTTGTTGGTCCATATAATAAAAGTAAATTGTTTTCAGGTCTTTGAAGCACCAAAATGGAGATAAAGTCTGGATAAACATAATCCAATCTGACTCCAGTGGTTTAATCAATGTCTTCTGTAGTGATCCAGTTGGTTCTGGCTGAGAAAAGACTAAAATGTAACTCCTTTTTTCACAGAAATTCTTGCCACTGCAGTCTCTAGGTTTACGATTATGATTTCAAGCTTGATTACACTTCCTAGTGCTTGACTCATGCTCAGAGCCCTCTGTGGTGCTATACAGAGGTGGACCTTGTGGTGGAAGTGTAATCAAAAGGAGTTACATTTTGGTATGTTCTTACCCAAAACCAACTGGATTACTGACATGATCACCTTTCACTTGCATTGTACGGACCTACAGAGCTTAGGTATGCTTCTAAAAATCTTTGTTGTGTTCTGCAGAAGAAAGAAAATCATACACATCTGGGATGGAATGAGTCTGAGTAAATGATCAGAGAATTTTCCTTTTGTTTGAACTAACCCTTTAAAGATAAAAGATTTCAAAGATTCAAGCTTTTCTGTTTCTCAGAAACTGGTGATTCCTTTTACCTGAAAGAAACCAGCGTCCAAGTAATTGAGAACAAAGTTTGCAACCTTCAACTCTATTTAGATGGCCGTGTGCAGGACCATGAGATGTGTGCAGGATTCAGAGATGGTGGAATTAACAGTTGTCAGGTAAGGGAGTTAATAGTGAAATCCATTTCCACAGATTTGCTTAAAAATCAAAAACACTACCCATGGATTATACAGGACTATAGAATCTCTATATTCAGTGACTACTAATCTTTTGTGGAGTAGTGGTGGTGTAGTGGTCTAAGCACATAACTGGTAATCTGGTAATCAGAATGACACTGGTTTGAGCCCCACAGCCACCGCTCCATTGTGTCCTTGAGCAAGACACTTAACTCCAGGTTACTCCGTGGGTATTGTCCCTGTAATAAGGGCTCTGTAAGTCGCTTTGGATAAAAGCGTCTGCCAAATGCATAAATGTAAATGTAATCTAGGCATCATAGAAGCACTCCCAATGTGATTGCTTTTAAAAATATATTATTATTAAAACACAACTCGTTTTATCCAAATTAGACAGTGCTTGTGAAAAGTTGGTATTCCATACTGAATGTAGCCAAGCAGTTGGAGGGGAGGGGTTAGGCAAATAGCATAATTTCAGAAGTGGAGCAAGTTACACATTTTGATGAACAAAATCAAAGACTAAAAATGTTTCCTTGGTATTACCTGTACCGTTGACTTGTGCACAATAATACCAGGAACATGCATTAAGAAAGTAAATCGGGTCAGTTGGAAGACTACATGCAACGCTGGCGAGATTCAAATTGCAAAGTATGTCTGCAAAACGTTGTCTCAACTAAATAGAGCTAAACACGGAATCATCTTTTTTAAGAAGTTTTGGTTATAAATACTTAGATTTGTATTGTATTTTCAATGATAGTAAGACCTTACAGTTCTTTATACAAGTGTTTTTTCTGTTCTCTCTTGTCATCTCTTGTTTAGGGTGAGAGTGGTGGGCCTCTCGTCTGCATAATGCAAAACAAATTTGTTCTCCAGGGAGTGACATCATTGGATATTGGCTGTGCCAGGACCATTGGCATTAAACCAGGATTGTACACCCGTGTCTCCAAGTTTGTCAAATGGATTGAACAAAGCATGAAAGAAAATTGAGAATGTAAATGTTCAACGTAAACACAAGCATATGGTTAACAATGCAATTTAATTGTAAAACTGGTGTGTAAGAATGAAATCTTGATATGTAGGCTGTTTTAAGTAATCCTGTTCAAAAGTGATATCTTAATAATTCCTGCTTAATAGAGGTAATCTATTCTATGCTTTACAAATTATCTGCCCATTGTACAGTTACATTTCTCATAGGCACAAGCTAGATGGGTTCTATTTTGAGGCTTACCCCAGTAAATATGGTTTATTTTGCAAATTCAAATTCCATTGAGGCATAGATCAGACACTATATCTGTGCACCTTACATCTCAAAGTAAACAAATCTATCACATCGAGGCAGATGTGGGAGGCAGGCAAGCTGCCGTATCTCTACGCATCACCCAAAAATGCTCACTCACTGTCATCTGAACCAGTGTCAAAAGCAAAACTGTGCGAGGGAGATCCAGCGTATACCCCGTTAGAGACAGAAAAGGACGTGGCCATTCAGCAAGCCAGATATACTTGTAGAGACTGAACTGCAGCTAGAGAAAATAATAGTTTTGAGATGATAAACTTCAGCTAATCAAACTTCAGCATTCAATATATATCATATTTGTATAGTGTCTAATAATGCATCAACAATGACGTTTAAGTGTCTCTTGCCAATAAAGCTAGAGATTAATTTAATCTTTATATGGATTGGTGGTGGCGTAGTGGTCTAAGCACATAACTGTTAATCAGAAGGTTGCTGGTTCGATCCCCACAGCCACCACCATTGTGTCCTTGAGCAAGGCACTTAACTCCAGGTTGCTCCGGGGGTATTGTCCCTGTAATAAGTGCTCTGTAAGTCACTTTGGATAAAAGCGTCTGCCAAATGCATAAATGTAATCTGCCCATGTGATTCTATATTTTTAAAAGTTCACTCTAAAACGGCAGAATATTTTTTTTCCCAACTTTTAATTACTGCATGTCCAATGATTTGTGTACTTGTATCAAAGATTTATACATGTAAATGTCTTTTTCTGCAAAAAAACAAAAATGAACAATTTACCATATAGCCTACAAATATGATTAATCAAAATAAATGATGACTAACAGATATCTTGCAAGTTTTTTTTTTTTTTTTAAGTAAATATATTTATTATCATATTTTTAAAATGTTTGTTGTATCATGATCATGATGGGACACTTAAGCAGGTTTGCTGCCAAAATACAAAGACTTATATCTCTGCAGTACAAAAATGGGCTTTTCCCGATCAGTGTGTGTTTTCAAACCACTGAGATTCCCTACTTTCATTGGATGGTTTAGAAACACCCATCCCGGTTTGAAAACGCCCACAGATTTGAAAACATCCATTACTGTCCTGCTAAGACCTATTCTTGAAAATACAGGACATCTCAGATAATATGGGCCAGTTGGCAAACCTATCCTAGTTTTACTTGAACACAAATACAATGCGTTATTCCTTGCGCATCAACATCTCCAAATAATTTGTTGTAAAAATTGCCTGCCTGTTTAACAGCTGATTCACAAATACTCCATGAGCGGAGCATAAGCTATGCTGCCACATTGGGTTTTCACATTGGTTGCACCCTTACCATCCCGTTTAGATAAATTTTGTCATGCATTAGTTAGAACAAATCATGCAAGTTAAATATTTTAATTATCTACTGTACATTTATAATAAAAAACAGACTTTAAAATAATGGCAATTAGCCAAGCCGCATAGATTTAGGTTAAGACGTGGTTGAGGTTGCCAGATATAAATATATTCAATCCCCCATTCAGATCTTTACACTTGCACAGTTTTGAAATATTCTGCCATCCATCCATCCATCCATCCATCTTCAACCGCTTATCCGAAGTCGGGTCGCGGGGGCAGCTGCTCCAGCAGGGGGCCCCAAACTTCCCTATCCCGAGCCACATTAACCAGCTCTGACTGGGCTGACCCGAGGCGTTCCCAGGCCAGTGTGGAGATGTAATCTCTCCACCTAGTCCTGGGTCTTCCCGAGGCCTCCTCCCAGCTGGGCGTGCCTGAAACACCTCCCTAGGGAGGCGGCCAGGGGCATCCTTACCAGATGCCCAAACCACCTCAACTGACTCCTTTCAACGCAAAGGAGCAGCGGCTCTACTCCGAGCTCCTCACGGATGACTGAGCTCCTCACCCTATCTCTAAGGGAGAAGCCCGCCACCCTTCTGAGGAAGCCCATTTCGGCCGCTTGTACTCGCTGACCTAGTTCTTTCGGTCATGACCCAACCTTCATGACCATAGGTGAGGGTAGGAACGAAAATTGACCGGTAGATCGAGAGCTTTGCCTTCGGCTCAGCTCTCTTTTACGTGACAACGGTGCGATAGAGCGAGTGCAATACCGCCCCTGCTGCCCCGATTCTCCGGCCAACCTCCCGCTCCATTGTCCCTCACTCGTGAACAAGACCCGAGGTACTTGAACTCCTTCACTTGGGGCAAAACCTCATTCCCTACCTGGAGTACGCACTCCATCGGTTTCCTGCTGAGAACCATGGCCTCAGATTTAGAGGTGCTAATCCTCATCCCAGCTGCTTCACACTTCGACTGCCAAGCGATCCAGTGAGAGCTGAAGGTCACGGACCGATGATGACATGAAGACAACATCATCTGCAAAAAGCAGCGATGAGATCCCCAGCCCACCGAACCGCACACCTTCCCCACCCGACTACGCCTCGATATCCTGTCCATGAATATCACAAACAGGATTGGTGACAAAGCGCAGCCTTGGCGGAGACCAACCCCACATGGAATGAACTCGACTTTGTGCTGAGGACCCGGACACAGCCCTCGCTTTGGGCGTACAGGGATTGGATCAGCCCTAAGAAGGGACCCCCCACCCCGTACTCCGCAGCACCTCCCACAGTCTCTCCCGGGGACCCGGTCATACGCCTTCTCCAGATCCACAAAACACATGTAGACCGGATGGGCATACTCCCAGGCCCCTCCAGGATCCTTGCGAGAGTAAAGATCTGGTCCGTCGTTCCACGACCAGGGCCGAAAACCGCATTGTTCCTCTTCAATCTGAGGTTCGACAATTGGCCGAACCCTCCTCTCCAGCACCTTGGAGTAAACTTTACCAGGGAGGCTGAGAAGTGTGATACCCCTGTAGTTGGCACACACTCTCTGATCCCCCTTTTGAAGAGGGAACCACCACCCCGTTCTGCCACTCCTTAGGTACTGTCCCAGATTTCCACGCAATGTTGAAGAGGCGTGTCATCCATGACACCCCCTCCACATCCAGAGCTTTCAGCATTTCTGGTCGGATCTCATCAATTCCGGGGCTTTGCCACTCGCGGAGTTGTTTGACTACCTCAGTGACCTCCCCAGGGAAATAGAATCTGATCCCCCATCATCCTCCGGCTCTGCCTCTACCATAGAGGGCGTGTTGGGATTTAGGAGTTCTTCAAAGTGTTCCTTCCACCGCCCAATAACCTCCTCGGTTGAGGTCAACAGCGTCCCATCTTTGCTGTATACAGCTTGAATGGTTCCCGTTTCCCCTCCTAAGGTGGCGGACGGTTTTCCAGAAGCACTTTGGTGCGGACCGAAAGTCCTTCTCCATGGCTTCTCCGAACTTTTCCCACACCCACTGCTTTGCCTCCCTCACGGCCGAGGCCGCAGCACTTCGGGCCCGTCCGGTACCTTGCAACTGCCTCCGGAGACCTCCGGGACAACAAATCCGGAAGGCCTCTTTCTTCAGTCGGACGGCTTCCCTGACCACCAGTGTCCACCACGGTGTTCGAGGGTTACCACCCCTTGCGGCACCTAAAACCTTGAGGCCGCAGCTCTCCACCGCGGCCGGCAATGGAAGCTTTGAACATTGCCCACTCCGGTTCAATGTCCCCAACCTCCGCAGGGTTGCCTGAAAAGCTCCGCCCGGAGGTGTGAGTTGAAGATCTCACGGACAGGGACCTCCTCCAAGCGTTCCCAGTTCACCCGCACTACTCGCTTGGGCTTCCCAGGTCTGTCCAGAGTCTTTCCCCACCCCTGACCCAACTCACCACCAGATGGTGATCGGTTGACAGCTCTGCCCCTCTCTTTACCCGAGTGTCCAAAACATATGGCCTCAGATCCGGCGACACGATTACAAAATCGATCATCGACCTTCGGCCTAGGGTGCTCTGGTACCACGTACACTTATGAGCATCCTTATGTTCGAACATGGTGTTTGTTATAGATAATCCATGACTAGCACAGAAATCTAATAACAAACATCCACTTGAGTTCAGATCAGGGAGGCCATTCCTCCCAATCACGCCTTTCCAGGTGTCCCTGTCATTTCCACGTGTGCGTTGAAGTCACCCAGCATCACTATGGAGTCCCCTACTGGGGCCCTATTCAGGACTCCATTCAGGGTCTCCAAGAAGGCCGAATACTCTGAACTGCTGTTAGGTGCATATGCACAGACAACAGTCAGAGTTTTCCCCACAACCCGTGAGGCATAGGGAGGCGACCCTCTCATCCACTGAGGTAAACTCCAGCGTAGTGGCGTCAGCCGGGGACTCGTGAGTATCCCCACACCGCCCGTCGCCTCACACCCTGGGAAACTCCAGAGAAGAATAGAGTCCATCCCTATCCAGGAGTATGGATCCAGAGCCAAAACTGTGCGTCGATGTAAGCCCCACCAGATCCAACTGGTAGCGCTCCACCTCCCTCACTAGTTCGGCTCCTTCCCCCAGTGAGGTGACATTCCACGTCCCCAGAGCAAGCCTTTGCTGCCCGGGTCTGGTCCGTCGAGGCCCACGGCCTTCACTGCCGCCCATATGGCAGCGCACCCGACTCCTGCGGTTCCTCCAATGGGTGGTGGGCCCAAGGGATGTAGAGGGGGTTCCACGTTGCTTCTTCGGGCTGTGCCCGGCGGGCTCCGTGACAAACCCGGCCACCAGGCTGCGCCGACGAGCCCTCCATCTGGGCCTGGCTCCAGACAGGGGCCCGGGCTTCCTCCGGGCAGGGTAACTCCTCCTCTTGCCGTTTTTTCCATGAGTCATTTTTGAACCATTCTTAGTCTGGCCCCTCACCTGAGACCACTTTGCCTTGGGAGACCCTACCAGGAGCACATGGCTCCAGACAACACAACCCTCAGGATCATAAGGGCACACAAACCTCTCCACCACGATAAGGTGCTGGTTCCCGGAGAGGCACAATATTCTGCCAATCATACTTTATTTTTGCAATGTGGCAACCATGAGCATGCATGCTTTTTAAAAACATTAAAAAAAAATTGCAATCACTAATGTAATCTCTCAGATTACATTTGAGGGTAATGTAATCAGATTACTTTGGGATTACTTCCAACCAAACTCTTTTATTTGGTGTCATTTGCATTTGAGAAACATTGAACCATTTTAACATAAAAATACAAAGAGGAAGGAAAATATATTCTATTCTTTATTCCTAACAAAAAGAGCTCACCAAAACAGCTGCTTATGACATTGTTTAAATGTGCGTTAAAAGTTACACTGAGACATCAAGTTAATTTTAATTAACAGTCATGAGAAAGCATGGTCTAATCTTTGAATGGTGTCTTTGTTCCCAAATTCAGAAACATAAATCACAAGTGTATTTCCATGATGTAAAAATATGAAGGGGTTGCATGTTTTCTCCCATCATGCTGGTAGAACTCTAGGCCCTCTATCAATGTGGAAATATGGACAGAAATTATTTCTTAAAATAAAGTAGTGATCCTAACTGACAGGGAATGTTTTCTATGATTAAATGTTAGGAATTGTGAAAATCTGAGTTTAAATGTATTTGGCTAAGGTGTATGTAAACTTTTGGCTTCAAATGTACACACACACACACACACACACACACACACATACAAACATATATATATATATATATATATATATATATATATATATATATATATATATATATATATATATATATATATATATATATATAATTCCTAGGACAAGTAGAATCTCACTAGTATTCTCAGCTGCTAAAAATGCCCATTTCTCCTTCATCAACATGAACCTTCAGGTGATTTAATACAGTATGATCAACACATCAATGTTGACATTAAAATAAAGTATATTGAAACACATGACTAAAGCAGGGTTTCTCAACCACTGGGTCACCACTCACGACCCAGAAGTGGGTCACGGACACTGATAAATATCAGTGGTCGCAGATCATTGTCTGTTGGGTCACAAGATGAGTTAGAATTAGAAGGATAGAACTGTACATTTGCAATGATTGAGGCAACAATGACCTCTACTGTCGAATCATGTTCAAATATCAGGGTTTACGCGATCTACCATAAAGAATCATTCTTTTTGGACAAGGTCTCATTACGTAGTAGGCGTTTCGTGACTAACGAATCATTTTAATTAAATTTAATTTGTTAACATAAAGTACACTTTTCCTATGAAAGGTTTTCAAGTTCGTGTCAAGAACACATTCAATTAACATGAATGAACTTCTTTTTTATTAGTTATTTGTGTCTTGATGTTTTGTGACATTGGGTTGTTTTAGTGAGAAAAAAAATCATCAGTTTATCATTTTTAATGCAGCATTTCAATCTGAAATATCTGAACATGTTCTGTATACAGTCATTGTTGGGATGGTAACTTTTGAAATGTATTCCACTACAGATTACAGATTACATGCTGTAAAATGTCATTTTTAATGTATTCCGTTAGATTACTCAAGGTCAGTAATGTAATCTAAATACTTTGGATTACTTCTTCAGCACTGGTAGATTTTTTCACTTGTTTTGAACTCTGCCAGTGCCAGTCGGGATTTCTCAGGGCCAGCAAAGCCTTCTCTGCTGGCATAACATGCCTAATAAATAAATATTTTTTCACCCTTTCATTCTCATTGACCTTTTTGCCTATGTATTTTTAATCGCTTTCCACTCCTAATTAACCTACAAATGAATATCAAAAAACAAAAAGTGTATGCAATCAGAATTTAACTGTAGTGGAATACAGTTACTTATATTTTGTAATTGAAATATGTAATCCCGTTACTTGTATTCCGTAACTCCCTAACACTGTGTATACAGTGGGAAATTATTCAAGTGTTCAAATTAATGTGATGTAAAACCAAAGCCATTTAGCTTTGGTTTGCTATGTGAACAGTTACAAGGTAGATAGCACAAACCACTGTTTAATTTTTTTTATAAGATAAATAAATAAAAACAAATAATAATAATTGCCTTGTAGGATTGGATTAGGTCTTGCTGTGGTGTTAGAAATTAAAGATAGAAGGCCTAGTAGTATCAAGTATGCACACTTATGTTCAGGGACACATCAAGGTGCCAGGGGCACGGGGCCCCCTGGGCTTGAACGATGATTTGCCTGTTCATTAATGCGGCCCTGGCCATGACATCAAAATCTCACTCCAGCCTGGTATCCAAAGTTGGCAAACTGCCGTTTTCCAGGGCCGGCCCGTCCAATAAGGCGGTACAGGTGGCCACCTAAGGCCCAGACGAGACTATGGGGCCCTGAGAACAAGCGAACATTTCATGAACAATTCATAATGATTTCAACAATTATCAGCATTCTGTGCTTTAATTTTTAAATTCCCTGTGATAACATGCATGTTTATTCAACACTGACACAAAACACACAGCTATGCATCATAAAAAAGTTTCCTTTTTGTTATTGAACAACATTAAACAGTATGACGGCAAACTGGGCACACCCAAACCTACACTTCCTACAAAGCCTTCACAAGTTGCAGAAGCAAGACCATCCACATACAAGCTAATCAAGTATATAAAAAGCCAACTGTGTCATAATATTGCCCAAGGGAGTGTGTGAGTTGCAACGTGTTTGGTTTCTGTCTTTTTTTTAAGAGGTTGGCAACCCCTGGGTCCCACATACTTGTATACAACTAAAATGGGAGTGACCTGCCAAGCGTGGCGTTGTATGATCCCCCCATCATCGTGTTAGTTTTATAGGGATGGCCGATACCACTTATTTACTTTTCGATCCAATACCAAGTACTTTTATGTCAGTATCGCCGATATCAATACCAATATCAATCAATGGGGCGGCTGTGGCTCAGATGGTAGAGCGGGTTGGCTGCTAATCGCAGGGTTGGCGGTTCGAATCCCGGCCCACATGACTCCACATGCCGAAGTGTCCTTGGGCAAGACACTGAACCCCAAGTTGCTCCCAATGGCAGGCTAGCACCTTGCATGGCAGCTCTGCCGCCATTGGTGTATGAATGTGAGCGTGGATGGGTGATTGGGACACAATGTGAAGCGCTTTGGTAACCTCTGAGGTTAATAAATAAAGCGCTATATAAGTGTAGACACAATACTGATACCTCTAATAAATGTATTTTTTATGCATTCTTTGGATAAAATTAGTAACTTAAATTATTACTTAAATTGTTAAATTATTAGGCTGGTTTGTTTATCTTTTAAAAATCAGTAAGTATAAGCAACATATAAAACCACAAAATTAACCATAGATATTACTATTATTAAAACCAAGTTACAATATGGATACTATTACAGTAACGCTAATAATAATAAAATAATAATACATTTAATTTTTAGGCGCCTTTCAAACCACCCAAGGTCACCTTACAACAAAACAATTGAAATTAAAAAAAAAATAAAGAAAAACACTGTAGTAAAACCATGATTAATTGTATTAAAACTGTGGTTACTAGTCATGGTTAATACATTATTACTACTGTAAATCCTTTGGTAGTTTTCATAAGGGTATCATTTATTAAGGAGGGTTAAAAATCGTTATCAATGTTTTAACAACTCTGAATTTAAATAAACCTGTAAAAATGGTCACACAAGTACATTATAATACATGTCACGTCTAGGTTTGGCATTACTTAGTGTGAATAACTTCAGATGCTGTTTTTCTGTCACTACCTCGGGAAAGCACTGTTCCTCTTTGAATGAGTGCTGTGACTGCTAGTGTATTTTAGCATTTCAAAGATCAGCGGAAGAAAAAATAGTTCTGGTGCCATATGCAACAATTCGCTAATATAATTATTTTTTCCCTCTTCGAAGCTTATGAGATGCGTTAATTCATGTTATCTTAATAATAAGATCACTAGTTTAAAAAAACAACTTCTGAATCGATATTTTTAGGCGAAAATCGATATTCTTGATACCACATCAATATCGGAAGTATCGATACTTTAGTATAGATCCGCCCATCCTTACAGTTTTACCCCAGAGACAAGGGCCTGGGGCCGGTTGCACGAGCTGTACATAGACTAAGTTACAACTTAGCCTAGTTGTGGTGTAAATGGGCACTAAGTCACAATTTACATGCTACAAAATATTTGAGCACTGCACAAATAGCAAACAAGGTTTATACAACAACCGTAACAAGATCAAACTGAAGTTCATGGCTTTTTAACACTTTTGTGTACAAATTTGAAGGCTGGATCAATACAGTAAAGTCATATTATGCAACTACACATTACCTTACCGAGAGCTTATGACCTAGTAGTTAAGTCTTGCCTTAAGAAGAGGTGGTGCAACCAAATGAAGAACTGCTTTATTTACAAACTAACTAGTTGTTACTAAACCCTTAGTGTGAACTTTAGGTCCACCCTTACGTGAGAACTTACACACAGAAGGTGCAACCCTACTCTGCAGTCAAATGTAATCTTTCAATTAAGTTAAATTGTAATTTAATTAAGTATATTTTTTAAAGGAACTAACACGTTCACATAGTTTACTTGGTTACCATGTTAGCAATGTAGAAATCCAGATAATGATGCAGATGGAGCATGGTGTTATACAACAGATCGATATAAGTGGAGTTACTGTCAGATTTCAGACTGTGGAAAAGAGTTTTGATATTCCTCTTGGAAAAGGTTGACTCCGCATGGAAATTCACAAGTTTAATTCACTAATTGTTGTTATACGGGCTCAACCATCAAATATCCCTAACATGCATGTTACATCACAGGGCCTGAAACGTGGACAACCAGCGATAATATCTAAACGATGCTATGGGCAAATTGTTGGACGATGCGTTTCGAAAACCACACTCCTGGCCATGGCAGATCAGTATCAGGCCAAGGCATACAAACTCCCCCCTCTGCCTCTTTGCTCATTTACAGTTATGATGCATAAAGCTGCGTTCACACTGCCAGCAACAAAATAACCTCATCTCATTCATTTTCAATGAGAGCTGGCGACTTCCAGCAACTCGAGTGACAGTGACCGTTTTCAAACAGATGTGGGAGTGTTTAGCGACACGGCAAAGTTGAGAAATTTTTAACTTTATGCAAATGAAGAGCGACTTTCGGGAGTGACAGCCAATACGAGACAAGATGGTAGAGCTCACGTGATCCACGATAATATTATAATAATATTAATTGTAAAGAAACAGTGCTGTTTAGATACATGGTATGGTTTCTCCATACAAACCACAGCGACCTAACTGACAGCCACTGGCGACATGCAGTGACAAATCAGCTGGCAGTGTGATCGCAGTTTAAGGCACTAATTATCTACATACAAAACAAAAAGTTCAGTTATTAGCCTAATGTCACTCCTTTTTTTTTTTTTTTTACAGCTCTAACAAACAACATATCTGTGGTGGAACTTAATGTGCAGTGGGTCCTATCTGCAGGTGAGTAGCTGTTTTTAAATTTTAACCTTACTATTGGATGGGATAAAAATAGATATTATAGAAAATGGGATAAAAAAAGATTATTTATTTATTTATTTTTTGCTTGACTCCCATAAATGATTCAATGCTAAATGTGTATCTACCATTAGCAAAAGCCATAATTGTTCTCAGAGTCCATCTGCCTTTGCAATTTTCTTGAAATCCACACCAAATATGCAAGGGAATCATCCAAACAGGAATGAGATGTTTAGAAGATTATTATGGGACCATCCAAGGCTGACATTCCTCTTCTCAAGATGGGTAGGTAAGAGTGTCTTCTGTTGTTTATTTTTGATGTCTGTAATTGTAGCACTTGTACTGTAGCAATTGCTGATAACCTCAAAATCTCATGAAACAAAAGGATAATTTAATATTATTTGACTCCACAAATCTGCTTTGGGTAAAATAACAGAGTTTTTGAAAACATAAAAATTTTTTTTTAATAAAGTCGTAATATTTTGAGAGTTATCGCATAGTAATTTAATCTCCTAATTTTGTCTTTATTCTTGTGACATTAAGATTTTTTTCTCCAAAAATTATAACTTTAAATTATTGCATTCTAATCCATATAAACAAACAATCTGAAAGATCATGACGGCAAAGTCGCAATGAAGAGTGTCTCATTTCAGGCCTGCAATAATTAATGATAATGTGTCACTTGCTTGCCTGCCAAAAAAGGATTATATTGTTCCAAATGATACTGAATGCCACGTAACAGGCTGGGTAAAACACAAAAGGTAGGAGACTTACAGGAGAAGCTAAACAGATTCTTTACTACATAAAGAATCACATGGTCCGTCCACACTGAGGCCGTTGTGAAGAAGGCTCACCAGCGCCTCTTCTTCCTGAGACGGCTGAGGAAGTTTGGAATGAACCACCACATCCTCACACGGTTCTACACCAGTACTGTAGAGAGCATCCTGACTGGCTGCATCACCACCTGGTACGGCAATAGCACCGCCCACAACTGCAAAGCCCTGCAAAGGGTGGTGCGAACTGCCAGACACATCATCGGAGGTGAGCTTCCCTCCCTCCAGGACATATATAACAGGCGGTGTGTGAAAAAAGCTCGGAGGATCATCAGAGACTCCAGCCACCCGAGTCATGGTCTTTTCTCACTGCTACCATCAGGCAGGCGGTATCGCAGCATCAGGACCCGCACCAGCCGGCTACATGATAGCTTCTTCCCCCAAGCAATCAGACTGTTGAACACTTGATCTATCAGGTATTTCATTAATCTATAATCTATCTCACACTGGACTGTCAACATATTCTCCTCAATGCAACTACTTTATATATATATATATATATATATATATATATATATATATATATATATATATATATATATATATAATGTATATTTCATATACTCTTTACTTTATTATATTGTATATTGTGTATTCTATATTGTGGTTATTGTTTACTGTACATTGTATATAATTATTGTGTTGTGTAATTATGTGTACATTTGATATGTAAATTGTTGTTGTGCAAATATGTTGTTTATTGTAATTGGTATATGTCTCGTCACTGTCATGACTGCTATGTTGCTCGGAACTGCACACAAGACTTTCACCCACTTGTACTTGTGTACATGGTAGTGTGACAATAAAGTGATTTGATTTGATATCTTTAATGTTTTAAAGCTTTTCTGTTTCTCAGGAACTGGCATAGAATGATACCTAAAAGAAACCAGCTTCCCAGTAATTGAGAACAAGAAGAAGAAATTGAGAAGATATATGCGGATCACAATGTCAGAGCATTCACGTGCCCCGGTGTTCAGTCTATCAGTGCAGCACAACAATCACCAAAGTAAGCAGAAATACTGTCCACAAGTTGTAATGTAAGTAGAAGTTATGTAATATCTGCTTGTTTAGGGTGACAATACGTCCTTACCATTGAAAGGGACTTTAGAAAAGACAGACCAGGATTTCTAAATCGCCTTAAATGTCCGGATTTGCTTGTTTTCATAATAAAGTGCTCTCTGTATTCATACATGTCACAAATATGTGCTCATTTGCCATTTAAATGTAGAGTATCAGTTTAATTTTACCCAACTTTGCTTTGTGTGTCTCCCTCTCTTTACGCCCGCTGCACCTGTGATAGAGGGAGAGAGAGTGACCACGAGAATTTGACACTTTTTGATGAAAACATAAAACAGATAAGGGGCCGTACAAGACATTATTCATTCTGGCCCTCTCACATACACACATTCTCCTTTCACATACATATATTCTGGCCCTCTCACATACACACATTCTCCTTTCACATACATATATTCTGGCCCTCTCACATACACACATTCTCCTTTCACATACATATATTCTGGCCCTCTCACATACACACATTCTCCTTTCACATACATATATTCTGGCCCTCTCACATACGTACATTCTCCTTTCACATACATATATTCTGGCCCTCTCACATACATACATTCTCCTTTCACATACATATATTCTGGCCCTCTCACATACGTACATTCTCCTTTCACATACATATATTCTGGCCCTCTCACATACACACATTCTCCTTTCACATACATATATTCTGGCCCTCTCACATACACACATTCTCCTTTCACATACATACACTCACCTAGAACTTTATTAGGAACACCTGTACACCTACTTGTTCATTTGATTATCTAATCAGCCAATCATGTGGCAGCAATGCACTGCATAAAATCATGCAAATATGGGTCAGGAGCTTCAGTTAATGTTCACATCAACCATCACAATAGGGAAAATTGGTGTCATGATTGTTGGTGCCAGACAGGCTGGTTTGACTGGTATAACTGCTGATCTCCTTGGATTTTCATGCACAACAGACACTATAGTCTCTAGAGTTTACTCAGAATGGTGCCAAAAACGAAAAACATACAGTCAGCGGCAGTTCTGTGGACAGAAACATATTGTTGATGAAAAAGGTCAACGGAGAATGGCCAGACAGGTTTGAGCTGACAGAAAGGCTACAGTAACTCAGGTAACCACTCTGTACATTTGTAGTGTGCAGAATAGCATCTAAGAATGCAAACACATCGAACCTTGAGGCGAATGGGCTACGACAGCAGAAGACCATATTGTGAACTATTTTTAGGACCATACTGTTCCAAATAAAGTTTTAGGTGAGTGTATATTCTGGCCCTCTCACATACACACATTCTCCTTTCACATACATATATTCTGGCCCTCTCACATACACACATTCTCCTTTCACATACATATATTCTGGCCCTCTCACATACATACATTCTCCTTTCACATACATATATTCTGGCCCTCTCACATACGTACATTCTCCTTTCACATACATATATTCTGGCCCTCTCACATACATACATTCTCCTTTCACATACATATATTCTGGCCCTCTCACATACATACATTCTGGCCCTCTCACATACATACATTCTCCTTTCACATACATATATTCTGGCCCTCTCACATACACACATTCTCCTTTCACATACATATATTTTCATTCATACTTTTCCTCTCATGCAAATGCAGTCAATATATACATGTAATATTATATATAATGTATGGATGTAAGAAGAAAATATATGTATGTAAGAGAAGAATGTATGCATGTGAGAGACAGAGTATAGTGGAAACGGAAGGCAAGACATTTATCGTGCTGTGATTGGTTGAGAAGCTTGTACTGGGTCATGTTCAGGTCACGATCAGCATGGAGATGAGACGCGAATACTGTAGCAAGCCATTGGGGTGTTACGAAATAATATTTTATCCCCTGAAACTGTCACATCCTGTCCTCTTCCCTTGAGCGGCGGGGGACAGGCTCATCTGCACCTAACGTTACTCACAGCACGACGGAAAGTGAGATGAGAGAACTTTTCAGACCTAGCAACTCCCGAGTCGCTTCAGCAGGACAAGCGGTTCTACAACGCCAAGCTGGAGGATTGCGGCAGCCATTGCGTTATCAGACTCCGCAACACTTTGGCAACTGGAGCTCCCGGTCAAGGAAAAGGTGAGAACAATGTACATAGAAACTTAACTGACGGTTTGGAACTTAACTTACTTTGGAAAAAAATATGTGTAGTCTACAGACTGTATAAAAATAAGATGTAGCCGCGGTGTTTCTGTTTATCAGCACTGTGCTGGCTGGGCAGGGTTTGTGTGATCTGAAAGACGTAACAGCTAACACACTGTTAGTGTATAGCATGCTAATACTACATAAACATATGGATGAGACGTTCATAGACATCCGCAGATAGAAACAGATAAAAGGGGCGAAAATCTGTGTGTCCACACCGGTGTCATGTCGGCTATGAGCTAATGTTAAGGTAAAGTGAAGAGCTTAAAGCAGTAGCGGGGTCAAAATATTGTCAGAACTTATGTTTAATGCAACGTAGACTACAACTATAGACCATTGTCACATTATTCAGCCCTACGTGACAGTAACATTAGCAACCATCTTAAGATATTGACAGGACCTAATTTTAAGTAAAAAAAAATAACAAATAGTGCTGTTGTAGTTTGTTATAGGACAGCCTTTTCTGTTTTCTAGTTCTGTTCTTGCTTGGTAATTTAAATGTATCAAATGGTTTGATGTACTCTCTGTCATTTGCAATGTGTGCATGATTAAACTAATGAGACAACTTTTTTAAAAGAGCTGTGGTAAGATTCTTGAAACACAACATATTGCCATGTTTTATGGATTGCTCAGAATGCAATTAAGGATGAACAAATATAAAATATAATGTCTGCTTTGTCTTGTAGGTCCAAAACAAGTTATCACGATACTTTCAACAAAGACGTCACCCTTCTTCCGAGGCCATCAAAGGGACATATATTGTTCTGCATTACCCTCTACCTCAACACAACATACGTAACCTAGACGTTTTGTTGTGTTATTGCAGATTTTTTTTTTATTTAGGTTTTACAGTTGGAACCTTTCTCATTATGATTGATTGACTGGTCTGTATCAAATGTAGTGAAGGGGCCAGCTCGCATATGCATATATAATGTATTTATTGGCCCTTGACAGTATATATTATATACACATTTTAAGGATAAGACTGGCAATTTTCTACATTTTTAATATTGTTGAAAATGAGCTTATTGCGCCACATATCACAACCTCTTGATTTTGTACTATACTAAATACCTACCAATATACACTCACCTAAAGGATTATTAGGAACACCTGTTCAATTTCTCATTAATGCAATTATCTAATCAACCAATCACATGGCAGTTGCTTCAATGCATTTAGGGGTGTGGTCCTGGTCAAGACAATCTCCTGAACTCCAAACTGAATGTCAGAATGGGAAAGAAAGGTGATTTAAGCAATTTTGAGCGTGGCATGGTTGTTGGTGCCAGACGAGCCGGTCTGAGTATTTCACAATCTGCTCAGTTACTGGGATATTCACGCACAACCATTTCTAGGGTTTACAAAGAATGGTGTGAAAAGGGAAAAACATCCAGTATGCGGCAGTCCTGTGGCGAAAATGCCTTGTTGATGCTAGAGGTCAGAGGACAATGGCCGACTGATTCAAGCTGATAGAAGAGCAACTTTGACTGAAATTAGTGATGGCGAGATGAAGCTTCATAAAGCATTGAAGCGTTCCATCCAATTGGTTCACTCATGTGCCGAAGCTTCATGGTGCTTCATTTGCTCTATTGTGCCATCAAGTGGACAATAAATGTAAAACGTGCAGTGTGATTATAATGACACTATGGCTTTGGTGTCTGAAGCATTGAATGAATTAATCAATGATGTTTGTGATGCTTATACATAAAGTATAAACTTTTATATGGTGTCTGTCTTTATGATACAATGACAGGGTCAAAATGAAAAGTGGAAACAAGGGACAGCGTTGTCATGTGAATGTGCTTGTGTTACTTTATTTATTTATTAGGTGTTGTTGTTGTATCCAAGTTCTTTGGGACACAACAGACACTTCACCTTTTAAAATACCAGAAATAAGAAGAAAGACATTAGAACAAGTAATACCTTGTGTTGCCGCATTTATTTATATTACACTAGTTATTATTACAATGTAAATACATTATTTGGTGAGATCAGCTCAAAGTGTTCCCAGACAGGGGAAAATCTCCTTTTTCTGGCTGGTTCCATCGCAAAAAAAAGAAGCTTGAATAGATCGCTAACAAACTCGCAAAGTCCCAAGTCCACAAAATGTGAGGTGGAATCCATTGCATTTTGCTGGCCCTTATATTTCAAATAGACCGCCAAACCGCGAACCACTTCCTGAAGCAGTCACGTGGTACAGGCGGCTCGCGAGGCTTCAAACGTCACCACATACGTCACCGACACAAGCCTCGATACGCGCTTCACAGAAATCATCCCGGATTACTCGACACACGCTTCGAAGCCTCGATACGGGAGGACACATCACTACCTGAAATAACCACTCGTTACAACCGAGGTATGCAGCAAAGCATTTGAGAAGCCACAACATGCACAACCTTGAGGCGGATGGGCTACAACAGCAGAAGTCCCCACCGGGTACCACTCATCTCCACTACAAATAGGAAAAAGAGGCTACAATTTGCAAGAGCTCACCAAAATTGGACAGTTAAAGACTGGAAAAATGTTGCCTGGTCTGATGAGTCTCGATTTCTGTTGAGACATTCAGATGGTAGAGTCAGAATTTGGCGTAAACAGAATGAGAACATGGATCCATCATGCCTTGTTACCACTGTGCAGGCTGGTGGTGGTGGTGAAATGGTGTGGAGGATGTTTTCTTGGCACACTTTAGGCCCCTTAGTGCCAATTGGGCATCGTTTAAATGCCACGGCCTACCTGAGCATTGTTTCTGACCATGTCCATCCCTTTATGGCCACCATGTACCCATCCTCTGATGGCTATTTCCAGCAGGATAATGCACCATGTCACAAAGCTTGAATCATTTCAAATTGGTTTCTTGAACATGACAATGAGTTCACTGTACTAAAATGGCCCCCACAGTCACCAGATCTCAACCCAATAGAGCATCTTTGGGATGTGGTGGAACGGGAGCTTCGTGCCCTGGATGTGCATCCCACAAATCTCCATCAACTGCAAGATGCTATCCTATCAATTCAATATGGGCCAACATTTCTAAAGAATGCTTTCAGCACCTTGTTGAATCAATGCAACGTAGAATTAAGGCAGTTCTGAAGGCGAAAGGGGGTCAAACACAGTATCAGTATGGTGTTCCTAATAATCCTTTAGGTGAGTGTACTTTGTACGTAATAATTACAACACACACATGATGCCACCCTTTTAAAACTAGTGTGTATCTACTATTTGTCTTGTTTTCTTTTTTTTTCAGAAGGACCACATAAATCTCTGTGCCAGCAAGAGATATTTAACATGATCTTGCAACAAAAATAAATCATCAGATGAAATGCATGTTTAAAATTAACTGATCCACAATCCTGGATGGAGCAATAAGAGGTTTTAAACGAGGGACATATGATCCATGTCACACCATTTATGTCAGGTTTTCTGATGATATGGGAGTACCTGAAGAGGCTGTGGACTTGGGTGGACCAAGAAGGAAATTTCTAAGACTTCTAATGAAAGCTTTTCCCCAATCTCCCATGTTTGAGGGAAAAGAAGGCAAAATGAATTTGGCCCTTGACAGTACTGGTATATACTGACTGTAATGCTGAATTCCAGATAATAATTTATTTAATTTATATCACTATTTATATCAAATGTATATATTTATTTTATATGATGGTATTTGTCAAGTCTTTGTATGCATGCACTGTCAAATAAATGATTTTATTTTAATTGTATGTATTGACTGCTCCTCTATTTCTTGAACAAAGTTCTCCATACAGCCTCTCGTGAACGAAAAAAATCTGTAGCTTCTCTTTGAATTTGTTCGGTACATTGACATTATTTAAATTTTCTAATTTTCTTGACAATTTTATTTTCTAATTTCATTTTCACTGCTACTTACTCCCAAAATGAAAAACTGCACTTGATAAAAGAACAGGATGAATTTGAATAACATCATTGTAGTTATAGCTGTTTAATATCGTGTTAGGATAAGCTAAGAAAGTCTTGCACACATATTTCCTGGTTTGGGAGCGACTTCCTGCTTAAGTAGGAACTTCCTGTGTCAGTGAAAGTAATGGATACTAAAAAGATTAGACAAAATACATGCACGTGAGTGTCAAGTATATACATATGTGAAAGTGAAAATATGTGTGTGAGAGGGCCAGAATATATGTATTGAAAGAATGTATGTGTGTGTGTGTGTGCGTAAAATATATATGTGAAAGGAGAATGTATGTATGTGAGAGTGAAAATATATTTGTGTGTGTGTGTGTGTACGTAAAATATATGTATGTGAAAGGAGAAAGTATGTGAGAGGGCCAGAATTAATAATGTCTTGTACGGCCCCTCATAGATAGATAACTCTAAACAAACACTTCGGTGTTCACA
Organism: Xyrauchen texanus; assembly: GCF_025860055.1. Lineage (NCBI taxonomy): Eukaryota > Metazoa > Chordata > Actinopteri > Cypriniformes > Catostomidae > Xyrauchen > Xyrauchen texanus. Next base: position 7,065,162 of record NC_068303.1, read on the forward strand.
ATATATACGTCTGAAAATGTCTGTTTGTATCTTAACTCCATTTCAGTGAACTTGTTTACATTCAGCTGATCTGTTCGCTGATTAAGTTTGTTAGAGGTGGATACTGTTTGATACAGATTAGGGCTGTCGATTTAACGCGTTAATTCAGTCAATGCCCCCTGATTATAATTTGGAAGATTCCTGACGCAAACGCAAGCTTGTAGTACCACCTGTTTACTCCAGAGGGCAGTAAGTGAAATTTCAGCTGTATGAGCAACACACAGTATATACAGTGAAGAAAACACTTCAGTAGGCAGAACAACACAAACATGCGTTACGTTCTTGTGTTCAAAACACTTGAAGGAGCGCAAATGCGAGCTAAGGGATCTCAAGATGTGTTTAAAGATTGAGTATTAAACTATATTTAACTTGACACAGTGACCTAAACATTTTATGTTTATGACACAACGCACCCAAGGCACTACACAAGCATGTCTGACGCAGGATTAAGATGGTGCAAAATTTGGAAATTACCCCATAAATATTTAATCATGAATGAAATCAAAGAAATTTCCTTCAAACTTATTTATAAGTACTACCCCACTAATTATTTTCTTGTAGAGAGATTTAATTGTGATGTCAATATATTCTGTACATTTTGTGTTCTGCAGGCGGAAATTTTTTTTTATTTATTTTGGAGTTGTCCCTACTCGACTTGTTTTTGGTCTGATTTCTGCAAGATTGTTAGAGATCATATCATTCCCAGCATTCAACTTTGTTTTGAAAATGTTTTATAATTTTTTTAAGGAATATTATTTGATTATTTTCTGCTTTTGTTGGCAAAGTTTAGTATTCATAGATGTTAGTATGGTGGTAATAAACCATTAGTTTAAATTTTTAATTCAGAGGTTCAGGAATACCTAAGAACAATTTCCAACTTGAGTAACAAGAAAACTGTAAAATGTATTGAAATATGTAAACAATTTGATATTTTTATTCAAACTTTATTTATGTATTTTCCTTTTGTTGTTGTTTGTTTTAATATACCTCTTGGCTCTAGATGTAAAAGTTTTGTAAACATTAATAAAAAATTAAAAAAAAATGTCTGACGCAGGTGTAAATTGAGGGGTCCTTACACAAGCCCTCATAATAAATCTCCAACTGATTGACAAATTCACTTGTGAAATGGATTGCTGTGAACTGTATGCCAATGATTGACTTATGATCAATAATATGGTAGTAAACAATACATTGTATTCTAAAGCAACTTTTTGTATTGTCTTATCAATGATTAACTCTTGTGCCACAAGAATGTAATGCATTTTAATTATCTGAATATAGTTTTTTAATAATAATAATAATAATAATATATATATATATATATATATATATATATATATATATATATATATATATATATATATATATATACAGTGAGGAAAATAAGTATTTGAACACCCTGCTATTTTGCAAGTTCTCCCACTTGGAAATCATGGAGGGTCTGAAATTGTCATCGTAGGTGCATGTCCACTGTGAGAGACATAATCTAAAAAAAAATCCAGAAATCACAATGTATGATTTTCTAACTATTTATTTGTATGACACAGCTGCAAATAAGTATTTGAACACCTGTCTATCAGCTAGAATTCTGACCCTCAAAGACCTGTTAGTCTGCCTTTAAAATGTCCACCTCCACTCCATTTATTATCCTAAATTAGAAGCACCTGTTTGAGGTCGTTAGCTGCATAAAGACACCTGTCCACCCCATACAATCAGTAAGAATCCAACTACTAACATGGCCAAGACCAAAGAGCTGTCCAAAGACACTAGAGACAAAATTGTACACCTCCACAAGGCTGGAAAGGGCTACGGGGAAATTGCCAAGCAGCTTGGTGAAAAAAGGTCCACTGTTGGAGCAATCATTAGAAAATGGAAGAAGTTAAACATGACTGTCAATCTCCCTCGGACTGGGGCTCCATGCAAGATCTCACCTCGTGGGGTCTCAATGATCCTAAGGCAGGTGAGAAATCAGCCCAGAACTACATGGGAGGAGCTGGTCAATGACCTGAAAAGAGCTGGGACCACCGTTTCCAAGGTTACTGTTGGTAATACACGAAGACGTCATGGTTTGAAATCATGCATAGCACGGAAGTTTCCCCTGCTTAAACCAGCACATAACAAGGCCCGTCTTAAGTTTGCCAATGACCATTTGGATGATCCAGAGGAGTCATGGGAGAAAGTCATGTGGTCAGATGAGACCAAAATAGAACTTTTTGGTCATAATTCCACTAACCGTGTTTGGAGGAAGAAGAATGATGAGTACCATCCCAAGAACACCATCCCTACTGTGAAGCATGGGGGTGGTAGCATCATGCTTTGGGGGTGTTTTTCTGCACATGGGACAGGGCGACTGCACTGTATTAAGGAGAGGATGACCGGGGCCATGTATTGCGAGATTTTGGGGAACAACCTCCTTCCCTCAGTTAGAGCATTGAAGATGGGTCGAGGGTGGGTCTTCCAACATGACAATGACCCGAAACACACAGCCAGGATAACCAAGGAGTGGCTCTGTAAGAAGCATATCAAGGTTCTGGCGTGGCCTAGCCAGTCTCCAGACCTAAACCCAATAGAGAATCTTTGGAGGGAGCTCAAACTCCGTGTTTCTCAGCGACAGCCCAGAAACCTGACTGATCTAGAGAAGATCTGTGTGGAGGAGTGGGCCACAATCCCTCCTGCAGTGTGTGCAAACCTGGTGAAAAACTACAGGAAACGTTTGACCTCTGTAATTGCAAACAAAGGCTACTGTACCAAATATTAACATTGATTTTCTCAGGTGTTCAAATACTTATTTGCAGCTGTATCATACAAATAAATAGTTAAAAAATCATACATTGTGATTTCTGGATTTTTTTTTAGATTATGTCTCTCACAGTGGACATGCACCTACGATGACAATTTCAGACCCCTCCATGATTTAAAAGTGGGAGAACTTGCAAAATAGCAGGGTGTTCAAATACTTATTTTCCTCACTGTATATATATATATATATATATATATATATATATATATATATATATATATATATATATATATATATATATTAAAAAATAACTATGCATAATTATATATTGATATAAATATGTATAATCGTTATATATTGAATAACTGTTATATGAGGGGCTTTCTCTCAAATATTTTATATGTGATTAAATGTGATTAATCGCGATTAATTAATCGGGACAATATGTAATTAATTAGATACAAATTTTTTTATAGATTGGCAGCCCTAATACAGATATATATAAATCGCCTGGGCTTTCAATAAACAGGATACATTCCTGACTTTAAATAAATAAATAATTACATGTTTCGGATGTTTGCGTTGTAAGGATGTACATGCAGATTTCAGATATAAAATAGGTGATTGAATGATTATGTTTACTCGCTGCAATGAGATGATTTCCTACTATGTCAATAGGGGCATTTGAATGTTTGGGCACAGCAATATGGCGGCGCTGTGGCTTTACTGATATGACGTCATGAGCAGGCCAGTTCTATATTATATATCAGTGGTCATGCCTTGTCAGCAACAAAAACATAGATGTCCATTCTTCACTTCTTGAATGCGATAAGTTTCTATAGATTTGTTGACCTTTTTCATCAACAAGGCATTTACGTCTGCAAAACTGACGCTCAACGGATGTTTTCGAACATTTACAGTTACTGAAATACTCAAACCAGCCCATCTGGCACCAACATTCATGCCATGGTTGAAATCACTGAGATCACATTTTTCCCTATTCTGATGGTTGATTTGAACATTAACTGAAGCTCCTGAACCGTATCTGCTTCATTTTATGCATTGCACTGCTGCCGCCCGATTGGCTGATTAGATGACTAATTAGGTGTACAGGTGTTCCTAATAAAGTGCTTAGTGAGTGTACATTTTATTTAGCAAGGAGCAAAATCAATTGGCTATACATACAAAACACTATATCTGTGCACCTTACTGCTTAAAGTGAACAAATCTATTACATGGAATCATACTGTACATGTCTAGATCAATAATTTCATTTTGTTTAAATCTAAGTATTTTCAAACTTTTAGATAAAGCATCTCTGTCCACCAGGGAGACAATTTAGTAGTTAATAGTTAAAGTCCACATCCCATTAGTTGCATAAGTAGCCAGGGAAAACTGCATAAAATTATAGCAAACCAGAAAGAGATGATAGAAGTCCTCTACACAAATGTAACCCCACAACATAGAAGTTGATACCACATTAAAAGAACAAACCTTGATTGAGTTTAATATTTTGCCAAATGAGTGTGGGCTGGAAAAAGCAAGCTTGCAGTTTGTTTTTAAGAAACAACAAACTTTGCAAAACCTTTAATTTTTCTTGTATTGATTGAATAACTTTTGCCTTGGAAGCAGTTTTATTTCTCATCCAATGTATTTTCCAGTCACTCAAACCTTGAAACACCACAGTAGTGGTTTCTGACTTGACTCAAATGGGACTTGTTCGCAATTGCAAAATTGGGTTGTTTGTGTATTGAGTTAGCTTAGGAAGGCTCCTGGCCCCTCAGTTGCTGATTAACTTGTTGATTTGTACACTGATGGGAATAGGTTATTCTTTTTAGTAGGATGGAATATGTGTGTATTTAAATGCTTTTTAAAATTGCTTTCAAATGAATGATTATTCTATCTATCTGTTTATTATTTTATTCCCTGTTTTACCTCTTTGGTGCAATTCCAATACAAGAATATTGTATTATTGTGTTAATGTCAGAAGCATTAAACACATGTCTAGATCTGATAAATCATGTGATCAGAAACAGTGATGGTGGGTTCAGAACACACTGATTGACAAACACAACATGACCAGGTCCATGTCCTTGTTACGACAATGATTTACTGATGACATGAATGTACTATGATGTTTATTCAACTGCCATGTTTAAAGGATTCAAAACCTCCTAAAGTACATGCCCACACTGCTTGTCAATTCTCCAACATGGAGGTTCACAGAGCAGCTCTTTTTCTTTTCCTTTGTTCAGGTAAGCCAATTAACATTTATTCATAAAAGTGCTTTAATTATTAGTCTATTTCTGCTATACTTTAAATAATTAAGAATAAAAAGAACTGACCAAAAGCAAACTATAATTATAATAACACTAATTGTATTTGGATGTAATTAATCTAACTAACTCAATCACCTTCAGGTTTCCTTGAGGGCCACGCCGAAAGCACAGGTAAGAAGTTATTTATCAGGGGAGAGTGGTCATCCTCAAATTTAAAGCAAAAGTGTTCTTCCAATTCCCAACTCAGTCTTTTGATACTGAATTGATCAAATTCCTTAATGTGATATTCCCATTTGCCTGTGAGCGTATAGATGAAGAATTGGGTTTCAATTTTAAAAATCCCTTTATAGCTTACATGGGATCTTATTTAGGACAGTGTGGCTTTGTTGGTTTTAGCGATCTAGGTCAATAGCAGAATCCACAGAACTTAGGACTCAACAGTCCAGACAACTTTCATGATCAACATGGATAAACGATAAATGTGTAAACAAAGAGTGCTAGATTCACCAATTCATCAACTTGAAACTCAACCCTTTTGCCATGACTTTCACGTTCTACAGATGTTCTCGCTACATATATTCAAACGGATGGGGCCTGGATAGTGAAATTGCCAAAAATGCAGTATTCTGTAAACTCAGTAGAAGAATGTGCCACCAGGTGTAACAAAGAAACTCTCTTTACATGCAGGTGCAGTTTTCACCACTAAAAACTGTTTTTTAATGTGTATTGGGTTTCATTTATATCTTATAATTGACTATGGCAAATACTGTATAGTCTAGTAGTCTATGGTGTATATAAAGTCTGTAATATATACAGTAATGTACTCTATATTGTGCTTTGCAGGTCCTTTACGTATATTGAAAAGGATCAGGATTGTATAACATTACCCGGAAACTCTAAGACTGATCATATACTGCGAAGAACTAGTGCTTCCCTGTATGAGAAAAAGGGTGAGACTTTATAGCTCAATCAATTTTATTAGACTTTACAGATTTTAAAGTGTAATATCAGATGACCTTGTAACCCTTCCATAACATCTTTTTAAAATGCACTACGTTTGTTTCAATTAGTTTAAAGAAAATTATGAATTAGAGAATGCTATGTTTCCTCTCAAAAGTCTCTCTGTCCCCAAGTTAATATATAATCTTCACATATTTATCAAAGTGTAGCTTGGTCCATGTCAGTAAACAAAGTGAATAGGATTATCTAAAAATCTATCGTTCAACGAGGGATTGCTCTTGCAAGCGCAAACGCATTGAGTTGTGTATAGTCAGCTTTAAGAAAGTGGTGACCCAACGCAGCACTAAAACAGTTTATTGCAAAAAATCAAACAAGAAACCATGAATTAGTCCAATAATTTACAAAATGATAGCATTTTTGTAAGAAGTGTGATTTACCAGATTTAGGCCATCGTGGATCACTGGACCAAATATTCTATTAATATTAGCCATATTACAAAGTGAAAGATGAACCTGTGGTAAAACACCAAAGAGTTTGATTGGACATGTGGCCTTTGACATCAACAATAAAAGCAATGCAAGTGTTTTCTGCTTCCCTTATAAAAGCCTACATTAATACCAATCAACGTACAACAATATGGCATTTAATTGTTTACATTTTATTTAACATTTTAAATATACTATGAATAAATACCAATGAGAAAAGTGCTATTCATCATTAGAAATACAAGTGGATGTACTAGCTTGAAACTACAGATGTATTAAAACACAATGAACTTCTAGTATGTTTTTTGGGGGATTTTTAAAAGAATCATTCATTAAAAAAATTATAATTCCCCCCAAATGATGTATTCTTGTAATGATTCCTTCATACAGAGTACTTACTGGAATGTGTGAATGGCATTGGCACAGACTACAGAGGGACAAAATCCAAGACAAAATCTGGAAAAACATGTCAGCGATGGGAGGGATCTTTCCCCCATAAGCCAAAGTACATGTCCTAATCTAAATTTTTTGCCTGTGATACTCAAATGCAGCTTTAAGAAATACAGAAACAATTCTAGTTCAAACAGATAATTGACCTCAATAGCAAATTCCCACAGCATAACACCAAAGACGCATCCAAAAGCTGACTTGGAGTCCAACTTTTGTCGAAACCCAGATGGAGACAAAGAGGGTCCTTGGTGCTACACCATGGATAAAGACAAAAGATGGGAGAACTGTGATATCCAAGACTGCACAGGTATATTCAACAGTTAATTTTCTCAACTGTACATCAAATGTAAGCTTTTCACATTACCCATAGCCCTTGTTTAACCCTGGGGTTAAGCAGATTTCATAATTGTAATTTTAAAAGTTAGCATCCATCACTAATTTAGATTTTGTTATCACTGCATTAAACCCTTGATTATGAAGCCCTGCTCCAAAGCAGAGTTAGTACCGCAAATCAAATGGCGTTGCCAGGGATGGTTGTTTCTACAACTATGGTCACTCTTGGCTCTGTGGAATTTTATAAAATAACTCTTAAAACACACTTTTCACAGTCTTACCAGTTCATATAATTTGTTTAATTTACAATTACATTTATGTCATGTCAAATGGTAGTGGGGGGAGTCAGCTTTGTCTTGCTTAGGCTATTTTAATAGCTTGCATTTCATGTACTGTACTATATGTAAATAGATGCAATTAAATAATATTTACAAATATTAAAAAATATATATTTCTTGCATAGTCAAAATAACAGATTGGCTTTTCTTGGTTTTCTTCTCACACAATCAAGTGTAATCATTCATATTTTTATGATGCATTATCATATTCAAAGATTGAAAGTCTAGGACTAGGTCTAGAAAAATCTATACATAAAGACATTTGAAAAGTAGCAAAACTACGCTATTTGATGAAGTTGTGGTTATTAAGCTAAGTGTAGAGTATGAAACATGCTAATCCAGGATTACATGAACCCAGAGCTACACTCACTTAACACTTTATTAGGAGCATTATGGTCCTAATATAGTGCCCGATGTGGTCTACAATTGTACAGAGCGGTTTTCTGGGCTACCACTTTGGCATCTGCATTATTTTTTACATTGTACTGCTGCCACACGTTTGGCTGATTAGATAATCTCATGAATAATGGATCTACAGGTGTTCCTTAATAAAGTGCTTAGTGAGTGTAAAAAACATTCTGGTTTAACAATTGTGAAAAGTCCATTTATTTGACAGGATATAATTCTCTTAAATCTCTTAAATATTTGCAGAGGAGTGCATACAATGCAGTGGAGAAAACTACAGGGGCAAGATCGCCACCACTGAGAGTGGATGGACCTGCCAACGCTGGGACTCTCAGACACCTCACAACCATGGTTACGCCCCTTCAGCGTGAGCCATTATCAATGAATCTAGCATGAACAAGATAATGCACATTATGTGCAAGTACACATTTTGAATATGGTATGTGCTTTTGTAGTCTTCCTGAGAAGTACTTGGAGGAGAACTATTGCAGGAACCCTGATGGAGAGCCCAGGCCCTGGTGCTTCACCACGACCTTGGCCAAACGCTGGGAATACTGTCCCATTCCTCGATGCAGTAAGCTACATTCCAGTCAGACGAAAAGACTCTAGGTTATGTGTCAAATTATAATTTCATCATTCATTTGTCATCTTTTTCTTGTAGCAACTGAACCACCCACAATTGTACCAGAGCTTAATTGTGTGACTGGAGAAGGTAGATCCTACAGAGGCACTATTTCTGTGACAATATCAGGAAAATCTTGCCAGAACTGGGCATCTCAATCTCCTCAAAAACATTCTAGAACACCAGAGAACTACCCATGCAAGTAAGCATCAAAGCAGCAGGGTTGAACAAATCAGAACATCGCTGTACCACCTAGTAAACAACCACTGGTTTCCATCTAAATGTTTTGCATTTAAGTAAGTAAGAATTGTTGCACGCTTCCATCCACAACGTTATGTGCTTTATCTTGAGGGAGCCGCCTTGACTTGATAGATTAGCTGAATGAGCTCCTTGCTTCAGGGAGTGTTTTATTTGCAGGATTGGGGTAACTGTACCTTCTTTTATTAAATGCTTCCAATAGATGCTGCAGAATAAGTGTAATATCTGATATAATGAGGGCTGAAATGGCTGTGATGCCCATACACCACCAGCCTCCACATACCTGGGAGCGCCAGTGCTCAAAACTGTTCAGGTGGTTGTGTGAGGGCTATTTTCGAAGAATTGTGTGCCTAGGTCTGACCTTTCATTAAGCCAATCACATCAAGCTATCGCACACTCATGCACAAATGAGTGCATGAGTGTGCACCAGTGTGACTTCAGAGTTTGCCAACACTTGTTGATTATGCGTGATGCGTCCGTTTTCTGTTCTGTTCTGTGCTAGCCACTACCTGGATCAATTGTCATTATCACGACACCAGCTCAATGAACAGAGCAGTGGGAACGCAGAGCAGTTTTACCCATGCAGCACAAATCACTATAAACCCCGCTGCAAGAAGTGTGGTGTGAGACATGGAACTCATTTGAATTTGTCTGTGGGAAACCCCTAAGAAAACCCTCAGTGTCTCTTGCTTTGGGGATGAAACAAGTTTAAAATAACGTTTAATGGCACACCATTCTCAGGATCTTAGAGGTCAAGCCCGATCCTGTCCTCCGTTATGGACAGCACACCAAATCTTGTCATCAGCAGAGTGCTTGAGCAATGAACACACACAGCCTGGTTTTACCAAATGCGCCGAATGAGCATGCGCCTGAATTATTTGTACTTATTTGTGGGTCCACAAGGTGGCAACACTCACATTTGAGCCATTGTTGTCACAAAGAAATGCTAGATGTAATCACTGCTGAGAAAAACAGGAATCGAATTTGGAAAGAACAGTGAATGTGCACGTCAAGAACGCATTTGTGAGGAGGTCATGAGATCCCTGCATTTGTATAACATCTTTGTGTGTCTAAACTCCTGTGGTGAAATGGTCCAGTTTCTAATTCCAGTCGTAGAGTGCATGTGCTAACCGCTTGTGTATGCGAGCACGGTCAAATGAAGCATAATCTCACGCCTGAATGTACGCAGACATTAAGCGTTTGCGTCAAAAAAAGTATACTAGAGGTACAGAGTTATATTAAAATAAAATATAGTCTTGTAAATTTCTGGAGTCATGTACATGCTTACCACAGTTTGAGAACCACTGAACTACAAGAAAAAAGTAGACAGCCTGAACCAGGTTATGAAACAATACTTCACCGTTCTGGGCACATATTGAATGCATGAGACTGCCAAAAAGAATGCAACTATAGTTTGTTTCCATTCCAGAGGCCTTGAAGGGAATTACTGCAGGAATCCTGATAATGAAAGAAGTCCCTGGTGTTATACCACAGACCCTGACACCCGCTGGGAGTACTGCACTGTGCCCAGTTGCGGAGATCAGCCTGGACCTGGTGTGTTTTGAAGGAGTAGTTACATGACTCAAAATATGCATCAAATAAAATAGATTCTGGTTTCCTTTTTCATAATTTATTTAATGTGCTGCCAGAACTGATTAATGTGTCTGACTGTATGTAACATATGCTATTCCCAGAGGCGCCGGTCATCCCTGAGGGAGAAGAATGTTATGAAGGTGATGGAAGCTCATACCGTGGTGCCATGTCAGAGACCATTAGTGGAAAGAAATGCCAGTTCTGGACATCCATGGAACCTCATAAACATTCCAAAACACCTCAGAAATTCCCTACAGGGTAAGAACTTTCAGTACAGAAACAGGCCATGTTCACACAGGAGCTGTATTGTCAGTTGTCAGTCCTGTTTTTTGAGTGCTAAATACAATGGTCACGCACGGTTTGGACTGACAACTTTATTATATAATCCAAATGACACCCTTATATTTTCAGGAGCCAATGCCAAACTTACTATGCTATTTTTCATGATTTAGCAGATGCATAAGTTTATAATATTAACAGCTCAGTTGTGTTGACATTTTTGTGTGAAACAAAAACACTAAACACATTTGTAGCTGTAGGCCTATGTCGTTTTCTGATGAAATACATAAAGCATTTAAAATATAACAAATAAAAATAATTTTACTTTGCAGGAACGTCATGAAAGAAACAGTTAACTCAAAATAGAAAAAGTTAGCATAATTTACTTGCCTCATGTTGCTCTACTCCAGCCCTGTACAAGTTTTTTAATCTGTGAAAAGTGTGAGAAAATTCTCATACAATCACCATAAAAGTAGTCCATGTGATTTGCACACTTTATTCAACATCTTCTTAAGTCATTCAATGATGGCTTTGTGTGGAAAGCAGATACAAATTAAATCGGTAATTCACTCAAAATCATGTCCTTCACTCTTTCGAATTCGGCATGCCTGCAAACACGTCGGCACAATGAGTGCGTTCATTTACCATTACTACAATATAAACCAGTATAAACAGTTGTGGGACTAGGGCAGAACCTTTGCGATGTGTCTGCCTGGAGTAATTACAATGATGGACACACAACAAACACATTCAGTAGTGATTCAGTATCAGTCATAAAATGCTCTTGTACAAAACAAGCCTAGATGGAATTTATGACAGAAATTAAGTATTTGTCATCCTAAAAAATGTGCATTTTATTTACTACAGAAGCACGCTGATTTTTAACTCTCACCAAAATGTAGAATGAGACATTTTTGTCTGCAAGCGCTTTTCATGTGGAGTTCAAAGCGGCACTTGACACTGGCACTTACGCCCTCATGTGAATCATGAAAAATGGATGGCCACAGTCTACCTGCTGATTCATATTGTGAAGGATGAGAGTGTAAGAGATTTAATGCCCATTGCAATGAATATCCAACCTATGGGGAGACTAGATCTTTCAATTAGTCAAACTCCCACTTAGACTTTGGGAAACGTTTAATGTTACTTGCTATTTTAGTGCATTTTTATTTTTATACTGTGGTAGTCTTTGTTTGGAAAATGTTAATAAAGCATTAAATTGCTACTTATTGATTTGTTTTGTTCCCTAAGAAGGAAAAGGAGGTGGGATTAAATAACAGTGGGGTACTTTTTCGTTATATCATCTTTATGTATTCGGCAACAAGGTGAACGTGATCTGCCTTTGCTTGCTTAGGCTACTTGTCAACTACAAGAAGTGCTAATGTGTTCAAGTGCATGGGACTTGAGAACTAGGGAAGTCTCCCACTTCCTCATCCCCCTTACAATCCAGCTTTTCTCTGAAGGCGGAAGTGTTCCATGATTCATAACAGAAGTCTATTTTTGTTTTCAGACTCCAGTGTTTTCAGTTGCATCGACATATATTTTTAGCAGACAATTGGTCAGGAAAACTGTGTATACTTCTGCCCCACACTTAGAAACACTGGACTTGTAGTGTTGCACCTTTTGCTACAAACTCCTAAGTTTATGTTTTTGTCCTATTAGAGATCTGAGGAGGAACCTGTGCAGAAACCCAGATGGTGACCGAGCCCCTTGGTGCTACACCACTGACCCCTCTGTTAGGTGGGAGTATTGCAACATAGACCGGTGTGACGGCAAACCCAGCATGTCCAAACCTCAGCCTACAACCAAACCTGCAGTAGTTGTACCTCCTCTAATACAGGGCACCGTTGCTTCTTCAGAAAGAGGTTCAACTTGCAAGCTAATCATTGATATCAAATGCCAAATGTGCCATAATATTATCCAAGGGAGGGTGTGAGTTGCAATGTGTTTTGATTGTTTTTAAGATTGTAAGGTTGGCAACGGAGCAGATTACCGTGGTCCCACATCTACGACCATAATGGGAGTGACCTGCCAAGCATGGAGTTCTATGACCCCCCATCAGCATGCCAGTTTTACCGCTGAGTCACATCCAGACAAGGGCCTGGAGTCTAATGTAGGTCTAAGCAGAATTTTAAGTTGAATCATAAGATGAGAGACAAATTTTAACGGATATAAATTTAACATGGTTTCACTTGGTTACTATGTTAGCAATGCAGAAACCCAGATAATGATGTGAATGGACCTTGGTGCTATACAACAGACCGAAATAAGAAGTGGGATTACTGTCAGATCCCAGACTGTGGTAAAGATTCTTAATATTTCTATTGGATATGCTTCATTCCATTTGACATGGAAAAATCTAATTGTTATTATCTAGGCTTACAAATCTAATTGACCTGATATGTAATATAGATATAATGCATTTTCCCTTCTTATCAGAGAGCATGAAATGTGGGCAGCCATTGACAAAACCTAAACGCTGCTTTGGCCGGATTGTTGGTGGATGCGTTTCCAAGCCACACTCCTGGCCATGGCAGATCAGTCTTAGGACCAGGTATACAGACTTCCTCCTCCTGCCTCATTCTGTATGCTCATTTACAGTTATTTAACACACTATCAATCTGCAGACCCCTGGAGAATCTATAATAGATTAGCATTTCTTAAAATAATAATAAGAGAAATAAACCTTAAAAAGGTAACAGATATTTAGACATACAAGTATGTTCTACCACTGTGGAATATAGAATGTTTATCATCCCTCCTAAGCTAAACATCTGCATGATTCTGAAAGAGGTAAATAAGGGGAGACCAGGACGTGGACTTCTGAAACATACGATGGCAGGGGAAGACTCATTCATAATTATTGAAGTGCTAGGCAGTTCTAGGATGCGATCTTTAGGGGGCAATTTGGCCTTTAGGGTGGGCAATAGGTTCTCTCTTTGTCTTATTTGTCTTACCTTGATTGTTTCACTGTACAACTCTGGGGGCACAAGGAAAATCTTGGGGGTTGTGGTTTTGTATATTGCTTTGAAACACCTATCTGTAGATCAAAACCCTTTTAGAATAATTTTAGTGAATAATGTCCTACATTAAAAAAAATATCATCTTCATATGTTTGCTATAGCTGTAGGGTAAACAAGTAAACACAATGAAACCACACTGGAATACATTTAGCAGACCAAAAGGTTGAACTACTATCGGGGCATGTCACAAAAGGGCAAAATGTGTTCCATGATCTCATCATTCACTTTAAACATTCAGTATGTCAATTAGCCCCAGTCTCCCCTTTACAATAATAATCTCTTTAACATCATTAATTCCTGAAGAATGGTTTTCAACAGATATTAACTGTCAATTTCTGTCATAGCGTTGGTAAAGTTCATTTCTGTGGAGGAACACTAATTGATGCACAGTGGGTCCTGACTGCAGCTCATTGCCTTGAAAGGTGAGTGACTTTTCACAAAAAATAGCTTGACATGTACATTTAAGATTGCTTCCAAAGAAATTAACTAAATGTTAAAAAGAAAGAAAGCCATACAGGTTTAGAACAACACAAAGGTGAGTAAATTACAGAGATTTCATTTTTGGGTGAACTGTTCCTTTGAATGTGAACCTATCATACCGTAGGTCTAAGAGGCCATCTGCCTACAAGATCTTCCTTGGAATCCACAAAGAAACTGCAACTGAATCATCCAAACAAGAGCGAGACGTCACTAAGATTGTTATGGGACCAAGCGGGACTGACATTGCTCTTCTCAAGTTGGATAGGTTAGAGAGTCTTCTGCTGTCCATTGTTGATGTCTGTTACTTGAATTTGCAATTCAAATAACCCACTTATAACCTCCAAAAAGAAAAAAGTGAACTGTGTAATTTTTTGGGATGTTAAAATACGTTCTCTTATCCCAGCGTGATATGCAGAGCCAAATATAAGGAAGCCATTTACAGTTTTATTCCCACCAAAATTTTGGATCTGTGGTGCTTTCAAAACATTGCACTGCTTTTTGTTGAGTATCCTAACCCAACCAAACCAACTCATTTGAAACTGTCATTTTATTGTAAATCCGTTTGGTGACACTAGTGGCTCGGAAAATTCACAGTTCACTTTTTTTATTTATAATGGCGCAATGAGGGCAAACTCACCATGTGTCTAATTTCAGGCCTGTAAATATAAACGATAAGGTGTCGACTGTTTGCCTACCAGAAAAGGACTATATTGTGCCGAGTAAAACTGAATGCTATGTCACAGGCTGGGGAGAGACACAAGGTAGGCCACTGTAAAAAGACTAGCAAAATGTATTGATTATGAAATATATTTACTGTTTTATTGCATTTCTGACTTTGAGACTTGATTAAAGCTTCATGTTTTTCCATTTCTCAGGAACTGGAGGTGATGGTGTCCTGAAAGAAACCGGCTTCCCAGTAATTGAAAATAAAATCTGCAACCGTCCTTCATTTTTGGATGGCCGTGTGAAGGACCATGAGATGTGTGCAGGAAACATAGAAGGTGGAACTGACAGTTGTCAGGTAAGGGAATATAGAAGAAAAAAACAGCTTTTTGCCAGCACAACGGTGTAGTTACAGAATCTACCAAGAGGGGCTGTAGAAACTAACCCGCCAAAACCTGACGCCCTGGTGTAAGCATTGAGGCAGCTCACTAGGGTTTGGAACTGACTTTTGACTGACATTGATGATATTCATTTTGCAGTAATGGTAAGACTTCACAGTGTTATGTTATCCAAATGTGCATTTTGTTCACTCTCGTTTAGGGTGACAGCGGTGGGCCTCTCGTTTGCTTCTCACAGAACACGTATGTTCTTCAGGGAGTGACATCATGGGGTCTTGGATGTGCTAATGCCATGAAACCAGGAGTGTACACCCGTGTCTCCAAGTTTGTCAACTGGATTGAACAAAGCATAAAAGGAAATTGAGAACGGTTCAACCTAAACACAAGCATACGCTTTGCAATAAATGTACAACTTGTATGAATGATATTTTATTGATACAAAGGCCATTTTAAAGTTGAAAGGGATAGTTCACTTAAAAATCAAAATTTTGTCATTTACTAAACCTCATGTTGCTCCAAACCCAACCTTTTTTGCAATGCATTGAAAGTGAATGGTGACTAAGGTGAGCATTTTCCATAACATCTCTTTTTGTGTTCCACGGAAGAAAGAAAATTGTAAGGGGTTGGAACAACATGAGGGTGAGTGAATGATGACAGAAGATTAATTTTAGGGTAACAGAGTGGTGGCTTTTACAAATTGTTTGCACAAGCCAGATTTGTTCTATTATGAGGCCATCCAGGTCAGCATGTTTTATCACATCTTAAAATGTAATCAAAATTAATTAAAAATACAAATAGTTTTCCTACATTAAAGAAGAGGTTAAAAAAATGCATGTGATTAAAAGTCTCTTTATTTGTATCTTACCATACAAACCTTCCAACAATTTAGCTGTTACCTTTACAATTGTATATATATAAAATGTCATTCATGCACTTAAGTTTAAACCTTAGTGAGTGATGGACAATAATTTAAAGCAATATTTTAAAATTGATATTTTCATGGAGGGCTATTATTTTAAAATTAACACAAAAATATAAAATGTTCAACAAAAAGACACATTTATTCCACTATAGATATTTACATTAAATCATCCAATAAAAACAGATGGTTGCTGGTCTGTCTGTTATGTCAAAAACTGTGAAAATCAGACATTTGTAACTACTTTGTTTAATGTCACATCAGTGGGAAGTGAAAAACATTACCATGGTGAATACACTCACTGAGCACTATATTAGGAACACTACTGTCTAAATAAAGTGCCCGATGTGGTCTTCTGCTGTTGTAGCCCATCCGCCTCAAGGGTTAACGTGTTGTGCATTCTGATATGCTATTCTGCTCAGTACAATTGTATAGAATGGTAACCGTAGCCTTTCTGTCAGCTCAAACCAGTCTGGCCATTTTCCATTGACCTACCTCATCGACAAGGTGTTTCTGTCCACAGAACTGCCGCTCACTGGATGATTTTGACATTATTCTAAGTAAATTCTAAAGACTACTGTGCAACAATCATGCCACGGTTGAAATCAATGAGATCACATTTTTTTCCCATTCTGATGTTGATGTGAAATTTAACTGAAGCTCCTGACCCATATCTGAATGATTTTATGCATTGCCCTTCTGTCACACGATTGGCTGATTAGATAATTGCATGAATAAGTAGATTTCCAGGCATTCCTAATAAAGTACCCAGTGAGTGTATGTGCAAGGAGAGTACCTCACCCGTTTGGACATTCAATGTTATCAATAGTTTCTGGAAGAATGACACCTTTGGTTTCAGGTAACAGCAGAACTAGTCCACCAGCCACATACGCAAAAGCACCTGTGAGAATAAACATACATTTCACCAACCTTATACTGGGACGAGTACAAAATATCTTCATAAAAATGACATATTTAAGGTTAGTGACTTCACCAGGACAAACAATGGCGCTTCCTACAGTACTCGGGTAAATTACTTTAGGTGGTCCACCTATCAACACGAGTATCACAAATGTAATTGCATTTCTAAGAATGTTTTGTGTGTCCCAAAAATGATGAGAGGTAATTCTAGCCAGATAACAGCGAGCCTGTAAGCAGGAATGGAGGTACAATCCCTCCAATGTCACACCCAGATATTTGCAGCAATAAACACATAATATACAATTCTGAGGAACATGACCAAAAACAGCCTATAAATTATATTTAGCGAAATGAATTATAGACCGGGCAACTTGCCTGATAACAGTGGGATATATTTTGGTATTCACAAATACTACCATTTCAAAAGCCGTTGTTACCCAATACAAGCAACAGCAGTTTTAAAACAGAACATATACCTGTAGAAGACTTACACAGAAGTAAATATATACATTTTGCAACGCATCCACAAGGGCGAGATATGTTCTCCCTGGCGATTATGAATTCTAGCTTGAATACACTTCCTATAGTGCCATCTAGTGCTCTGGGCATTCATCAAGTTTGAAATCACAACGCTACCTAGAAAGTGCCATGGTAAGATGTACAGTGAAAAAGGAGTTATATTTTGAAGTTTTCTCAACAAAACCCAAATGGACCTCTTCAAAGACATGGACTAAAGCACTGGAGTCGTATGGATATCTTTTATGCTGACATTATCTCCTATTTGGAGCTTCAAAGGCCTGATCACCATTCACTTGCATTGTATGGACCTACAGAGCTTATATATTCTTCTAAAAATCATAATTTTTGTTCTGCTGGATTAAGAAAGTCATACGCATCTTAGATGACATGTGGGTGAGTAAATGATGAGAATTTTCATTTTTGGGTGAACTATCCCTTTAACACACCAAGTTGATAGTACCATATTGGCTATTGCTTCTGTGATCTCCAGCACTTTGGCTCTGTTGTTTTGGGAAAGGAGCCATCTTGGTGATTCAGGGACAAACCTGAAATTCATATGATTTATATTTAATAAGTTCAATGCATGTTGCAACCCAAAAATATATTCAGAAAAATTAATTCACAGAGAATATTTTACTAGCCATAAAGCATTTAAAATGAAGTAGGCTTTTTTCCTCAAGATTGCTTGAATGTTGGTATGGTTTGGAAAGTTTTTAAAGGCAGTGTTCAATAATTACGGGCTGTTAGAGGGGGCTGAGACCCCTTAATTCCATTAAATGTTTTGTAATATTGCAGATAAGCAAATGTTCTAAACATAACACTTACCAGATTAAAATGTGCACATCAAATACGTCTGGGCGACAAACATGTTACATAAAATACAACAAGTATTTGTTTTGTAAATGGTATTTAATCTGAAATAAAACCATCAAACATTTTGGCCGAAATCAAGACATCCTTGTAAAACGTCCAGTTTTAAGCCACAAAATGCTAATGCTTACCTTATTCGTGTGGCAAAAAGAAGGCATTGCTTACAAAATTCATGAAATGTGGACACACGACATACATTTGACAGTGGAAATTATAAAAAATACATTCAATGGTCAAGAGAGTGAGACCCTGCATTAAGTGTCTGCCATACTGGTCTGTCAGGTATCCAATTGAAAACCTTCCCACCAAGAAACCAACATTGAGTGTAGCCTGGAACATGTCAAAATACCAGGCATCGGTGAAACTGTAACACACAGGTATTACATCAGCCAGTGACATCTTATTCAAATCATTATACTATAAATGCATTTTACACATTTATTACCTAAGAAAGTACTTGTTTTGAGATCCTACCTCAGTGACGAAAGACTGTCTCCCTTCATATTCATACTCCCAACCATTCGTACAAGCTGTCAAAGGCAACAGAGAGCACTGGGCCTGGCTGAGGTTGCTTTTATGATGTTCACAGGCAGACTAGTTGCGTTCCAGTCTATGTTGCATCTCTCACACTGACTGCGCAATACACCAACAGAACTGTTCACCAGGGGTACAGTTATAATTTGTGTGTCTTGAAGACCCCAGCCACAATGCCCACGAATCTCACTGACACCTGGGTCACGGCACCAACACAATCCCCACGTAGACAAAAGCGAATGGCATGGAGATAAAACAGAAAATGGACACAATTCGCATCTGGCACTGACCAAACTTGCCAGCTTCCTCCAAGATGCCATCGAAAGTTGCCATGGTCACAGTGTATTATGCGTGACGGTGGAGGACCTCAAGTAGTCTGCAGCTTTAGAGTTCCTGCAAAGTTCTGGGACCATGTATTTACCCACACCTGGCTGATCTAAAGTCCAGAAAGTGGTTGATCTTCAACTCATTCATGCAGTAAGTGACCAATCATGCATTGAGGCAGCACAGGGGCCACCAACTTACATTTTAATAGAAGAGGCCTCAGATGCCACAGAGTTTCTATAATTTGTCACTGTATCATTTTTAATGGTTAAGTAAGCATTGATACAATGGCAAAACTATGTATAAGTAAACATTTATGAATTTAACCAAACCCAAAGGTGTCTGACGAGATCTTTTGATTTTTTTGTGGTTTAAAATGTTGTAATGGAATAAAGGAGCAACTTGCACCCAAAAGAACTAGCAATGTAGTACTTTGTTCAATTGTACAATAGTTAAAGGAGAGTTCAGCAACTTTTTGGGGTTCAAACTAAGAACCTTTAGCATCACTAGCCCAGATATTTAACCACTACACCACAAACACCAAATGCAACGGTCAACTGTGGGTTAGTAAGCTGTAAATGTTTGATTTAACCGATTACAAATTACTGTTATTAATATTAACAAAATCTAATAAAAAAAATGTCATTAGCTGGGAGAATATTTTTTTTATAAAACTGAAACTTAACTAAAATATGACTAATTAAAAATGACTGCTAATTAATTTTAGTATCTGATACACAGTATATTAAGAAATTTGAAGGTGACTTTAATTTTAAGTTTACGCCTCTCATCCACACAAGAATAATTTTCCTCCACCAAAATGCTCTTCATTAAAGTACACTTTTGAAAACTGATTACTGTGGATGTGGCCTAAAATTAAAGCTTGAAAACATTGAAACAAATAAAACTTACCTAAAACTGAGTCATAGAGTGAAAATAAAACTAAATTCAATAGAAGAATGTGAAAATAACACTGAAATACAAACTACAGTCAAAACTATAATAAACCTGGTTGTTAAATGCTAATTTGTTCATATATAGCTCTATATATGAACAAATTAGCATTTAACAACCAGGTTTATTATAGTTTTGACTGTAGTTTGTATTTCAGTGTTAGCATCAATACCACAATAACACTAAGAATGCATGCTGAGGAGCTGAACATTTTTTATTGAGATAACGGCATCATGCCTCACCATTAAAAAATTAAATACCAAAACAAAACGCTGTAAAACTTGACAAATACAAGTCTCAGAAGTGCCAGAGACTTAATCAGAAAAAAGACGTCCGTTGAAGATCTCGAGACCTTCTCTTCAAAGACTTTTGAAAATTGTACCATATGATAACCCATACAGCAGTTTCAGACATTTTCAATAAGCAAAGGGGGGAACCTGTTATGACCAATAGCAATAGAGGATTCAGTCCACCTTCTGCCCTAAAGGACAGAACTAATACATCCACATAAGTACAAAGCACTAAACAAGCTTTTCTTTTCAATGACACCCAGTCCTGCTGTACTGTACCTTAACTTCAAAGTGCCTTCTTACGTGCAGTGTTATGACAAACATACAAAACTGGTGTGGGTTTATTTGGCAACCATATAGTCTAGGTGAGAAATACATTTTCAGAATTCATAAAATGACAAACTATTTCAGTTACTGAGCTATTATTCAAATGTACCGTATGCTGAGCCAGAGTAAAAAAATCAATTAAAATACTTTACATGCTGTCAAACAGAACTTCAACTGCCCTCGTGAGAATAACATTTTGGCTGACAACAGTGAGCAAATGTTTGCATCTTTCTTTACACTTTTTAGTTAGCAGAATGCTGTGTATAAAAGTTGAGCTGAAATGGACAAATTACATATTCAGCAAATAAAAAGGCAAAAAAAAAAAAAAACGTGCAGGTGTTTCTGAGGTGTCGTATTCAACATTTGTAAAGCAGCAACAACGATTCACGCTTTGGAATAAAGTGCCTTGTAAACGCTTCTAGTTGTGAGCTCGACTATATGCATCTAAGTGGATGTATGGCTTTACATAGGCACTTTCTTCTGTGCAAAGAGTACATTAAAACAAAGAGGAAAAAAAGCAACTGAACAATAACCAAAATAAACCCCACGTTGTGAATGTACATTTGAAAAAGTAAACCAACCTACTTCATGGCACTAATATTCTGTGTGCTGTCTGTGTTCTATTAGGTTAAGCAGATCATGCTTTTTTGGCAGAAAAAGGGGCAAAAGCATTGTAGAAACATCCATTTAAACAACACATGGATGTTAAAGGGATAAATCAGACAAAAATGAAAATTCTGGCATCATTTATTCACCCTTGTCATTCCAAACACAAAAGGAAGATCTTCTGCAAAATGTCAAAGCTGCTCTTTTCTATACAATGAAAGTATATGGGGACTAGGTACAGATGTGGTCCCCATTCATTTTTTCATTTAATCTGCTTTTTTCTTCTTTTGTGTCCCAAAGAAGAAAGCAGGTTATACAGGGTTTGAATAACAAGGCAAGTAAATAATGACATAAGGTTCATTTTTGTGTAAAAATGTCCCTTTAAGGTTTTAATGAATATTGATGCAGAACACAAATGTGACGCATGTGACAATTCGTAGATTTGTGATTTAAATATGAACTTGGCAAAGGTAATCAATCTCCTCTTGGTGCTACATGGCTCAAGATATGCTAAATAAATACTGCTTCAGTTTGCAGAATAGAAACTTCAACTGTACCTGCCATAATTATCCATTATTTTTTGATAAACAGTGTATTTTCCCAGTGAACTGGTGCAAAAAAACTAAAACTGCCAAAATCTTTAAATAATAATTATAAAAAAATCTATACAGTCAATTTCTGAAGTTTATAGGAGACCAAATTAATTCACAGAATAATATATTTGTACATAATTCATCTCAACTAATGGCAATCAAATAAAAAAAAAATTATAATCAAATGACAAAAACTGTTTTTTGTCAGGAAGGCATTGACTATTTAGTAGACGAATCAACCAATTGGAAAGCTGTCTGGTAAACAGCTCACCGATAAATAGATTTCCCTTTAGAAAAACAGAAATGGAGCAACTAAGCATTTGGAACATGGTGGCAGACACATTCAAAAGTTGCACTGGGCCACCTCAGACTTTGAGTAGGTCTTCATCGCTGTCATCTGGGTCTGGATGTGGTTTCCTCTGGTTTCTACCACTGTATTTGGTCTTGTTCTGGCTCCTTGTGTCCTCCAGAAGCCCCACCAGATCCTCATCACTCTCGGCTTTTAGCAAGGCTGACTGCAGTCGTGATGATGAAGGGTGGGCCATTCGGACCCCTGGCAATGTGAGCACTTCGTCCTCGCTGTCCTGCTCATCCAGGGAGAAGGTACGCAGAGCGTCTGCGCTTACGGGCTTGGTTGTGATGTGTCCATTCTCTTGCGGCTCCCGCGTGGGTGTTTCCGTTTCCTCCATCAACCATTCCATCTCATCTGTGTTCACCTACAAATCGAGAGAAGGACGAGGTGGAGAGTTATGCTTTCTGATCTACTCACATGTATATATTAATTTTGTTTGGCTTTGATCAAAAAGACTGGAAAAATCTGAATTTTTTGGCGTAGCCCAATTTTTTTTTTAAATGTATTTATTTTTGGTCTAAACTTCAGAACAAAAAACAACAACAAAAAAACCCCCACTAAATACCACATTCGTATGTGGCTCCAAATCTGATTTTGGAAAATACATCTCTGTCTAAACAGCCAGAATTTTTTTTTTTATTACATGATCAAATTTGCAAAAAAAAAATATGATTTTTTTGTTTTTAATAAAATTAACAATCCTGATCCAAACCACATTTGTTTGTCATTTGAAATCAGATTTTGGGAAATGCGTTTCAGTCCGATTTTTCTGCAGTGTGAACAAAACCTTTAATTCTGATTAAATTAGATTTTTTTTTTCATAACATGATGAAATATTACCCTGGAGTATTTATAAGATACTGGATTTCCTTTCTTGCAGAAGCTGGACACTTTCTGCATGACAAGTTGCCTAAAAATACATAAATACATATTATGAAAACAAAGCACCTAAAAAAAATAAAAAATGTATTATTTCAAAATAAATAATTTACAAACTCAGCAAAAAAAAAAAAAAGTCCCTTTTTCAGGACATTGCATTTTAAAGATAATTTTGTAAAAATCCAAAAAAACTTTACAGATCTTTATTGCAAAGGGTTTAAACCTTGTTTACCATGTTTGTTCAATGAACCATAAACAATTAATGACCATGCGCCTGTGGAACGGTCGTTAAGACACTAAAAGCTTACAGACGGTAGTCAATTAAGGTCACAGTTATAAAAACTTAGGACACTAAAGAGACCTTTTTACTGACTCTGAAAAACCCCAAAAGAAAGATGCCCAGGATCCCTGCTCATCTGCGTGAACGTGCCTTAGGCATGCTGCATGGAGGCATGAGGACTGCAGATGTGGCCAGGCCAGATGTCCATACTGTGAGATGCCTAAGACAGGGCAACAGGGGACAGCTAATTGTCCTCGCAGTGGCAGACCATGTGTAACAACACCAGCACAAGATCATCTGAATATCCCACCTGTGGGACAGGTACAGGATGGCAACAACAACTCCCCAAATTACACCAGGAACGCACAATCCCTCCATCATTGCTAAGACTGTCCGCAATAGGTTGAGAGAGGCTGGACTGAGGACTTGTAGGCCAGTTGTAAGGCAGGTCCTCATCAGACATTCCCGGTAACAATGTCGCCTATGGGCACAAACCCACCTTTGCTGGACCAGACAGGACTGGCAAAATGTGCAATTAACTTATGAGTTTTTTCTTGCGTTTATCTTCATAGGAATGAGTGTCACACCGAGGCCTGTACTCTGGAGCGGGAATGATTTGGAGGTGGAGGGTCCATCATGGTCTGGGCGGAGTCACAGCATCATCGGACTTAGCTTGTTGTTATTGCAGGCAATCTCAATGCTGTGCATTATAGGGGAGACATCCTCCTCCCTCATGTGGTACCCTTCCTGCAGGCTCATCCTAACATGACCCTCCAGCATGACAATGCCACCAGCCATACTGCTCGTTCTGTGCATGATTTCCTGCAAGACATGAATGTCAGGTGTTCTGCCATGGCCAGGGAAGTGCCCGGATCTCAATCCCATTTAGCACGTCTGGGACCTGTTGGATTGGAGGGTGAGGGCTAGGGCCATTCCCCCCAGAAATGTCCAGGAACTTGCAAGTGCCTTGGGGGAAGAGTGGGGTAACATCTCAAAGCAAGAACTGGCAAATCTGGTGCAGTCCAAGAGGAGGAGATGCACTGCAGTACTTAATGCAGCTGGTGGCCACACAAGATACTGACTGTTACTTTTGATTTTGACCCCCCCTCTTTGTTCAGGGACACATTATTCCATTTCTGTTTGTCACATGTCTGTCAAACCTGTTCAGTTTATGTCCTAGTTGTTGAATCTTTTTATGTTCATACAAAAATGTACACGTGTTAAATTTGCTAAAAATAAAAGCAGTAGAAAGTGAGAGGACGTTTCTTTTTTTGCTGAGTTTATGTTGTTAAAGGTGCACCAAGTAATACTTTCCACCTAAAGAAAAAAATAGTAATTCTGACAAATGTATGTAATGACTTAGTCATGTTCTCTCATATAAGATTAAGACAACAGTAATATCAGTAGCCTAATGAAAGTCGTTTTATTTTACATAGGGGATGATATAAAGTTTAAGATCACTTAAATTGGCTTGCGAAAAACATTTTTAACTGGTGCACATTTAATGCAGTTGCAGTGTGCACTAAATCAGTATGAGTTTGTATCCTTTTACCTCCTGTCTTGTTTGTGAAGCAGAAGAACCAGCAAACTGATTGAGAGCACAATCAGCAGCAGGCTAAGTAATGCGCCTAGTGTCTGACTCCGCCCAGACAAGCCAGTTTGCTCCTCCCCACCATCATTAATGTTCGGGTCCATGGAGCTGAGCGAACTGTGTGAGAACCAACATAGTGACTTGATTTAAACTTTACTGCTTACAAATCTATGTGGCAAAACTGGTGAATTAAAGTGGAAAGATACACATCGCTTTAGTTATACTCACGAAAAGTTACAGACAGCGGATGTGTGCCATACAAACAGATATTGGCAGCCATCTGTCTCCAGCAGGAATTCTGGGATGCCCTCTCCTGCCGTGAGGCTGCAGTGGAAAAGGATGGTGGAGGACACTGTTTTGGTTTTGTCACGCCCACATAACGATTCAGATGGTACGATTACATCAAGGTTTGCACCTGAAAAAATATAAAACCCAGTAAAATCAGAGAATAGTAACATCATTATTGACTTTACAAATGACATGCTAACTGTTAGCCAAAAGCTACATGGCCTAAAAGCCCTTCCGGAGCACCATGCGTACATGAAAAAAAAGAAAAAAATGTTTTTTTATATTTTTGGTGTAGGAAATTGGGCTCAGTGCCAACATGGTACTGTATGGAGAAACATTTGTGCACCGATCATACAATGTAATTCTCAATACAACCCCTTAAAACATTTCCTCTCACCCTTGATGTAGTACTTGGCTTTGCTGGAGGAGCCGATTTTTCTGCGGTAACTGTCATTAATCTTGAC
This sequence comes from Xyrauchen texanus, assembly GCF_025860055.1. Taxonomy (NCBI): domain Eukaryota; kingdom Metazoa; phylum Chordata; class Actinopteri; order Cypriniformes; family Catostomidae; genus Xyrauchen; species Xyrauchen texanus. Next base: position 7,091,218 of record NC_068303.1, read on the forward strand.
CTGACAAATATTGGCGCCCAGGCACTTGGTTATGGAGCTGTCGGTGATGCCTGACAGCTGGATGTGGTAAATATAACGGTCTCCATTAGGACGAATATCTCCTGTTGCATTGTGGAAACTGAAAAGAACAGAAACACATGGTCCCAATTTGTCTCATCGCTCCACATTTTGAAATACATCACCGATGCCTCTGCACAAGGTAATACATTGTGCCCTTAATAAAGGTGAGTTACTTAAATAGTTAAATCCAACACTGCTTTGTGTTAATGGCTGAAATTTGTCAAAGTGATTAAGGTGTTAAAAGAGACCATTTAGAGAGAGAGAGAGAGAGAGAGAGAGAGAGAGAGAGAGAGAGAGAGAGATACACACCGGTAATAAAGTGCTCCCAGACTGACAGTGGCTCCAGTCTCTGGTACTTTGATGGTTCCATTGACCATCTCTACTTCCTCCTGTTTCACAGCACACGCAGATCGAGTCTCCCACTCCACCCAAAACTCACATGTGGCTTTATCCTCCCTAAAACACACACACACAAACAAAGAATGTGAAAATGTCACTCTGTACTGGGTTTCCACTTGACTTAATTTCTAGTCGTTCAGATCTTTTATAGAGATAACGCTCACAAAGAGCAATTTATTGTCACTAAAATGTTTTAGAGCCGAGCATAGCTTAAAAAAAATTATATTCACTTCAGACATTTCCTTAACTTTTCAATTTAGTAATAATTATAATAACTAGATGAATTAATAATTATAACTTCATTAGAAAAATAATTTATAATGTAATAATAATAAATAAATAAATTCATAATATTAATAATAGTCTTTATTTTTATGTAGCACCTTAAAAAGGTTATTTAAAGGTTGCACTTTACACAGCAAAAAACAAAATATTATATATAAAATAATTAAATTAAAATGTATACAATATAAAGATGTATAATACATGTCTAACAACTTTAACTCAGTTTCCAAGCCTCAAAATCCTGATTTTTCTATGTTTTCCATGACTGTGAGAACCTTCTGTACTTTCACCAGCATCTCATTGGACACTGTATAAATGTAATTACAAAATATTTTTATTTTTTTTCTGAATGGTTGAGTAAGGGCTGGTAAAAAAATGTAAATCTTTAACACCGACGTTAAACATCAACACCGTTAATAAAGAATAAATTATGCAACCAATGACTGCGATTACATCAACATCCTCCTAATAAGCTCTTTTAAATCAGTTATCGCATAACATAAATGGTGTATAACATGAATTTGACGTATTGTTGAATATGGAAAAAGTCTTACAATTTTTTTTTAGCCCAGTCTGACACATTGAGCCATGGTGCTTATGCAGACTACACAAGCATGTGTCCGGCTAGTACCCTTTCCAATTTACATATGTTTACTTGATTTAGCCAAAGCGACTTAACTACCCTAACCCTTACTCATTGAAAGTATACATTTATCAGTATATGTGCTCATTGGGAATCGAAACCATGACCTTGGTGTTGCTATTGAATGCTCTGTAATTGACTTTCAGGAACATTTCTCGATCTTGTTCCCCTGTTTTTTTCTCCATTATTTCTTGTCCAGTCTTTCTCAACTATCAATCAATGTGGCCAATTTCCTTTCATTCGACTCACCGCAGTAATTTCGGATGCCCCACTGTGCTTCCACACGTCAGCTGTATAATAGTTTTGGCCGGCTGGTGGTTTCCGCACACATCGTCGCCCATGGAATAATTCACCAGGATCTTTCCATCTGGATGGGAAATATGGCTATTTTTACATAAATCAATAAAATGTAAATGTATTTATGTAACGTGAGATTTTAAAACACTTACCGATTAACTCCATGGTCTGCGTGTGCACACGGCCAAGAGTCTCAGTCTTCCCACTGGCACGTCTGCGGCACACGGCGGCTTCCTCAGGGCAGCTTGTCAGGCCTCCATGGATCGCTTGGCACAGATTAAAGTAGTATCTGTCGAGGGCAAAGGGAAGTTTCACACATACACAACACGTGTAGGGGCAATACTACACCAGTGTTACATAACCAAGTAAACATCTGTGCCCAGTTTCCACTGACATCAATGGAGTCAAATTATACAAAACAATGAGTAGTCTAGAAATTAAGATTGTGGTCAATACAGGCAACTGATATTTTGTTTATGGCTGATAACAGATATGTTTGTCAATGTTGTAAATCGGTATCATTCATATAGATTATTCAGACATCAAACATTGATGTGAATCAAAATATTACAATGTACCATATAAATGAGTGATAGACTGATATCAGCCAGGCCGATATTTGGCTATTTTAAGATTATCAGTATTGGCCAATAACCATGTCCGCTTGCCAGATAAACCAAAGTGGTCATTCCACCTTCCTTTGTCAATTTCAAAATCTATTAATACTTTTGTTAATGGATAGTGCATTTATATTTTGTGAAATATGTCTTCATTTAAATTAATATTTTGTGTACTTATCTTTATTCTTAACTTACATTATATAGGCATAATATCGGCCACTCTTCAAACCTGTTAATCCAATAATAAAACCAAAACTGATAATTCCAAAGAAAGCCAGCTGACATAGGCCATTAACAGACACTGATACATCCCAACAAAACGTTCCTATCCAGAGTCAAAGTAGTTCACAACAAGTGAGTAGAAGAACAGGTGTAAAACTCACGAATCTTGCTTATTGCTAAATTGCCAGGGCAGTGTAAGAGAGGAGAGAGTACGCAGGTCATAGGTCTGGTGTCGGCCTGCCAGCTTGCACTCCATCTTTTTGGGTGGGCACACCATGTTTGTTCGCCATTGGAAAGTGGCAGAACAACCTTGAATTTCACTCATCAGCTGCGGTTTCCCGCGGCCAGCCGTTCGGTCACACGAAAACAAAATGGAAGAATGCCTTTTCCCTCTTTGCGCTGTGAAATATATAAAAACAAACATGACAATAAGATGCTTTTTATGACTTTGGGGCCCCAAAATAATTTCAATTCATCCCTCAGTTTCTAATAAATGCTTGAAAACATGTTAACAGTCATGCACTTACAACAGCAGCCAAGCAGGCAAATGGCCAGTACAGTGAATACATTTTTTAAATATGCAAATGTCACACTGTTGTGGATCTACACAGCAAAAATCAAGTTTGTTGTCTAAAATAAGATTACATTTAATGCAAGGAACATTTGTCCATGTGCCTTTGGTACTGACAGATTTAATGCAATGCAAAAGAATTGAAGTTCATGTTTCATGAATATTTAGGCTGTCAGGAGTTCTTACCATTAGAGCAGAAGCCCCATTTCTTATCTTTGTCATAATCGCTTGTGGTAGCACACCACTTCCTGCCATCAGACCTGCCTTCAGTTGTGCAATTAGTATAAGACTTGCCCATGAAGTTATAGGGGAAAGCGCACACTTCATCTTCATCAGTCACTGAAAGATAATAAATACAAATTTTAGCCATTTATGATTATTTTTTTCTCCCAGAGGAGCTGAGAGTAATTGCTGTCTTTAAAGTGCCACACAAGTGTTATTGGCTCTGTTCCAAAAACTAGCGAGCTACCTTGCTGTCTACTGCCTACATAGGCAGCATTCTAACTGAAATGGAACCTCACTAGTGACAAATTTGAAATGCCCTACATAGGCAGCAATACCATGTGCCACACAAATGGCCCTCCTCGTGCAAAGCACCCAAGAGACCATTTGGAAACTTCACATTGGACACATGCCTAAGATGCCTTAAAATACTGTCTTGGCAGGCAGCTTTTTTCTGACCTGAAGGGCAGGTGTCTCCTCCAATATACTGCATGATCACAGTCTGCTCCTCTCTACTGTAGTCCAGGTTCATAATTTTGCTGTTCCCATATGAAGCTGATGAGCCAGTGGAAATCAGACATACAGCGCTGTCCTTACATGTTGTGTCTGTCACAGTGCCACACACATTGATCTTATATGAACCAGAGCTTCCAGGAACCTGCAAAACACATGAAATTGAGCAACAGAACTGCATGAGGTACATGACACAATGATGATGCTCTTTGAACAGCTAAAAATGTTATGCACTGATGTAATATGTGAAAAATGAATGAAAAGAGGGTAATAAAACAGCTTTGGTAATACAAATCAGAGTTTTTCCTGCATAGAGAATTATGAGGCGGCCGCCTCCGTCAAATTTTGTGCCGCCTCCGACTGTCGACGAAATTCAGGCAGACAGACCCCAAGTGGTGCTCAAGCACCCGCCCTCTTTCACAAGATAAGTGCCCTTTTTGCAAGTCATTTTTAATTTTCTTTTTGTATATTTTTGTTTTTATTTAAATTTGGCCCTTGGCATCAATTCTCAATTAAACGTGTGCCCGACATCTGCAATTAAGTTGTAATTCTGCAAGACCACACAAGACCCTGCCCCTCCCCCTCTTTGACATTATTTGTCACAGCCAGGTCTGGACTGGTAATCTGGCAAACTGGGCATTTTCCCGGAGGGACGATGCACTTTGGTGCCGATCAAGGGGCGGACTGGCCATTGGGAGAACATGCCGGTGGGTCGGCCGCGAAACGAGAAATATCTCTCTTATTTGTCAGATTTACACTTGGTCCAATTTTTCTTCATTTGTTTATTTCGTAACCCAGCTAATCTGTATAGCTATTATATAATGCAATAGTAAAATATTACTGACTTAAATTCCTTATTTTAAGGCCCTCTGATTAACTCACAAGCCATAATTTCTGTTTATTGCATTTTATCATCTCCACAGAAACAGAGTAGTTAATCAATACCATTCATTAACCCTTTGTGAATGATTTGCTGCATTGCACTGCTACCTTCACGATTGGCTGATTAGATTGCATGAATAAAGAGGAGTACAGGTGTTCCTAATAAAAGTGCTCAGTGAGTGTATTTTAATTTGAGAGGGGGTTCTAATAAAAAAAGCAAAGGCTAACAAAAAACTAATTGCGGTTTGATTTCATGTTTTAAATGTGTAATTAAACGAGAGCAAATTGGATTTTAACACCCTTTAGGCAAGATTTAAAACATGTAAAAAGTAATCCAAAGGTAATCTGATTAGATTACATAAAGTGTGACGAATTACATTTCAGAGGAAATCTACCCAACACTGCCGACATGGTACCTTCACAATTTACAGCAATTTAAAAGTTACAGATTTTCATGAGCAAAAGTGGCTCCTGACTTTTAGTCAAAGACACAATTACATTCTAGTGTGTGAGAGGTCAATACCTGAATGACCCCTGTCAGCACTGAGAGGTCAAAGGTGTAGCGCAACTGGGAGACCGTTAGCTTGCAGCCCTTTGATGTAATGGTCTCTGGACACACCACAGGAGTCGCCCACTCAAACATATACATACAGTCCTGTGCCCTGATCATCTGAGGAGAACCCTGCAACATAAAGATTTACACACATGTACAGTACAGCAGAAAATAAAAAAATGAGTTTAACCTACTAGGGCTCGGTATCACCAAAAACCTTGCAATGCAATACATTTAAAAGTACATTTTCAATATGATTTTATTGACACAGCCCTAAAACCTACAACCATTCTGTTACCAGACCAAATTATAACCATTGCACTAAAGCATTTTTAGATGGCCACAAATCTAAACCAAATTTTTACCAGGTCTGCGCCTTTCTGGCAGGTAAAGATGATCTTGGAGGTGTAGTTGGAGGTGTGATTGGAGGGGCAGACAGTCGTGCTGCTAAAGGTGATCTCCACTTCATTGGTGTCTAAGTTATATCGCGGAGGTGAGGTGATACGTCCAATGTCCTGCACAGCAATAAACACAAAACAAGCCACTGAATTACAATCTAGTGAAGTTTATACATGTCGCTATAGACCTTCTGATTTATCACAAAGGAATTGCTCCCCCAAAAATGACTATTCTGTCATCATTTCCTCACCCTCATGTCGTTCACAAATGTGGTGTGTGTTCTAACTGATCACAGCACGCCAAATTTGGAAGATTTTCAACGAATAATGAGTTAAATATAATTTGTTACACCAAGCTTAGAATAAAGTGCACAACTGGGATGGACTACTTTTATGGCACATTTTTTATCCATTTTGGAGCTTGACAGCACCTGTCCTGCTTCATTTTCACTATTTGGGTAAAAGCAGCTCTGCCATTCATTTAGTGTTCCACGGAAGAAAAAGTCATACAACATGAGTGAGAAAATTAATAAGTCGATTAATGATTTTAGGGTCAACTGTCAAGTTGAAGTGTGCAATTAAGATGTTAAAATATGCTTTCCTATCCCAGTTTAATGTTCAGTTTAATGAGTCAACCATAAATAAGTCATTTGAAGGTTTAGAGGGAAGTGAAACCTGTTTGAAAATATATATATATATTTTACAATTCCATTCCACACACTTTACTTGCATTAAGAAGGGTGCAATGCAGTGTTCAATATACATCTTCTATGCTTGTGTTGGGGGTCGTATGATGTCTACTTACAATCGGGTCCCTGTCAACGGGGTCCATGCACACAGCAGCCCCTGGAGGACAACTGACACCTGGGATGGGGTTAAGGGGCTGGCAGATGTTGATATAGAAGTCAGGAGACTTGTCCTTGTCCACATCCTCATCTATAGCAGTATAGTAACCGGTGAGATGGATCAGAGGACTCAGGTCAATCTGATTGGTGCCATTCCACACAGAGCACTTTACCTGCACAGAAAAGAGTGAGAAAGAGTGTTAGATTATTTAAAAATTTTGCCCAATTCAGATGGTAATGATGTTTGTAAAATAACTTTTGCGTGGCTCCTCTATAATAAAACTCGTAAATTGAGGTGGCAATTACAAATTTTGTTGCTATCGCCATTGAATTGTCCTTCATTCTGTTGTTGACTTGAGGTGTAAATGCAGCCTGATATACTTGTCGCTGTCTAGTATGTTGTCAATATTAGTCAAACAACAATGACAAAATGAGAAACCACCCCCTGCTCTTGGCTGGAAACTTTAGCTGCTTTAAAAAGTATTTGTTTGATTTATTTCATTACTTTATTAATTTCTGAAACTTAAATACTTGAGACTGCTGTTAAAACTGCTGTTTTCTTAATTTGTATCTTTGTTCTATTGCTTGTTTCTTTGATCTTTATTAATGACTGTTTACCAATATTAAATAATTAACTTTATGTTTACTCAAATTAATATTTGTTGCAGACAGTCCTCTCGTTAGCGACGAACGAAACGAAAATGCCTTTCAGGATGAGTACACCGGACCTACCAACGTTACGTTGTTACGTTAACTCTATATTCTGCTTGAAAGCTTCACTTTATTTAGTTGACCAGCTACTGGAAGCTTGCTTCTAAAACAACCAGGCCAATTTAACCATTTCAATTGTGTAAAATCATCATGCAACAACTGCTTAATGCAGCACAATGAGCTAGTAGTTATTGTTTATGGTCAGTAATGTTTGTGTCGCGTTTAAGTTGATGTCACAGCAGTAGAGGAGGCGCAACTATGAGGATCAGCCTATAATCCCACCCACGTTGAGCCGGCACTAAACTGCAGTGGAAAAGGAAGCTCAGAAAAGTAAAACGAGTAGAGGTGACTCGAGTCGAACCGTAACGTGCAGTGGAAAAGTGCCCTAAGTGTACCTTTGAAGGTTCTGCCCTAGTGACAAGCTGTTGTACCATCACAGATAAAAAAAAATATCTGAAAATGAACTAGCATCGGGTAAATGCTGAAATTATTTAAAATCCCTGTCAACATTAAAAAGAATCACATTTTAATAGTTGTAAATAATACATTTCCCACAATTACCTGTTGTTCGCAGACCAGAGGGGTGTGCCAGGAGAAGAAATGAGTGCATGTGGTTTCATCAGAGTACACCAACACAGGTTCATCAGTACCTCCTCCCTCAGACTTGCAGACAAAGCTGAAGATGCTCTTGTGTTTGAGGGAGGGGTTGGCGGCACATGCGTCTCCACCCTCATAGGTGAGCTCCACCACCTGGTCCTTATAGACCAGCTTTCTCGAGGCTGTTCCACCACTGATCACCATCTGGGTGTTCTTGATGCACACTCCTGCAGCAAAAATAAAACTTCGGTTAACAAGGGTCTCTTTTGCTTGCAAGCTTAAAGGGTTATTTCACTCAAATAATTTACTCACCCTCATGTTCTCCCAAACCTGTGTGGCCTTTCTTCCATGAAATGCAAAAGGATGTTAGGCAGAATGTTATGAACTGACAGCCTCAGTCACCACTCACTTTCAATTTGAATTCAACTGAAACTTTATTGTCCCTCTAAGGGAAATTTGTTTTGCAAAAACACAAACAAGATCTCATAAGAAGACACCATCCATAAAGTTCATAAAGCAAAAATAATTAATTTAAATAGAGTTCAACAGTTCAAAGACCACAGGCACAAAAGAGGCCTCAATTCTCTTGGTCCTCCCCCTCGGCACACTGAAGTGACGGCCTGATGGCAGTAACTCGAAACTCTGTATGCAAGGGATGGTCTGTGCTTTTACTTCTTAACCATATATAAAATAAATGTTGGTTAAATGGGCCTGACTGTCCCCAATAATTTTACCTGCCATATGTTAAAACAGATTCACTTATAGTGTTATGACAGGGTCAAATGATCAAACACACGAAGGATTTCAGTTCCCCAGCAAAAATAGTCGCTACTGATCTTTTTTGCAGACAACATCAACATTCGGTTTGAAACACAATTTGCAGTCAATCACTCATTTACATTTATGCATTTGGCAGATGCTTTTATCCAAAGAGACTTACAGTGAAATTATTACAGGGACAATCCCCCCGGAACAACCTGGAGTTAAGTGCCTTGATCAAGAACACAATGGTGGTGACCGTGGGGTTCGAACCAGCGACCTTCTGATTAACAGCCCTGTGCTTTAGCCACTACGCCAACACCACTCCAATTCACTCAATTCTCATGGTGGCTTCGACAAACATTAGTGTACATAATGTATAAAAGGTGGAGATAAACAACAGCCCTGGGGTGAACCAGTCAGATAAAAAAAATCTATCATGAAAGTTTTAGGGTTCTCAAGATGTTTAAACAAAGTATTTAATTAAAAAAAAGGGTGGCATCCTCGAATCCTCTATTGGCTCTTTAAGCAAACTGCAAAGGATCAATGCCATTTCCAGTCTGATCTAGAATCTATTTTTTCTCTAACTTTTCCAAACATTTCATAATTAACAAAGTAAGAGCCACTGGCCTAAAATCACTAGGGACCTTTGGAGTACTAATATTTGCAACAGGGACAACTTTGGAATGTTTCCATTTCTGAGGAACTCTTTGTAGCATAAGAGATTGTAAGATATCTATTCCATTTGTTTCATTGCATCATTTTTCTATCCAACGAACACAATGTTTAGAGACTGAGGCTAACTTTGCAACTTACAACTCCTTTTGCGTTCCACAGAAGAAAGACCATCATACAGGTGTGAAAGAACATGAGACTGAGGTTGCATCATCAATCTTTCAAAATAGATACACTGAACCGGCTGACCTATTTCTATTTCTGATCTTTTTCAGATGGACAACTCCACCCAAGTCTCTTGGACGGAGTTAATGCATTCATAAATTCAAAAAGGATTCTGGCCCTTTAAAAGTGTACACAAAAGGCACAAAGGGAGTATCACCTGTTCCTGGGGCGCATCCAGCGTTGACTATCTCTCCACACACATTCAGTCTGAACATCTTTCTAAGGTCCACTGGATCATAGACCATATATCCTCCAGTCCGACTGAGGACATTCAGGTCAAAGAGATGACCTGTGGAGAACAAGCAAATACACAGTGAACAGGGAATCTCAGATCAATTAAAAAACTGCAAAAATGCCATTACTCTAATTGGACTGATGTAAAACATCCTTGCTGATTTTAAGGAATTACTATTTTCATCTTGATAAACATAAATTCAGTCAAGCATGTCCAAACTTTTGACTGGAAATGTACCTACAGGAGCAGACAGGAAGAGTCCAAGATGACTCGGTTGTTCATGTTTGACTGGTCATGTGTGTTATTGTGTATTCAGTGCAAGTGACTCACCCGTAGCTGGATTTGTAACTTTGCAGTCGCCATGTTCAGTGCTGTTAAGAGGACAGGCTGCAGCAGTGAACCACACAAAGCTATAGGAACAGTTCTCTAGAGCTGTGATCAGAGTGGGCTCGGAGTCCTACAGACAGATGGACGGTGTCATTGTTTCCACTATATACATCAAAACATGTTTCATGTCTTTTTATTCATTGACTTATTTTTAATGTCAATGTGAAAGACTTTAAATATGTATTTATATAAAAATAAACTTGCCTTGACCATTCAAAAATGTCTTAAAATTAACAATAAACAAAACTGCCCAACATAACTTCCTAAATGTATGTTTCTTGTCTGATTGTCTGATTTACCAACATAACCAAGACTGCATGGGTGGGGAACAAATAACATTAACAATAATATCTTAATAAGGATCTAAACTTCAAATAAGATAAAAATGAGCATTCGAAATTTAGATGTGTGTTAAACACTGATGATGGCTTACATTCTTGGGCTAAAACATACATGTCTCAAGACGCATTTAAAAGGTTCAATAGCCTTTTAAATTGACAGATATTCTACTGCATGAGACACGAAAAAACAGTGAGACATGACAGAGCAGTCAAAAATGTCCATCTAGCAGCACATACATATAAACACAACAGTTAGTCCTCGAATCTGATTGGACGAGAGACGTTCCATTAGCACCGATGGTCTGACACCATCAGCACTCCAAGTGCCAGTTAGGTCAGTGTTTCCCAACCTTTTTTCTGCCACGGCACACTTTTTATGACCAAAAAATTATACGGCACACCACTATCCCACATAGGCTAACCATCGTCGATATTTTCAAGAATTTGTCCATGTTTTCTGTCTGTCTTAGAAGCGTGTTTACTTGTAATATTTGAAATTCGGCTAAGCAAATAATTTAAAAACACATTAATCATTGCTCTTCACGATCACAAAAGTGACAAATTATGCTTTCAAAACGGCAAAGTTTGGATCCCTGAATTTGTATTTTTTTCATGTATTTATTTATTTTGTGGCACAACAGACTGATTAATTACACAATGGGTGCTGTTTAAAATGGCGGAGGACATTGCAGTTTCTATAGTGAATGACTCTTGCGCACCGGATACCACAAAATAGGGAGAAATACCCTAGCTTGGACACTTTTTTTCCACTGAGAAAGCTGATCTTCCGAAAGCTGACAGCTTGGGTGTGGCAACAGGTGGGTAAATCTTCATTTTAAATAATTTTACGCACATTTGTTAACAGCCAGATATGTTCTTTGCAATAAACAATTGCTAAATCACGATGCTGATTGACTTATATTGATTTGTTGCACCCATGTGTGGATGTAGAAGACAACTTTGATTTAAAAATCACGTCTTGTTGATTTTTCCCTCAACCTGAAATATCTAGAACGTTTTTATATCATTCAAATTTTGGAAGATTTTCAGTTGAAATGTTGAATCTAGTTTCTCAGCCCTGTGGACAGCTCTATTTTTCTTGCTTTATTTTATTTCCTGCAGAGTATCCTGTTAATAGGTTTACTAAAAAGTACAATGAAAAAGATAAATTTTAGGGTTAAGGTTAGTTTAAAGTAGGTTTTTGCAAACTAATGACCTCTTTCATAACCTCAAACCTTTCAAAATTTCTTAAAAGTTGACATCTTTATAGTGTATCGAGGTTGCTGGTTTGGGTCTATATTGCTGGTCGTGATTTTCTGTGAGATTTTTGTTCACAATTCAGGAGTTTTCCGTGGACCATCGGGCAATTTTAGATGGTCCCCAGTTGAAAAAGCACCGGTCTATAGAAATTATAATTAGTTTAGAATAAACACACAACACTGTCTGTGATTGTAGAGAAAAGTAAAAATGATCATTCACCACTTTATCAGGGTTGCAGCTGAAGCGGATGATGGTGCTTCTGTTTCCCTTGCCGTCAGGACAGGCCTGACCATTTGTGTATTTCAGGATCAAAATGTTTTTATCCCACTTTGGACTGGTCTCTGCCTCCCCCAGACTCACATACTTATCTCCATCCTTCAAACAAGCTGCAGCGCTGGATGGGCAGCTCCACAAACCTGAGACAAATGGAACACCATTTAAAATATTAAATAATATATGTGAAAATGAAAAACTAAATTATGACTAGTTGGGTGGAAAAAGCCTTAAATAGCTTTATGTATGAACTACAGGGAAAAAATGCTATAAAATGTAGAATATGGCTCATTTAAATTAGAGGTCAACTGATAGTGGATTTTGCTGATACAGATAACTAAGATGGTGAAAAGGGGTAGATGACCGATTAATCGCCCAATAGTCCAAAACTAATCAAATCCCAGAAGTAATTTATTGTGCAACCAAAATCCCAATAATATCCAGAAAAATTTAGATTTGGAGCATAGCACTGGACAATGAACAAGCCCAAAATACATTTACGGATTTCAGGACACTTATTTTGAAATGTCGAAGATCTGACTCTTTACAATGCTCTTTATTAAACTATTTACCATATAAAGCTTTTTATAGCCAATTTATTCACCATATTAAGGATTTTATATATAATATATATATATACTGTATATATTTCTCCAGATGATATATATATATATATATATATATATATATATATATATATTAGGGCTGAAACGTTTAGTCAACATTATCGACAACGTCGCCAATAAACAATGTATGACAAAAATTTTCATTGTCGAATAGTCGTCTGATTTCATTTAACACAACGAGATCTTTTGAAATGCTAATGATGATGCAGGAGAGCAGCACTTCAGCTCGCACTTGAATGAGGAGAGGAAGAAACAGCAGTTCACAGTCGAGATGCACTCCAAACTTTCCAAACAGATTAAGGTGATGTAGATCGCAAAGTATTATAATACAAAAATAATAGCAAAATAAGTAAATACAGAATTAGTGTCGTCGTGAAATAAAGCGGAGCCATACCTGGTGTTCCACTTGAACAAAACTTGCATGTCAGAGTGTCTAAAAAGGAAACACTGTGCCGTTATATACTATATTTAATGCATCATTTATTAAAGTTCAAATAATAAGGAAGCGGGCTGTATAAATAAGCACTAACTCCGAAACTGGCATTTGTCTGTGCGGTCAGAGCCGCTTACAGGTGAAACTCGAAAAATTAGAATATCGTGCAAAAGTTCATTAATTTCAGTAATTCAACTTAAAAGGTGAAACTAATATATTATATAGACTCATTACAAGCAAAGTAAGATATTTCAAGCCTTTATTTGATATAATTTTGATGATTATGGCTTACAGCTTATGAAAACCCCAAATTCAGAATCTCAGAAAATTAGAATATTACATGAAATCAATAAAAAAAAAAAGGATTTTAAATACAGAAATGTCGGCCCTCTGAAAAGTATAATCATGCATATGTACTCAGTACTTGGTTTGGGCCCCTTTTGCATTAATTACTGCCTCAATGCGGCGTGGCATGGATGCTATCAGCCTGTGGCACTGCTGAGGTGTTATGGAAGACCAAGATGCTTCAATAGCGGCCTTCAGCTCTTCTGCATTGTTTGGTCTCATGTCTCTCATCTTTCTCTTGGCAATGCCCCATAGATTCTCTATGGGGTTCAGGTCAGGCGAGTTTGATGTCCAATCAAGCACAGTAATACCATGGTCATTGAACCAGGTTTTGGTACTTTTGGCAGTGTGGGCAGGTGCCAAGTCCTGCTGGAAAATGAAGTCAGCATCTCCACAAAGCTTGTCTGCTGAAGGAAGCATGAAGTGCTCTAAAATGTCCCGGTAGATGGCTGCGTTGACTCTGGACTTAATAAAGCACAGTGGACTAACACCAGCCGATGACATGGCTCCCCAAACCAACACAGACTGTGGAAACTTCACACTGGACTTCAAGCATCTTGGATTGTGTGCCTCTCCATTCTTCCTCCAGACTCTGGGACCTTGGTTTCCAAATGAGATGCAAAATTTGCTCTCATCATAAAAGAGGACTTTGGACCACTGAGCAACAGACCAGTTCTTTTTTTCTTTAGCCCAGGTAAGACGCTTCTGACGTTGTTTGTTGTTCAGGAGCGGCTTGACAAGAGGAATACGATATTTGAAGCACATGTCCAGGACCCGTTTGTGTGTGGTGGCTCTTGATGCAGTAACTCCAGCCTCAGTCCACTCCTTGTGAAGCTCCCCCACACATTTGAATGGCCTTTTCCTGACAATCCTCTCCAGGCTACGCTCATCCCTGCTGCTTGTGCACCTTTTTCTTCCACACTTTTCCCTTCCACTTAACTTTCTATTAATGTGCTTTGATACAGCACTTTGAGAACATCCAACTTCTTTTGCAATTACCTTTTGAGGCTTTCCCTCCTTGTGGAGGGTGTCAATGATGGTTTTCTGCACAACTGTCAGGTCAGCAGTCTTCCCCATGATTGTGAATTCAACTGAACCAGACTGAGAGACCATTTAAAGGCTCAGGAACCCTTTGCAGGTGTTTTGGATTAATTAGCTGATTAGAGTGTGACACTTTGAGCCTACAATACTGAACCTTTTCACAATATTCTAATTTTCTGAGATTCTGAATTTGGGGTTTTCATAAGCTGTAAGACATAATCATCAAAATTATATCAAATAAAGGCTTGAAATATCTTACTTTGCTTGTAATGAGTCTATATAATATATTAGTTTCACCTTTTAAGTTGAATTACTGAAATTAATGAACTTTTGCACGATTTTCTAATTTTTCGAGTTTCACCTGTATATGAGTCGCGTGAAAAACAACGCGAGTTGTTTCAAACTTCTGCTGGCTGATACACTATCTCGCACGGAGACGCTCATCACGCACGCTTGTTTACAGTGATTGTCACGGTGTGTATCTTATGGTGAAGAATATCGGTGATACGCAGCTCTATAAAGAAGAAAGAGTTTGTTTTTTGTGAGTTAAAAATGGATCAAAATCAAGAGAACAAAAAGGTGAGAGGCTGTAGTCTTAATCCATTATACAATGCAAAATAACATTTATTTGATTTGTCTTTTTTGGTTTGTTTTCCAATATAAATATCTAAAACTCCTTATGTACGTTTACTTTAGCAGTTATACTGCAGAAGAAAAAACATTTATCAGAGAATTTTGAATATAATATTTTATTAATTTTAATATGTAAAAATTTTAAAATATGTAAAAATCTTTAAAACAAGATACATGAGAGGCAACATATAAGATATTTAGATTTGCTTTTAGAGCATTTATGTTGAATATGAGTATATTTTGTCTTTACTGCACTGGCAGAAGTATGAACAACTGAAAAAATACACTTATCAAAATACATTATATTTAAGATATATTCTCTTAAAGCAAGTCTAAATATCTTATATGTTGCTTTTCAAGTAAATGTATCTTGTTTTAAGGATTTTTAGATGTGAAAACAAGACAAAAACACTTACTTAGGATTTTTTGCAGTGAAATTTTGTATTAATTAAACAATAAAAATCCAAGTAGTTTTTCCCTTTAATTCAGTGAATGTCATTTAGAGGCATTTTTAAAAGATGATTTTGTCCTCTTTATTGTTAGTAAACATGTTTAATACAACCTTTTATGTCGGGACACAAGCTGAATAGTCAGTTAAGAGTGTATATTGTATATATCGCCCAAATAGTCAAATAATCGTTCGATTAGTAGATTATAAAAATAATTGTTAGTTGCAGCCCTAATAGGTATACACAAGGTATGTGGCATGTTTCCATTTAGTCACATTTTTCTTTTCATGCCCTCGCTAAACTAATCAAAATAACTAAATTTGCATTGAAGTGAGGATAAAAACATGGATGAATATTGTCTGTCAGTTTTATTGACCTCTAGATGCCACAGAGGAATAATAATAATAAAAAAAACAATTGGCAACTGTCCGCATAGATTTTTGCCAATAAAAGATAGTTCCAAAAAGCAACCCTCAACATAGATTAATCAGTAAAACCGACCTATCCGTCTACCTCTACTTTAAATGCAGGTCCATTAATATGAATATTTTCTATTAATGGAGATAATTATTGTCAATCAGTAGAGAAACAATGAAACCGGTGTGTAAATTGTTGGTAAAATCATTCTAACTCAAATTCCATGGGGACAATGTACTCAACTTTCTTCTGTTCGTGTTTCAAGAAGAAAATATGCTATGCATTTGTGTACATATGTAAGAGTAGAACACATCTTGCCATACATCTATCATCCAATTTCAAAGCTACCACTCACCGGTTTGAGGCACCAGAGACTTGCACACATTTATATAATACCGCTGGTTCTGATTGCCCGTTTCTGGCACGACCATCCAATTAGATTTGTGCAAGGCTAATGAGGACAGATCATAGGAGTGGCCATTTCCATCACTGCCAGAAAAGAAGAATTTTACTAATTAAGTTTAGATATACTCAAGATTTTCAAAAGCATGTAATGTATGTTTGAGTAAATAAATTAGGGTTGTTCTTACTTGTAGGAACAGGTCGTGGTTTTGAACGAAGGGCAAGCCAAAGCCGTGTGCCAATCAAACAGATACGTGCAGTCTGCAGTCTCCCGAATGAACTCTGGCTTTCCCTGATGAACAAATATAAGATAATAAGATAAAGGAATCCAGGAAACTAATAAGCCTTTTCTAGATTCTCATTCATTGTCAGAAATTAACTCACAGGATTCTTGCTGTGGTCGCAGGAGAAGAGAATGGCCGTGGATCGCTCATAGATCTTGTGACAGGTTTCTCCTTGTGTGTAGTTGATCATGATAATCCCATCATCAAATGTGATATTTTGATTGGCTATCCCTGCAATGGATCATGGGAAATATAGAAACATCACCACCTTGTCTTAGACTGCACACAAAACTGGAAATTACTTTCTCAATCTGGCAAGCTCTAATATTATTGGCTGACTTTACGCAACTTTCAGGTGTAAGGGAACGCTAGTTTTTATTTTATTGAATTTTTTTAGCAGCCCGCCTGGAAACAAAGTAACGTTTACAAGGTACCAGGTTGATACGAGAATATTGCGTATTAAATTAGTAAATCCGCTAAAGTTTGTCAAGATAGTCTTTAAAAAATATGGAAGATATTCAAGAGTTTGGTTTAAGGCACTTACTCGCAATTTTTCCACTTGATATCCACAAGCAGAAGGGCTTTCTTTCACACTTTTTTCAAATTATGTGTAAATTTTAAAATATTTATTACTTTTTGACAGACAGTAATTGTGACCACAAACAGTGAAAAACAAATATTCATCATTATTTAAATATTATTTTTCATCTGGCCATTATTGAGGCATTATCTGTTTTTCAAAATATAATCAGGTGCGTTTACTCAAGCACATGTTTTTGTGTCTAGCAACATTTGTTGTCGACGGTGGCGGGTAAATGTACAAAACTACCAGTAAGATTATAAATACTGCAGGTGTGCGACATGTAGTTTACGGCATCTGGCAGTTTGCTGAACCTTTTCACAGCTAAACCATTTATTAAAGCAGTGACAGACAGAATCTGCAGAATGACTTTTGACAAATACTCTCCACAACACCTATAATAACAGGAACATTGATCACAGCAGAGGATTTGTGGTCCAATAGTGAACAAACTTCGCTTTGATGGCTGTAGCAGCGGTGCAGTAAAGAACTAAAAGGATTAAAGAGACAAAACTTGTCAGAGAAAAAAAAACTGTTAGTGTGGAACTCTATCACAAATATAGCTTTTTATATTTATCTATTAATCATTTGTAGCCTTCAGATAAACATGTATTGTTTATAAAATAAAAATCACGATTTCAAAATAGTTTGGCTCAAGAATCGCTATTTGTAACAGAATACATTTTTTCCCCCGGCCCTAATGGTTACAGTACAATTTATACTAATGGTGCTGACTCACGGATTGCTTTTTGTGGGGTTTGAACCTATAAACCTTTTTAAAAAGCCCAGACCTTTAACACCAATGGCTACGTTCATATTTTACAGCTCCTCGTGTTCAATGAAGCGATTTCCATTTGTATGCCTGTGTTACACTTAGGATGTCGTGCCTACTGGATAGAACAGACGCTAAAAAAATATTAAAACAATGATGAAAAAAGACCCTTCTCCACTATGTACAACGTCACATTTTTGAACCCTGATTTATCTTGCCACGATAAACCGTTATGGTGCGTTCACATACAACGTAAAGCGAACGTTTCATGCGGCACGATTGCATACAAAGTCAATGCAAAGATTCGCACCGGGCGGCATAAATGGTGAGACGTATAAGCATTGAGATTGTCCGGATGTCACTGATGTACTGACGTAGTAGCAGAAGAAATCAGTGGAATCCTGTCCTTTTACGGAAGAGAAGGGGGAATACTTGCGTGAAAGCGAGTTTAAACACAAATTTAATCCAGCTGTCAAACTCGAGCAATGAGAGGCAAAAATTTTTTTTGCAATGTATGTGAACGCACCATTACACCACTACTACAAATGAGACAAACTTTTTAAACAATGAAACTGGGCATTCAATTTCATTTAGCTTTGATACTCTGCAAAATAAATAAACTTACCAGCAATCCTGTGATTTTGGCCCTCTACCTGACAGGAGGACACCAAGCCGCTGGGACTGTGAGGGCAGACTGAGGTTGTAATTGGGCTGCACACTGCAAAGTGATACTCATAATGCAAACCCTTCACTTCATAGTCCTTTCCGGCAAGTGGTGCAAGATTATACTCATAGCCACTTTTGGGATCCTTGACCTTACAATTTTCACCTGTGAAGGAAATTAGTTACATTGAATAAGAGACAAAGAGGGAAGATTTGTTCCATGGTTCTGCGACCTAATTGGCTGTTTGTCCTACCCTGCACTCTTTTGATTGGGCAAGACTCTGAGGTTCTCCAGATGAAAACGTATTCACAGCCGTCTCTGCGATCAAACATGGGTGCACCCTTTTAACAGAAGAAAGAAAAATTAGACATACGATGGCTTTATGTGAGGAACAGAGTAATATATAAGCAACTGAATATCTTAAAAAGAGTTGGAATATGTTGCATGGGTAGTATGGACTACTTTTATGGTTGTACTATTTGGATCTTGACAGCCTCTGGTTGCTGTATGCTTTCAATGTATGGAAATGAACTGGATGAAGTTTCTTTAAAAAATAAAATCTTCAAAATATCTACTTCATGTTCCATGCTACAAAGAAAATTGCTACAGAATTTTCAAGAGAGACACTGTACACTTGCTTACAGGACTGTCGTCACACTGGAAGATGATTCGGGTGGAGTAACGCCCTGTGCCACACTTGTCCCCATTCAGATATACAATACTGATGGAGCCATCCGCCATGGCCTGCAGACTAGACTGCACATATCCCAGATTCAGCCCTCTCCCATTGATCTGGCCGCATGCTCCTAGGGCACCAGCTGTCGACAACACAAATCTAATAGTGAGCAGTCATTCAGCAGACACTTCTTTCCAAAGCCACTTAACCCTCCTATATTTTTAGGGTAATGTTTAGGTAAAGAATACGTTATAAATACCACATAGTGTTTGGTACTGGAACCAAACTTTGTGACTTTGTCAAGACCATCAAAACAAAATAAAAAAATAAAAAATTATTTTTGTGCATAATTGTTTAAAATAAATAATTTAAATCAAATGTTTCTTTCCATTGTCTTAACGGGTCATTTTGACCCGAATGGGAAGAACCAGTTTTGACCTCTCACCTTTAGACTTCCTCGTTGTTATACAGCTATGAATCAAATTTATCCTAAAAATATTTAACATTTTCTCAAATTTAGGCCCTAGCCTGTACTACTCTCTAGCTCCCCCATCTCCTACACAGTGTACTGCATCTTTCCCACAAATTGCATACTTTCCTCCCAAACAGGGTTGGCGCACACATGCATATGTCCACACAACAAAAACAAAGAGAGAGTATAATTGTTTACAGTTTGGACAGGTCATTTGTTATTAAAAATGTTTACTATAATGATTTTAAATGATAGGGTACAATGGGGCAAAAGGCCCTCCAACGGTAAAAGACCTATTGAATATAATTTTCTGCTTTACCTTCCTCAACCCCTTTAACACTGCAACAAACTGTTTGACATTAGTGGGGATAAAGTACTTTTTTTTTTGCAAAGTAGGACTATTCTGACTGCTGGAAAAGGCAATAGATTCATTGGTGAAATAGGCATGCACTAAAATTGTACCTCTAAAATCTACACATTTGATTTACTAAAAGCAGAATATAATTTTTGTAATATAGTTGAGATAGTATAAAATATTACAAGTGATTTAAATAAAAGTAGATTCAAACATCATTGGCCAATGTTTGCCAAGTTTAAAACATAAAAATGTAAAAAATTTAAATACTTTAAAAAATAAAATGTTACTCCTTTCCTTAATTTTCAATTCCCTATCATTGTACACTTTGCGATCACAATAAAACCAATTTTAGTTAAAGTGGGTCTTTAGTGGCATTGTACACTGATCAATAATTTATGCATTTTGAATGGTTTTTCAATACTGGTCAAAAATGACCCGAAGGACACAACAAGGGCACAATTTCTTAAGATAATAGGATGGTTACAGTACAATTAATACTAATAGTGCTAACTCACGGATTGCCTTTTGTGGGGTTTGAACCTTTAAACCTTGTTAAAAAGCCCAGACCTTTAACATCTATGCCACTTCACCTATTCGTGTATAACAAAGCTGTTTAAACAAGCACAAAGGCGGTGAGCCCTTAAGTGGTTACAAACAAGCCAACAGTCCCAAAATTCCAAGCACCAAACCTTTAAAGAGTCAGTCTACACGTCCGTAGTCACTTACCAGGGCAGCCCTGGACATGAGACAGTGGTTTGCACACGCTGATGTAAAACTTCTGAGACCGGGCCTGATCAGAGGTGTCCAGAGGTACATAGTATTTTCCGTCCAAGCTGAGGTCACCCAAGTCGTACTCTCTACCTTGCAAATCTGAAAAATGCGAGACAAGTTAATAGGACAACCGAATCAACTTTTCTGCAGCCTTCAAACAGTGTTTTAGTCGAGTGACTGGACTCTTTGACATTTCCAGGTTCGGAACGCAGAAGTAAACTATAGCGGGATAAACTTCTATAGGAGGTGGCAGACCACAGCACTCCCACTATCACCAACAACAAAAGAAAAAAATATGCTTCTATTACGTTTACACAAATTACCAAAAGGGGAAAAAATAGAGAGAGAGAAATTGATCCCGGCAATCACTAGAGAGAAAGATGCCATATTTATTGTCACTCACTCAGCAGCTGTTTTTGAATTACCAATGCAACAGTGTAGATTTTCTTTTTTATTTTCTTTTTATTTTTTACCAGGGTAAAATAACAAAAAGTACAGTGATATAAATGTACAATAAATATTTTTTCTTTTTTAAATACAAAAAAAAAAATATTTAGCTACATTTACCCTGCTAAAATAAGGCGGAAATACATCATACCGGCAATAAATAAGGTCAATGATGTGTGGGAAATTTTACCAGTGACTTGGCAATCCACAGGGGCCGGCTCACAGGCTAGGGCCGTGGACAGCTCAAAGAACACATTGTGGGTTACATGGGTACTCGTGCCCAGTTCTTCTTGAGTAAGCTTCAGGGAGGGTGTGGCGGCATTTTGGTCACACACAAAATTAATGATGAAGGTGTCTTCATTGCCTACAGCAGAGAGGAAACTGTTAGTGATATATCCAAATATGAGAATATTATTTCACCAAATAAATTAAATAAAACATTTAGTTCACCAAAATATATATATTCTATTATTATTCACTCTCCTTCATGTTGTTCCAAACACGTATGACTGTTGTTGTTCCATGGAACTAGGGGTGGGAATCACAAGATAACTGGCTCTTCTCAGGTCAAATGGATTTGTTTGAGAACACACCAAAATTGTGCACGCAAATAAATATTTTGGAAATTGTCTGTATCAAGATGCGTCATGCCAGCTTTGATGTCTACGCATAAACAAATTCAATTTGAGAGCTATGTTGAAAGCCCCTGGTCACATGTTTTCAATTGTTTGGAAAAGAGCAGCTCGAAGACTCTTCAAAACATCTTATGTTGTGCTCCTTGATAAGTGATATGGGTTTGGAACAACATGAGGGTGAGTAAATTATGACAGAACTTTCTAAGCTATTGACTACAGCATTTTTATCAGGACATATAATATTTGTCAAAATGAAACAAAATATGGTATTCAGTGGATTTTGTCAATGTGCATCACCTGACGATTTGTCCAAGACCCCTTTGTAAGTTAGAGTGAGTGAGCCATCGGTTGAGAATTGGAGAGACTGTTCCACTCCGACCTGACTCACAGGTTTACCATTTTCCAGCTCACAGCCAGCCATAGCTTTCCCACCAACACTTCCACAGTCTTTCACGGCATGACAAATATTAACCTACAACAGACAGGAAGGTTGTGACCTACGGTTTCATGTTGATACAATGCATTAAAAACATATTTCAAGAGGCAAAAAAGAAACTGAGAAAGAACTTCAGTGCATTTGAAAAATATAAAAGTTTTCATACGACAAAGTCTTTTCCATGAGCATTGACGCGGTATCCATTTTCAGAGGCTAGTGGCTTCAGGTTGAATTCAAAGCCGGTATTGGGATGTTTCACTGAGCAGGTCTATTCATTTAAAAGTCAGATCAAATAAGGGAAATTAGAAAAAAAATCTCCTTAATAAATGTACAGAGTAGACACATAGGCAAACATAAAATACAAAACTTCAATTCCAAATAAAAGCCTGACCTGGTTGGTGTCTACAACAGTTGAGATGGCACAGGCTGCTTCTGTGTCCCAAACAAATTCAACGATACATTTCTGCTTCCCCACAAAGCGAGGACCAGATGGCTGAAGGAAAAAGACCATGAGATAACAAGCCAAAAATTACTATACATTTAACTGTAAAAACATTTCCTTTACTCTGAACTAATTATGCAGACATATAAATTGCTTTAATGCTTTTGCAGTAGCATAATGTTTTAACATAGAAACTAAGAGCTAATGTTATTGTATCCACAGTTTTACTGTGGTATAAAACCATTATAGATAAGAGTAATACATCCCATTAAATCCCATTCAAACTATTTAAGAATGCATTATTGTAAAAAAGAAAAAAAAAATTAGAGAAAACAATCGGATGATTGACGTTTGGTTAAGTCATAAAATAGTAAAAATTCACACCTGTTACTGCATATAAGTTGAACTTTTTATTAATGCAACAAGTTGTAATAACCAATAAACACTCTGCAGTTAGACAATGGAACCAGATTGCTTAGCAGAAGAATTGTTTTGTTTTTATTATTGTTAATTTACTGAAACTTTGTGCATTTCTTCATATTGTTGTTGTCACTCATTACTAGAGCATTATTGCAATACAAAAAATATTTATAAGATCAAGATTGCCACTCACCGCTGTCCCTGCTGAGCAAACAAAGTGGATTCGTGTTGTGTATGTGGTCATCTCTCCATCTGCTTCACACACTGACCCGTTCGTGTACTCCAACATGAGCTGGCCGTCCTCCTCGATCACTGGTGCTTTTTTTGCAATGCCAAAGTTACTAACCTCCACCTTCTCAGACAGTCCTTCCTGCTCAAGTACAACACAAACATGTCTTTTTTTATCATGGTGGAGCCCATCCATAGGCTTTTACAGTTCTTAAAAAGTGCACTCAGAAAGATTTTAGCTGGCTCTTACTCATCCTCTCAGCCTCAATAGTACTTGTGGTTTTGGACTTTATACTGACACTTTTTGTCCTGGATACTGGAAGTTTGTTTACTAAGTGCTGCAGCTTAACACAAAATACTTTTGTTTATCATCTGTTTTCATCTAATGTGAGTGTACATAATTGTCAAACTATTTCTAAAAAATGCTATTCATTTCTTTATGTGCCAACTTTTTTTGATTAGTAAAAACGTACTTGTACCTTTTAAAAAAAAAAAAAAAGCTAATAAATGAATTAACTGGCTTAGCAACATGCTAACATAAATCTCTATTCGAAACAATTGCGATTCAAGTCTACCATGTTAGTAGCGCTATTTATGTGACACACAGTGTTGCTCTCCATGAAAGCTGTTCCAAATCGGTCACTTATGAGGTTCCAATTGAGTAAGGATGCTGCCTTAAGGGCCGTTCACACCCAACACATTTACAGTTGAAGTCATAAGTTTACATATATCTTTGCCAAATACATTTAAAGTCAGTTTTTAACAATTCCTGACATTTAAACGTAGAAATCTTTCCCTGTCTTAGGTCAGTTAGGATCACTACTCTATTTTAAGAATGTGAAATGTCAGAATAATAGTAAAGAGAATTATTTATTTCAGCTTTTATTTCTTTCATCACATTCCCAGTGGGTCAGAAGTTTACATACACTTTGTTAGTATTTGGTAGCATTGCCTTTGAATTGTTTACATTTTGTCAAATTTTTTGGGTAGCCTTCTACAAACTTCTCACAATAAGTTGCTGGAATTCTGGACCATTCCTCCAGACAGAACTGGTGTAACTGAGTCAGGTCTGTAGGCCTCATTGCCTGCACACGTTTTCAGTTCTGCCCACAAATTTTCTATCGGGTTGTGGTCAGGGCTTTTTTATGGCCACTCCAATATCTTGACTTTGTTGTCCTTATGCCATTTTGCCACAACTTTGGAGGTACGCTTGGGGTCATTGTCCATTTGAAAGACCCATTTGCAACCAAGCTTTAATTTCCTGGCTGATGTCTGAGATTTTGCTTCAGTATATCCACATAATTTTCCTTCCTTATGAAGCCATCTATTTTGTGAAGTGCACCAGTCCCTCTTGCAGCAAAGCACCCCCACAACATGATGCTACCACCCCATGCTTCACGGTTGGGATGGTGTTCTTCAGCTTGCAAGCTGCACCCTCTTTCCTCTAAACATAACGATGGTCATTATGGACAAACAGTTATATATTTGTTTCATCAGACCAAATCACTTTATTGTCACACTACCATGTACACAAGTGCAACAGTAGGTGAAATTCTTGTGTGCAGTTCCGAGCAACATAGCAGTCATGACAGTGACGAGACATATAACAATTACAGTAAAACAACATACTTGCACAACACAATTTACATATCAAATGTACACATACTTACACAACACAATAATTATATACAATGTACAGTAGACAATACACACAATATAGAATACACAATATACAATAAGTAAGAGTATATGAAATATTTATAAGTAGTTGTATTGAGGAGAATATGTTGACAGTCCAGTGTGAGATTATAGATGACCAGAGGACATTTCTCCAAAAAGTAAGATCTTTGTCCCCATATGCACTTGCAAACTGTAGTGCGAGTTTTTTATGGCGGTTTTGGAGCAGTGGCTTCTTCCTTGGTGAGCAGCCTTTCAGGTTGTCGATGTAGGACACGTTTTTACTGTGGATATAGATACTTGTCTATACCGGTTTCCTCAAGCATCTTCACAAGGTCTGTTGTTCTGGGATTAATCTGCACTATTTGCACCAAACTACATTCATCTCTAGAAGACAGAATGCATCTTCTTCCTGAGCTATACGATGGCTGCATGGTGTTTATACTTGCATACTACAGATGAACGTGGTACCATCAAGCATTTGGAAATTGCTCCCAAGGATGAACCAGAATTGTGGAGGTCCACAATTTTTTTTCTGAGGTCTTGGTTTTCTTGAATTCTTTTGATTTTCCCATGATGTCAAGCAAAGAGGCACTGAGTTTGAAGGTTGGCCTTAAAATACATCCACAGCTACACCCCCAATTGACTCCAATTAGCATATAAGAAGCTAATTGGCTAATTGCCTAAAGGCTTGACATAATTTTCAGGAATTTTACATGCTGCTTAAAGGCACAGTTAACTTAAGAGTATGTAAAATTCTGGCCCACTAGAATTGTGATATAGTCAATAAAAAGTGAAACAATCTGTCTGTAACAATTGTTCCTGTAAAATTGTTACTCATGTCATGAACAAAGTAGATGTCCTAAACAACTTACCAAAACTACAGTTTGCTAATGTGAAATCTGTGGTGTTTACAAAATGAGTTTGTAGTATGTAAACTTCTCACTTCAACTGTATGTCCGTCTACTTATTTTTCCATTGTTTTTCTAAGCAAACATGCACTATACAAACATATCTGACGCTGCACCGCATCTCCACCTTTTTTCAGCATCTCAAGCAGGAGTGCTTTGTTTTTTAGGCACCGTATCAGGTTAAACAAAAAAACGTCAACTTTTCAAAGCGTGTCTCAAATACGTATGTTATACGCATAGCATCAAGCATTTTTTTCTTTTGGATTGAACAGTCCTTTTAGAAGGCCTTTGTAGATTTTAGTCAGCAAGGAAGGTCACCAGGTTTGTGAACAGAGCTACATACACTTAATTACACACCACTAAGTTTGTCTCATGGCTTCTGAAAAAGCAGCATGTATTAAGAGTCTATTGTTGTCAGTGAGTAAAGTCAGAATTGTATTTACTGCCTCACTGTCAGGGTTGGGGAGTAACAGAATACATGTAACGTGATTATGTATTTAAAATATTAGTAACTATATTCCAGTAGTTACCATTTATTTTGATTGCTTATGAGATTACCTTGCATTTTGTTATTTGTTTAATTTGATATTTAGTCTATTCATTTAGAAAGCATAATCCATATAAAAGCCCAGGAACATTTAAACATTGGTGAAACTCCTCCTTATAATGTGCTACATTCATTCAAGATCTATATATATATATATATATATATATATATATATATATATATATATATAAATAATCAAGGTACATTTACTTTGCATAAGATATTTAGGCTTTTTCAGAAAATGCGTTTTTAATACAAGTGTATTTTGTCTTGCTCTACTGGCAGATTTTTGCCTTCTTTTGTTTTCTTCACCCTTTATTAACTTGTTTATAGACAATCTGCCCCCAGTGTTGAAGAAGTTATCCAAAGTATTCAGATTACTTTACTGACCTTTAGTGACTTAACGGAACATGATACAAATTACATTTTACAGCATGTATTCTGTAATCTGTAGTGGAATTCATTTTAAAAGTAACCGATTTCTTATTAAATTCCAGCAAAGTCATTATTATACTTTTCTACTGTGCTTTAAACAATACTGAATAGGTGGGTGGGTGGGTGTGGGTGTGTGTGTATTTATCACTAAGTGGGGACCAAATGTCCCCATAAGGATAGTAAAACCCGAAATTTTTGACCTTGTGGGGACATTTTGTCGGTCCCCATGAGGAAAACAGCTTATAAATCATACTAAATTATGTTTTTTGAAAAGGTAAAAATGCAGAAGGTTTTCTGTGAGGGTTAGGTTTAGGGGTAGGGTTAGGTTTAGGGGATAGAATATAAAGTTTGTACAGTATAAAAACCATTATGTCTATGGAAAGTCCCCATAAAACATGGAAACACAACATGTGTGTGTGTGTGTGTGTGTACAGCCAGTGTACTCACCTTGCCAATCTCGAATTTCATCTCACAGACTGAAGCAAGTCGGTCACAACCAGGTACGGGTTTGAGTGGCCTGCACACACTGATATAGTATTTCCTGGGGCTGCTTGGGTCAGAGGTCTGCATGGCTTGCCAGTTCCTGCCACCATTAGATATGGACAAACTGCAGGAAGGGAGGACACAACACATTAAGTATAGAGTCCTGTACATAGCCAGAAGGTAATGCAATTGTACTTTGATATATACAATGGTATAAAATGATTACCATAGCCATATAACATGGCATTAACAAGGTACACCAAAGGTTATTTTAAAAATACCATGGTAGTATCATGGTAACATGTCCAAAAAAACATAGCCACCATAATTCGAATGTTTGAGGTATATCAATACAGTGCTGCCTTACAAGAACTGTAGAAATTATCTAGAACATTTGTGTTTTTTGAGAAATGTGAGCTAACCTGGACAGATCATACTGTTTCAAAGTGTTGGGATCAGTCACAATACACTCGTGTGGTCTCTCTGGACAGGCGTAAGATGTGTACCACTTGAAGTTGTAAGTGTAGACATCCTCATCCTACAGAAAGAAAGTTTATAAATGAAGGACATATTTGTTTTGAAATCTAGAGTTAAAGTCAGTTCACCCAAAAATGAAAATTCTATCATCATTTACTGACCCTCATGTTGTTCCAAACTAGGGCTGCGACTAAGGATTATTTTGATAATCGACTAATCAAATGATTATTCGACTATTCAGTTGATTATTGCAACGATTAATCATTAGCTCTTAACCGACTATTCAGCTTGTGCCTCGCCTTAAAAGGTTGTATTAAATGTGCTTACTAATAATAAAGAGGACAAAATCATCTTTTAAAAATACCTCAAAATGACTCACTGAATTACATGGATTTTATTTTTTGTCTTGTTAACCATTTAAAATGATCTCAAAATTATACAAGATATGATAGCAAAATAGAAGATAATTAGACTTTCAGAGAATGTATCTTTAATATAAGTGTACTTATATATATATATAAAATATACTTATATTCAAGATATATTCTCTGAAAGCAAGTCTTAATATCTTATATGTTGCTTCTTATGTGAATGTATCTTGTTTTAAAGATTTTTTACATATTTAAAAAAACATTATATTATATTCAACATTCTCTGAAAACAATTTGTTCTTCTGCAGTAAAGCTGCTAAAGTAAATGTGTGTAAGGAGTTTTAGATATTTATTTTGGAAAATAAACCCAAAATGACAAATCAATAACCAATTTGTTTCTGTTTTTGCATTGTATATTGGGCTAAGACTACACCCTCTATCTTTTTTGTACACTTTGATTCATCTTTAACTCACACACAAAAAAAGCAGTCTCTTCTGTGTTTTCTTCCTCTCCTCAATCAGGTGTGAGCTGCATTAATGTTGTGTTAAATGAGATTAAATGACTATTTGACAATTTACATTTTTATAGACAATTTTTTATTTTTGGGTAAACTATCACTTTAAAATGACAATAAAATCACTTAATACATGAGCCCTTTAAGCTGGAATAGTATTACTTGAGGTGAGGCTAAAAATATTCACTTTTGTGTACACAGTCAGCACTAACACAACAAAGAAGCAGGTGTGATACCTGAAATTCTGGTTTGCCTGGCCCGGCCTCTCTGTCGCAGAGGAAAGAAATGTGTGTGGAACGCTGCGTGTGCTGCTGGTTGTTGTACTGCGAGCCGTTTCTGTAGGTCAACTGAATCATGCCGTCATAGTAAGAAAGTCTGGAGTTATACTCCCCGAGATTCCAAGAACTTGTGCCACTACAGAGATGCAGAGAGAAATAAAATTGGCATTTTAGGATTTTGAATAATTGAAACAAAGAAATATTATGATGTTGATGAAATGAAATGAATACGGCATATCATAAATCAGGTTGTGTGCAAATCTGAGTATGTTGTGGAGTGCATGCTGTCATTAAAGCAAAAGGGATTCAT
This sequence comes from Xyrauchen texanus, assembly GCF_025860055.1. Taxonomy (NCBI): domain Eukaryota; kingdom Metazoa; phylum Chordata; class Actinopteri; order Cypriniformes; family Catostomidae; genus Xyrauchen; species Xyrauchen texanus. The sequence goes on from NC_068303.1 coordinate 7,120,726, forward strand.
ACAAAATACTGAATTCAAAATAGATAACATTCATGTTTCTTTTTCAAATTTTTACTCATATTTTTATGCTGATAATATAATTTGTAAAGATTTTTTTTATTATTAAACTATAAGCATGCTAAAATGAAGCATTTTAACCACTGGTAATATTGCACTTTTTACTTGTCACAAGAGTGTGTTAAATAGAAATGTACTGTAGAGTGAACTTGCCTCTGGTCAACTTGACATGCCCCTGCAGTCTCCGGACACTTTGCGGCCTTAATGTTGCCACATACGTTAATGAAGTAATCATACCTTCCACTGGACATGTTATAGTAGCCTCCATTAGGTTTCCGTAAGGGGGACAAATCAAAAGAAATATCTGAAAAGAAATTGGATTAATGTGAGCAAGCTCTTGAAAAAACAAACAAAAACAAAAAACAACTATGAACAAAATTCACGTTTGGTGAAATCTGACTTGAAAATCTTGGAAACCTTCAAACTTCAGAGCTGCAAATGGTTTGCAGTGTTGCAGGAAAATGACAATTTGATGGCTAGATCTTAAAATAGTTATTTAAATATTTGTAATGTTTTATTATTTGTGATTTATTAAAAACAGAAACCCCGGAGCATGATATCATCCTGTTGCAGCTATTCATTGTGGAGTTCCAAGAAATGTTTGCATGCTTACAGCCTAGTGTCATCGTAAATTTAGTAAGTAGTCATTTAGCATTAAGTAGTCATGCAGTAGATACATTTAACCAAAGCAACTAACTGGACACTTGTGAATTGCCTTGCTCATATCCACAATGTGAATATATCACGGATCACCCCGTTTATAGCTCAAAATCACAAGCTTACAGTTAAATGCCCAGATCTCAAACAACTAGGCCACAACGCCCCACAATATTAAAGCAGGCAATATTATGGCACAGATGCTTGATAATCCATAGCTCTGTACCTGCTTGAGGGTCTTCTACCTTGCAGTCATCCCCTTCTGTTTTGGAGAGGACACAGGCAAAAGCGGTGAGCCATTCAAACTCATATGTGCAGCCGTCACTGGAGACACCTCTCAAGATTGGAGCACTCTCGACGTCTCCAGGCTTACACTTTAGAGTGATGATGGTCTGAACTTTCATGTTCCCCCAGCATGCATCTCCATCGGTGTATATGAGTCGAATGTCATCGCCTTGTGCCGCTTTTTGTGGAGAAGTGAGGAATTTGCCCAAACTCATTGGTTTTCCATTTACTTGGAGAGGAGAATTAGGGTTAGTATTAAAAGTACAGAATAAGATAAGAACAGAAAAAAATATTCACTGGGGTCCACAAATCTGAGACCACAAGTGAAAATGCTTCTATTTTGCATTTTTCCTATTTAAAACTTATATATATATATATTTTATAAATAATATTATCAGCATAACAATTTGAGATGAAATTAAAAATTAAAAAAAACATCAAAATGTTTGTCTTAAAGTATTTGAGAGGCAAAACTGCAGAAGATATCAAAATGACTTCCCAGATTTGTGACTTTTTCTGCTGAACACAAATGAAGATTTTTAGAAGAATTTCTCAGCTCTGTCGGTCCATACAATGCAAGTGAATGGGCACCAAAATGTTGAAGCTCCAAAAAGCACATAAAGTTAGCATAAAAGTAATCCATTAATCTCCAGTGGTTAAATCCATGTCTTTAGAAGCAAAATATGATAGTTGTGGGTGAGAAACAGATCTATATTTAAGTCCTTTTTTTTTTAATCACCCAAAGAATTTGAATCGCAAAAAACAAAAGAAGAATGTGAAAGTGAAAAGTGGAGATTTATAGTAAAAAAAAGACTCAAATATTGGTTTCTCACCCACACTTATCATATTGCTTCAAATTTTGGTACCCATTAACTTGCATTGTTTGGACCAACAGAGCTGAGAAATTCTAAAAATAATTTGTGTTCAGCAGAAGAAAGTCAGTCATGCACATCTGTGATGGTGTGATGATGAGTAAATGATGAGAATTTCCATTTTTGGGTGAACTATATGTTTAAGACTTGTTTTCAGAGAACATATCTCAAAATATGCATTTTCTCTAACCCCATTGAAAGAATAGTTTGGTTCTAAAAATTTGGTTAGATTAATGCTTAAAACTATTTACCAATGTGGTAAAAAAAAAAATGAAATCTAATACAGTATGTTAGCATCTTATGCAAGTAATGCTTAATTTTGTTTAGATGTTACTGTACAACAAGACAAAACTCCTGATAATGAAAATGTCAGTTTCAGTTTATTAACAGGTTTTAATTACATTTGAAATACCAGATTTTCTCCACTGTATTCATCCTACCGAAAGTCATAAACGATGTACTGACCCACTGCACATATTGCTGAATCCTCCGGGCAAGAGAGGGCTGCTCCCTCCTGGATGATTTTATGACAAATATTGACATAAAATCTCTTCTTATCGGCCTTGCCGTCCACAGCTTCCCAATTATGAGATCCGTCCGATTCTAAGAAACAAGGACAATTAGTCACTTTAGATGGTGATAGAATCGCTTTTTGGGGATCTTTTAGAGGAAGAAGTGCAGATTTTGCGTGATTGTGAGTTAGCATGCACTCGTTCATCATTATTTGATTGAATTTGCTAAAGAAATGAGGAAGCACTTGGGCAAAATGATTCCTTGCTTGAAAATAAAAATGTGTGAAGAATCTATGTTTTCTATGATCAACCTATGTAAGGTGAAAAATGGCAATATAACATATCGATCAGGATTGTTAAGACAAAACAACTCTGGAACATTTTGAAGTAAAAAAAGAAATTAAAGGAAACATGTTTTCATGATCATTGATGTCACTTTCCATTACACAAGCACTTGTACCATCACTACCTGGGAAGCGTGTTAGGGGTGAGAGGTCATAGCGCTTTTTGTGGTCTGTGACTCGACACAGCAGATCTTCCTTCTCTTTAACACAAGCATATGCCGTTTCCCAGTCAAAGTAATACGTGCAGTCAGACTCTCCTGTGAACACAGGCTGGCCATTCCCTGAAGAAGAAAAAAAAGGGTTTAAGTTCAAGTGAAATAAATTCAGAAAACATCTACCAAACTTCTGATATGAGGCCGTCTATAATTCCAAGCCGTGGCAGATCCTTCCTCTTGGTTCTCATCCAGTCAACTTCCTCAACTTCCTCAGGCAGGGTTTAAGCAGTGACCCTGTGTTCTCATCAGCACTTGACTCCCTGAGCCACTATGAGTCATTGTGTCACTCACCAGCTGTTGAGTTGCACTCAAAGTTAATGATGGTCATGCGCTGAAATCCAGTACTGCATCTGCTGCCGTCTGGGTAGATCAGTGTGAGATCCCCATCAGAATACCTAAACAAATGGAAGCAAAGATTTTTCTTGCAGTGTGTAGTAAATAAAGTGTGTCATTTCTGTACTGAACCTCTAAATTTACCAATCAGAATTTCAAAAATAATGAGACAGAATGCTTTATTTTTCCATTACAGATAAAAACATTTCTGATGTTTACCTCAGTGTTTGGTTCTGAAATCTGCCAGCAATCTTCTTCACATCGCCAGTGTCTTTGACTTGGCAGGTGGATACGTAACCCTTGCCATCTTCACAGCTACCAGCACTGGTCTCACCGCACACATTCATATAGAACACATAGGTGTCCTTGCCATTTTTGGCCTCAGCCATATATGGTCCTTCTGCAGCTGAAAGTTAAAGAAATATCATGCAAAATTAATTTCAATCATGCTAACTATGCTAATCATTGCTAACAGTTCTGGTAACGATCTGTTTTATTTTAAAGAAAAGTTCCCCCAAAAAACATTTACTCATCCTCGTGCCATCCCTGATGTGTATGACTTTTTCTGCTGAACACAAATGAAGATTTTTTTAGAATATCTCAGCTCTGTTGATCCATACAATGCGAGTCAACAGGGTCCAAAGCTTTGAAGCTCAAAAAGCATTTAAAATCAGCATAAACGCAATCCACACGACTACAATGGTTAAATACATGTCTTCAGAAGTGCTATAGGAGGTGTGGGTTAGGACCACCTATTGGGTAGGAAGGAGAGTTTATAGTAAATAAAGGACTTAAATATTTATCTGTTTCTCACCACGTACCAAATTGCTTCTGAAGAAATTGATTTAACTACTAGAGTCATATGGATTACTTTTATGCTGCCTTTAAGTGCATTTTGGAGCTTTAAAGTTTTGGACCCTGTTGACTTGCATTGTATGGATCTACAGAGCGGAGATATTCTTATAAAAATCTTTGATTGTGTTCTGAAATACCAAGTTTTTTTTGGACATATTCCATAACAATATCCATTTTTTTTGGTATGGTACCAAAATAATATGTTCTTGTACATGTACAATGGGAATCTGATGGCCTTTGGACAATGTTGCATGATAATACCATTCAATCTTGGACATGAGTTGTTTTGTAAACATAATAACATGCTAATACCATGTTTTTTTTCTCTCAACATGTACCATAACTATTCCAAGGTTTTTAAATATGCATGTACAATGGGAATACCATGGTCTTTGGACATTGTTCTATGGTAATACTATGGCTTTTTGGATATTGTTTGTTTTTTGAACATGGCAATGCCATGCTATTTAGAACATGTATCCTGGTAGTACCATGGTATTTTTATGGCTTTTCTTAGAGTACCATGTACAGTAAATACAATTATCAATATGGTAATCATTCAGACCATGGCACAGTATATATATATATACACACAAATATGATGGCATTTCCATCTGATATTATTACTGTACATAGTGCTGCCGCATGACTTTTTTGTAAGTGGTTTATCCAGCTAATCTACTCTTTGAACAGCATATCGAGTCAATCTTTTCTTCATTCATAATTTTATCCCAACCGTCAAGCAGGTTGCTGAACTGTGGTATGTTAAACATGCAAATTACACAATCTGTATTTGTACTCCATCTACACTAACAAATAGTGACTCACGTCCATGTGTCAGGTGAGTGAGGTCAATGGCGATGTCGTGCTGAACGCTGGTCAGTTTGCACACGTGGCTCTCCAGGTAGTCTCTGTGACAGGCATACTCCGTCACCCACTCGATCTCATAACGACAGTTTGAGTTGCTTATCATCTTTGGGTTACTGCCCTGAGGAACAATTAAACCATGCAAAAGTGACACCTAATAGAAAGACATGGCCAGTGCCTCATGGCCTCAGGCTCTCTATACTATGACAAGTGTTCATTTTTAAACAGATTTTTGTTTTAGTCATAGTTTTAGTCTTTTGACAATAATGTCCTTAAAAATGTGTCAATTATTCGTCATGTCATTTTTATTCATTTTAGTCAGTTTAACTCTGACTAAAATGGCATTTAATTTTAGTCAACAAAAATAATGTCTTTTAGATGAGAATGTGCAAAAAACTATAACAGACAAAACTTTAACCAAATATTCAAACATAAAGAAATGTTTAACATGTATCAAACAAATAAAAGAAACAAAAAAAAAACAATACACCTGTCCTTGTTGTGAAATCCCTAGCTCCTGAAATAATAGTACAATGAATATATGATGTTACTGTTTACAAACAAACGCTCCATCCCGCCACTTCTGGGATCTTCTAGTTGCCCAAAAAAGAACTGCTGTCTATAGGCGCTTCTCTCAAATTGTGCTAAAACGGCCCAAAAAGTGCTGTTTGTGGGGTTGAAAGGATTAAGGATTCATTAAAATTTCTACCAGATCGTTGCATCAGGAAAAACTAATGATATTTCACGGGTCACCGTCATTGCTATCACATCTGATCTATTTAGACACAATTGACCTGCAGCAGCTGTTGGTGGATATTAACTTTTGTTTTTACAAAAAAAACTGTGATATGAGGTCAAATATGATCTAACGATGATCTTATATCATCAAGACCAACACATACATGGGGCCAGGGGAGCTCAGTGGTAAAGACGTGTGGCTATCACCCCTGGAGTTTGCTAGTTCGAATTCCAGTGCGTGCTGAGCGACTCCAGCCAGGTCTCCTAAGCAACCAAATTGGCCCAGTTGCTAGGGAGGGTAGAGTCACATAGGGTAACCTCCTTCTGGTCGCTATAATGTGGTTCGTTCTAGGTGAGGCGTGTGGCGAGTTGAGCGTGGATGCCGTGGTGGATGGCGTGAAGCCATGTCTCCGTGGCAATGCGCTCAACAAGCCACGTGATAAGATGCGTGGGTTGATGGGTCTCAGACGAGGAGGCATCTTAGATTCGTCCTCCGCCACCCGGATTGAGGCGAATCACTACACATCCACGAGGACTTAAAAGCACATTGGGAATTTGGAATTCCAAAATGGAATAATGGAAAAGACCACCACATAAGATATAAAAGGAGGAACGGGACACTTCTCAACCATAGCAGCGCATGGATGGAAGTTTGTGAAAGGATAAGTGAATAAAAATGTCATAATGCTAAAATGGTGTCTTTGTATTTATTTTGAATGCATTAAATAATATTGTTCAATTGAAAAATGTTGGACATGGAATATGATCATATTAAAGTAAAATATTATTATTTATATTTAAGCAATTAAGACACATTGTATGTCTGGTGGTATTTTTAATTTCTAAGTACTCAAAGTCTTGGGCTTTAAAAGTGTGTTATACATGTGAGGATGTGGTCATCAACCAGTTACATGTCCGACATAATCGCACAGGCTCATTGAACCAAGTTTAAACTTGTTTTGCCGATATTTCAGAAAAGAAACCACATGATTGTATTATTCTTTTAGAATAACTTGTATATAAAATTATTATGTAATAAACATTATAAGATTCTATAAAGCTTAACGATTTTTAAAACTGAAGCGCTGCCTATTTCCAGCATTGAAATCTGCTGCTCGAAAGAACCTGGAAGCACGGTTTACTGCGGTGTGATGTCAGAGCAGATTTCAATGGTGGAAATAGGCAGCGCTACAGTTTTAATAATCTTTTAAGCTTTGCAGTCCCATCCCCAACTAACACTATTGGTCGAGTCAATGTTATTGTCTGTCTTGAGACTGGTCTCGCAACACAAAGAGAGACACAGCGTTTATAGTTTTCAAGAATATTAACCTATGAATGGCTTACTTATGGCTGTCTTTGCATATTAAGCTGGGATAGAAGAAAATATTTTAACACCGTTAAAATAGTTACATACTTCAGCTTTAAAATCATTTCATTATTGTTATGACATGTCTTTCATCTCGAACTTGTTATTGTTGACGAAATCAAAAACCCCTTTGTCAACTAATGTTTTAGCCAGATATTTCATTGACAAGATTAACAATGATTGAAGGAGTACGTGTAATTTTACCGTTTGTCTTGTAGAGGGACAAATGAATGTAATTGTCACCGCTGGACTGTGACCATCACAGAATTCTGGGCTTTCTTTGACTCCTTCATACCGCAGCTTCAGTCTGAAAGAGAGCAGAAAACAACCCAAAACTCAGCGGTAAAGATCAAGGGAAGCTGTAAGGCACAGTTAGATTTCTGGGCTAGGAAAAACATGTTATAGGTTGGCATGGGGCAATTTATGAACCATTGCAAAATCTCCATTTATCTCCATTAAGCCCTTGAGAAAGACATCAACAGGTTACTGCAAGTCCCCCTTTCTCTTTAGATAGAAGCATTTGATAAGTGACTAAGGAATTGTTGACCATAAATGAAAATTCTTTCATAATTTGCTTAGCTCACCCATTTGAATTTCCATGGAAAACAAAAGGGGAATTTGAAAGAATATCCTGGCTGCTCTTATAATATAATGAAATTGAAGGGGACTGGGACTGTCCCCAACTCCAAAATGACCTCGAAGCATCATAAAAGTATCATAATCCTAGACCATACAATCAATCACTACATTTATAGTGTTCTGAAGTCATATGATAGCTTTGTGTGTGGTACAGACAAAATCTAAGTTGTTATTCACAAAACAATTCCCATTCGAAAATGGTGCCATTAGATGCATCTAATCAGGTTTGATGTCAATGATGTTTTGTTATGAGACACCCCAAAAAAGTGCCATTTGAAATCATTGACTTCAAGCCCCAGTCCCCATTTACTTCCATTATATGGAAAAGAGCTGCCAGGTTATCCTTCAAAAATTCATGTTTTCTGTTCCACAGAAGAAAAGAAAGTCATATGAGTTTGGAACGACATGAGGGTGAGTAAAATAATTATCTCTTTAACAAATTAGCAATTACAAAAGCACATACTTGTCATTGGAGAGCAACTCCAGCTGGTTGACCGGCTGACCCATGTCAAAGGAACCTTTGCTGGAGGTGAGACAGGCAGCAGATCCCTCGGGACAGAGACTTCCGGCTCGATCTAAACAGAGAAGTTTACATCAAATGGTTTTAAAAAAGAAAAAGGCCAATCGAAAATAAGTTATTTGTACATGTGAACCATACACTGCACTTTCAGATGTTTAGTTTGTATAATTTAAATAAGAACCTGCTCAGACACTTTGCACATCGCTTTGCTTGAAAATGCATATTTTAATTAAATATGTAAGGTGTTTGTTGACCTGGAGACAAACCAAGTGCAGGACACTGGAAGTGCAACAAGTGCAGGACACTTGAAGATGTACAATACTGTGTCCTAATTTTACTATGCATAAATCATTTTTAAAATAAAAACTCACTAAGACTTCTGCATATATTTATGTAGAAATCAATGTCGTCATCTGGGTCATCAACCAGGTAACCATCCGTGAGTTTAATCAGCGGGTTGAGGTCGTGTTTCTTTCCATCCGTGTCAAAGACATAGCAGGGGACCTTTAAAAAGAGAAAAGACAAAAAATAAATTATGTTCTTAAAATAATAAGCCACGAAAGGCAGAGCATTGCAGTCATTTACTCAGCTTTGTGTTGTGCCAAACACCCCTTACCTGTGGTAAAATCACTGTAACGCACTACACCAATGTTCAATTAACAGTTATATTTATTATTAATAATTATCAGAATAAACAATTCTTCCATTTAGTAGATCAATATCCTAATTGAGGGCTGATTGCAGTTGCCAAACAACATGGCAATTTGGCTAATTAAAAAGGAAATTTCCGGGTTCAATACAAGTTAAGCTCAATCGACGGCATTTGTGGCATAATATTTTTTACCACAAAATTGTATTTCGACTCATCCCTCCTTTTCTTTAAAAAAGCAAATATGGAGGGTATAGTGAGACACTTAAAATGGAAGTGAATGGGTCCAATTTCTAGAGCGTTAAAAAGGCATAAATGTGAAGCTTATAATTTTATAAAAGCGCTTATATACTTCTGTTAAAACTTGTGTATTATTTAAGCTGTAAAGATGTTTAAACTGACATTTTTATAGTCATTTTAGGGTTTTACAGTTTACTGGTGTTGCTTCGTCATGGCAATGAAGTTGTAAAATTGGATCTAACTTTACACAGAAAGGTATGCACTTTTCAAATACTAAAATTATTAACACACATACTGTTTATGTCATGTGGCTATACTTTTGAAACAGTGAGAATTCTTTTATGTTTAAGGATTTGTCCCATTCACCTCCTTTGTAAGTCCCACACTGTAACCTAGATTATTATTTTTTTATTTATATTTTAAGAAAAGCTGAGTCAAGTCGAAATTAATATCTGTGGTACTTAACATTATGCCTCAAATGCTGTAAATTGAGGTTGGCTTGTATGGAGCCCCAGAATATTTGAAGTCTAATAGTCTAAAAAGAAACAAACCTTCAGAAAACAGTAAAAGAAAAAAATAATTGTTTATGCAACCCATTTAAAATACTTCATCTATTCCAAATCCGAATCTAAATTCCACTGAAAAGGGTAATTTAGCTGCGACGTGCTCGCCTTGCATTATGATCATTGTTTATTAAATATAGAACATGACACGCGTTCACTGAATCAATATTAAACAGGCATATTTATTGAAAACAATTGAATGAATAGTGCAGGACCAATAGAGCAACCCAGCCTGTTCTAAACACAATTTGCCAAGTAAAAGTTACTTAATATATTAAAACAGTAAGGACATCGTTGAAAATAATTAATAATAATTAATACCAAATCTACGAGAGAGAAAAAAAAATACGCTGAAAAGTTGCGCGTAGTTCACGACATCAAGTCGTGCATAGCCACTGATCAAATATGACAGCTGTTAGGTAAAGAACGATAACCACTAACAGTTTCAATGAATATTAAAAAAAATAGGCCTGTGATGTAGCCTATATTAAACCTAATGTATTCTAAACATGACGTGCACACAGAATAAAACATAGTTTAACCCGCTGAGCAGTCGGCACCTCGTTGAAAATAAACAGTAATTTTCTAGGCTACTTACTCAAAAGCATACATTTTCTGGATGAGCTAAATTAACACGCCAACATGGTCCGGTTAAAGACGAGACTTGACTCACCTGTGGTGGCCATCCTGCACTTGAAAATGTCTGCACAGCGGAAAAATAATGTAGAAGCATGCAGAGATTTAAAGAAGACTCAAATGTGAAAACATCCATAGGGACTTGTTTGGAAATACGATTCCCGCACCACCACCGAAGTGGTTTCATAACTGCTTTGCTGAGTTTGTTGCTCTAGCGAGAGGACAATTTCTTGCGCACCCTGAGGTGAAATGAAACTTTGTATCTGTGGCAGTTATCATCTTTTTAAAATAACACTTGTAATATTAATTATATTTAAAATATGTAACATTAATATGACAGTAATTTAAGCGCAGCCTCTGTAAAAATATAAAGCCAAACGTAAATGTGTAAAAATGTTGATCAGTTTAATGGGGGGAAATATTAACCGTCAAGTAATTCCAGTATCGCCTAGCAGCATCAGAACCATTTAGTCGACTAGTCTCGCACATCCCTAGTCTGAACTAGAGGTAGAATAATTTATCGGGAATTTTTTTTAAACTATCGGCTGATTAATCAGTTATCTGTCTTATGCACCACCTTTTCGATATCAGCAAAATCCACTGTCGGTCAACCTCCAGTTTGAACTATCAAACGAAATAAATAACAAATATTAGTGAAAGATCGATTAATCGGCCATTTTGCAATTATCGACATCGCCCGATAACGGTGAACTCTTGGTCAATTTACTTTCCCTTGTGTCAGTTCCAAAATGTACCAATAGATTTGTCAATGAATAGTCAAAACTTTCTTTTTAAAATGTCTTTCTTTTCAGTTTATGCAAATTTGAGTAAATATTGCAAATAAAGTGTTTGTTTCACTTTGGACATTTTGTGATTTGTTGTTGTTAAATTGTATTACATTTATCAGCATTTATGTAAGTCATCGACTTTCCAACTCTCTAGATACTGGTTTGGGCATCGGCCATTGAAAAACCCATATCAGTCAACCACTAACAAATATAAAATAAAATAATAAAAATAAAATAATAATAATAATAATAATATTATATATATATAAATTCATGCTTTTTATGTATTTATGTAATACAAATGTATTAGAAAATTTGATAAATTGGCAAATCTTATACTGAAGAGCAGATCTAGATCATTATAAATTAGCTTAATTGCTCATTTACAACTTTTGTAAGTTATATTCCTCTGTATGAATATTCATACAATATTCAGCTGTCTATTTAGAAGGTCACACTGTCAAAGCATGATGTTAAAGAGGAGTTCATTATTTGTCTTTATCCCACTCAGAACAATATTGTTCCAACATACATGCTCAGACTGAAATGTCATTGTCTCGTCAGCTTCACTCACCTCTTTATGCGGTTTGAATTTCTCTCTTCTGCAGGCAGCATACGTCCTCCATTCAAAATAATGTACACACTCAGAGACAGTGACAAACTCTGGTGTGCCCTTTTGTTAAAAACAAAAAACAAAGCAGATAATTAATGGTGTGCTAACGTAATCAAAATTAGCATGCAAACTTGCGGTTACAAACATAAAATAGGTATATTGTCAAGCAAGCATAATTTTCTTTAATGATTTTACTTTTACCAATCTAAAAGTAAAATCTTTTTTTTCTGTGGCTTACACACATTGCAAATGAGCTGGTGTTAAAATTAGAGAACTGTTTCATCAATGCATACAAGGGAAATTGTTGTTTCAGTTCTGTAGTTACATAGTCTGTATAAGAGATTCTGTTTGGTCGTGTCCTAAATCTGATCTGATTTATTGAGGTTAGCATGGGAAAAGATTGATGCAAAAATGCAAATAATAAAATGTAACTAACCATATGATCATGCAAACTTACGATTGCAAAATAAAAAGGCTTATCAACTTCGAACGAGAAAACTTTTGTTATCACATGCTATGTATTCTGGCTATACAGCTATCCGATTTATTTTTGATGACCCTTTAAAGTGTGACTAATCTATCCGTTAACAATTTGGCATGCCTTTACCGTATGTCATGTGGTTTAAAAGAGTGAAGTGGTCACACTAGGCTGCGCACACAAATTATTTTTTAAGACAATGCAACGGACCAGGATAGGATGTCACACATAAGGGCTTCTGCTGTAAGTAAATAATACATCACATATAACAAATAATATTATATTCAATTTGTTCAAATGTATTAAAACATGCAGCTTTAAAACATGTATTCTTTGAATTGACCCAAAAGGTCAGTCTGTGAAGCTTCGATTTTCTATAAAAAAAAAAAAAATCAAGCATCTTCTTGTCATACAGATTCACAGTTCAGAGTTCACCAGACTTGATCTTTCGATACGCAGTACAATATTTCTTCACATGAGCTTGCGTTTCCGGTCTCCTGTTTTTGAATGGGAGTGAATGTAGTGTGAAGTGCAGTTTGACCACCCCTTAAACAAAAGTCCTTCATACAGCTATTAAAACCAAATCTGAGAATAAACCGAAACTTGTACTCTTTCACTTGGAAAGGAAGTGTGCAGCTTCAGCCACACCAACTCTTGATTTGTCAACATTTTGTACTATTTTTCCATCTGTGCTGTTTGTTCTTGCTGAGCAAGAAGTGGGAAGGAAACAAACAGCCTTGCAAATGTCACAGTCTGTCCTCGGGAATCTCTGACTGGAGAAAGCTTACCATTGTTTTGCCGCACTGAAAGGTGATGCTGCTCTGAATGTTGCTGTTCTTGCCATAACATTTTTTCGAACTGTTGAAATCAAACACAGCAGGTGAGACCTTCCGCAATGAGAGCTCACCTACAGGGAAAAAGAAAAACACTTTGTTGGATGACAACATGGACAAGAACTTTTTTTTACCTAACATCAAGATTTTAGGTTAAAATGTATAAATCTTTATAAGGGAAACTGAATATTTTAGATATGGTTACAGGTCACCATTTTCATTACTAGCTCATTGTAAATGGTCCTGCGGTTCAGCAAATTAAAGGGATAGTTCACCCAAAAATGAAAATTCTCTCATCATTTACTCACTCTCATGGTATCACAGATGTGTATGACTTTCCTCTACAGAACACAAATGAAGATTTATAGAAAAATATCTCAGCTCTTTAAGCCCAAGTGACCGTGAATGGTGGCTAGAACTTTGAAGCTCCAAAAAGCACATTAAGAAAGCATAAAAGTAATTCGTCTGAAACCAGGGGTTAAATCCATATCTTCAGAAGCAATATGATAGATGTGGGTGAGAAACAGATCAATATTCAAGTCCTTTTTTACTCTAAATTCTCCTCCATGCCCAGTAGGTTGTGATATGCATGTAAATCGACAAACACATAAGAAGAAGAGTGTGGAAGTAAAAGTGGAGATTTATAGTACAAAAGGATTTGTTGAATATTGATCTATTTCTCAACTACACCAATCATATTGCTTCTGAAGACACAGATTTAACCACTGGTTTCAGATGGATTACATTTATACTGCCTTTATATGCTTTTTTGACCTTCAAATTTCTGGTCACTATTCACTTGCATTGTATGGACCTACAGTGCTGAGACATTCTTCTAAAAATCTTTGTTTGTGTTCAGCAGAAGAAAGAAAGTCATACACATCTGGGATGATATGATGGTGAGTAAATAATGAGAATTTTCATTTTGGGGTGAACAATTTCTTTCATTTCCTTTCAAGCACAGATTTTCCCTGTCTCTCAATAAATAAGGTCAGTGCTGTTTAAAGCAGTCAAGACTCCCTAAAAGCAAGCAGAATTCACACAAATAAGTAAAGATTTTACTTATTTTATGCTTATTAATGCTAAGAATCTCTCTTTCCATTTTATGAAGGCATTGCACCGAATGGAGTAATGAACCCAAAAGTAGCACATAAACATTGAAAAGAGCTAAAACTCTCTTTAAAATGTCTTTATTTCCAAAAGAAGTGTTATCTCTTTCTTTACTGCCCAATTGACATATTTCATGACTCACTCCAAAGGACTCAATTATTGGTGACAGAATATTATAGACATTTTTAGATATACAAATAATTATTGAAAATAAACTCATATATATTTCAACTATTTATATCAACATTGTTCATTTTGATGTTTCTGTTTGTCACAGTTCATGAGGAATTTAACTTGAAATTTCAAACAAACATCCAACCAAATTATACAAATATAAAATAAATAAATGTGAAATTGCATGTCATACAAACTACCCACATGTAAAACAGAATCTGTCTGAAAAGTGAAAAGGCACCAAAGCTTCTTTATGTTGGACTTGTTTTGCATCAAGCCGGTAGTATAATACAATATCATACAACAATCTGAGAACCCAAGGCTAAAATGCTTCTGTAATTTAAAGCCGTAAAAGAATACAATCTTTATGCAGTTGGACATAACTTGTGTAACAGAGATAAAGTCAGATGTCAATGCACTTTTTGTGTTAAACAGCACAGCACATGAACAGCAGCCATAACATGCCTTTGAAAAAAAACTTTTGTGTTTTTGTTTTGTAACACAGGTAGATAAAAAAACAACTTATCTCATTCAAAATGAAGTCAGCCAAAATTTACCAGCACTACAATTGTATTACAGAAGTTTACAGTTGAAGTCAGAAGTTTACATACACTTAGGATGAAGTTATTAAAACAAATTTTATAACCACTCCATAGATTTAATATTAGCAAACTATAGTTTTGGCAAGTCGTTTAGGACATCTACTTTGTGCATAACTTGAGTAATTTTTCCAGCAATTGTTTACAGACAGATTGTTTAACTTTTAATTGACTATTTCATAGTTCCAATGAGTCAGAAGTTTACATACACCAACATAACTGAGCCTTTAAGCAGCTTGGAAAATTCCAGAAAAGTATGTCAATCTTGTAGACAATTAGCTGCTGATAGGAGGCGTACTGAATTGAAGGTGTACCTGTGGATGTGTTTTAAGTACCTTCAAACTCAGTGCCTCTTTGCTTGATATCATGGAAAAATCTAAAGAAATCAGCCAAGACCTCAGATAATAAATAAAATGTGGACCTCCACAAGGCTGGTTTATCCTTGGGAGCAATTTCCAAATGCCTGAAGGTACCACGTTCATCTGTACAAACAATAGTATGCAAATTTAAACACTATAGCACCGCTCAGTAAGGAGACGCATTATGTCTCCTAGAGATGAATAAAGTTTGGTCCGAAATGAGAAAATCAATCCCAGAATTACAGCAAAGGGCCACGTGAAGATGCCGGAGGAAACAGGTAAACAAGTATCTATATCAACAGTAAAACAAGTCCTATATCGACATAACATGAAAAGCTGTTCAGCAAGGAAGAAGCCACTTCTCCAAAACCACCATAAAAAAGCCACACTACAGTTTGCAGGTGCACATGGGGACAAAGATTTGACTTTTTGGAGAAATGTCCTCTGGTCTGATGAAACTTGAGGCTTGCACAGTGTATGTAAACTTCTTACCCACTGGAATTGTGATATACAGTAGCCAAAAGTTAAAAGTGAAACAATCTTTTTTTTAAACAATTGTTGGAAAAATTCCTTGCGTCATGCACATAATAGATGTCCTAAATGACTTGCCAAAACTATAGTTTGCTAATATTAAATCAGTAAAGTGGTTAAAAAATGAGTTTTAATGACTTCAACCTACGTGTATGTAAACTTCTGACTATATCTCCGTGGAACACAAAGTTAAAATATTGCAGCTTGTGATCTGTACAGGCCGAAAGTTCCAGGGCCAAAATGTCTAGCGGCGTAAAACCCATGGGAATACACAACATGAGATGATGACCTTCAAAATGGGCCAGCGTGTCAACCAGCTCCGTAAACATGCCAACTAGAGTCAGACAAACTACAGCTGGAATGAAAGACCATGGGAGAACATTCAGCATGCCATATGTGAAGAACCATTTTAACAATGTTCAGAAATACTAGTTAGTGTACTAATTACTGGGCAAAATGTATTGTGTACTATTTCTTAAAACTAATATGTAAAACATAATGCATTATATAACAATTAAAATACTGTTTATAAGAGTATTATGCTATATTGTGTTCACATGACCTCATTATATTGTATTATACGAAGCTCAGTGAGTTGTCCAGTTATCAAAAAAGAGAAAAAATGGGTTACTATGCATTTTTTATCCAATTTTGTATAAAAATAAGGGTTGTCAATACATGCAATGTTTTTTAATTGAATTTATTACATGAGATACCGTTTTATCCAATCGCATTTAATCGCTAATTCAGATAAGTCATCATTTTTATTTGTATATCGCTTTTCACAACACATCGTTTCAAAGCATCTTTACAGAAAATCATGCATTAACAGAAAATTAAAACTGTAATTTCTATAAAGTCTTATAGTCATCATTGTGTAGTTTGATTAGTATGATTGTAAATTGTGTATAAAAATAAATAATTAAATAATAATTGTATATAGAACCCCAGTGAGCAACCCGAAGGCGACTGTGGCAAGGAACACAAAACTCCATAAGATGTTGGTTAATGGACAAAAATAACTTTGGGAGAAACCCAAGAAAGCCAGTTCCCCTCTTACTAACAAACATGGATATAATGCCAATATTAGTTATTTATGTGCACTGCAGGTCATGGTTTAAAATGAGTAAACTAAGTGTTAAGGGCCTGTTTAAAAAAAATAAGATTTAGTTTGAACTGTAAGATTAATAACTAATGTCTTTGAAGTTCATCCTGATTAACTGCAGCAGTTCACATAGATGTATTGTCTTTTGTTAGTCGGCCGATGAATGCTTTTGTTGGCAAATAGAAATAGTTTATGTATTATATTTTAAGTGTAGTTCATCATCAGATCAAGGTGATGCAGGTAGAGATCAGCGAGGTGCATCGCAGTTCAACCAGCAGTGAGGTCTATCCTAAATCCAAGGTTCAGGCAGTGGCACGTGAAGTATACCATTTTATGGTAGATAATCCAAATCCAAATACTTTACAGAATTGACGTACATTCAGGGGACATGATCGATTGCGTTCCATTTTTTATGCATCATTTTTTATTAGAACTATCAAAATTATGCCGTTAACGTATGCGATTAATTAAAAAAGTTTAATGCATCAATTTTTCTTGATCGCGATTAACGCATTTACTGTTAATAAAGCATAAACACTGGTGGGACTAGAGCAGAACCTTTCCGATGTCCACCAAAAACACACACAGCAGTGATTCAGAGTCATAAAGTGATGGGGAGCCTACGTAAGGTGCATTTTAATTACCACAGAAGTACGCCAAGTCTTACCTACCACCAAACACAGAATGAGACGTTTTTGTCTGCAAGTGCTATTCATGTGGATTTTAAAGCCACGCTTGACGCTGGCACTGACACCCTGATGCAAATCGTGAATGTGGCTTCATTATTGCTGTAACAATGTTGATAGCCACAGTCTACTGGCTGATTTGGAGGATGTGGAGGATGAGAGTTTAAGAGATTTAATGCTCATTGATATGACTATGCATCCTATGTGGGGACTAGTTCTTAAAATTAGTCAAACTCCCACTTAGACTTTGGGAAACGTTTAATGTTACTTGATCTGGTGATTTTTAGTGCATTTCTATCTTTATACTCTGGAAGGCTTTGTTTGGAAAATGCTAATAAAGCATTATATTGTTACGTATTGTTTTGTTTCCTTTCCTAAGAAGGAAAATAAGTATATTTAGAGTCAAATTCCAGCACTTTCTTAATCTGCGATTAATAACGATTAACTACAAAAAATTATGTTAATTATTATGTTAATAATCGCAATTAAAAAATGTTTACCAACAGACCACAATTGTTATGTAATAATCACACTGAACTAACTCGTTAAATCGAATGATTTTCTTAACAATGAGTCAAGAAGAACGCAATTGACCTGTCGGGTGCACTGGAATAGGTATTCTGAGTAGTGTGCTCTGCTTGCATACCGCAGATATTTGTATATGTAGTACAGGTAGGTCATCTGGATATTCCATGCATCCAGAACATTTGCATACTGCTGAAATCGTACAACTAGTATGCTATTCTGAACAAAGCACAAGTCTTTTATTCAATGGCTTGGTTCAGGACACAATATTTTTTAAGCTCGACTTTAAAAAAAAAATGTTGCAAGCACCACAAATTACTGCCAGCTACCGAAACACATGTCATACTCAACTACAGCACCTGCTGCTTGATAACTGTGACCTGCTTACCGCTAAAAACAATGATACAGCTGCAGGAATATAAGAAAATAGATACTAGGACAAGCAAGTATGCATGCACACTAAATAAACAAACAAGGACCAATACGATTATAATCAACAAAGTTAGAATACAGTAAGCACAGCATGAAACAAGAGTTAAAAATAGACACTACAATTGTCTTTGCATGCTGTCTAACTTCCTGATACAGACAAAAACTACTTTATGCAACGGTGTTGAACGACACTCAAATCTATATACAAATCTATACAAAAGACAACATCAACACAAAAATATTTATCAATTAAATATCAGCATGATCAACATTTATGGACTTTTCAAACCATTTTTCCATATGGTCTCATGATGTGTGACGTAATATCTCTGGTGTTTGTTCTGACAACAAATTAAACTTGGGCTAATACAACCACACTCAAAAGTTGCTATTGGTGAGGGTATTAGGTTGATATGTTCATGTCATATGGAGATCACCTGACTTGTTGGAGAAGGCCAAAAAACTAGCTCAGAAGATCAATGTGCTGTGCACAATTACAGCATATGACCCTACACTATCCCTGTGTTATAGGGTTAACTATTGTGAAAATAAAGAATGAGGACTATTTACTTCCTTGAAAGAGCTTTAATGTGTTAATATCTAGACTAAGCAAAAATCAAGAATTATTTCTTTGTTCAACTGAGTGTTTGTCTTACATTAGGCTTGAATCAATAGAAAGCAACAAGAAATGAAGTCAACCACAAACGATTTAAATGGTTATAATTATTAATCTTATGAAAACATGCCCAGGACACATTTACTCCAATTTCAAAAGAACACCAAATAGATTAAAACTGCATTTTGTAAAAAGAAAATGAAACCTATTCTATAAATCACACTTGCACCCCACCCCATTTCCCATTACTGTAATGCTTCCGATGTTTAATGGGACAGTTCACCCGAAACATTTTCTGCTGAACACAAACAAAGATTTTTAGAAGAATATTTCAGCTCTGCAGGTTCTTACAATGCAAGTGAATAGTGACCAAAATTGTATATAAAAGGCAGGTAAAAGTAACTCATAAGACTCCAGTGGTTAAATCCATATCTTTAGAAGCAATATGATAGGTTTGGGTGAGAAATAGATCAATATTTAATTCCTTATATATATATATATTTTTTTTTAATAAATCTCCACTTGCACTTTCACATTCTTTGTGCATATCACCACCTACTGGTCAAGGAGGAGAATTTATAGTAAAAAAGGACTTACATTTTGATCGGTTTCTCACCCTCACCTATTATACTGCTTCTGCAGACACAGATTTAACCACTGGAGTCTTTTATACTGCCTTTGTATGCTTTTTGGACCTTAAAAGTTCTGGCCACTCACTTGTACCGACCTACAGTCTTTTATACTGCCTTTGTATGCTTTTTGGACCTTAAAAGTTCTGGCCACTCACTTGTACCGACCTACAGAGTACAAATATTCTTCTAAAAATCTTTGTTTGTGTTCGGCAGACGAAAGAAAGTCATTAACACAAATTAAAGGTTTAGCAACAAATACTACCTGATGCTTTACAATATCATTTTTACACATTACAGTTATAAGCATTTGGGTGGGAATTGTTCTTAAATGTTATAAAATATGAAACAAAATAAAGAAAATCTTAATAGCCCTAAACATGCTTTCATTTACTTACATTTTGTATTTCAGTGTGAAATACAATATGAGAATCCCCCATAGTATTGTTCATGTAGAGACATGGAGCATTTTAATAAGGTACAAAAATGTACAGGCCTTGAATGGACGAATCATGATGTACAGGTCTTAAATGATCAAATCAGCATTTACAGATGGTGACAATGAGGAAGGAAATGTATTTTTTTTTGTCACGTACTGTAAAATACACCTTAGGCCGGTTCTAAATGCTTTTGGGTATGCATTATGTAGCCTTGGCACTTTAATGTTCAGTATTGTACTTACCCACTGACTCTTTCTGGTCATTCTTAAGGTTGTGAGCACAGACAGCACTGTGATTACCACAGTCTGTGTTTGGCGATGAAATACAGAGCTTCAGTGTGTATCTTACATTGTTGTCCTGGTCAATTGCCTCCCATTTGTAACTGCATACACACACAAAAGAGACAGAAAATCTCATAAAATCCATTTACATGATCAGAATTTATTACAGCTACATGGCAGTCTGATGACTGTGAAGTCATCTAATCAGCTCCATAATGATAGTTGTTATATATCTGCTTATCAACCTGATATCTGTCATTCCAGACCTGTTTCTAACTGTCTTTCTTTAGTTTCATACATTGAAATTGAATGGTGACTGAGGCTGTCATTCTGCCTAACACCTGCTTTTGTGTTCCATGAAAGAAAGTTAAACTGGTTTGGAACAACATCAGGGCGAGTAAATGATGACAGAATTTGAATATTCACCCTTTAAATTATTTCATACCGTTGAACTCCAGCCGTAGGTAACAGAAAACATCTAGTGGTTAGTATGACCTGCCAAGCTAAATGCTAAACAGCCATAACTATCTTTCAAAATGACTAAAAGCAATATCAGCTACCTGCATCATATAAGAAGACGTGCATTTCTTGGTTAGCAAGTGTCAACATGCCATACATACGTGTTTGGCAGCAATGTGTCTTGAGTGTTTGTTTATTTATTATTCTCACCTGCACAGATCCTGGTACCATGGGCTGTCATCCGATCCCACTGATGTTGATACAAACTGAAGCAATATCAAAGTAGAAACAACAGTAGCGGAGATTCGGCGAAGGAGTGCCCATCTATAAACACGCAAACGACTCATATTTTATGTAAGGAAATAAATTAGTGTACACAGTCCGACATGATACAGCTATCCTCTCTCGTTACCGATCATTAACTGTGTAACAGCAACCTTTCAGAGTCACATGACGAAACGGAATGTGGTGCAGGTCACGTGGTGCGCGCAGTTGGAAAGTTGTGTCTAGAAGGGATCCCTCTCTCGTCAATCTCGCGAGATTCTTTCCCGGCTTTAATTTGAAGTCGCGGCTTTGCTATATCGCGCGTGCGAGCATCAATAACGCGCGCGGTTTAATGGCGTTGAAATGCTTTCATAATGATGACCATAATGATGAATAAAATTATGAAACAGTGAAAAGGCTTATACATTTTTACATTGTTATTATTAACCATAATCAACATTACCCAAAATCGAACCTATTTATGCTGCTTGTTTAAACTTATTTTGCAGCTTTGAAGATTTATTACAAGAACACGTGACGTGAAATGTTCCGTTTACAATGATTCTGACAGTCAAACTGAAAATAAATGGCATAATGACTAAACATCAATAGGGATGTGCACTCTCAATGTGAGAATGTCTGTCATCCTGTGTTTGTAACGTTTGTTGGAATTCTGTGTAAATTAGCCATTAAATGCCTTACAATAAGCCTTCAATTTGCATGAATTTAATCGTATAATGTAATCGTGCCTGCTAAATTACACACATCTGAATGATCATTTGTGATGTTCATGTCTTGAGCTCAAAACGCACACCAACAAGTGTTTGAAATAACATCCGGCTTGGATCTGATGTGGATTCCGATCACAGAATGAAGCAGAATTCATTTAGTTATATGTGATGCTTACTAACATAGCCTACTACTATCACTTTCATACTAAATATACTTTATACTAAAACAAATACCAGAGACCGCTTAGACAAATGTCTCATGTGCTGAGAATGTGCTGTGCTAACTGTGAAATAATTAATGCTTCTCAACAACTTCTCTGGGTGATGTAGCTTGCTGTGTCATCACAAAGCAAAGCTGCTCCTTGTTCAAAGGATGTGTTCTTTAGGAATATGTTTTTTGTCTCTACTCTCACGTTTCACACATAGTTAAAACATGTATGTCACCCCATATATCAAATCAAATCAAATCACTTCATTGTCACACTACCATGTACACAAGTGCAACAGTAGGTGAAATTCTAGGTAAAGAACTATTTCATTGTGGGTGTCCTGTGGAATGTGGTTTTTCTGGGCCATATAACAAAGTGCTGAACAATAAACTTTGAAGAAGGATCTGATAGCATTGGGTGTCTGTGTCATTTCTTTCTTCCCTCAGCTGAGGCGTATCGAGACGGCGATTGCAGATCAACAAAATAAATTAAATACACTGGATGACAAAATTATCGAACACTAACCATATAAATATAAATCATAAATTTTAAGAGCCACTTCATGGTCAGAATGGCGACCTTTTGAATCACGATCGCGCCAGAGAATTATTACACCTCGACCTGTAATTGGCCAAAATGCTCCGTTCGACTTTTCCGAGACTCTCTACTCTTCCCTGTGGAACACTGAAGCTTGATCTCTGACCCACATTCTGTAGTTCTGAATTTCTGCGGTTTGAATTTTAGAATATTGAATTTGGTGTTCTGAATTTCTTCATCTTGAAAACTTGAAAAAAGTTTTCCAAAGAAAAGCCAAAAAAAAAAAAAAAAAAGTATGAAATGTCCAGGATTGGAGTTTAAAAAAATTCAAATTCAAACCTATTTAAAATACAACGTAATATTACAAATTCTATAATTCAAATTTACACAATTCTAATTCAAATTGTTTTGTCATATTTCTGGCTCCATACATATAAATTCGGGATTCACTCTTGAAATAGCAATGATTGACATATTGATAACCATAGCATTGACATAAATGGTTGAATAGTCTGCTGACTGACTCACTCATTTCAGTCCCTTGCTGCCACCTATTGACGTCTTAACGTAACTGAAATCGTTGAAAAATCCCCACCAACACTAACACAGAGACTGACAGGCAGTCTTGTCACAATTTATATTTTTAATATCTAATAAACTATTTTCATGCATTTAAACAAGTCTTTTGGAACAAACATTAATATCACAAAGTGTCACATCAATCATCCAGTTGTTTTTTGGGTAGTAAATACTACATTGGTAAATAATGCTAGAATTATTCTGTTTAATGTACACTACTGTTCAAAAGTTCATAAGTCAAGTCAAGTGGTTTTTATTGTAATTTCAACCATATACAGTTAGTACAGTACACAGCAAAACGAGACAACGTTCCTCCAGGACCATGGTGCTACATAAAAACAACAAAGGACCAACAAAGGACCACATGAGACTACACCACAAAATAAAATACCTATATAAAATGCCTATATATACCTATATAAAGTGCACATGCAAACATGTGCAAAAAGTACGGGACAGTACAACAAATTTCTGACAATGAACAGGATAATAGACACAGTGCAGCGCCGACCAGTACACAGTAGTGCAAAAAGATGACAGTTTCTAAAAACGTAAACAAAACATACTATGAGATAATGTTCTATGCACATAGCAGTTATTGGAGTGACAGTAATTAAAGTGCAACTCAGGACACGTGTGTGTGTGTGTGTGTGTCAAACCAGTCTCTGAGTATTGAGCAGTCTGATGGCTTGGGGGAAGAAGCTGTTACACAGTCTGGCCGTGAGGGCCCGAATGCTTCGGTACCTCTTGCCAGACGGCAGGAGGGTAAAGAGTTTGTGTGAGGAGTGTGTGGGGTCGTCCACAATGCTGGTTGCTTTGCGGATACAGTGTTTTTTGTAAATGTCTTTGATGGAGGGAAGAGAGACCCCAATGATCTTCTCAGCTGTCCTCACTATCCTCTGCAGGGCCTTGCGGTCCGAAATGGTGCAAGTCCCAAACCAGGCAGTGATGCAGCTGCTCAGGATGCTCTCAATAGTCCCTCTATAGAATGTAGTGAGGATGGGGGGTGGTAGATGTGCTTTCCTCTTCTGCTCACTGCATTGGTGTGATCCAGAATACAGTAAAACAGTAAAATTGTGAAATCTTAGTGAGTCTGGAAGCCATCTGATTATTTTATACTGTTTTTGAGACATCTCAATGTATTTTGAAATCACATGCATTTACGGGTCTCCAAGTGCCTTATATGTAGTCCCCTGGTATATTTGCCATAGTTGCCCTTTTGGCTCTGCTGCTTTGTCACCCTCTAAATCTAGTATTACTTGGAGTAAGCCATTTAAAGAAGAACAGTAGGTTATCTCTCTTTGTTATATAACATTGGACTGACACAAAAGCCTGTTCTTTTCTGTAACCATGTTTTAAATAAATAGCATATAGTAATGCATATTATGATCAAATAAATATATAGTATATTTTGTATAAATTGTATATTGCGAGACTAAGACTTTGGTCTTCAGCAGTAAACACCCGACCGCATTGCACCACCTACTGGTGAGAACGAATAGCACCAGATGGCTATTGAGGATCGGTAATCTGCTGCTTTTCCTGCAGTTCCTGGATGTAGAAGGTTGAATTTCTAACCGAATCTGAACCACTGAATTTGAGGAAGATAATTTTGTTAAGAGAAATATAACTGGCAGCATTTTACTTGTAAAGTACTTGAAAAAATCTAGATGGTATTTTCAAATTAACTGAATATTTTGGAAATTAACTTTGGAAGGTGAATATTTATTAAGGAATTTTTAATCATGAAATTATTTGCAAAATATTTCCAAATGAAATATTCAATGCTTAAAAATACAACTTTGTTAAAATCCAGCCTCCCAAAATGCAAGCACTGTAAATACAATGGATTTAATTTTTTCGATTAAAGCAATTCAACATGCTTTTATGCTTCAAATACTAGTGTTGGTCATTCCGGCTCTTTTCAGTGAACAGGTGTTCTGACAATCTGTCCTACCTCTCAGAATGTGCTACCAACATGCACTGCGCATGCGCAATACGTTTTCTAGCATATCTGAAGACACGCCCATAATTTTGAGCTACCTTGCCTTAAAAATTACGAGTTTGGGTGAAAAGATGTAAGTAAAATCTTGCTGAATAATAATACAATTATATATAATATTTTATTGTAAAAAAAATAAAAAAATCTCTCAACAATGAATCTGTATTGTCTGTGATAAAAATATACGCGGTAGGAATTTGACGGTTAAAGAGCACCTTTACATCACTGAAGCATACGTGTGTTCGGATACGGTATCTAAATATATATTTTATAAATACTCTAGAACGATATCTGAAATCTACTCAAATGGAACTTTATTTAGCACAAATAACTTGTAGAGTTGTGTAACTGACAAGACATCATTAAAAAACACGTGTTTATGCTAGCGTAATGTATGAAATTGGCTAGTATGTGTAGAAATCGCTAGAATAATTTTTTCATGCTTTGTGCGCACGTTATATACATTAATATTCTGTATGTGGTTAGTGAATCGCTAAAGACAGGTTAGTTTCCATCTTTTTGCGGGGTATTAATGTATTAATATTAATGTAATACCGTATAACAAACGGTTATATGTCTTAAGTGAATGTAAACAAGTGGGACAAAAATTGGATATGCGTCTGTCAATGTCAAGTCAAATGTATTTGTATTGCGCTTTTCACAGTACACATTGTACACATTCCATTTTCTTAAAATACATTTTAAGTATTAAATATTGCAAATGTGATTTAAAGTTATTAGTGCCAATATCAATTAGCTATATGTCAGATGTTTGCAATGTTTTAAGACTATCAGACAGTAATTGTAACATGAGATTAATTGTAAACAAGTGGGACAACAACAAAGATTTTGTGCATTAAGCCTATCAGTGTATATCTAGCATTGTTGTTATGATTAGTTGAGTTTCTAACAGCACCTATGGGGTTAATCTGCATATTATTTAACACAGAGTTATGTTAAAGGTGCACTTTTAAAATGTATATAAAAATATATATATATATTTTTTATATTTTTGCTAATTGCTAAAGTGTTACAGATGATGAAATTAATGGTATTTTATGAGTGTTTTAAAATGATTTATACTGTTATTTTACTTTGTGCCACAAGTACATCCATGAGCACTACCAGGCCAGATCAAGTCTTCAAAAAACGTAATGCACCCACACTGTTAGGCTTCTAAGATCACTGGATGAAGAAGAACCAGTTACTTGGTGCACCTTTAATTTGTTTGGCTATGCTTCTTTTACTTGTTGAAAAGATAACTTGTAAGACAATTCTACTCCTGAATCTTTTACTCTTTACAGCACTGTAATCATGGAGGAAAGATATGGAGAAGTTCTCAATCTACTCACTTTAAACAAGTTCCCTGCACAGTACAGCAAGTCAGAACGGCAAAATTTGAAGCGGTTTGCAGCAAAGTTCAGAGTCACTGGTTAGTATGTCAGTAGTTTTGTACCAAAAGTGGATTAAATTAGGTACATCTCTCATATAATTTAGGTATTTTAATTTATGGTTGCAGATGGAATGCTACACTACGGAAGAAGAAAAGCAGTAAAGAGCAAGGAGGACTGCAGAATGTTGTTTGAAGAGTTCCACGGCATCCCTATTGGAGGCCACAGTGGAATATTCAAAACGAGAAATGCACTGTGTGCCAGATATTATTGGCCAGGGATGACAGTGGACATTGAGAAATGGGTAATTACCTATTATAAAACAAAGAGTTCAGACTGTATTATCTGATTATGTATTTTATATCTGAAAATGACTATAGATTAGATTAGATTAGATTAGATTCAACTTTATTGTAATTGTGTAGAGTACAAGTACAAAGACAACGAAATGCAGTTTGCATCCAACCAGAAGTGCAAAAAATCAGAAAGGTGCAATATTATTAAATATAATAAATGCACATCTGTGACTGCACATTCTATTTTAAAGGTGAACTAAGTAATTTTCCTTAAAGTTTAACACGTTGAATTCGGACATAGTACTTTTTTCACATACTGTTTTTCGCTTGCTATGTAGGGAAATTGGCATGGGGGGAGGGGGGACACATACAAAATGTGTAGTTGCTGGGGGTCCTCTTGTAGGAACAGAGGTAAGGAAATACTGAGCAGAATAATTATTTTTTTTCTGATCATTATTAAAAATATGTAACTAGACAGTGTCTTGTCATACTGCTGTTGTGTTATAAAAGCAATAAGCTCAGCATTTTGCCTAAGAATGTCACTTACCCATGGTATCATCACTGATCTTGTGGTTTATTGTTTTAATCTATCACAAATGCAAATGAGCTTTTTCTAAGACCACCTAAGTGTTACTGACCAATCATATCTGGGCAAAAGTTGTAGTCTGTCATATTGTTGAACATATAAATATGGGTAATTGTTGTAGAGTTTACTAAATTTCTTTTATGGTCAATAATTGTCTATTTTCTAGGTGAGTGAATGTGACAAATGCCAAAGGGTGGGAAAACCACTTATAGTAGACAGTGAGCTGGAGAGTATTCAGGTATGTATGCCCTTGAGTTGCTAATGTATTTACTTTATTTTAAATATACAGATTTGTGATTTGAGAACTTAAAGATAAATATTATTTTCTGCTTGCCATTAATTTATTTTAGGTCTCCTCAGTCTGGGAATTGCTAGGAATTGATTTGACAGGGCCACTGCCCAAAACAGTTGATGGACATGTGTACATATTAACAATCACTGATTATTTCTCAAAGTGGGTAGAAGCTTTCCCTTTGAAATCCAAATCTGCTGTGGAAATTTCAAGGCACCTGTGTTCTGTAATTTACAGACACGGTTGCCCAGTCAGGATTTTATCTGATCAAGGCAGAGAGTTTGTTAATGAGGTGAGTCAAAATACAAGAACTATTATAGTGCCTAATTCTCTCTGCATATCAGTGACCTATCAACACATGATTGGTAGCTCATAAAATAGAGCAGGGTGCTAGCAATTCTGGGATCATTGGTTTGGGTCCCAGGGATTGCATGAAATTTATAAAATGTATACCTTGAATAGATTGTAAGTCACTTTTGATTAAAGCATCTGACAAATGCATAAATGAACATGATTAAAGTCAGAATTCATAGATTCTTTCTTTTCAGATAAACAGCTGCCTGTGTGACCTGCTGCAAATAAAAAGGAGTGTGACGGCTGCATACCATCCCCAAACAAATGGGTTGGATGAAAAAACAAATGACAACATAAAAAGGTAAAGTAACTAAGAAAGACTAGCATATCAAGTCTGGCCATTTACACTGAACAAAAATAAAATATCCCAGGTTTCATGAGCTGAAATAAAAGATCCCAGATTTACAATGTATTTTCCATATGGACAAAAAGCTTATTTCTCTGAACTTTTGTGCACAAATTTGTTTACATCCCTGTTAGTGAGCATTTGGGAGAATCTTCTTTGCCAAGATAATCCATCCACCTGACAGGTGTGGCATATCATGAAGCTAAATAAATAGCGTGATCATTACACAGGTGCACCTTGTGCAATAAAAGGCCACTAAAAAAAAAAAGTGTGTGTCACTTTTAAGCGGCCCTTCAGCATGAAACCATTCTAACAGTGCCGTTTTCAGGATGTGTCGCTCCGTGCCTTCAACATATACGAAATATACAAGATATTTATTTTGAATAAATTTTTTCAGCCTGTATTTTCTAGTATTTATTTATCACCCCGTATTTATTTTAGATACAGTTCTTATTTATTATTTACACAGGGCAAATATACTATTAATCAAATGTACTTTTATTATGTATTGTATTTTAATGGGGATTTAATTTATTACAGCTGACAGTTACGGGTTACAAGGTTTGAACATCAACCGTAATGAGATAAAAACTTAAATGCACAGCTTTTTAATACTTCTGTGTACAAATTTAAAGGCTGCTTATTGGATAAATTCAGGTAAACATCATATTATGCAACTACGCATCACTTTACGGAGAGTTTATGACCTACTAGTTAAGTCTTGCCTTAAGAACAGGTGGTGCAACCAAATTAAGCACTGACTTGGTTACAAACTAACTAGTAGTTACTAAGCCTTAGTGTGAACTTTATATCCTGATTTACGTGATAACTTGCGCAGAGCTGGTACAACCCTACCCTGTTCAGCAGTGGTGTGTACCTACCGACAGTGGTCCGAGGAGGGACAAACCACAAACTGGTGACAGGGTGTTGGGTGACTAAGGCTCATTGTTGAGTGAGGGCAACAAAGGTTATCCCGTCTGGTCCAAACTGACATAAGATCATCTGTGGCACAAGTCACGTAGGAATGTGTCACAACACACAGCGCATCGCACCCTGCTGTTAATGTGGTGTTGGATGACCATAATATTATGACCATAGTGGTCAATGTTTTGGCTCATGATTATGCCCTCATGTTGACTAAAAAGCTTCAAATGTATAAATATTTATTAATTGGATATTAGTGTTTAAATTGGATTGCAAAATTTGAAATGGTTTACACAATAATGTGAATTAATTGGTTTACAAAACTTCTAAATGTAACAGTTGTGGTGTTTATATTGATATTAAATCAAAATCTGGAGTATGTTGTGTTGGTGTATGTCCTTAACCTTGCACTCAAAGAGATGGTGATATGGTGGTACTTGGGAACTCTGATTTGATTAAAGGTGGTACCTGAAAAGTTTGAGAACTACTGTTCTATGGAACTGCAAGGCTTTTTTAACACTTCTTTAAATTTCAGACAAGGGTTTTGGAAAATGTACTTTTCTAGCTTAAAGTCTGTAATAAAATGTTTACATAATTTTTTATTATATGTCATAAATTGTACAAATAATGGTTCCTCTGGTATTCACAATCCATTTCAGGGCCCTCAGAAAACTTGTTAATGAACATCAGAATAATTGGGATGTTTTTCTTGATGCAACTCTGTTTTCATTGCGTTCAAAAATCCAAACAACTACTAAATACAGTCCCTTCTTCTTGATGTATGCAAGAGAAGCAAGATTTCCTTCTGAAGTCCCAGAAGAATTGCCAGTAAGTCTTATTTTTATGTTCAGTTTAAATTACGTTGTAATCATGATGATCATGATGTGTGTAGATAACTTGACCAGCTAGTGCTTTGTGAGAAGGCTGCTTAGTGCTCAGAACCCTGTTTCTTCACATGTGAAGTGAGTGTCAACTTGGGCATTTTAGAAGCACAACAGCAAAAAAACTAAACAAGTGTCAGTGTTTTTTATGCACATAAAATAAACTACTATCCATGGGGAGAAACTAATGGAAAATGTTGTATATAACCCATTGAAATAGTTAAAGTATTGTAATATTCCTGAAACTAACATTTTAGAGAGCAGTTTACATTATTGTGTGTCTAATGTATTTATTTATTTTTTATTTGTTTACCTTTTAGCTGTCACACATTGTTCTCCCCCACACTACTGAATCATTTGTTCAAAACAGAGCAGAACAAATAGAACTTGTCAAAGAAAGGGCAAGTGAAAATATAGTTAAATCCCAGACAAAGCAACAGGAGGCCTATGTAAAACGCTTGCAAAAAAAATACAAGAACATCACTTTCAATGTTGGTGACAAGGTTTTACAGTTTAATGCACGAAAAAAAGGACGGAAGGGGGGTAGACTCCAGCCAGACTTTTCTGGGCCCTACTCCATTTCCACTATCACAGGGAAGAAGGTTGAACTAACAAATCAGGAAGGACTAATTTTAAAAACCACATACAGTTTAAACCTTCTAAAACCATACAAGGAAGGACACAAAAAAGGGGACACAAAAGAAACGTTAGATGGACAGCAGCAAGCAGTGCAAGGCCAACTTGAGTTGCATGTTGACCAGGTGAGACTGGATGAGAAGTACAGTGAATTGGAAAGGTGTCAGTCAAATTCAGTGAAAGGGAAAGCCATAGGGTTTGAAGTTGACCAGGTGACACTAGAAGATAAGTCAAAAACAGTGGAATTGGAGGGAGAGAAGAGAGAAGAAATTCTACCCCAGAAATGGAAAGAGAGAGTAAAGAAAAAGACAACAGAGATTCAGAAAGCAGGAAAGGAGACATCAGGAATTCAGAAATCAAGAAAGGAGACAACAGCAATTCAGAAAGCAGGAAAGGAGACATCAGGAATTCAGAAAGCAGGAAAGGAGACAACAGCAATTCAGAAAGCAGGAAAGGAGACAACTGAAATTCAGAAAGCAGGAAAGGAGACATCAGGAATTCAGAAAGCAGGAAAGGAGACATCAGGAATTCAGAAAGCAGGAAAGGAGACAACAGCAATTCAGAAAGCAGGAAAGGAGACAACTGAAATTCAGAAAGCAGGAAAGGAGACATCAGGAATTCAAAAAGCAGGAAAGGAGACAACTGAAATTCAGAAAGCAGGAAAGGAGACAACTGAAATTCAGAAATCAGGAAAGGAGACAACTGACAGCAAGAACCACATCATTCTTTTGGATGGGAAAAAAGGAAGAGGAAAGAGAAGCAGCATTAATACAATCAAAAGTGAAGCTATAGCTAAGGACCTTGAGGAGAGAGGTGAAAAAATGTAGTGGTTGAATCAATTCAAAAGATATGAAAGAACTTCATATTATGACTAATTATTTTGAGGTTTCAAATGTGTTTTTATTTTAAATAGTTCAGCTCATCTGGTCAAAGAAGGCTGTTGGTAGAATAGAAGCTGTAGTGGGTCCGTACAAGTTGTACGATTCTTCCTTGCAAACTTTGCAAGGGAGTAACTGGCTATCAGATGAGGTAGGAACAAAAGTTTAAACAAGGATAGTTTTGCACATGATATTTGTTTTTTGTTTTTTTCATTGTGACAGTAATTCTCTGCTTTTTAAAACAGGTAATTGATAGTTACCTATATACACTTAAAAAGAGAATGAAGGTAACTATAAGGATACATTTGTTTTATTACTTAATTTCTGTAATATAATACTTGGGAAATGTTTATGTAAAGAAATTGTGGAGAAAAAAATGTTTGTTTGTTTTACACAGGCCAAAGTGTTTCTTCTGTCCTCTGTTGTTTCTACTGCACTATTTCAGGGTCGATTTCGAGTTGTACAAAAGGTTATAAATCCTGACATTGAGTACCTTTAAAATGTATCGGCTGACACAAGTGGTTAAATGTCTTATCTTTCTTAGATGGCCATCCCAGATGATGATGTTTGGTTGTGTCCATTCAACACCGGAGATCATTGGATTCTTTGTGGTAAGAGTGACTCATCTTCTTATTAGGACTGTCAAACGATTAAGATATTTCAATATGATTAAGTTTTAAAATGTAATGCTAGTAAAAACTAAATAACAGCCTGTGTGTAATCATTAAATTTGGCAGTTTGTGTGGGTAACACTGATAACAAAGTATAATGCTCTTTACTCATCTCACAAAAAAAACCAGGGTCTTTTTCTAAAGAGGGTCTTTCTCCTTTATGTAGTAATGAATGTGTGCTCCACTTGGGACTGTCTTTCTGGGGTGTGGGTGTGTGAGAGAAAGTGAGAGGCAGGGAGAGAGAGAGAATTGCACTTTAAATCTTATCAGTTCGAATCTGCTCTTGAAGGTTCTGATCAGTTTTTATGAAATCACAGAGAACAGAATAAAACTGTAATGTCAAATTGAATGAATGCATTAACAGCATTAAAACATTGAAATGTTAAACATTTAATTGCATTTGTTAACATGTTAACTTCAACCGTTCTAGATCTTCAGATTTTTTTCTGTCCTTGCCACTTTTGACTTTGGCCTCCTATAAGTGGTTTGCATGGCACTACTCTTTGTAAAGCTCATTGTGTATTTTGTGAAGCAAAATATAAATTAATTTAATTACTTTTGTTTTACGAAGGGATGGAGGTTTTTTTTTCTGTGGTAATCTGTATGTCACTGCTGTTGATGGTAAACTGTTATTTAACTTCAACTATTTTTTTTTTAAGTACATAATTGATCATGATTTTATTATACGTTGTACAACTATACATGTTATGTTTATTTATGTTTCGTAAATGTTTGTTTCAGATTCTCAAGTTGTCAGAGAAGATGATCATCATTATAGATCCACAAGGAAAAGAAGATGCTCACAAAAGGAAGATACATAGAAACTGGAGGTCATTGCTCACATTAAAAAGTTTCTTAATTTTAATCTTTTGATCAATTTAAGAGTGCACCAAATAATTTTATGGTTGTTTTACTGGCCAGTGCAGTGAAAAAAAAATACTTAGCACACCTTTAAGAAAACAAATCACTGACACTAATGTAGTAATCATGGCTGACAGTGAATAGAGCAGTTCTAAAGTGACACCAACCAACCAAAACTATTTTTGTGTGATGCTCCACCCACACTTTGTAAGGGATAATGTACAGGCCCGGCTGGGTTTATTATGTGATAACAATCTGCTATCTGTGCTTAATCCTGCTTATTACACAGCTACTAACCAAATAAATGAATACATGGACAGAAAATATTGATTTGCGTTGAAATTATGTAATTATGTTAAAATAAATAAATCGCTGAACAGCTTAAAGTATATCTGCCTCAGGTTTGTGTCGGAGTTCTGTTTGTGTTTATTTCGTAAAAATGGCCGTCTGACTCTTAATTATTCCGCGTTTTACACGACTACTTGCAAATAAACAAATACATGTTCATGAAATATTGATCTGCGTTGAAATTATGCGAGAACAAATACGTAGTTGAACTGCTTGAATCCACCTCTGATTCATGTCGTTTTGTTGCTGTTAATTTTATGAAAATGACCATTACACTTCATTTTTGAGCCTGTTACAAGACTACTTGACAAATTAATTAATAAATGCACATGACACATTAATTTGTGTTGAAAATATTTTTATTAGCTTACTTGTAGAGAATGCAAAGATCCAAGAAGCAGTAAAAATGGCTTGCAGTACCCGGGTGACCGGTCTGATTATTCTTTCTCAGGCGAGAACAAGGAGGTGTTACAAGGAGATATCAGACCACTAGATTGCCATTGACAAATCAGAATTGAGGATTCCAGACTGCCATGTAATAATAGGTGTTAGTATAAGTCCAAGACCACTTTCATATTGGTCAGTAAAACCTAAACAGTTACTGAGGCAGAAGAATTATTGCATCTTTAAGATTTACTTTTCTTAAGCCGTAAAATAATTTATAGGTGTCTATCATAATTTACCTGTGCTATCAAATATCAAATATTTGCTTTGAAAGGTGTTTTTCTTTTTTTTAAAGAAATTTCCTAAACATGCTTAGTCACAATCTGATGGTTGTGACTTGGACTACACACAGTTTACAGCATGAGCAACAGATGGATGGGAGCAGCTGTGGAGTCTTAGTTTTAAAAGTAGGGAAACAAATTATTTAAAATTCGGCAAAGGTTTGTTTTACATTATGTATAATAATGTTCTTGATTAACTTTTTTTTGTTAGTTTGCAGAGGATTACCTACAAACAGGAACAGCTCTCAATGTTCAGACGGATCCAAAATCTGTGGAAATGGCCAGAAATTCTATAGCATGCACATTAATTGAGCATAGCGGTAAGATTATTTGCAGTTAAATTCACAATTGCCTTTTAAAGTAATTTGTGAAGACTGGTATGATGGTCTGTAAAATTCCTTTTTGCATTGTTTATCAGCATATACTTGGCATTGCTAATGTTTCTTTATTATCAAGGTTCCATAACCAAGCACAATGTATTGATAAAGTGGATCGTATTGATAAAGTATTTTTGGTAAATACCCATCTCTTTATCCCACAAGGTAAGGTTAATCCCTTCTGCACAGCCTGTAACAACATTAACCCATGCAAAGGCATCTCTGACAGCTTTACCATGGTAAATGACACATAGATTCACCATGTTCACAGTATAAACTTGATTTGATGTATTGTTGATTTAATTCACTTGACTCTTTATAGGTGCAGTGCAATTTGTGTTCAAGGTGGGAACACTTATCTTGCATCCCTGATGTCACGACTGCAGAGGAGCTGCCGATACAATATAATTGCACCCATTGCAAATTATAGCATTTTATCTGTTGTTTCACTACTTTATTATTGGGTTGCTCTTTGTTACATCTCTGGACGTTTGTTTGTTTTTTGTGATTAACATGTTTTTATTGATTTAATCTATTAAACAAGAACATTAAAACATTAATAAACAGAATCAATATTTAAACATATTTGGTCACATAAGTATAGACACAAAAAAATAAATATATATAATCACACACATCCACTACACCTCTCTCTCTCCACTTTCCCTCCCTGACAGCCCTCCAAAATAGGCATTATTTGCCCCATTTCTAAACTCCCCAGTCTTCTGGATGCCCCTTCCTCAAAAGCTGCCAACCTAGCCATCTCCGAACACCACTCCTGAAATAGGGGTGCTCCAGCTGACTTCCAAGCTGACAGAATGTGCTACCCCTGTTTTTACATCATTTATTAAGGCGGTAGTCTCAAGCTGACAGGTTGTGCTACCCCAGTTTTTACATCATTTATTAAGGCGGTAGTCTCAAGCTGACAGGATGTGCTACCCCTGTTTTTACATCATTTATTAAGGCGGTAGTTCATTCTGATGGGGTGTCTCAAGCTGACAGGATGTGCTACCCCTGTTTTTACATCATTTATTAAGGCGGTAGTACATTCTGATGGGGTGTCTCTTGCTGACAGACTATGCTACCCCAGTTTTTACATCATTTATTAAGGCGGTTTTTAATATAAATAGTAGCTCATTCTGAGAAAGAAGCACATTTTGTCAGACAATATGACAGCTTGAACTACCGGTAGCACATCCTGAGCGGGTAGGACAGCTCAGCTCACCAAAAAGAGCTCCTAAACGGCTCTTTAAAAAATATTTTTTGTATTTTCTCAATTCAAACAGTTTGCGATAGTTTGACTATAATTGGTGTTAAAACAATTCTAATTAAATTATTAGGGTGCACAGATTGCATGCCGGTTTAGGTTGTGCGTAACCGGCTTTATATGAGATTTTGTTTTGGCAAATTATACACTGTGCTCTAACGATGTCTACATTATTAAAATACATCCAAATGCTTTCGACACATTTCCCACTTTTCAGCTGTTGTTTTTACAGTTATCCTTC
Source organism: Xyrauchen texanus (assembly GCF_025860055.1). Lineage (NCBI taxonomy): Eukaryota > Metazoa > Chordata > Actinopteri > Cypriniformes > Catostomidae > Xyrauchen > Xyrauchen texanus. The sequence continues at coordinate 7,157,128 of NC_068303.1, forward strand.
CTATCTCTCCTTGGCTGCTATGTGTGTATCCCATGTGTCTCGGAAGGATGCCTCCTCCGAAGGTCATATTTGTTGGCCGCATATGCCATCGAGGCTGTCTTGTTTATTTTTAAAAAAATTGTCTTTCCTTTCCATTTTTTCTTTTTTTTTTAATTGTTTAAAATATTTTATAAATAGATTTGACTCTTTTGATATGTGAGCCGACTCCCAACATTCACTCACAAGAGCCTGCTCTTAGAGCCGACTTGTTCACGAACAACCCATCACTCAAATACTTAAGTCATAATTTTAGCTCCATACACGTATTTTACAGTAGATATTTCAGGAATATGATACCAATCACATAGGCCTATCCCATACAGAGATTGCACTGTCAATGTTCACATATCATTTATACACATAAAAACACAATATTAGAGATGAACGGGCTGCTGCAGAGTTTCTAAAATCAAGTTTATATGCAAGTATAAAATACTCAAGACATGTTTTCCACATATATATCACGTAAAAATGGGTTTATGTACCATTATATAAATAAATACAAATTAGAGGTCGAACAATATTTGATTTCACTGATGTGATAATGTGTTGAAAGAAAGGCAATTAATCTGCCAATAGTTTTTAAAATAGGTAGCCTATATTACATGTTTTTAATGGACTTTTCTTCCTGTGATGGGAAAGGCCAGAGGCTACAAGAGTCCAAATATAATTAAATTCCAGATGCACTTTATGATGAAACCAAAATACCAATAACCAAGGAAAAACTTATAAAATAAAATAAATAAATAAAAAAAGTTTGAATTCATAGTCAGGGGCGTAGCACCAAATTTTGGGCCCTGGGTACAAACCATCTTGCTGGGCCCCTGTACCAAATATGTATGTATAGAAAACTGACTTCTAAGGGGCCCCCCCTGCCTCGGGCCCTGGGTACTCGGTACCCTTTACCCCCCCAGTCCGACGCCCCTGTTCATAGTGCAGAACATTTAACTTTAAGGCTGAGATACATTGGGGACTCTTCAATGCTTCCAGCAGCTCCTTCAAACAGATAAGGGAAATAAAATGTGCACTCCTACAATAATCTACAACATATTACAATATAAACAAGCCCCGCGTGCCATGTTTTCACTTTGAAGGACGCATTTGTTTAATTAAATCATATTCTTTTGAAATGTGATAATCACATTAGTTAATATCAGATTTTTGAATTAAGTGTTTTGCCCGTTGTTCAAAGGGGTCTCAGTTTGTTCCTGGGAGGCCGCAGATATCCTAACCCCGCCTATTTCCCAATAAATCATCCTAACGAATAATGTCATGTTTATTCCGTTTAGAGATGTAATATATATTCCACACATAAGAATGCAACATTATTGATAAACAACAATAATTATATGCATCTATTTATTCCAAAGTAATGTTTTGGTAACAGTCAGGATGGCCGAGCGGTCTAAGGCGCTGCGTTCAGGTCGCAGTCTCCTCTGGAGGCGTGGGTTCGAATCCCACTTCTGACAATAACTTTTTTTCCCCCAACAGTTAATTTTGAGAAAATGAACATATGAATATCTTACTTATAGTGTTCCCTGCATATTAAGCTGGGATAGGAGAAAGTATTTTAGCACCGAAAAATAACATACTGCGGCTTTATGTTAAGAAAACTCATTTCAAACACAGCGAACCACTGTCAACGACTGAATCAAGTTTGCCAAATAACCTTTTTTTTGAGTGTATAGTGCACAAATGGACTAGCATTGAGATACAGTAACAGTGTTTTCTGGAGTAATATAAGCTGAAAATGGGGCTTTGCCATCAATGTATCAATTGTAACAATTAATTATAAAACAGTTACTTCAAAAATAGCCTAATAATAATATGCAACAAAACTGTTAAAGGGATAGTTCACCCAAAAATGAACATTTACTTTGATCAAAATTCATAATTTACTCTCTTCCATTTTGTTTGAAACCTGTTTGACTTTCTTCTGTAGAAAGCACATGGCAGAATTTTAGCCCCAGTCACCATTCACTTTCATTGAATGGAATAAAGATGCAAAGAAAGTGAATGGTGACAGAAGCTAATAATCTGTCTAACATCTCTGTTTGTGTTCCACACAAGGGTGAAAAAAAAGTCAAATGGGTTTGGAACAAAATGAGTTTGATTAACAGAATTGACATTTTTGGATAAAACATTGACTTTACATACATACTTTCCAAAAAATGTCCAAACATTTTAATGGAAATGAATGATCTAGTTGTAAATTCTACATGTTTTTGACCAAAATGCTAATGCTTGGCTTGATTGAGTCTACAGCCAAGCAGCAAAACCAGCACATGATTTCAAGGAGATGATATCCCATTTGGTTAATCATTAAATCCCATTGCTAGTCTTCTGTAAATAAGATAGATGTCCCTAAGGTGCTCACCTCTGTGACACATCATTTCAGAGACAGCAGAGCTTTACTTGAGACTGGAAGGTGTTATCTTTCTAAATGATTGGATTAATGTGAACATTTACAGGATTAATGTTATACTTGAGGTGTTTCCATAATGTTGCAGGTGAAGATTTGTGAGGAAAGAGGGAAAAATAACACACATAGTTGTCAAATTGTCTGAATGTTTTTTGGGAGATTCTTTGGGAAGGTTTGAACATGTTTATTATTTCAGGAATGGATATTTGTGTCACATTGCCAAATGTTAGATTGGATTGTGTCGATTTTTGAATGTTTCAACATTTTTTTGAGGGACACTTTTTGTAATTTCACTAGGTGGTTTTAATTTTGCATTCCAGTTTTTCTTTGTTAATGTCTCCTTGAACATGTCGATGAAAAGAAATATAGGCAGTGCATTGAAGAATGACACGTTTCATCAACTACAACCATCACAGACAAAGAGAGCTTGCAAAAGCGCAGATGACCTCCATGCGACAATTATTATTGACCAAGAGGATCTCCAAAACGTGTTTTTTAAAACCAGACTTGATGAGGAGGAGGACTCTGGAATTAAATCAGGTGAGGACATCATTTTTTGTTGTAAATTGTTTTCAAACTTGCTTTTGATTAAAAGTACTGCTATATTGTGTTGCCCGTTTGTTTAGTAGCAATGATATATTATGAATAGTTTGGGCACTGGTTTTGTACAAGACCTTTGTAAGCTATGTATGTTATATATTTGGCAGAAGCTGAAGAGAGCAACGGAAGCATATCCTCTGAAGATGATTTGGATCACCTGGATTATTCACAAACCTTCTCTCTGAAACCAACTGTGCTGAAGAAAAGCATTGGTCAGATCATCAAGGACAAAAGGAAACAGATGCAGCTTACTTTACAATGGTATTCGCTTGCCATTATAAATAATGTACAAGAGTGTATGCAACAAATGATATTACACTAATTTGTATAGGACACTCTGCATACTACAGCAACATAGTTTTTGTTTTGCTTCCCTTAGGCTTGAGGACAATTACATTGTTTGTGAAGGCGTTTGCCTGCCGCGGTGTATCCTTTATACTCATTATTTGGACTTTTGTCGGAAGGAGAATTTAGATCCAGCATGTGCTGCCACTTTTGGAAAGGTAAGAGGAGTTCTAGTGCTTTTTATGTGCCAATAATTTGCCAGACCGTTGTGGAATTGAAGTATGATAATTCTAATTGATTATAAAATATATTATAATATCCAACTTCTAATCTCACCAAGTATATACATTATCAGACATTGTTTTAAATGCATAAAAATAGCAATTGATTTTACTTTGAGATCAGTTGCACTACTGTGTTAGCACTTTGTTCTCTTGTATTGCAGACAATACGTCAGAAATTTCCTCTACTTACAACACGAAGGCTTGGAACCAGAGGCCATTCAAAGTCAGAGAAAGACAAATTAATTTCATTTACTATTATCTTTTATTACTGTACTATGCACGACTTGTAGTATACTTGATCTGAACCACTCAGTTTGTGGTAACTTTGGCTCATAAATATCTTCCAGGTATCATTATTATGGTATTGGAATAAAGGAGAGCAGTGCGTATTATCACTCTGTGTACTCAGGAAAAGGATTGACACGGTATGCGCTGACCTTCCTAATTTAATTTCTGCGTCTGATCTCTCATCTCAGTGTTAGAACCCTTTAGAAGTCCTAGAATATTTCTAAAATATACATTATATACCATATAAAAGGCATGCCATTTAAAAAAAAACACATGCTAAGACACACATATATTTTAAAGCATATTTTGATGCTTTTGTTTAACCAGGTTTAAATGTTTTATCATATTAACAATCTATCTTGTGTTTTTCTACCTTATGTGTTTTCTAAAGATTTTCTGGAAGCAAGCTAAAAAACGAGGTTGGCAATTTTGCGATTTTTCATATAAAGTTGTGTTGTAATACTTCACTTGGAAACGTTTCATAGAAACTATTAATTTAATTATTGTGTGATGGAATACTCATGTATGTTTGCAAAGTAGAAAACTTTCTATTACAGTCCAAAAACATTGTCATGTTTTATTAAAGATATAGCCAAATAGTTCTGCAATATGCATGCACTTTGTTGTTTACAGGGAGGATTCACCAGGAAATACTCCCTTAGTTCTAAAACAGGGACTCTTTTACCTGAATTCCCATGTACGCAACATCTAGTGCTTCAGAAGTCTGTTTCAAAAGACAAGGTTTGTTCATTTCCATGAGACCTATTTCCAAAATACCGTTTATATTTACATACCTCAAACTCTTCTATACTTATAATTTGGTAGGTTGACACATTGATTATGATGTACAAAACTCATTGTCAATGCATTCTGGACAACGCCATTAATGTCAACTTTGAGGAGGTACTATTTGAACAAATTTGTTGTCCTATAATTTAAATTCCAAAATAATACACTTTAACTGTTCCCAACTGCGTTCCAGATACAGAACTTTCTGCTTCACTTCTGGCAGGGGATGCCTGAACATCTCCTACCATTGTTGGAGAATCCAGTTATTGTGGACATCTTTTGTGTGTGTGACTCTATACTTTACAAAGTGAGTGTCAATTAACTGTATATATATAGATAGATAGATAGATAGATAGATAGATAGATAGATAGATAGATAGATAGATAGATAGATAGATAGATAGATAGATAGATAGATAGATAGATAGATAGATAGATAGATAGATAGATAGATAGATAGATATGAGTGTATTAGCATTCAGTTATATTGGGTTATCACAAACTGTCTTAATTGTTTTTCCCAGGTTCTGACTGATGTTCTCATCCCTGCTACAATGCAGGATATGCCAGAGAGGTTTGTTTGTTGAAATGCTTGCAGTGTACTGTTAACCATTTTCATCAACAATGGACTACAGTAGAAATTCGAAAATACTTTTCACCCAAAATGAAATTTCTGTCATTTGCTCAACTTTATTTAGCTCCAAACTCATTTAAATTTCTTTTTTATGCGGAACACAAATGGAAATATTTAAATGAATATTTCAGCCCGTATTTTCAATACAATGGCAGAGGATAGAGACCTACTTCAAAGCTTCAAAATGGACCCAAAAGTATCATAAAATAGTAAATGTGATTTGTGTTTCATATTCCAAGTCTTATGAAGTCATATGATGGTTTTGGTTAGAAAAAACAAAATGTAGTTTAGTTTTCAGTGAAAATCTTGACATCTGTAGTGCATTCATTAGTGCATGAAAAAAGCTCATACATTGTGGCTGAAGTTTTCACATGAGAATTTGCATTGTTTAGTGCCAAAAACAACCTAAGCAAAGCCTTTCTAACAAGTCAGTCTACTGGCGGCCATCTTTGGAACACTCCCGGGAAGCTATTTCTAGTTATGACAGTGCAGCTCCTATCTACTTGAATGGGGATGGACTGAAATCTCCAAAACGGTTGGTCAAGATTACGATCAAATAACATATTTCAAATCATTAGTGAAATCTGTCAACACCAGTATCATAAATTGTCAGATTACACTAAAAACTAAATTTTCCCGGCTTTTATAGCTAATGCACATGCACGTTCTTGAGTTGATTGACAGGCGATGTCTGTATTTAAAATATGATTGGCTCTTTTAGATGTAAGGCGGGACTTCCTTTCTACATCCGTTGACCATTGGGTATTCCAAATTCTCCAATTTCTCCAATTAATTTTAATATAAGTGGCCCATCTCTGCTAAATAGTCTCTGGCCTAAATTGTTGCGTTAACACACGTGCCACATAATTCTTGTTTTTGGCTAAGCTATTGCTTTAAATACAAATAGAATCACTGAATATTGTGCAAGTGTCAAATTCAAGTGTTTTTAAATGAATTTAGGAAAATATCTCCAGTCTTTTGGCAGATATTCTGAATTTTGCCAAGCACTGGGAACACTGGATGGTGTCTTCCTTGGAGAATCTCCCAGACATACTCTCAGACAAGAAATTGCCCATAGCTCGACGATTTGTGTCCTCCTTAAAGAGACAGACCTCATTCTTACATCTTGCACAGGTAGAACTGTTTTGTTTATTCTAGCTTATGTTTTCTATTTTAAACTGATGTGTTGTTAATAGTTTCATGTTGTTGTAGATTGCAAGACCTGCACTTTTTGACCAGAAAGTGGTGACCTCTATGGTAAATGACATTGATAAGGTGGATTTGAACAGTATTGGTTCTCAAGCGCTCCTTTCAATCACAAATGACCAAGATTCAGACTTCTACTCTGAATGTGAGTTATTAATGGCTTAGTCATCTTTTGTACTTGGTAAACTTTTGTACATTCTGATAATAAAATCTGCCTCAAAATATCTTCGTTTTTCTTTTGCTAGATGAATCAATTTCAGTGTTTCAAGAGCTGAAAGACCTCCTGAGGAAAAATGCCACAGTAGAGTCCTTTTATTGAATGGCTGGACTCTGTTGTAGAGCAGAAAGTTATTAAGGTTTGTTGCATTGCAAGAGCTTTATCTGAAGACCTTGCTGAAATTTCCATCCCGTTTATGTTGATGCATATTATATAGCAAAACCTTGATGGTTGTCCAAGAAAATTGTGCTGATTCAGAAGCCTGATGGCAACACCAGCACACCAGCATCTCATGCTGCCACTTTCCTGAAAGTAATATACTGTATGCTAGTGACCCCTGCTGAAAAAAACAACAGTTTATACCACTATAAGTTGATTTAAGCTGGCCTTCCAGCCTGACAAGCTTAAAATTGCCCAAAATCCCACCAAAACCATAAACAGACCATCCTGACCAGGCTAGGAGACCAGCTAAGATCAACCAACCAATTATGCTAAACTTGTCAGTAGAGAACTCAAAACATCCAATCTAGCAATGAGTGTTACAATGAATTTACGTATTATCTTTACTTTAGCCCAGCAAGCAAAATGGTCGGTTGGTTAAAAAGCGAGCTCAGGATTTCCTTCTCAAATGGAGTTTCTTTGGAGCACGAGTGATGCACAATCTCACCCTAAACAATGCTACCAGCTTTGGTAAGCCTTTATCATGCTTGCCTCCACAGCACTCTAGTCTTTCTGTCGCTTTCAAATTCTCTTGACAGTCACATTTAGAAACACATTTAGCATTTTTGTGTGCGCGCAATTTTTTATTGTTTTTTGCTTTTTGCAGTATATGTATATTTTGATGAAATATCTATGTTTATTTGTGGGGTAACTTCATGGACCCTTTATTGAAAATGCTTGTTCCCTTTTCAAAAAATCAGATCTGTACTATTTGCTTGGCACTGTTTAACCAGAGAGCCGCTGCTATAAAATGTATTCACCCAGCCTGTACAAACAAAACTTTATCTTACGTCGCGTGTGCCCTGATTAGAGAGTGACCTTTCCTGTGCTGCTAACATCTGATAACCCTACAGGTGTTTACAAAACCAAACAGTATCACCTGCTAGCCTAATCATTTGACCTAAACATTAAAAACTTAAAGGTGAAACGCATGGGAAGGATTTGAGCCTTTTTTTGGAATCGGATACTAGCTTACTAATTAAAAAGGGTGCAGTGGAAATTGTACTTATAATCATTACTGTTAATTTTCTATTTTGTTATACTTTTTTTTAATAGAAGGCATTATTCTACTATAAACGTTTCATTGATGTCCCATGACCTCACCAAGTTGCATGCAAGTGGTGTCTGTCAAACTGGTTAACAAATCAGTCTAGATTATTATTTTTATAGATCCTTATCCAGTTATAACAAAAAAACTAGACTGGTCATATACTGTAATTTACATGTAATTTATTTATTTTTTTTAAATGATCTTTACAACATGTATTAAAAAAAATAAACCTGGTTTAATGTTGCTTGTAGGCTCGTTCCACCTCATTCGGATGCTATTGGATGAGTATATACTGCTGGCAATTGAAACACAATTCAACAATGACAAAGAGCAGGACCTTCAGAACCTGCTGGAGAAATATATGAGGAATGCAGGTACCCTTATCATTTCCATATATAGCTCATAAGTATGTTATTTAATACATTAATGTTTTTAACCCAGTTTACTGTGATGTTGAAATTTTGACAGATGCTATTAAAGCTGCATTCACAGCCTCCCCGAGTTCCTGTTTTTTGGCCAGTCGTAATAAATCTGGTGTGGCACAGAGTGATTCAACTGTCAAGGACGAAAGCCATCCAGAACATGATTTCCTGTCGCTCACAGCTGCACAGCAAGAACTCGAAACCAATACTGTTGTGTACCATGGTACCGATCCGGACAGCTTCACTGTAACTGGTACTTGCAAACAGTAGATTACTTGAATTATGGACATCTAGTTTTGTACTTCCGCTATGTTTGCACACATAGAAAACACATTTACACTTCAACGATGCCTGTTGGGTAATCAGAAATCCAGCCTGCCCATTTATTATGAAGTATTAATGAGAAAGCTGTATATTTGCAATTATCCCTAACAATAAAAGAGTCAAATTAGAGAAACTTAATCAAACCATGCGTGTTTCTACATGTAGCACCTACCGCTCTGCATATCTTTGTGAAGCACCCTGACAATTTTGAGTGAGGCCCATTTCAGAGTGGATTGTTTTGTGAATCTGTCACAATGCAGGCTTTGCAAAGAGGCTGTTACTGATGGATGGTGTAGTTAAAGGAATAGTCTCATCATTTACTCACCCTCATGCCTTCCCAGATGTGTATGACTTTCCTTCCTCTGCAGAACACAAACAAAGGTTTTTAGAAGAATATCTCGGCTCTGTAGGTCATACAATGCAAGTGAATGGTGGCCAGACCTTTGAAGCTCCATAAAGCACATAAAGTGAGCATAGCAGTAATCCTTTTGACTCCAGTGGTTTAATGTACGTCTTCTGAAGCAATGCAATCACACAAGTGAAAGTGAAAGTAGAGATTTATGATAGAAAATGACTTAATTATTGATCTGTTCTCACCCACACTTATCATATCGCTTCTGAAGATATGGATTTAACTACTGGTGTTGTATGGATGACTTTTATGCTGCCTTAATGTGATTTTTGAAGCTTCAAAGGTCAGGTCACCATTCACTTGCCTTATGGACCTAAAGAGCTGAAATACTCTTCTAAAAAACTTTGTTTGTGTTTTGCAGAAGAAAGAAAGTCATACACATCCGGGATGGCATTAGAGTGCGTAAATCATGAGAGAATTTTAATTTTTGGGTGAACTAACCCTTTAAAAACTATATTAGACATGACTGCAAACCCACAAGCTGGTGTATGAGCAACAGAACAAAACATTTATTTAAAATCAATACACCATTTTACAAAAAGACTCAGAAGAAGCATGGAAAATAGTCTTGGAAAAAAAAAAAAATTTGGCATAAAAACTAACTAACATAATAAGTGGACCACAGGAGGTGAAACATTTATAATATGAGCTCTTTAAATACAATAAAAAAGGGAAAACAAGATCTGTTAAAATGATTATACTTAGTCACAAATATGGCTCATGACGTCATCATATTTTCCAGGACAAATGGATTACACGCAGAACAGCGCACCCCTGATGACCCCTCCGATCTCTCCGCCTATGATCAACCGTAGCAGTGTGATCAACCAGGGCCCGATGGCTGTGAGGCCCCAGAGCAGCTGCCCCATCCAGCCCCAAGTGCCCTGCCAGGCCTTCCCTGATACCATGTACCAGAACCTGCCCAATTTCAGTTCTGGCTGCTACCCAAACCCCTCTTATTACCAGCCCATGTTCAGACCACAGACACAAACTCCAACATCAGTCTATCAAGCTCGTGCTGAAAGCGGATGTTACACGTCCTTCTCTGGGAACCAGCTGGCCAAAGACTGCTTCAGTGGCAACTGTACATTGTCTCCCTATAGTTCCAGGGTTTCATCTACTGGATACACATCCACAGGTGACCCTGTGATGGACATTGAGGGTGTACAGATACTGGATCCTGCAGGGTACAGCTTTGGAGGAAGTGCCACCAATGGAGAAGGGTGTTCTGGTCCAGTTTGCTCCAGTACAGGACACAGTGGTGAGAAAATCAGGGATAATTGGCCAATTAATGCCGAAGTGTGTAATTTCTGTGCCAACAGCATCACCAAATAGAATTACAAAAGAGTGCACACACAAATTGTAAATCCTGTCCTTTTCCTGATCACATACCTCTACATATCGTTTCCTGTTACCTGTAATCTGTACTAGCAGAAAAAAGTGGCAAAAAGTAGGATTATGCCTGGTATGGCCTTGTAGAAGGCAAATGTGTTCTGCATGTTAAGCTTTGTTAAAGCTGATTTATGTAATTTCTGTAACACTAGTGCCACCGAATGGAATTGCAAAAAAAAACAATGTTTTCAAAATGGCTTTCCGAATACACCCCTTGTCTTCTGTTGTTCAAACAGTCAGACAGTCCCGCCCCCAGACTCACACCTTTGGTTGATTAACGTTGTTGGGGCAGGTCTATGCGGGTCCCTCAAAACGAACACAGACATTTTTATCTGCGACATAGACAGTTTTTACAATTGTCGAGAAAATGAACATATGAATGGCTTCCTTATTGTTGTCTCTGCATATTAAGCTGGGATAGAAAAAAGTATTTGTGATGAGGAGGAGGGCGGGGCCATGACTACATACGCCCGGCACCCAATTGGGCTAATCAGCCCATTTATCCCTAATCAGGAGAGGGATAAATGTAGCCGGAGGCGGCATTTCGGAGAGAGAGAGAGCCACATGCAGCTGCCGTCTGTGTATTTGTGTTCTGTGTGTCTTTTTGTTTAAGTTCTTATGAAATATTCTTTTGACCGTTCAGCTGGTTCCCTCCTCCTCCTTTCCCATGTCAGCCTTGTTACCGTATTTTAACATAGAAACAATGAACATACTTAATTTTAGAGCATACATTTTGAATACTTATTATTTACCCTGTCTTTCCCACTTGAATTTATCTGTAAAATATATTTGAAAAACATAAATAATGTCCTTTGCATGAAACAGTATGTCATGTACAGTATGCATGCTGTTTAGAAAGATAATGAGCAAGTATGCAGATTTTCTTTTTGAAAAAGAAATGTTCCTTTCTCTCCCACCCAGGATATTACAGCAGCAGTGGTTATGTGGATGCTCAGAGGATGGGAACATTGATTGATCAGCATGTGTCAGTTATCAGCAGTGTGAGCAGCATTCGTTCTGTTTCAGCATACACTGAAGTGCACGACCCTCTCAACATCCTGGATGATGCAAGCAGGAAGAAAGCCAGACCCTACTACACTGAACTGTCATCACTGGGCACACACACTGCAGGTTAAAAAAAAACAACTGATTTATACAGTGGGGTTCAAACATCTGAGTTTACATTATGCGATTCAAAATTGAATTGAAACCTGGAAATAAACAGGAAAAAAATGTAAACAAAGAGGTCAGATGTCCAGGCTTCTGAGATGCTCTTTGGAATATTTTCAAAATGTTCAGGATAACATGGATCATTAGGTTTTACACAAACTGGTGAAGTCCATGCCCGCTCGAGTGCATGCTCTCATAAACAGTACACTCAGTAACTTTTTTTGTTTATGTCGTCCTGGTCTTACACTGACACCTAGAGGCCTGGATGAAGCATCATTCAAATGCAATTGTTTGCTATTAGTAGAAATTCACTATTCACAGTCAGCCATGTTTGATTTAATCCTTGAGTAAAAAATGTCCAGTATTAGAGCTGTTACAGAGATTTAAGGAGTATTTGGGTTCAATACAAGTTAAGTTTAATCAACAGCATTTTTTGGCATAATATTGATTACCACAAAAAATTATTTTGACCTGCCTCTCCTTTTCTTTAAAAAAAAAAAGAGAAAAAAAATCTGGATTACAGTGAGGATTTTACAGTAGACGTGGATGGGGTCAATCCATAAATGTTAAACTACTCACTATTTTAAAACTATAGCCACAAGACATAAACAATATGTGTGTGTAAAAACACTTACTAACCTTTTCTGTGTAAAGTTATTTCCAATTGTACTACTATGCTGCCATGACGATGTAATGTCAAAAAACACTAAAATGACTGTAAAATTTAAATTTAAACAACGTTATAGCTGAAATTAGTTTTAATGGAGGAATTAATCTAAGTGAGTTTATAAAATTATAAGCTTCACATTTCTGCCTTTAATCCGTCCAAAAATTGGCCCCATTCACTTCCATCGTAAGTCGCTTCAACTTTTGCTTAATTTAAAGAAAAGGAAGGACAAGTCGAAATAATTGTTTGTGGTAATCAACATTATGCCACAAATGCTGTCAATTGAGCTTAACTCGTATTGATCCCTGAATATTCCTTAAAACAAGTTGTATTCAGCTGGTCATGTGGTTCTAACATGAATCCCCCCTCATGTGCAGACCCTCACCAAGCAGAATCAAACAGCTTTAATAAGGTTACTGATATGACCAGTCTTCATCTTATGTGAGTGCTCATGATTTAATACATATTTTGCAAAATGACTATTAATTTATTTAAGAGTAAAACCTTTTTAATGGGGAAAAAATTACTGGGTTCATCTTTAAGCTACATTTTAAGGGCTATTTTTTGCTTGTTTTATATGCTGTTTTTCGTTTTATGCAACAGGATCCAGCATAGCCCATTCCTGCTCTGTCCCTGCACCCTGCATGTATGGAACTGCTGCTCCGTATCACTCCCAAAATGCACTTCCTCACCAGTCGTCCACTGAGATGCGAGAAATGGTGTCCGCCCTGCCGCCTATCAACACTGTGTTTATGGGGTCAGCTGGTGGGCCACCCTGACTGTTACTATAATGTGCCTTATATTTCATTCAATTTCTCTGCTATAGCAGGTGAAATGTGTTTTAGCTCATATGTATAGCTTTAAACAGTAAATATTTAATTGCCAAATATATTGCTGACTGGTATTGTGTATATTGTATGATTTGTGCTTAACCCTAAGATTGTGATTTATAATAGTCCAATCATTTTTTTTTTATGGTTTATATTATAATGTAATTTATCATTCTTGTTCTCTTGTACATTCTCTAAAATATATAAAAAATACATATCTTTCCGTACATTGCATTTTGGAGGTCAGAGTGTTTTTTTATTTTTTATTTGTATTATTATTATTATTTAATGAACTAAAAAAAAAGAAATCTACACTGTAAACATCTATCTATTTATTTATTTTTCTTTTTTTTTTAAAGATTCACATAATTAAATGGACCCTGTCTTCTGACTTTATTTCCTGGAAAATGCATTAATTCATAAAGCATGTTTCTAATATCGTAATTAAAAGCGGCAGAAGGACAGAAAACAGAATAAATAGAGCTGATTTTGAGGGTGGGACATTTTCAAACCAAATGTATCAAGAGTAAAAGGAATATTCTGGGTTCAGTTCAGCTCAGTTGACAACATATGTGTCATAATGTTGATTACAACAAAAAATGATTTCAAATCGTCCCTCAAAGTCGAATCGAAGTTCCAGTGAGGCACTTACAATGGAAGTGAATGGGGCCAATTTTTGGAGGGTTTAAAGGCGGAAATGTGAAGTTTATAATTTTACAAAAGCACTTACATTAATATTTCTGTTAAAACTCATGTATTATTTGAGCAGTAAAGTTGTTTAAATCATCATTTTACAGTCATTTTAGGGTTTGTTGACTACATTGCCATGGCAATAAAGTTGTAAAATTGGCTATAATTATACACAGAAAAGGTTAGTAAGTGATTTTATCACTGTTAACACACATATTGTTTATGTCTTGTTGTTATAATTGTGAAATAGGGAGTATTTTACATTTTACAGATTGGCCCCCATTCACTTCCATTGTAAGTGCCTCACTGGAACCCAGAATTTAACATTTTTTTTAAAAAAAAGGAGGGACCAGTCGAAATTATTTTTTGTCTGAGCAACATTATACCACAAATGCTGTCGTCTGAGCTTGACTTGTATTGGACCCGGAATATTCCTTTAACTTAATCTCATTTTACTAGTCAATGCTTGATAAACAGAACATGTGACTCTATAATTGAAATACACTGTCCTTCATAGCCCTGCTGGAGGTTACAGAAACAAAATTGGTGAAGTTGCAGATAAAAGTCGGGTGTTATCTACATGGGATTAGATTATTTCTCCATTGTTCACAGGGTTAGGATACAGGCTGATAAAGGTGTTGATTTAAACCAGGACCTGTAGAGGTGTGCACACCACAAGCTGTTCATTGTTATGTATTCATCCCAGTGTTCTTTAATTTCAGCTTTGTTAGTCTTTGAGCAGAGGGGAGCTAATAAATCCATAATCAGTAACTTTACATTAACAGCCGTCTTTCTGTGCAGAAATGATATCATTGCAAAGCCTCACAAGGTATTCTATGTTTGTATTTAAACTCACCTCGCTAAATAAGGATTTGAGCATTTGTCTTTGCTGTGTAAAGTCCTGACAATTAATGATAAAATTGGCCACATTGTGCTGGCCTTTATCTACTCAAGGGGAAAATCCATTTCAGCCCTTGGACTGGAACAGATGGCTTGAAATATAATGATTACAAAATCCTGACGTTAAAATAGTTTAATTACAAAGTCAATACTGCCTCCATCTTGCCAAGGCTTCAATGTAAAAACAACAGAAGGCAGAGCACTAACTTTGGGAGAATGTTTAACCAGAACTTTGCATTAGGAAGGGAGACTCCATATTCACCTCAGCCAGTACAAAGATCAACAGATCCAGGGAAAGTGTGACCGGTGAGAGAGGGACAGAGATGGTTTTAGTGCAATAATATGTGTTTAACCGAGTCCTGACACAATCATATTTACCACTTGTGATTTTACAATTAATGGCACTCTTCTTAAAACATCTTTAAAAATCTCGAAAAGCTCTTTCTTGTGTAATGTTCAGATCTCATTCTTGCTAATTATAAAAACAAATGGAAAGGCATATTTTGTACAAACTCATTAAATCCTGCTTTCTAGATTTAAAAAGCAAACACACAACAAAAGTGGTACAATCATGTTTTTTGGTATCCTATGCAAATACCATTGTACAGGAATATGTTTGAAAATATGTTATACTGTAATCAGGGTAAACTTTCAAATAGCTACTTTTGAAGGCTTTGATTTAGGAAAACAGATTTTAAATCTTTTTTATATCACACAGATATCATAAATAACAAGCAGCATACAGCTACACAGATTGTATTCACACAAGATAAATTGAAAAAAGGTATCAACTCTGCATTGTGTTTCCTCTACACTTGAGATTTCATGGTTGGGAGGAAAAAGCTGTGCAGCATATGTAGCAACACATCCATGAGGGAACTTTATCAGTGTGAGCAGTTTGCAGAAGAGGCTTTTGTCTAGATTTGACTGACAGGGTTTTTGTTAATATAGGGTTTTGAAGCACCTTCTAAGTGCCAATAGCCAAGTGAATACCTAAAAGAGACTTACATTTACATCTATTCAATGTATCCAAGGCGACTTACAATGTGAGGAAGGATACAGAAGGACTTCTGACACTGATTTTGAAATGCTGAGAAATCTGAATGCATATTTTGTTTCACATTCTATCTATCTATCTATCTATCTATCTATCTATCTATCTATCTATCTATCTATCTATCTATCTATCTATCTATCTATCTATCTATCTATCTATCTATCTATCTATCTATCTATCTATCTATCTATCTATCTATCTATACATCCACCAATCATCCATCTATCTATCTATCTATCTATCTATCTATCTATCTATCTATCTATCTATCTATCTATCTATCTATCTATCTATCTATCTATCTATCTATCTATCTATCCATCCATCCATCCACCCACCCATCCATCCATCCACCAATCATCTATCTATCTATCTATCTATCTATCTATCTATCTATCTATCTATCTATCTATCTATCTATCTATCTATCTATCTATCTATCTATCTATCTATCTATCTATCTATCTATCTATCTATCTATACATCCACCAATCATCTATCTATCTATCTATCTATCTATCTATCTATCTATCTATCTATCTATCTATCTATCTATCTATCTATCTATCTATCTATCTATCCATCCATCCATCCATCCATCCACCCACCCATCCATCCATCCATCCATCCATCCACCCATCCACCAATCATCTATCTATCTATCTATCTATCTATCTATCTATCTATCTATCTATCTATCTATCTATCTATCTATCTATCTATCTATATTTAGATGGCTTCATATTTTAGCAAAGGGTTCCGTCGCAAAGGAAACAACTCATTTGGGGGTCACAAATTTCACACACACACACACACACACACACACACACACACACACACACACACACACACACACACACACACACACACACACACACACACACACACACACACACACACACAAACAAAAACCCATTAAAACCCCTGATCTAGGTAGTGATTTGTATACATGAAATATTAATTTGATTTCAGTTGCATTTATTTTGGCAAACAGGGAGAAGGAAGCGCTAAACCTACTTTGCCCCTTGTCACCTTTTTCTTGTTTTTTATACATTTAATAACATTACTCTTTCCATGATGCCATATGCATGATTATGCATCTTGCATGACTACAGTGTTCAGTGTTGGATTTTATCAGTCCACCATGTGGCAGTGTAGTGCAGGAAATGTGAAAGTCCAGTCTGTCTTTCAATGTGTTCATGTACTTCTTGCAATTTTATGCATTATAATTACTTTATGATGATGAATGCATTATAATAACTTTAAACTATTGTAAAATTCTTTGGAGAAATTTTTAAATGTAAAAGGTTTTAATGTTTATGATCGAATTTCAATGAACTGCTTTATGATCATTTGTTGCTTTGGATAAATGTGTCTGCTGAAAAAATATAAATGTAATGTAAAGCATAGAGCTTTTATTTTTAAGCAAACACAAACGAACATCATCCTAAAAGTTACTGAAGAAATACACAATTTGAACACATGAAGACTACAATCTTTCTCACCAACATTAACAATTCACTTAAATTGGGGGGAAAAAAATGCATTTATTTAAAACCTAAAATAAAAATATTTTCTTAAGTTACTGTTACTTAAAGTATATTGTATACTAAATATATCTAATGATTTATAATATGCAGTGATGGTATTTTATAAATATAATGAATGTATTTTAACAACTTAATGAATATCTATCTGTATGAACACTTTTTAGAATAAAATGCCTCACTCCGTGTGAGATCTTTTACATCATTGTTCTGACATCCAAGTGATGATTATATTAATTATCTCAATATTCCTTTGGGTCTTCACAGTTGCTGTCACAGCTCCACACAGCCACAGGCTGTCTATCAGTTCATAGGTTTTGACTAACAAGAAGCCCAAGAATTCCACAACTGCATGTATCCTAACCTGGAGTGAGCAGCATGTGGGTGTAACAGTATTTGGAGAGCATTGCAGGCATTTCTCTCATTGGTGGTAAATATCTGAGGGAATCTCTCATGGGTTCCCTGGCACAGAAGATTGGACTTCCTGCAAAGCACCAAAGAGTGCGCACTTCTCTACAACAAGTGCAGAAATATTCATGGTTATGGAAGAAGTGTCAAAGTGAGGAATTGTGATCCAATTGAGGGAAGTTAAGCAACATATAATTACAGTAAGTTGCATGGGAAAAGAACAAAGGGTGTTATTCTTTTTAGATAGATACAAATTGTTTCAGTTTCAGATGCCATTTTAGAAATTAGAGTCTTAATTTTAATATGAGTGGTCATGATTTCCTACATATATTGCAAAACTACAATTCATGCCTTTATTAATGAGGAAAAAATAATTGAAAACACCTTTAGACAATAGGGTGAAGAGACATCGCACGTGTGGAGGCTTCATTCAATTCTTCACGACATCCACACACATCTCACCAGGAGCCCAACCGAGAGCGAGAACCACATTATAGCAACCACGAGGAGGTTAACCCATGTGACTCTACCATCCCTAGCAAAGGGCCAATTTGGTTGCTTTGGAGGCTGGAGTCACTCAGCACACCCTGGATTCGAACTTGCGACACTCCAGTTGTGGTAGTCAGCATCTATATTTTCTGGGCTACCCAGGCCCCCATGAATAGGCACTTTTGAGTATTTGAGTAGATATGTAGACTACATTAACAAAAATGTTTGTAGACTAACTATACCAAAAAATTCTCTCTACGTGAATGATCGTTCAGATGTGCAGATTGCAGATGTAAGGACTTTGCTCTTATGGAAAGAAATTGGTACTTTTATTCACCAAAGTGGCATTCAACTGATCACAATGTATAGTCAGGACATTAATAACGTATAAAATTACTATTGCAATTTGAATAGTTTTTTCAGAACTTCTTAAAGTACTTAAAAGGGTTCTCATCAAAAAATCCTCCATGTGCAGCAATTGCAGGTTTGCAGATCTTTGGCATTCTAGCTGTCCAGATACTCAGGTGACAATTCACCCCACGCTTCTTTTAGCACTTGCCATAGATGTGGCTGTCTTGTCGGGCACTTCTCATGCACCTTACAGTCTAGCTGATCCTACAAAAGCTCAATGGGATTAAGATCCATAACACCATTGTCCAATGTCTGTGTTTCTTTGCCCACTCTAATCTTTTCTTTTTGTTTTTCTGTTTCAAAAGTGGCTTTTTCTTTGCAATTCTTCCCATAAGGCCTGCACCCCTGAGTCTTCTCTTTACTGTTGTAATGAAACTGGTGCTGAAGCTGTTGGCTGAGGACATGTGAGGCATCTATTTCTCAAACTAGAGACTCTGATGTATTTATCCTCTTATTTAGTTGTACATCTGGCCTTCATCATCTCTTTCTGTCCTTTTTAGAGCCAGTTGTCCTTTGAAGACTGTAGTGTACACCTTTATCTGAAATCTTATTGTATAGCCTTCATTCCTCAAAGCAATGATTGACTGATGAGTTTCTAGAGAAAGATTTTTCTTTGCCATTTTTAACCTCTAATATTGACCTTAAGATATGCCAGTCTTTGGCATAATGTGGCAACAATATGCAGAGACAACTATAAGTAAGCTATAAATATTTCTGTTTGTTTTGAGTGACCCACTTAGACCCGCCCAAACAACATTCCTCAACCAATAGCATGAGTTGGTAGTGTGGACTATCTGACTGTCTGAACAACTGCAGACGAGGCCCGTGTTCGGAAAACTGTTTTGAAAACATTGTTTATTTTTGCAGTTCCGTTCGGTGGCACTAGTTTCCAGCTCTTTTTCAAAAAATCTGAATTAGAAAGTAAAATACTAGATCTATGCAGTTGTACAACTAGAAAAGTTTGCTTAGAAATTAAAAGCACCACAGAATACACAATGTAGAGGTTTTTCATGTCTCCTTTATAAAACTGACAAAAGCATTTATACATACAGTACACCTGTCACATTGAATATGACAATTTAAATGTTTGCTACTGTTTGTTGTCGCTGTGAAATCATTACTTTTTTTTAAACTAAGAGATTATGGATCTTGGATAAGGGCGCTGAAGTGTCTATGAATCATATAAAAGACAATCTGTTGATGGATCTTGCAAAATACAGAGTAACCAATATGGAGTACCCTCGTTTTTCTATTGTCAGTGCTTTCAATTATATCAGATGTTGAAAATCCCGACATCCGACATTGTTTTCAAGAGTACTTTGCAGCAATTCAAATGAATTCCAGTCTGAATTAAGTCAATCATTGAAACAAATCTTAACAAAAGTGTTTAAGGAGCATGATTATTTGTAGTGGCTCAGTGGTAGAGGCTCAGGGTTACTGACCAGAAGGTTGGGGTTCAAGCCCCAGCACCACCAAGATGCCACTGTTGGGCCCTTGAGCAAGGCACTTAACTCCAGGTTGCTCTGGGGGGATTGTCCCTGTAATAAGTGCACTGTAAATTGCTTTGGATAAAAGCGTCTGCCAAATGCATAAATGTAAATGTACCTGACTGAGGGTTGTAACATTCTTAAGACAGTCAATTTATGTATTTTACATGCTCCAGTGGTGTCCTTCAGACTTGGCACATGCATTTTTATTAATTGATTGGACTTAATGTTTTTCCTGTAGCAGGTAAAAGGACTTCATACAATGTTCAATGTGGGAAAGTCAAAACTGCAAACGCAAACTGCATGTGAGACCAAACTGTGATCTATTCTGGTTCTTGGCGAGAATGGGGTGCTGTCCAGCTGGTTTAAGCTGGTCTTATAGCCTAACCAGGTAAGATCTCCATCCTAGCTGGTCTTATAGCCTAACCAGGTAAAAAAAAAGTGCCTGAAACCCCTCTAAAACCAGCCAACTGGGGCAAACAGCTAAGACCAACCAACAGGCTTTCTTTTCCAGCAGGGACAAGTCTATGAACACCCTGATCAACATCTGCCCTTTACGCACCACCACCCTTTATTCTACCTTTTTTCTTTATAATGTTGTTCCAGTGCCATGGTTATGGAGTTTGTCAAAACAGCTTAACCTTCTTTATGTGCCATTCAGTCCTTTCATTGAAAATAAAAATAATTGCAAATGCAATCACTAGATTTCTTAATCGTGCCAACAGAAATGCTAATGGCGATTTGCTTTATACAAATTGGGCATACAGCTGGCTCATCTCCATCTTTCACCTCGTATGATCTTCATTTGACGAAGGTTCTATTGCAGATGGAGTCTTTACACATTTATCTATTAGCAGGGTGGAGTGAAAGGAGCCTATTCATAACATGATTTTAATTAGAGTGTGAGGTGAGACGCCTATTGAGGGCCACTTGATAAAATGGATTGAAAAGTGTAAAATGGGTCACATCAAATGAATAGGGGAGACCGGGGCTTGTTGTCACACTGTTTACTGCAGTGAATATTTCTCAGAGTGTGTTTGGTTTTGAATGTCAGTTTCTGTATAGGCATATACATTAGTCTTGGCAACAAAAAAGCTTAGAACATTTCCAAAGTTATTGCCCAGGAAAAAACATAAAGTTAATCAAAAACGTGTCCAAATTGCAAAACATGTTTTACACACTATAAGGGGTAAGTTGTCACAATGGAAACTGCCATTTATTTAACAAAATCTCCAAATAATGTGAGCAAAAAATGTATATATACACAAGCACACAGTATACAGTGTACTATACTATATGCTTACATCTTTCTCAATGCATATAGCTTTAACCATCTGTTTGAACTTGTGCAATACATACACTCCTAATGAGTCTTGTTTTTTTGTTCTGTGTAGCTTTTTGATATTTTGCTATTGAATTTTGACTGTGTATGTCAAGCCAAATGGATGCCCCCACCTTCCATGTCTCTTTGTTACAGACCATTTGCCTCACTGGTTTTTGTCACTGTGTCTCTTTTGTGAGGACGTCCCATGTCTCTATGGCAGCCCAGATGAGGTTCAGTGAAGGAAAGACATGTGATGTCTGGATGAGACGGCCAGGTGTGACGGGGGGCTTTTGAATGGAGCTGTTGAGATGTGCTGAGACAAATCTCTCCCACAGGAGAATGAAATATATAGAGAACGTTTTTAAGTACCATGGACTATTGTTCAGTAATGCACACTTTTTTATTTATT
This sequence comes from Xyrauchen texanus, assembly GCF_025860055.1. Lineage (NCBI taxonomy): Eukaryota > Metazoa > Chordata > Actinopteri > Cypriniformes > Catostomidae > Xyrauchen > Xyrauchen texanus. The sequence continues at coordinate 7,179,101 of NC_068303.1, forward strand.
TATAGACAATACAACAAAAGCAGAAGCAAGACACCCTACCATTCACCTCATTTAAAATAATTTTTATATAATACCATAACATTATATATCATATCATAAAATGTTTTGTTATATAATTTTAGAAAACTTATCATTTTATAAAAGCATTTAGATTCATTTTTAAACATTAATTTAGCATTAATGTTTATTATTTGAACTGTAAAAAAATGTAAATAGTCATTTTAAATGTTGTTTTAGGGTTTACGGCAATAAAGTGTCAAACTGATTATAACTTTAGACAGAAAAGGTTAGTAAACGATTTTTATCAAACTAAAATACTTAAAGCATGCATATTGTTTACTTCTGTGGATGTGCTATTGAAGCAATGCATATTTTAACGTTTAAGGATTGTGCACATTTGATAATGACTAAAGTGCGGAATCTTAATTATTCTATTTTACAGGTTTTTTTAAGATCCTGGATTTTCAATGTGGTCTCAAATTTTGACTCCACTGTAATAAAGTGTAAAACATGTATCATCAGCAACGATGCATTCACTAATTGCTTACTATCCCTTTACTTTCAAAATGTACAAATCTGTTGAGAGCTGTGAAGATGCTATGGAACAGTATATACAAACAGAAAACACTTTACTTGCCTTCTTATATGAATTGTAATTAAGCATTTGAAGTCTTTTGAAGGGGTACTATTTTTCTTGTGCGGCCTTGAGGAGACAGTGCTCAATGTCTGTGTGGAAACTACAACATTCTGAAGAGGAACTTTCGTGTGTTGTGATGTTCTCTGAGCTAAAATACATTTTAACAATAGAAGAAGAAAATAAATAAATGTGTGGTTATACTGAATTTGCCATACTTTAATGACAACAGGTTTGTCAGAATTTAAATAATACAGTTTTTTTCATATGCCACCAGATGGCCACAAGTAAAATGTTATTAATTTTTCTTTCCAGTGATCTTATACAGTACCTATCCACTTTTTGATTCATTGGATGAGAGAAAAATACAATGCCTGGCCAAAAAAAAATAAAATAAATAAAGTCGCTGTTTGTATTTGAATAAGCAGATACTTATGAGCCTATGATTGGATCATTATTGCAGTGATTAATATGTTTCAGCTGTCAACATTTCTTTTAACCCTAACTGATGCAGTGTGTAGCTTCTCATTTCTTAAACAACCATGTCAGAAACGTATCCCGTGGTCGTGAAAAAGATGTTACTGTGTTTCAGAAGGGGCAAATTATTGACCTGCATCAAGCAAAGAAAACAATTAAGGAGATTCCTGCATAGTGCCCAGCTAGGGGTGTTCATATGACAAAATGATCTGTATCTGTCTCGTGTAACAGCCATTATAATATTCTAACATTTATAGTTTCTATGAATAAAATATGCCTTGTAAATACCTTTACAATAATTATTATAATTATTATTATTTTTATTTTTATGTATGATATGTATGTGTTACTGACGTTAGTAATCTATAGGAATGCGTTACAAATGACATTTTACAGCATGCATTCTGTAATCTGTAGTGGAATACATTTTAAAAGTAACCCTACAAACTCTGCAACTCTGTTATTTGTGGGTCCACAAGGTGGCAGTACTCACATCTGAGCCATTGCTGTTAAAACTTTGTGTTCAAAGAAGATGTAATCACCACTAAACATCAGGAGATGAAGGTAAAAACAACAACAGTGGATGTGCAAGTCAAAAGCATGTGCGTGAGGAGGTCTTACACATTTGTATTACTCGAGGAATATAAAGACATCTTTAAGGGTCTAAACTCAAAATCCAGTATCTCTTAACAGTCATAGTTTGCATGCGCCAACCGCCTCTGTATGCGCACATTTATATGGAGTATACTTTGACAGGCTCACGTTCGACTGTACGCAGATGATAAGCATTCATCTCAAAATGGAAGTATACCTTTATGGTGATGTGGCCGTGGCCAAGCACCGTCTGTGGAGAGCGAGGCTGAGAGAGGAAGAATGGTAAGGATTGACACCTGTGGGAAATCTCCTCTAACAGCTGTTTTGTGTTGCAGTGAGAGCTGCAGAGGGATAAAAGGGCAATCTAAACCACCGGAGGAGGGAGAGAGAGAGAGAGACCTATGCACGCACGCTGCAGAGTCTTGGACTAAATATATTATTAGCCTAAAAAGTGTGTACAATAAAAAGATTACATGGATTGTTTACCTGGCTCCCACTTCCTCCTTCATAAAGTAGCAAGAAATCTGTCACAACCTCATAGAACACAAAAGGAGAAACTAAGCAGAACGGTAATTTGTTATTTTCAATACAATCAAATTGAATTTGAGAGCTACAGTGGAGGGTCAGATCAACAAACAATACTTTAAATTTGTGTCTGTTCATCACACAAAATTATCATATGGCTTTAGAAGACTTGGAATATAGCTCACAAGTCTTATTTTAAGCTCGACAGTGTCCCTATTCACCTTCAGTAAATTAAATAGAGCAGCATACATATTCAGCAAAACATCTAATTTTCTGTTCTACAGTAGAAAGTAATATGGGTTTGGAACGACATGAGTAAATGATGACCGAATTTTCCTTTTTGGGTGAATATTGTTATTATTCCATAAGGATTGATCACAATGAAAACCCAGAACCACCAACTGTACACACACACACACGCACGCACGCACAAACAAACAAACATTTAAGAAAAACAGCTCCATTGAGAGTGTTGTCCAAACAAACAGGGGGGAAGAGTCATATCACCAAGACACAATCATTTTTTGATTTGCACCTGTTGCTGCATGAATTAGAGGAATATGTAGAGCGCAGATCTTTCGTCTGTTAATGAGTCCGTTTGAAGAATGGCTCCTCGAGCCGACGGCATCCTTTTCATCTCGCTGTCTGCCCTGCCTTTTGTCACGGCCGCCTCACCTTCAGCAATAGCACTACATGAGCATTCAATTAAAGTCTTTGGAGGGGCATAAAAATGCTGGGGAGGAGACAGGCAAGAAAAACAGGTCTATTCTTCAAGGCGGACATTGAAAAGGCTTGAAAAGGGTCTTAATTAGGAGACATGTCTAGATGTTTAATTAAGGTGATGGCGGGATAACAATATCAGAGCGTCAATGAGCAAATTCTCAGATTATCCCAAATGGAGCAAAGCTAAAATGTGAGAAATGTTTTTCAAATGGTGTATTTAGGGCTGTATAATGACGCCTTTTATAGCCACAGAATGAATGACCTGTCTGACTTGAAGCTGATGAATACCTGGGCCCTCAGCAACTGTAATCTATCCCTCAAAAAAGTCTCCGCTGCCCACCAGGGCTGAATTCACACGTTCACGTCTTCTGCAGTCTCAATATACTAAAGAAGGATCAGGGAAGTTAATTAATACAAATACCTGCACTAATGAGCTAATTATGGCCTCCTCAGATGTCTTATATCAGTTTGCATAGATTACAACTGATGTCTTTGTTTAACAATGAGATACAGATAGATAGATGGATTAATTGGTAGATGGATAGATGTCAGACTGACAGACAGTCAGACAGACAGACAGACAGACAGAGAGACAGACAGACAGATCAACAGACATACAGAGAGACAGAGAGAGACAGACAGACAGACAGACAGACAGACAGACAGATAGATAGATAGATAGATAGATAGATAGATAGATAGATAGATAGATAGATAGATAGATAGATAGATAGATAGATAGATAGATAGATAGATAGATGGATGATTGGTGGATGTATAGATAGATAGATAGATAGATAGACAGATAGATAGATAGATAGATAGATAGATAGATAGATAGATAGATAGATAGATAGATAGATAGATAGATAGATAGATAGATAGATCAAGGTCAACTTGTTATGTTGCAGCACCTCACAGCAAAAGATTTTGGCTGACCTCACTTTTAAAATCTATACATAAATACACTCAACTCTTCGGCTCCTCACTCTCGGGCACTCATTTTGTGTCTTGGGTGTCTTTCTCAGCTGTCCAGCTAGGGTTACAAAGCTGTTTATAACTTGGTGTCTGTCCTAGAGTGTGGAGGCCTAGCCACATGACCGTTGATTCATGGGAACGCCCATAGAGCTGTCAATCCCAAGCCAGGTGTCGAGAATCTGGCAGAGCGCCTGAGTAAAGAAAAAGATTGTGACCTCATCCTGAAATACTGCAAGATGATGGCCCTGCTGGTCACAGGACCCAAGGCACTGACATAAAAGTACTTTTCTAGGTTCGGACATGAAACCTGATCGAGTCAAAGCAAAAGTCACATTGATGACTTATGATGTGCAGACATGACAGCAACAGCGGCCATTTCTGAAGCTGGGTTGTTAAAAGACTACTGTTCATTTTTACATTTGTTGAAGAAAATGTGAGTGGTGTTTGCTCATGCAAAATTCACCACAACAATGTACGGGTTTGTCGGTTGTTACTAGGATGTTGTTATGCAGTTGAAATGGTGTTCTCGTGATTGCTTACTGGCCAATGTAGTATAAAAAAACACCCCAAAGACTCTATCCTGCTCACTGGATATGGATTACGTCCCTGCTTTAATGTAAGTCTATGGTATTTTTCTTTTTTTTTTCACCTTATAATAATACTTTTAATTAACCAGCTTCTATAATTGACTTGTCTTTTTGAAATTGACTTGTTTTTTATTACTGTATTTTCATGGTTTATTGGCTGTGTCTGGTTTTATGGAGACTCCACAAGAATCAGGAATTCTGCCATTCAGAACATGATCTGTACTTAACTGCTACCAGCGTGTGTCTGAACAGAACAAGCCTATTACACTTGGGGCATATTTCCCAAGGTGCCATGCTGTAAAAAAGTGCATTCCCCCAGGTTCAATGCTCAATTTAGCACCCAGTTTTCACACTTGCGTTGTGCATTTTCAGCTTCTAGCTTATCAGTCAAACTCTATGTGGTGTAAGTTTTAGTTGAACAGCATGGTATAGTCAACAACACCATGCTGCATTAATTTTTAATTTTGTTTTCATTTCTGTTTTATTGTCAATCCGTCCTTTAAATTTAGTTTCGTTTTCACTCATTGGTTGTTAGTTTGGCTTTAGCTTTTTCAGAATTTACTTTTTTTCTGGTTGCAAAGTGTATTAAGATAATAAAACAAAATAATTAACTAAAAATCAACATTTAGACATTGCATGTGATGATCTCATGGATCAGTAAAACTTTGCAGTGCATAGTGACAAAAAGTAGTTTAGGGTAGTCAGGGCTGGACTGGAAGAGAAATCGGCCCCGGATTTTACATGGCAACTGGCCTTGTTTCACGGCACCATTTTGTGGTCATTCTGCATGAAGTTGCAGCTCATTTTAACTTATTGGGAACATTGCGCAGCCATAGCACTGGTCTGCTTGGTTCCGCTGAACACTGAGGAAAATGCCCGGTATGCCAGATTACAGGTCCAGCCCTGAGGGTAATACTTTGATAGCTTTTGTTACTTTTTAGTGTTTTGGGAGAAAATAAAATTAGAAGTTTTTTTTTACTCTGGGTACTCTTTTGCCCCATTGTACCCTACATTTAGTTTTTATTTTAGTATTCAGACTGATCACTCTGCGAATTCTGCGACAATAGATCGAAAGTTCTGCTGCTGAAATCGGTCTGTGTTAACCGAAATTCTAATCACTGCCCCCAGTGGCCGAAGCTAGAAGTGATGATGTGAGACTATGTGAGCTCCCGCTTCCAGATGAAATGTCCACAAAGTGGCGTCAGAGGCGAGTTGTATTTGTATATTGTATATTGATACAAAAATGTCTGATGGGGGATGCCGCTTGTCAGTTATTTGGCAGTATTCAGTTCCAATTATGCAAGTTTTTACTATTGTTATTTCAGTGAATAAATATGTTTTCATTTTGTTTTAGTCTTTGTTACCTATAATAAAAGTGTGGCAGAGAAAACACATGGGCAATGTGCAATGCCACCTCGCCCAACTCACTCAACTAAGACTCCAGCAAATCACTTTCCAGCTGTCCTTGACATCTTTGTCTCCCAGATTCTGGAAAATCATTTTAATCGTGTGAGCCGCTGGTGATGATCCACGGTCACCCCCTCACCCCTGAGGTCTCGCTGAAGGCTTGAAGGCATGGTGCTTTAAGCTTCAGATTCTCAAGATTCCCCACAACATAGCAGCAATGCTTTAGAGAGTTTCTGCAGCTTGTTATAGGAGATGCCTGGGATGGTTCTCCCAGTGTATATTTTCATTTACTCTGAGTGCTTGGCACACTCTCTTCATAAACACAAGCCTAGGTACACATAGATAGAATTGTTGCTTTGCACTCCATGTGATGAAAGAAGCTATTCATTAACATTTCTAATTTACATAGCTGAGGGGCAATATTTCTGGGCGCCAAGGAGCCACGGCAAGAGTGATGATGGTTTCTGAAGAAACCATAATTAAAGTTACTTTAATAGTGGTTTAAAAGTGGATCTGAAACAATAATGAACACACAATCTTATCAAACTGTCATTCTGCAACTTAAATATTTCCCATACAGTTATTTCAAGGGGTGTAACCATTCATCGATTTGATTATGATTTTGTACTAAATGATTTGATGTTTTGTGAAATATGTACAGGTCACCATTTGAATTGATTATTTTGATACGATTCATTTTAAAATGTTAATTTCAATAATAATGTATTTATTCTTCCTGTTGTAAGCACTGGTTTACTTTATTTCCTGCTGTTTCTACTTGTAAATATGATTTATAAAAAAAACATGTCTTCCTGTTACCTTGGGGTATGAAAGTGAAAATATTTTTTAAGCTGATTTTAAATGACTTACACATTGCTGGTCAACCTTCAAATACACATATTTTACCTCTGTATATTTAAATTAAATTTAGATATTATTTTAATATTATATTATATCATATACAACAGTTAGTTCCGGTCCTCTAATCTGATTGGACGAGAGACGTTCCATTAGCACTGATGGTCTGACTCCATCAGCACTCCGACGCTTCACTGTGTGTATCACTCCCCTTGTGTTCGTGCCATTCTAAACTAAATTGTAAGAGCAGTGCAGATCTGTTAAGAGCTATGGTTTGTCTTTTTTGTTTTTGCTATATGTTAGCCAGCAGGTGGTGGCAAAATATATTTTTTGTGTGTAATATGAGCCAGTTAGGTGACGTGAAGTGAATCCGCATCAGCCGTTTACACACAACAGCTCTTCGTGATCGCTTGCTACACATACTACACTACACCATACTACTAAAGCTAGGAACTAGCTTTAAACGGCTTTAAACTAACAACTTCAGCATTACGGCTCATCACATTTGAGAGTCTCAACAGACTGATTAATTACACAATGGGTACTTTTTAAGATGTCGGAGGACATTGCGGTTTCTATATTGATCGACTCTTGCGCACCGGCTACCGCGAAATAGGGAGAATTACCCCCGCTTGGACTGTATTTTTCCTCTGAGAAAGCTGATCTTCAGAAAGCTGACAGCATCTCTGCTTGGGTGTGGCAACAGGCGATCGCACGCGCTCCTCTCTCTCTCTCTCTCTCTCTCTCTCTCTCTCACACACACACACACACACATTAGGGTGGCCCAACATTATTTTATGCAAAACTGCAAGCTAAGCATGTTCAATGCCAAATGCGACAAACTGTAACTTACATAAGCACCGTATATATTTTCTAATTGTTTATGCTATTTAATGTAACATTTGGGAACATTGGTACATAATGTCTGTCACCATCTCCACTAATAAATGCCCTATATAAACTACAAGAGTTCACAGCCATCAACTGATGTCTCTTAGTCACTGCAGTCATCCAGTGACAACTTGTATAACAACAGCTTAGACTGTCAATATTACAGAACATTTTGAATGACATGCTAACTTCTTTGGAAATGTTTAGTCTCTGTCATTGTCATCAGGTACAGGACAACTGTCTTCCTGAATTCCAGCTGTGAGACTGAGTCAACCAACAACAGTACTTTTTTTTCAAGTCAGGGTACAGCTTTCAATATTACTGCACAACCTGAAGTAGGAATTGTTTCTGGTCATCTTCCGGTCTTTTCATCAAAATTGCATTGAAGTCCTGGATCAGCGTCACACCTCTTTCTGCTGTGTCGTTCACAACGGTGAAGAAAGTCTTCATATGTGTTGCAATGAAATCTCTGAGCTGCTTGTCTGCATATTCACCGTTACCATCCAGTCGGTGTGGTGGTTCTTCTGATCCCTCTTTCTTTCACATATTTACCAACATCTGCATTTTCTGCCAGGGATCAACTGTCATATCAAAGAAAGGAAGGCCCATCATAACCTCACAAAGGTACCACAAGTGTCAGCTGAAAAATGATACTTCAGGATCTCTCTGTCCATGCTTTATCTTCCCCTGTCATATATCCTTTCCAACCTTCTCTCTGACTGGCTAGAAACTCCAGGTCTTCTGTAAGTTCTGTTAGTTTCTCAGCATCTTGATGAGCTGTGTCAAATATCTTATCAAGCTTTGAATTGAACTGTGCTTCATTAGAAATTTGTTTCGGAGTACGACGGTTTATGGCCTTCTTTAAACACTGCCATTCTGCATGTACTTTCAGAAATGGCTTTTCTATATCATAACTGAGAGCAGTTGGTATTCCAGCCTTCTGCCAAAAACCAAGGACTTCTGAAACTGTTATGCGTGCACTTTCTTTGAGAGTCTTTTTCTGTTCTGTATGGTGATGGAAAAACACTGACAATATTCCACGAAGTGTTGGACGATTCTCTTATTCACAGGACCAATTAACCAAATATGAGATTCTGATCTTGTCTTCGGATTATCTGCTGTTTGACTGCTGCAATTACTGCTACATGGCATACCCGAACTGAGTGAACTCGGACTTTCAGTACTAAATTAATTTTATAATCATTAACAGATGAAAACAAACCAACTTTATAGAATATATAAACATGTCAGCAAAGACTATTTACATATACTGATGACTGCAAATAAATAAGTAACATAATTGCAATTAATAACAAGCCACTGGCAAATAATATCAAAATATTGACATAAACTGCAAAAGTAGGCAATTTTAGGAAAATTCAAGCACATTGTGCAACCTCTAAATCATCTCAGAATTGTCTCAAATTTCACTTGTGGTTTGTGGTTCATATGTGGTTTTTGATTGCAGGTTTCTAATGAATGGAATTTCCACTTACATTTTTTTGTATGTTCTGATGGGCCACCTAACACACACACACACACACACACACACACACATCCTTGTTTATCGAAACAGTACAAGCCGTGATACTATTTCTGAAGTGACATTTTTTAATGTCTTAGACGCATCATTTGGTCGAACCAGCAATGGCAGATTCTGATCTGTTGCTTAAGATAGTAGTTCCATGCACAAATGCGTTTTTATGACAATACTCAGTTTTTCTTAATTTTAAAAAATGAACTTGTTGTATATAAGCAATATCACACTCGCAATCGTGCTGTATGGCCCTACATCAGCACTGCTGTAATTACCTACGGCACTCTGCCGAATCACAGCAGTGCTGATATAGGGCCATATCGCACTCTTGCTCATGTTATATTATATTATATTATATTATAAAAGTAATTTTTTTATAAGGACATAAATATCTCATAATAATAATTTTAATAATCACTTTTTAGATATATTTTGGGTAATTCAATTATATTATATTATATTACATTATGCTATATTGTATTATATTATATTATGTTATATGATATTATATTATAATTGTAATTTTTTTATTAGGACATATACTGTATATTTATATATACAAATATATTTACTGACTAAACAATACATGTGACGTCATTTGCATTTTAAAAAAGAGGTGTTAGTTTACATTGCATTTTTTTTTCCATCCAGGTGACAGTGGTCACTTGCTGTTTGTGGTTCCATGACATCTGTTTCCGTGCACATACAATAAACTGTCTGTCTCATTCTCCCCATGTCTGCCATGCACCTTGTTTCCAAGTATGGCCACTATGAGGGTACTGTCACTGTGGGGGTTTGTGGGAAATTAATGGTGACAGAGAAGGGCAAAAAGACGGGCCAGCTGCCTCTGTCACCACCGGGGTCGGACTGCAGGCGCAGAGCTGCTCTAGGTGCTCTCATGGTATGTACCTTACACTTGTTTTTATGCTAAACTGATTTTGCTGTCAGCACCTGTCTTTCATCTTTTCAGATTATACTTCTGCTTGTCCCTGTCCCAAACACACACACACACACACACACACACACACACACACACACACACACACACACACACACATGCATACAGATGAAAAATGTATGGTCTAAAAATGTTTTCCCAGCATTCCATTTTGGTTGTACGAATGTTAAAATGTCCACTTTCTTAATATGAATAGAATGTTAGCATAGCATTCCTGAAATTGTTCTCCTCCATGGTTTTAACAACTTAGCGTTCTAAAAATGCAGATTTGTAATGTATAAAATACTCCTTCATGGAGGTCATACTCGCTATATCACCCTATTTGAATTTTAAGAACAATTATTGGGGGAAGTATAAAAAAATTATGTGAGAACGGTTTACTTATTACTTTACTTATGAGAACGGTTATTAAGTTTTTTTTTTCCCCTAACATAGTGAGAACTTTCATTCTTATATTGATAACATCTTAAATACATTTCATTAACATTATTTTAAGAATGTTGTCGAACATTTGTTGAACATTTACGCAACCTTTACCTAACATTAGCATAAGCTTTTCAAACATTCCCTGTTTGATGGAAACATACTACTAATGTTGCAGTGAATACAGCGTAGAAAAAGCTCCATTAAGCAACAATAACACTGACAGTCTAAATAATTTTTACGTAGCTCAATACACTAACTTTTTGCCTTTGCTCACACAGTGCTAACTTGTGACATCTACAACTTTTACTGTAGTGCATAACCAACATTTATAAGCTTGTTCAGGTGTGATCAAATCGTGCGGTAGCTTAACTGATTGAGCATTGCTCCTGAAGAACATGCACGTTGACACATGATCCGAAAGTATTATAGAAGCACCACAAAAGGATGTGGTTGCTTCATCATTAGTTTTGTTAATTTAAAACTCAAGAGCATTAACCTTTAAAACCTCATCTGTTTTGGATACAATTTTACTCGCATTTGGCGCCACTCAGTGGTCATCTCAAAACTGCTGCGACGCATGAAAGGAACCACATAATTTCACTTAGCAAAAATGTTGCCAAGGTCAATTAATTTTCAAATATCTTCTGATAAGATCTTTCAAAATACAGCCTGATTGTGTTAGTCCAGCAAGCAAGTACAGGGAAGTCTTCATTTCGACAAATGGTCATTACACATACACATTACACATAAGCAAGTCATAATGGCAACAGGAGATGTGTACCACATCTGTCCGCACAACACAAGTGTGATTGGCGAGGTGAGACTGAACCTGAATTCCATTCATGACACACTGTTGTGTTCCTTGTCAATCAATCATGTGACATGCAATTGAGTAATTTCATCCAAAGCAACATCCATAAATCTTGCTCCAGCAAAACTACAATTGTTTCATTATGGTTGTGAAACTACCTTCCAAAAGCTGCAGTTTTCTTAGAGCAGAGTATTATTGAGGTTATGAAAACATGTTTCTGGTAAATACTGTGGATGATCTCTTGGTTTAAAAAAAGATTTCATGGTGTAGTGCACGTGTGATGCTTGTTTGAGGTTTTTTCCTCTCTCACTAATGTGTCCTGTCCCAGAACCCGAACAGCCCCTCACATATAAGGTAAAGAAACAAAAACCTCAATAGGGTTCAGAGAGCAAGGACACATCTGCCCGTGTAATCCACAGAGGCACAATCAAATCATTTTATTTTGTGTTGCATTGCCCATTAGGAGACCCAGACACCATTGGCAATGCTAAAAAGCACAAATTACACAACTAACCCTTCTAATCCCAAACACAGACCTACACACGTGTGTGTTAGTTGTCTTTCAATTGGCTACTTTAAATCAAGCATCACTGATAATGTTTTTAGAACACCATTCAAAGTACAGAGCGATAACTTGACTTTATTCTGTTGATGGCTTACACAAAAAGATTTGTCCTTGTCTTAAATCATTTGCTTTAAATAATTGCCCACCATTATTTAAAGGAACAGTTTGCCCAAAAAATGTAAATTCAGTCAATATTTATTCACCCTAATGCCATTCCAAACCTGTATACCTTTATTTCTTCTGTGGAATACAAACAGAGATGTTAGGCAGGATGATAGTCACAGTCAACATTCACATTCATTGCATCTTTTTTTTCCCAAACAATGACAATGAATGGTGACTAAGACTGTCATCCAACCCATCTCTTTTTGTGTTCAATTACAGAAAGAACGTCATACTTGTTTGGAGCCCAATGAGGATGAGAAAATAATGACAGACATTTCAACATAGTCTCATGATTACTCTTAATAATTTGTACAAGATGTCGAAATCGTAATATATATTACAACTTGGCTCATACAAAAGGTACAACTCTTATTCTCATAGATCTAACAAATCAACAAACAGAATTTCAAATTTAAACAATACAGAAGTTAAATGTTAGCTAGCCTCCTATCCAAAACTTTATTTAAAAAAGAAAACATCAGAAAGCAAATGTCTTTGGGTTTTTTTTTTCTTCTGTGAGACTCAAAGGTGAACTTCCTATTAAAATGACTGTTGGGTTTAGAGTTTGGGTATAGGGTTAGAATGTATGCTTCAGTTTAGGTTTGGGTTCAGAATTTTACTTGGGAAAAATCATAAGAACAATAGTTTAAAAATTCTGATGTTTTTCTTTCTTCCGTGGTAGAAACCCTAACCCTAATCCTAATCTTAACCCTAACCCTAATCCTAATCTTAACCCTAACCTAATCCTAATCTTAACCCTAACCCTAATCTTAACCCTAACCTAATCCTAATCTTAACCCTAACCTAATCCTAATATTAACCCTAACCCTAATCCTAATCCTAATCTTAACCCTAACCAAATCCTAATCTTAACCCTAATCCTAACCCTAACCCTAATCCTAATCTTAACCCTAACCCTAATCCTAACCCTAACCCTAACCTAAACCTAACCCTAACCCTAACCTAACCCTAACCTAAACCTAATCCTAATCCTAATCCTAACCCTACTGTCTATTTCCTATTAAAATAATATTTAGGTTTAGGTTTGGGTTCACGTTTACACTTAGGAAAAATCGCAAGAACATAAGATGTTTCTCTTTTTTACATGGTTCTCAACAGTGGTTTTCCTATAAACATTAAGGTTAGATTTAGGTTTGGTTTAGGGGTTAAACTTCGAAAAATCCTCATATAATAATTTACTGGTTTGTTTGTTTTACTCTGTAGGAGTAAAAGTCGTAACCCTTTGTACAAGCCACCTCTAATGATAATTTCACCATCTCAAACGTATTAATTCGACTTGTCATGAAACTGGGTTGGAAGTTTCATATTTAGGTGAACAAACTCTTTAACATGTTGATTATTGTAAGAGAGTGTTGTCCACTACCTAGTTCACTTAGAATCCCTAGAACACCCACCCACTCCCCTCGCTCCCAGCTGTCTCCCAAATCACAGGACCTGATGATGATGGACGGCACATGACCATGACACCGCACCCTAGCACTCCTCTATCCTCACCATTGCACGCCTTTGTTGGAAGAGAGTGTGTGTTGTTACAAGCAGGCCACCCTAATTTTAACCACTAATGGGCCCAGCCTCAGCCCTGCCTGGATCCAAGACCCTGCCAGGAATAGCCCAACGACTGACAGTCATGAGTTTGACAAGGAGCCAGGACTGCAGCCAAAACACATTTGAGCCGGGTGGAATTTCTTGCCCCTGTGAAAATGCAGTACCAATATCTTCCTCCTCGATTCCTGCCCATTCGTGTCCCAGTTGCCCCCCTTGTGACCTATCCACCCTAATCCCTGATCCCTCAGGACTAAACCCCATCCTCATCCCTTATTACAGATGCAAACATTACAATAACATTTTATCCAAAGCATCTTGTAAATGTAGAACATCACAAGCAGCATCAAAAATTAACTTTTTTTGAGAAAATTTTGAAAATTTACCAGCTATATTTCTTGCCTTTGGCATCTATTTTGCGTTATTTTTATTAGATCATATTTATTTTTGTCCTTGTGCCAATGGGATTTAGCTGTTTTTCCTTGCACATTAGTGAAAAAGTTACTATATAAAGAAACAAAACAACATCCGAGTCACAGCAGATTAAAAAATATTCTAGGTTAAATACAAGTGAAGCTCAATCGATAGCATTTGTGGCACAAATACTCAGACGTGTCTGTCCTTTTCCTTAAAAAAAAGAAGTAAAATCGAAGTGACTGTGAGGCACTTGCATTGGAAGTGAATGGGGCAAATGTTTGGAGAGTTTAACAGCAGAAATGTGAACCTTATAATTTTATTAAAGCACTTAAATTAATTCTTCAGTTAAAACTTGTGTATTATTTGAGCTGTAAAGTTGTTATAAATGTTTAAAGGGTTTATAGCATTACTTTTTTATGGCAACGAAGTAAATACAGTAACTTTAGACAGAAAAGGTTAGTAAACAACTTTATCAAACTAAAATCAAACAGTGTGTATTTTAAAGTTTACAGTTTGGCCCCATTTACTTCCATTGTAAGATCCTCACTGTAACCAGGGTTGGGGAGTAATGGAATACATGTAATGGGAATATGTATATAAAATATTAGCAACCGTATTCCATTACAGTTACACTGAAAATCATTAGTAATTATAGTTCAGTTACATTTAAAAAGTATTTTGATTACTGAAGAGATTACTTTGCATTTTATTGTCATTAGTTTAATTTAATATTTATTAGTTTCAGATGGAAAACATTTATACATATAAATAATGTGATTCAAAGTGCATTTGAACAGCGGTAAAACACTTTCTTATGACGTGTTACATTCATATGAGCAGACAGGGAAGTAAGTTTGAAGTAAGATAAGTATGAGATATTTATGTTTTTCAGAGAATGTGTTTTTAACGTGTATTTTGTCTTACTGTACTGGCAGAGTTTTTATAGACAGAACAAGTGAAAAAATCTGCCAGTGCTGAAGAAGTAATCCAAAGTATTTATAATACATTACTTACCTTGAGTAATTTAACGGGATACTTTACAAATTACATTTTAGAGCATGTATTCTGTAATCTGTAGTGGAATACATTTCAAAAGTAATCCTCCCAACCCTGACTGTAACCCAGTGTTTTTTTTTAAGGAAAGAATGGATAAGTCAAAATTACTTTTTGTGGTAATCAACGTTATGCCACAAATGTTGCCATTTGCGCTTAACTTGTATTTAACTCGGAATATTTCTTTAGGGAGAAATTATGACCATTATGCAGTACTGTAGTATTTGCAATTCAGGAAAGATTACGCTCTGCATGTGCCATGTACACAACTGTAGCATGAGCTTTACTATTTGTAAACATCCACATTATTTTACCTTTCTCCCCAATTTGGAATGCCCTATTCCTAATGCGCCCTAAGTCCTCATGGTGGCGTAGTGACTCGCCTCAATCCATATGGTGGAGGATGAATCTCAGTTGCCTCCGTGTCTGAGACTGTCAATCCGTGCATTTTATCACACGGCTTGTTGAGCACGTTACCGTGGAGACGTAGAGCATGTGGAGGCCCATGCTATTCTCCGTGGCGTCCACACACAACTCACCACGTGCCCCATCAAGAGCGAGAACCACACATTATAGCGACCACGAAGAGGTTAACCCATGTGACTGGATTCAAACTCGTGACACCAGGGGTGGTAGTCAGTGTCAAACCTCGCTGAGCTACCCATGCAGGCCCCCATGTCTACTTTTTTTAACTTTCATGTTTAATAAATAGGTACAATTGTAGTCTTCATGAGACGAGACTCAAGATTTGTTCCAAATCGGTTCCTTATCAATGAAGGACAGTTCTCTTACGAGAGGTTCTCTCGTATTGCGTAAGCTAGCTTACGCTACGGGAAAGATTAATCTTTTCTGAGATACTGAAGCCAAAAATTATCCTTAATTTTGTATCCATTGTCAGCGCAGTGCAGCAACTGCATACCTTGGCCGGGCTAGCTAGGGAGCTCATAGGTTGCTCTCGCGACAACTGCTGCAGCCTATAGGCGAACTTGAGTGAACTTGCGTCCAATGACGAGCGCCAGCGCGTCACTGTATCAAAGCCCGCCAAAATGGGCGTGGCTAGAGTGCATATAAGCGTAAGTTCAGTAGGCTGGAATCCTGATTTTCATCTATTCAGCGAAGCTCTTCGCATCTCTGAACTGCAGAAACCGCGTGCGCCATTCGAGGGGCATCTAGCAAGCTTGGACGGCGTTCGAAGAAGCCGGTCGTCTTCGCCACCTTCAGCCGATCCTGCGAGCTCGCCATCCGGCGGCGTATCCTTTTAGAGCAAGCTAGTTCCTCAGCGAACTTCACAAAAGAGCAACAAGCGTCTTTTTAAAGATGCCTCGCACCACCTGCGCCTCATGCGGCGCCCCTCTCAGCGCCGGAGACCGCCACCTCATATGCGCTCTCTGCCTGGGACTAGAACATGCAGAGCTCGCCCTCGCTGGCGGTGGATGCGACCTCTGCGAGGAGCTTCGATGTCGACCCCTGCGGGCTCGACTCGAAGCACTCAAAACCGAAGCCGCCAGCGCTTTCGTTTCCCAGCGCAGAAAGAAGCGCCGCTCCCAAAGGCTGCCGGAACCGGTGTTAGAGCGACTACCTCGCCGGAGCCTCTCCCTCGAGCCTCGCTTTCACCCTCCCGCCCCCGGGACGCACAGTTGCCGCCGAGCGGCCGCACTGTTGCCATCTCGGATGGCGAGGCGGAGGATAAGGGCTGCTGTTCCATCATGGCTCGGACAGCGAGGTGGTCAGGCTCCCAAGCCTCCTCCTCGGCCCAGGAATCCAGCAGGACCAGCGCCGAGTCGAGGAAGAACTAACGCGCCTCCTCACACAGGCCGTCGACCGCCTCGGGCTCGAGTGGTCACCGCCCTCTGAGCAGGCTCCCAACAGACTTCGGCGGCTGCTTTCTTCAGAGCCGTCGCCACGCGGCGCCCGCGGCCCGGGCCGCTCCCTTCCTGCCGGAACTCCACGCTGAGCTCTTTAAATCGTGGAACGTGCCTCTCTCGGCCAGGAACTGATCCCATGTCTTCACCTCTCTTGTGTTGGTGGACGGCGCCACCGAGAGGGGCTACTCTTCCATCCCCCCGGTCGAGGATTCAGTAGCAGCACACCTTTGCCCGCCCTCCGCGAGATGGCGGTCTAAGCCAGTGCTCCCGTCTAAGGCCTGCAGAACTACTTCCGCCTGTGTTGGCGCGCCTATGCCGCCGCCCGCCAAGCGCATCTGCTCTGCATTCCATGGCCGTTTTACAGATCCTCCAAGCGGACCTTCTTCGAGAGTGGGATGAGAAAGGCAGGCACCCAGAGGCTGTTTCAGATCTAAGGAGCGCGACGGATCTCGCCCTCAGCGCCACCAAAGCTGCAGCTCAAGCCCTAGGGAAGTGCATGGCGCGCTGACTGTGACCGAGAGACACCTATGGCTAACGCTAGCCGACATGGGAGAAGCTGAGCGCTCCGCGTTCCTCAGCGCGCGCTCTCTCCGTCCGGTCTCTTCGGTTCCGCGGTGAGTGGCATTGTTGACCGTTCTCGGAAGTCCAGAAAGCCACCCAAGCCATGAATCTCTTCCTGCCTCGTCGCTAGCTCCTCTGCAGGCCGCCCACGTGACCAGCCTCCTGCACGAGCCTCTTCACAGCGCCCAGCTCAGCAAAGCCAGACTTCTCAGCGTCGACAGGGCGGCCACCCTAGAACGCGCTCAGACAGCCGCCGCAGACCGCCGCCCCGCGGGCCTCGGCCTAAGATTGCGCTGAAACCTGAGCAACGAAGTCCTCCTAGCTTTGTTAAGGAAGCGGCGGCTCAGTCCGCCCGCGGTCAGACCACCGTCAAAGATTCAGCCCCTGTCAGTCCCCTTCTCTCAGGCTACTGCAGTGGTGGATTCAGCAGCCAACAAGCGGTGATACTGCCCGCTTGCCTGCAATCAAATGCCGTTTTCACGGCGACCAAAGAAATCTTGTGAAAAGCAAACATGCCTTATGTGTAGAAAATGTGCCCACAATCCAGTGTTCACCCCTACACACAAGCATTACACTTCCCGTGTCCCTATCAGAGCCCACTCACATAAAGCAGGCACAGCCAGCTCAAGTGTTAGAGTCAATAAACGCGCCCACGAATCCGTGCGCGCGCCCCTTCTCTGCCCACTCTGTCACACGGCCAGCAAACACCTCTCTGTATGTAAGTCCCATGCCCGTGACTATGCTTGCGCATCACTTCACAGAGAAGTCACTCACAGAACAGCCTGTCACTGCTGTCTGCGAGCAGTCATGCATAAGCACAGTCAGCGCGCTCACATATTCTGTTCAGCTCGCTGTGTGCGGCAATCAGGGCGACTTGGCCATTCACCCTCTAGCGTTACGCTTCAAAGCGTGGAAAGCTATCCCAGGGATATCCAAATGGGTGTTAAGCACAATAAAACAGGGCTATTTGCTACAGTTCGATCGCCGCCCTCCCGCTTCAGAGCGGCTCGAAACTACTGTGAACACGGAAGCAGCCTGCATGCTCCGTTCAGAAATAACAAACCTTCTGTGCAAAAGGGCCATAGAGAGTGCCACCTTCTCTGAGCGAGTCGGGGTTTTACAGCCGTTATTTTCTTGTCCCCAAGAAAGACGGCGGCCTCAGACCAATATTAGATCTCAGGGTTTTGAACAAGGTGCTCGCAAAAGACCGTTCAAAATGCTTACAATCAGGAAACTCCTCGCGCATGTGCGCCAGGGGACTGGTTTATTTCTCTCGATCTGAAAGATGCCTACTTTCAGATTCAGATAAATCCCGTCACAGGCCATTCTTGAGATTCAGCCGGCGGCCAGGATTATCAATACACCGTCCTTCCGTTCGGCCTGTCTTTAGCACCCGTACTTTCACGAAGTGCATGGATGCGGCGCTCGCACCCCTCGCGAGTCAGGGCTTGCGAATTCTGAACTATTTGGACGATTGGCTGATTTTGGCACAGTCACATACGGAGCTTCTGTCTCACAGGACAGTTCTCCTCAGTCATCTGAACAGTTTGGGTCTTGCAGTCAATTGGACCAAGAGCTCACTATAGCCCAGTCAGGCAATTTCCTTCCTTGGAATAGAACTAGACTCCATGGCGATGGCGGCTCGCTTATCTACACAGCTGGCGCCGTGTTCAGCGACTAGCAGCGTCCTTTCAGATGAACAGCCTCACGCCTCTGAAAAAATTTCAGAGAATGCTAGGTTACATGGCCTCAGCCGCAGCAGTACTTCAGCTGGGTTTACTGTGCATCGCCCGCTTCAGCATTGGCTAAACACCGCGCATCTCGCCGGGCTTGGGCCAGGGGCGCCAGCCGATCAGAGTGACTCAGACCTGTATCTCAGCTCTGCAGCCCTGGGCAGTGGCCGAATGGTATCAGCGGGGAGTGGCGATGGGAGCTGTATCTCGCCGAACAGTCATCTCGACAGGCGGCGTCCAACACGGGTTGGAGCGCGGTCTGCGAGGGCTCTCCGGTTTTTGGCCTATGGTCAGTTCAGGAAAAGCTGCTTCACATAAATTGTCTGGAAATGATAGCGGTCGAGTACGCGCTGCGTGCGCTTCCTCCCGGTCATTCAGGGTCACCACGTCCTGGTCCGTTCGGACAACAGATCTGTGGTATCCTATCTAAACCGTCAGGGCGGTGTCAGATCCAGGAACCTCTTCCATCTGACAAAACGCATACTGAGTTGGTCCCAGTGCCACCTGCGCTCGCTGAGGGCGACGCGCGTGCCAGGCCACCTGAGCGACGGCCCAGACAGACTGTCCAGAGACAATATTTCCCCAGGGGAATGGTCCTGCACGCTCAAACAGTCCAGATGTTATGGAGCATATTCGGCAGAGCAGAGATAGACCTCTTTGCGTCAGAAGAGAACTCTCACTGCCCAGTATTTTTCTCGAGCGAGGGCCAGCTGGCCCAGGACTGGCCCAACCGCCCGCTTTACGCCTTCCCTCCGTCTCGCTATTGCCACAGGTAATGCAGAGGATCAGGAAACGCGTCACTCATTGCTCCTCATAGCCCGGCTGGGAGAATCAGACATGGTTCCCGGAGCTTATGCAGCTGTCACTGACAGCCCGTGGCCCATTCCAGTGAGGGCAGATCTCCTCTCTCAAGCTCGCGGCACGATCTGGCATCCCCACCCAGAGGCTGGGCTGCTGCAGTGGGTGATCAGCGACTACCCGTCGCTTTGCCAGAAGGAGTAATAAACACTATCATACACGCTAGAGCCCCTTCCACGAGAAGACTCTATGCGTCCAAATTGTCTGTGTTTTCAAAATGGTGCACCGACAGAGACCTGGACCCACAGACATGTGGGGTGTCGTCGCTGCTCGTGTTTTTACAAGAGCTGCTGGATAAGGGCAGATCACCATCCACGCTCAAAGTGTACATGGCGGCCATCGCGGCGTTCGCTGAACCCCTGCACGGCCAGTCACTGGGAAAAAATGAGCAGGTCATCCACTTCCTCAGGGGAGCTAGAAGGTTGAACCCCCCTGCGCCCCCCATCGGTTCCTATCTGGGATCTTTCCGTAGTTCTCGAAGCTATGAAAGCCCCCCCTTTGGAACCGCTTCAATCCGTGGATTTGAAATACCTTTCACTCAAAACCGTTTTTCTGACTGCCCTGTCATCAGTTAAGCGTGTGGGAGACCTTCGCAGCTGTCTGTCAGCGCTGCGTGTCTTGAGTTTGGACCAAGTGACTCCAAGGTCATTTTAAAGCCTAGACACGGCTATGTCCCCAAGGTGATCGGTACTCCTTTCAGAGCACAAATCATTTCCCTATCGGCGCTGCCAGCATCCGATAGCTGAACGCGACGCCAATCTCCTTTGCCCAGTCAGAGCACTGAGATTGTATACTGCGCGCTCCGCCTCTTTCAGACGCTCTGAGCAGCTTTCCGTTTCGTTCGGAGGGCGCACCAAAGGTTTCGCCGCCTCGAAACAGACACTGTCTAGATGGATAGTGGACGCTATTGCTGCCGCGTACGCATCAAAAGACCTACCATGCCCGTTAGGCATTAGGGCTCACTCCACTAGAGGCATGGCCTCCTTGTGGGCATGGTCCAGCGGGATTTCCATTCACGACATGTGTGGCAGTGGGCTGGGCTTCCCCCTCCACCTTTGTCAGATTTTACAATCTGGAAGTGCCCGCCCTGCAGACAAAACTACTAGCGGTTTAATACGCTACAGCTCCCCTGGTGAGCTGCACTGATGGGACACATTCCACACAGACCGGCACCGCCACTCTGTCTTTTCCTTCCCACTATGTGCTTATGTATTACACACACACTGGCCCGCACTCTTGCCGGCCAAATATTATTCCCCACTCACAAGGGCTCCCGGGTCTCCCCACCCCGGGGCTCATGCAGTGGATGCTTGGCGCTACAGCGTTGACAATGGGTTCCGTAGCGTAAGCTAGCTTACGCAATACAAGAGAACCTATCGTAAGAGAACGAATCGGTTACCTTACGTAACCTCGGTTCTCTCTAGAAGAGGAGCAGTATTGCGTAGCCGGCCATGCTTCGCGCCACGAGCGATTTTCGCTTCATTCAATGAAAACCAGGGTTCCAGCCTACGAACTTACGCTTATATGCACTCTAGCCATGCCCATTTTGGCGTGCTTTGATACAGTGACGGCGCGGGCGCCTGTCATTGGACGCAAGTTCACTCATGTTCGTCTATAGGCTGCAGCAGTTGTCGCAGAGCAACCTATGAGCTCGCTAGCTAGCCCGCTCAAGGTATGCAGTTGCTGCACTGCGTTGACAATGGATACAAAATTAAGGATAATTTTTTGGCTTCAATATCTCAGAAAAGATGAATCTTTCCCGTAGCAGAAGCTAGCTTACGCAATACTCGTTCCCTCTTCTAGAGAGAACGACTCGGTTACTAACGTAACCTCGGTTCCCTGAGAGGAGGGAACGAGTATTGCGTAAGTAGCTTACGCTATGGGAAAACTCAGTTTCTCGAGAAATATTGAAGTCTTTATGTAAAACGCATTGCAGCTGCACAGCAGACAGTAATGAGCGAGGCAGCTCGGTCATTGGCTGTGCTGCGGCAACTGCTCAAACCAATGACGGGGCGACTCTGAACGCGCGACCAATGGGCGCATGCCTCGCATTCGCGCGCTCAGAGCCCGCCGAAATTAGCATAGCCAGGCTATATAATGGGCACCCCGTCATGCGAGTTCCATTAGGTTCAATCGACTGAAGCGAACTGACCAAGCACAAGCACGGCAGCTTACGCAATACTCGTTCCCTCCTCTCAGGGAACCGAGGTTACGTTAGTAACCGAGTCGTTCCCTATCGAGAGGTCTCTCCTATTGCGTAAGTAGCTTACGCTATGGGAACACCCTGCAAAACGCCGTGCGTGCTGACTTCACTCTATAAAGCCAGAGGCAGATGCCTGAGCCTTAAAGCAAAGTGATTATTCCACGAGCCGGCCAACGGCGAGCTATATAACGGGATAACACAGAGCGCCTTTGCCCCAAGGTGGGAGCTCATTGTACAAACACAAGCACATATCTTATGTACTGAGTTTTCTATGTACTGATATGCATAAAAAATCCTTTAAGTCGGTCAGAGACGGACCTTGTAAGGGAGGAGATAATGCTCAGCATATACATACTCCAGTCCATTCTACAGTCAGGCTGATAGAATGTTGGAATGCATTTTTCTATGTACTGGCATGCATAAAAAATCCTCTAAGTCAGTCAGAGACGGACCCTATAATGGAGGAGATAATGCTCAGCATATACATACTCCAGTCCATTCTACAGTCAGGCTGATAGAATGTTGGAATGCATTTTTTCTATGTACTGATATGCATAAAAAATCCTCTAAGTCGGTCAGAGACGGACCTTATAAGGGAGGAGATGCTCCTCGTAGAGTGAGCTCTGACGCCTAAGGGGCATTGAAGGCCCTTGGCTTCATAAGCTAGCGCTATAGCATCCACTATCCAGCACGATATTCTTTGCTTTGAGACTGCGAGACCTTTAGTGCGGCCGCCAAAGCATACGAATAATTGTTCCGTCTGTCTGAACAGGGCAGAACGTTCCAAATATACTCTGAGCGCACTGACCGGGCAGAGTAAATTAGCGTCGCTTTAGTCTGCTGGGGGCGATAAGCTGCCAGAGATATCACCTGTGCTCTGAAGGGTGTGGAGAGCACTTTAGGAATATACCCGTGCTTTGGCCTAAGGACAACTCTGCAGTCGTTAGGTCCAAATTCCAGGCAAGCAGCTTGATGACAGCGCGTGCAGGTACGCCCACTCTCTTGACTGAGGCGAGCACCAGCAAGAGCGCAGTTTTGAGCAAGAGCTGTTTAAGGTGCATGGTTCGGAGAGGTTCGAACGGGGCACTCTTGAGTGCGTCCAGGACCGTGGCCAGGTCCCAGATCGGCACCGAGGGGGGGCGAGGAGGGTTCATCCTCCTAGTGCCTCTTAGGAAGCGAATGATTAGGTCGTTTTCCCTAATGAGCGTCCTTTATCAGGATTGTGTGATGCCGCTATGGCAGCCACATAGACTTTGAGCGTGGAGGGTGTGCGGCCCGCCTCCAGCAGCTCTTGCAAAAGGCGAGTACACTTGGTATCTCGCACGATTTGGGGTTCAAGCTCTTGGTATCACACCAGTCACTGAACACTTTCCACTTTTGGGCATATAAGCGCCTCGTAGAGGTGCTCGCGCCTCAGTGATGGTTCTCAAAACTCCACTGGGGAGGTTCTCGGGAACCCGTTGAGGGGCCATGCATGGAGGGCCCACAGATCGGGGCGGGGATGAAGAATCATCCCGTTGGCCTGCCTGAGGAGGTCTAGCCTCAACGGAATCGGCCATGGGGCAGATTGCATCATCTGCATCAGTTCTGGAAACCATGTTTGGTTGTTCCAGAGTGGGGCTACCAGGAGCACTGCACATCTCACTTCCCTGATCCGACTGATGACCTGAGGTAGCATCATGATCGGGGGAAAAGCATACAAGGGGCAGCTCGGCCAGACTTGGGCGAGCGCGTCCGTGCTCTTTGAGAAGAAAAGGGGGCATTGCGCGTTTTCCCTGGAGGCGAAGAGGTCGACCTCTGCCTCGCCAAAGTTTTGCCACAACCACTGAACCGTCAGGGGGTGGAGAGACCATTCTCCTGGGAGAATCTTGTCTCTGGACAGCATGTCTGCTCCCTGGTTCAGGGCGCCTGGCACATGCGCTGCTCTCAGCGAGCGCAGGTGGTGTTGTGACCATAA
This sequence comes from Xyrauchen texanus, assembly GCF_025860055.1. Lineage (NCBI taxonomy): Eukaryota > Metazoa > Chordata > Actinopteri > Cypriniformes > Catostomidae > Xyrauchen > Xyrauchen texanus. Next base: position 7,203,447 of record NC_068303.1, read on the forward strand.
GATGAGCTCCCTGGCCATAGAGTGCAGGGAGCTCGACCTGAGTCCACCCTCAGGTACGGAAGCAGGGCTCTGAGAGCCAAGGTGACCGCTTTCATTTCCAGACAGTTTATATGTAGCGCTTTTCCGGGTTTGACCAAAAGCCGGATACAGGCCTGCCCTCGTAAAGGGCCCCCATCCTATTTTGGAGGCATCTGTCGTGATCATTTTTCTCCGCATATTTATGCCCAGACTCACGCCGGTTTGATACCAGTTGACGGCTTTCCAGGGCGTCAGGGCTTTTATACAGCCGTGATTCGCTCTGATCAAAAAGTGGCCCGAGCGCCACGCGTGAGTGGGGACACGGCTCTTGAGCCAGCGCTGGAGAGGGCGCATGTGCAACAATCCTAGCTGGAGTACCGCTGATGCCGAGGCCATGAGACCGAGCATTCTTTGAAATCGTTTGGCGAGCGTGTGCGCCCGTTCTGAATGATGTTGCAAGGCGTCGAATAGAGAGCGCGCTCTGATGAGAGGCGCGCTGTCATCTGCACTGAGTCTAGCACTATTCCCAGAAAAGAGATATTCTGGCTGGGGATAGCACGCTCTTTGCAAAATTGATTCTCAGACCCAGGCATTCTAGATGGCTGATAATCCAAGATCTGTGCGTCGTTAACTGACCCTCTGATTGTGCTATGATTAGCCAATCGTCAAGGTAATTCAGTATTCGCACTCCCGCTGTCTCAGGGGAAAGTGCCGCATCCATACATTTACGTGAATGTACGGGGGCCAATGATAGGCCAAATGGTAGTACTGTGTACTGGTATGACTGTCCCTCGAGCGAATCTCAGAAAAGGCCTGTGATGAGGCGCTATCGAATGTGGAAGTAAGCGTCTTTCAAATCCACTGATAGAAAACAATCCCGGGCGAACTTGCGCGAGGATATGTTTGGTTGTTAACATTCTGAACGAGCGAATCATTAAATCTTTGTTCAGATGTCTGAGATCTAGGATGGGCGGAGGCCACCGTCCTTTTCGGGACGAGAAAATAGCGGCTGTAAAACCCGCCTCGCTCATAGAGGGAGGAACAGTTTCCATAGCGCCCTTCTCTATCAGTTTGAGCACCTCGGTGCGTAGAACATGTGACACATCTTTCCTCACTTTCGTCTCGACCACCACTGAAAAGCGGGCGGTCTGCGGCGAATTGAAGTGAGTAACCGTGTTTTATTATGTTCAAAACCCATTTCGGCATGTCGGGATTTTTCCCAGGCTTTTGCTCGCACAGATATGGGCTGAATGCTGGCTGGGGGCATGTCGCTGTGACGTATGGGCCCCACCGTCAAATTGCCTTGTGCTAACACTGAGTTTACAGCTCTCAGAGGCGAGGTGCGCGCTGAGCAGCCGTATTGAGTGCCGAGTGCAGAGGTGCGTGTGAGAGTACAGGCACGCGCTATCTCGAAATGCTTGCAGCATGAGTCGGAGAAATGCTTGAAACTGTATGAACAGAGTTTTCGGGTGGGGGTGCATACATCGTAATAGGCACGCGCGCCACATTCATAAAGCTTCCGCTTTTAGCGGGCGTCTCTTGGCTCGCGCATCGCATCTGTGATGTTTGCAGCATGAGACAGAGAACTGTTTGAAACTGTATGGGCAGCACTTATGGGTGGGGGTGCATATACTGTAGTAGGCACGCGCACCACTTTCATAAAGTCTTCCGCTCGCGGCGGGGGTTTTTTGGCTATGCATACAGTGTTTGTGTGTAGGGGTGCATGCAGGACAGCAGGCACACGCGCTACCTTTATAGTATTTCCCGCTTTTACTGGGGAAGTGTTTATAACTGTGGGAACAGTGCTTGTGTGTAGTGGACAATAGGCACACGATCTACCTTTATTGGACGTCCAGCCTGAGCTGGGGAAGTATTTGGCACTGTTTGGACAGTATTGGTATGTGGGAATGCGCACTTTAGTGTGGACATGTGAACCCTTAGTGACACAGGCAGAAAATGACTCTTTTCGTGATTTCTGTGTGTCGCCGTTAAAACGGCGTTTGATTGCAGGTGAGCGAGTTCTGTGACTGCCCCATTGACTGCTGTACAGACATTTCCAACCGCCTGTAAGGGGACTGGGTAATGTTTTACATGTTTTAGAGAGAGTGGTCCGGCCTTTGCGAGACACGTACTCTCTCTTATTCTTCCTATTGCTAGGAAGACTTACAAGGCTCCGGGTTCAGCACGATCTTGGGCCGAGGACCTCGTTGCTCAGGCGGCTTTCTTCGGCCAGCGGAATGCGAGCGGCGTCGAGCGTCCGTTTCAGGTCTGCTCTTCGGCTTTTGGGAGACGGGAGGGGCCGCACTGGCTCGCTGCTGAGGCGGTCTCTGGTGAGACGAGCTGGAGCGCTTGGGCAGGAAGTGACGCATAGCTTGCGAATCCTTCCGGGCCTCAGTGAAGCGTTTAGTGAATTCTTTTACCGCTGATCCGAACAGGCCGCTTGGAGCGATAGGCGCATCAAGGAATGGCGCCTTATCCGCGTCCTTCATCTCCGTTAGCGTCAGCCACAGATGGCACTCAAGGACAGTCAAATTAGCCATGGCCCGGCCGATGGATTGGGCGGTGGCCTTCGTGGCTCGCAGGGCTACGTCAGTGGCGCTGCGCAGGTCCTTGAAAGCTTCAGGTTCAGGTCCAGACTCGTCCATGATGCGGAGAAGTTTGGCCTGGTAAACTTGTAAAACCGCCATTGAATGAAGCACTGACGCAGCTTGGCCGGCTGGGCACAGATGGTTGGCCACAGCCTCCTCGAGGGGCGGAGTTCCCTCGTAGCCTCTTTCTCTTGCGCCGTCCACTGAGGAGAGCGAGGAAGAAAAAGAAGGTTTCAGGCGAGCAGAGTGCGGGGCTTTCCACGACTTTGTGAGTTCGTCGTGCACTTCAGGGAAGAAAGGAGAGGGTCTCTGTCGAGGGGCCTGCCGGCGCCCCTGCAGGAACCACTCGTCCAGCCGGCTGCGGGCGGGTTCTTCCGGAGAAGACCAGTCGAGCCCGAGGTCTTCTACGGCTTGGACAGGATGCGGACGATCTCAGAGTCCATGCTGGTGCCCGTGCTCGTGTCCGCTGATGTCGATGGCGCAGGGTCGAAACTCGAGCCCGGCCAGTCCTCTTAGCGTCCTCTTAGCGGTCCTGCTGTAGGCTTTTCGGTGGCGGGCGAAAGACTCCAACAATCCAGAGAATCCAGCGAAGAGAAGGTCTTTGCTGAAGGAGATTAAATCTAAAGGAACTCGCATGACGGGGTGCCCATTGTATAGCCTGGCTATGCTAATTTCGGCGGGCTCTGAGCGCGCGAACGCGAGGCGCGCGGCCCATGGGCGCAGAGTTCAGAGTCGCCCCGTCATTGGTTCGAGCAGTTGCCACAGCACAGCCAATGACCGAGCTGCCTCGCTCATTACTGTCTGCTGTGCAGCTGCAATGCGTTTTACATAAAGACTTCAATATTTCTCGAGAAACAAAGTTTTCCCATAGCGTAAGCTACTTACGCAATAGGAGAGACCTCTCGATAGGGAACTGAGGTTACGTAAGGTAACCGATTCGTTTTCTTCCATGAAATGATCTGCATTATTTTAAGTTATGGTCTAAACAAGCATCTCAAGCTATGCTCTTCAAAAACTGGTTAATTGGATGTTAGTGCTCGTCAGGGGCGTAGCACCAAATTTTGGGCCCTGGGTACAAACCATCTTGCTGGGCCCCGTACCAATTATGTATGTATAGAAAACTGACTTCTAAGGGGCCCCCCCTGCCTCGGGCCCTGGGTACTCGGTACCCTTTACCCCCCCAGTCCGACGCCCCTGGTGCTCGTATACAGAGCAATTTTCAATGCATAGTTCAGGAAAACAACATAATATGTTTGTAATAAACCGAAAGCATCACTCTGAGCATCGTTACCTTGAAGTGCACTGAAACTTTATTGTCAGATGAACCATAATACTTACAGACTTCTTAATTACAGAAATTCAGATTCATTTCTTTTGCCTTGATTAATTTTCTTCAACAAAGGTTCCCGTTTTCTTATGGTACCTTGAGTTGTCAGTTTCCTTTTTTATTGCAAGTAAACTAAAGACTCTGTGTGTGGTTTAACAGAGTAAACAGGAGATTTCAAATCGGCTGAACAATTCTTCACTTCAACAGAAGCGCATTAACACTTTATAAGTACTGGGAAAAGAAAGAACGCTTACCAGTGGCACACCAGTCCCTGAACTTTCAAGGTCTTCAAAGCAGAAACTCTACATTGGTCCTTTCTACATCTGCTAGGACAGCCAAATAGCTCCACCAAACCATTTGATTATTCAAATCTCAATTTAAATAGCTGGCCTTGCGATACTCAGCAGCAAGAATAACTTAAAAAATGAATGGAAATTGCATTTAACAAAACATAATGACACTTGTATGTGCTATTGAGTTTGATATTTGAATGCCTGGCCAGTGGCTTATTTTCAACAATGAGGCAGGAGAACGTGTTTTCTTATAAGGACGTTTTAACAAACCTAATCGGAATAATAGAAGAACTTGGCAAGGATAAATAATCAGTTTCTGTAATTAAAAGTTGACCATGAATGAAAATGTAATTAAAAATAATCTGTTATGAATTTTGGCACATTTCTGTTAGAAGTTAATATGCAGAGTTGATATAGTCATTTCATTTAACCTCTGAATAGAGAGAATTTTGTCTCGTCTTATGCACAGATTAATGCTATAACCAACTTTTCAATGCATTGCCATTTCAAAGGCTTTTAAACACCTCAAACAAATAGCCCAATAACCCATTTAGTTATGTTATTGGGAATAAAAGCTCACAAAATCCGGTTATATAAAATGTCTCAATATTTATGTCTTGTCTTCTTTTAATTTGATTTCAGTTTTGCTTATAAGTTCTTCACGTTCTTCTTATATATTTTTAAAACTATTCCTACTCTTTCTTTATTATTACTATTGTCAACATTATAGAATAGCCGTATCATCATCAGAGCTATGAAACTACTCAATATATGTATACAAATTATGCAGTGACCAAAATATATAAAACAAAGCTATCCTATATTTTAGGTATCTCAAAGTAGCCACCCTTTAATTAGTTAACAACTCTTTAAACCAGCTTAATGAGGTACCCACCTGAGATGCTTTTTAAACAGAATAGAATGCATGTATGTTGTCGTCTGTTCATTTATTTTTCAATATGGTAGTTTTCATTGTCATGCAAATAATTTGTCTTTATCCATAACATCAACGTGAAAGGTAACTGAGGCTGTCCATTCCTAACATTCTGCCTAATATCTCCTTTTGTGTTCCATAGATGAAAGAAAGTCATCTGAGTTTAGAACGACACGAGAGTGAGAGAATGATGCCAGAATTGTCCTATTTTAATTAACTTGTAAGCATAAGCCATAAGTTTAATGATAAAAATAAATTCAGTCAGGTGTGTGCAAACCTTTAAATGGTAGTGTGATCTGAATAATGTACAGCCAGTGGCCGATTTGACAACGAGATCTGTGAGGGCCATGAAGAGCGTGTCTAAAGCACAACATTGGGCGACTGAATGGAGACAGTGTGTGTGGATCTGTGAGTTCACCGTATCTATTGGCACAAACTGAAGTGGGAGCCAAACTCACAGCTGACACTGTGACCTCAGTGAGTGAAGAGTTGATCCAGCGAGCATTGATTTCCTCATTTCCGTCTCAGTCTGGGTCGTCACTTCATCGCTGCCTGAAAGCAGCAACAGGTGTGTCACATGCTTCCACAATTGAGTAGTTTCTCTTTAACGTGGCCTGAAAACATTTGTCATTTCTATGATTTTGTTTCCCCCAGGACTTATATTAAGGCTTGCATTCATTTGATATGTTAGGAAATGTTGAAGAGTATACCTGACATGGACATTCATGTAATTACACTGCATGCATATGTTGAAAACACTGTAGTAGAAGTATTTTTTGTCTAGTTTTCCAGTAAAAATATCTAAAGATCATTTAAACAAGATACATTTACGTGAAAAGCAAAATGACATAAGATATTAAAGGAATATTCTGGGTTTAATACAAGTTAAGCTCAATCGACTGCATTTGTGGCATAATGTTAATTACCCCCCCAAAAATTTCTTTAAAAAAAGCAAAAATCGAGGTTACAGTGAGGCACTTACAATGGAATTGAAGGGGGCTCATTTTTGGAGGGTTTAAATGCAGACATGTCAAACTTATAATTTTATAAAAGCACTTACCATGGAACATGAAATGAAATGTTGGGCAGAATGTTAGCCTCAGTCACCATTCACTTTGATTGTATGTTATTTCTCTGTAAAATGAAAATGAATGGTGATTGAGGCTACGTCTACATTAATCCGGACAAATTTGAAAACTGCGTTTTCTTTTTCAAAATGCTCTACACACTGTAGTTTTCCAAAGTTTTCCAAAAGGTGCTCATCCACACTGAAATGTCTGAAAATGCTTAAATCCCCTTACTGCGCATGAGAGACAAAAAAACTTAAGAAGTGTGGCTCTGCTTCATTTCCATTTCCTGTCTGAAACGCATTTGTCCTTGTGTTCCATCGCAATTCGAAATAAACTTCCCATCACCTTTGAAGGAATGCAATGTGAAGGTTGTACAAAGTAACATTTATCTTTAACAATGCTATCAAAGTGAATATCAGACACAACAACCCTGCTACAACATGGGCTGCCATCTTGATTGTTTTGGGTTGAATGGATCATCTGACTGTGTCACATGACAACAAAAACGTAATTGTTTTCAAATTTCTTCGTTTTCACTGTCTACACTATAATGCGATGACGGCATTTTCAAATGTATCCACTTGGGAAAGCGTTTTCAGAAAGCTCTGTTTCCAGTGGACAAAAATGCCATCTCAGTGTGGACATGTAACAGGTTCTGCTCTGAGCAGGATTCGAACCGGCATCAGCAGCATGGGAGGTCGGTGTGCTAACGAGGAGGCAAAGGCTACAGCCCCTAGTGTCAGTCGCTAATGTGCCTCTTGAGGCCAGGGGATTTTACACAACTGCAAAGCTACCTACCAACAGGCGACATTACACTCACCCCCTTAAACCTCACTCCCATCCGGGTCATGGCACCACAGTAACCGGTCCTGCTCAACCCGCTCCGAGCGGGATTCAAACCAGCGTCAGCCGGCATGGGAGGCGGGAACACTAACAAGGAGGCTAAAGGCTACAGCACCTAGCGTCAGTCGCTAGTGTGCTTCTTGAGGCCAAGGGAGTGAGGTTTACACAATGCACAGCTACCTACCAGCTGGTTACCGTTACAGGCGCAAGGCCAAAACTTGGCAAAACAAAACAAAAAGGAATATTCTGCGAAACATCTCAATTTGTGTTCCACAGAAGAAATACAGGTTTAGTACAACCTGACAGTGAGTAAATAATCACAGAATTTTGATTTTTGCATAAAGTATTCCTTTAAAACAATTACCGTAATTTCCGGACTATTGAGCGCACCTGAATATAAGCTGCACACACTGAATTTAAAAAAAAATATTATTTTGAACATAAATAAGCCGCACCTGTCTATAAGCCGCAGGTGCCTACCGGTACATTGAAAAAAATGAACTTTACACAGGCTTTAACGAAACACGGCTTGTAACAAAAATAAATAGGCTTTTACGAAACACGGTGTGGCAGCGGGGGCGTGGTCAAGCGCCCGTCCGGGAGAGAAAAGCGGTAAGGGCGCTTACATCAAGTGCTGGTGCCAGTGTGACAGTTTTCCCAAGAAGGACACGTGAAACAGGGCACTTGACGTTCCAGGTAAGGCTTTTAATGGCCACAGCAATGTTTACAATCAATTTTATAAAGTTTCTCAATTCTTGGTCTTCCATGCGCCAACACTAGACTGACGTATGTCTGTCTGCCACTCTCTCACACTCTCTCTGCTGCCTTTTTATGCCGCTGTCCCCACGCTTACTGAAATTAGACACAGGTGTTAGACATTAGCTCAGGTGTAAGCGCCCTTACCGCTTTTCTCTCCCGGACGGGTGCTTGACCACGCCCCCGCTGCCACACACGGCTTGTAACAAAAAATTTAAAATTAGCAGTAAACAGTAGCCTAGCAAGAAAGTCATTGGTCACTATCTTCCTCCTCTTGTGCACATGAAACCACTGAAGTCATCTCCTTCGGTGTCGGAGTTGAATAGCCTCAGCTTTAGTTGTCTTTTTGAGTCAATTCCTCACGCTGCTGTTTCCAATGTCTCCTGTGCAGCAGCTCTATTTCCTTTTCCAACAGCCAGATCAATCGTCTTCAACGTGAAAGCTGCATCATATGCATTTCTCCGTGTCTTGAGGGTGACAAAATGACTACCGTAATCAGAATGATGGGAAGTTTGAGCACGCTCGATTTAATCTAAACAGTAAACAAAAAAGTTGTTTGACCTTAACTCGTTCGGCTATTTCATTGGTCTAATGAAAGCTTCATGCCGCCAAAAAACTGAGCACGTCACAGTATGTTTTTTTTTTTTTTTTTTTAAATAACATTTGAAAGCGGGAAAAATCCATATGTTAGCCGCGTCGTTGTTTAAGCCGCGAGGTTCAAAGCGTGGGAAAAAAGTTGCGGCTTATAGTCCGGAATAACTATTTTACAATGAGATAAATAAAGATTTTTTTTATCCCCTGATGTCCATTACTATATTACAACTGGCCTGCAACCTTTAATCCATAACAGAAAATCTTCAGAAAATTCCTAAATCTGACCTTTGCCCCTACAGGAGCCCTTACACAGTAAAACAACAAGTTCTGATGGCCTCCTTGTAAGATCAGAAACACTCAGTGGCCCTGAAATGTTTTGTCCATACGTTGTTCTCACTCTATGGCTGGGACAGGTGCCATGGCAGTTCTGCTAAAACAGACACTCTCTGTTTCGTGTTTCACAGCGGACCCCCCCCACCCCCACCCCCCTCATCCCTCAACAGTTGCCGTGGTCACATTGAGTGCAGTGGTTCACTTCCATGTCACAGTACCACAATTCATGAGTTCTCCTGTTGCCTCAACAGCAACACTTGGACCTCAACTGTTCCCCTAACCACAGTCCAACTGCATTCACTTCTTGTCTTGATATGGTTGTTTCTTGAGGAGCACATGCACATTTTTGCAAAGTTAAACGAAAGTTCTGAGTTCAATACAAGTTGAGGTATAATGTTGATTACCACCTAAATAAATTTAGTCTTGGCCCTCCTTTTTCTTATTTTTTTTTAAATATGGGTTATATTAAGGCACTCACAATGGAAGTGAATTAGGGCCAATCTGTAAATGTTAAAATACTCACTGTTTCAAAAGTATAGCCAAAAGACATAAACAATATGCATGTGAAAATAAATGTAGTGTGATAAAATTGCATACTCAGCTTTTCTGTTTAAAATTTACAACTTTACAATTTCGTTTCCATGACGACATAATGCCATAAACCCTGTAATCCTGGTAATTTAATAGTCCACCACAAAAAAATTAAGATTTAAACAACTTCACAGCTCAAATAATAAGCTAGTTTTAATAGAAGAATTAATGTAAGTGCTTTTATAAAATAACTAGCTTCACATTTCGGCCATTAAACCCAAACAATATGGCCCCCTTCTCTTCCCTTGTAAGTGCCTCACTGTAACCTTGAATCTTGCTTATTTAAAGAAAAGGATTGAGAAGAAGAATTCAATTTTTGTGGTATTCAACATTTTGTCACAAATGCTGTTGAGTAAGCTTAACATGTATTGAACCCAGAATATTTTTTAAAGGAACTGTTCACCCCAAAATTATAATCTTGTTGTAATTTACTCACCATCATTTCATTCCAAACTCATAAGATTTTCTTTCTTTAATAGAATGTAGAAGTTTAGCAGAATTAAGATTCTGATCTTTCCCTATTTTTGAAGCTTCAAAAAGGACAAAAAAAAGCATAATAAAAGTAGTCCATATTACTTGTGTGCTATATTCCAAGTCTTCTTTAAATATAGGATAGCTTTGTGTAAGGTACAGACTGAAATTGAAGTTGTTTGTTACTGAAAAAGCGCATTCAGCTCATTCGCATTTCTAGTGTTTTCAAAAGTCTCTCATGTGTTTGAGAGCATAAATGTAGCACAATTTATGTGTTTTCAAACAAAAACTTGTAATTGTGGACATGGCTTAGTGTCATTAAAGAACCTAAAAAAACTCTTCCTAAAGGTTCTTAAAAGAACCTCTAATAGTTTAATGAATAAACAGTTGGGAAATGAATGGACGTCTCTTGGCTGAAAACCTTTTTGCAAGATTTGCAAATTAATCGTTCAGACAGATTTGGACTGTTTGTTCACTTGATTTTTGCTGACTTGATCATAAACTGTTCAGTCTGATTTGCTGAACTGATTTCACTAAAACGAACTGGTTCAAAAGAACTATTTATTCACGAACCAGACATCACTGCAGTGATGTAAAAAATATTTACATTAAATGCGATTATTGATTGCAAAGAACCTTTTTATAGTCTAAAGAACATTTTCCACTACAAAGAACCTTTGAAGCTACATGGATGTTAAAGAGTTCTTCATGGAACCATACACCTCAACAAAGAACCATTTAAGAACCTTTATTTTTAAGTCGGACGACATAGAATAAAATGATTTCTCTACTTTTTTTTTATTGTGCTTTTATGTTGGGCTTGAAAACCCTTGGTCACTGTACATTCTGCTAAACTTCTCCTTTCGTGTTCCACAAAAGAGTCGCAAGGGTAAGTAAATAATGACAGATATTTTGGGAGAACTATACTTTTAATGTTTTTGTGCCTATCAGGAAAAATACTTTCTCAAATGTGCTTGTGGAACATAGGAGCCAAGTGTCACCATTTTGTTGAAACATTTCTACATCCTTTTCTCAAGTACATGTTTACATTCCTTTCTCTCTTCAACTTGCCTTGACAATGTCTTTGCTCTGGTTTTCTCTCATCTCCCCTCCTCGGCCGCACCCTCGCTTAGAAAGACCCAGGCAGATTACCTGCAAATGGACGGCTGGGGCCAAGGGTCCCCTCTTTCAGCAGAGGCACAAAGCCAGGAGACTCCTTTATTCACACGTTTTAGTCTTGAGAAAAGAGCCTATGTTGAAAACAGTGGAGCAGTTAAAGCAATAAGTGATGTGCCCTGATCTTCCCTTATTCATTAGATGTGTTGAATGCACTGTTGTTTTAGCAGGTTAGGTCCTATTAGCCGGGTGTTAGCACTCAACATTTCCTTGTCCTTAAGCTATTTGGGTAGAAATAGAAACCTTGTCAGGTTACAGAGTCTAAAACCCCCATTGTTGAGAACTGTCACATCAGAAATGGAGAGTTATTGCATGCTGTAACTCTATCTGTGAACAGGTGTGAAACCACTAAACTTGAAGTGGGAACAATGAATTTGAGTTGAATTTAAAGCTATTAGTATATATTTTTATTTCCATGTACTCTCTCTCTCTCTCTCTCTCTCTCTCTCTCTCTCTCTCTCTCTCTCTGAATTTTTACAGAAATAAAATCTAAAATTTTTTATAAAAAATATATATATTTTATTAAAAAATATTTACATTCTTTATTAAATCACTTATTATTTAGAAATAAATGTTTAAAGATTTCGTTTAAATACGACATTTTATTGAAGAAAATTAAAATAACCATTAAAAATAACATGTTTTTAGGTTGAATTTTCCTCTTCAACAGTACAGTAGAACCTTTTCGGAAAGTGTTCTATTGTTTGTAGGAAAAATATACACTAAAATCACCACTGATCACATTCCCATCAAGCTTTTGATGTCATTGTGGTTGTGATTTCATTGTGGTATTTTAACGTCATTTGACAATGTCACTACTATGTTTATGAGACAGACAGACTCAGTGCAAAATGTATTCTGCTGTAAAAAATTAATTGATGTTACTTCCAATTCTGATGGGTGTCATTCCTCCAGCATAACATTTGTTTTGAGATTAGTTATTGAATAGTAATCCACATGTCTCTTAACTAGGAAACCAAACATAGTGCAATAGATAGATCTGGTTCCATACAAGAAAGAAACATTTTACTGTAACTGTACACAAATGTAGGGTCCTCAGAAATACAAGTACACAAGAATGTCTAGCACAAGAATGCACAAATCCTGGGAAAGTCTATCTGACGTAGAGTAAGTACAGGACTTAAAAACTGTAAGGAGGATCACTTGCACCTCAGATACTGGTATTAGTGTTTGCTGAGAAATAACTGGAATATTTGGCCTCCAGCACTCTGGACAGCGCTAGTTTAGCTTAATATGTGTAAGACTCCATGAAGTGGGTACATAGTGCCGGAATACCAAACATTCCTGTGAAATTCCCAGTAAAATCATGATGCGCTTTAACTACGCTACTTCTACTGATGTGTATCTTTTACTACAGCATCAGTGTCATTGTCTCAGACTGGTCAGTGTATCAGTGCAACCTCAATTACAGCAAAATTTTGATTTTAAGGGCCTTAATGACAGAAATATGTCCCTTGACCCCAGCCCCAATTGCGTGAAAACTATTTGACCTTCGACCTAAAAACATAAGGAGCCCAGGGCAATAGGCACAGGGAACCATGGCATTTTAAACAGTCTGTTGACAGCACACTTTAGCATTAATTTATCCCTATTAAGTAGTTTGTACAAGAGATCAGATTTTAATATTATGGATTATTTATAAAAAAGCTGGGGGCCTGGGTAGCTCAGCAAATAAAGACGCTGACTACCACACCTGGAGTCGCAAGTTCGAATCCAGGGCATGCTGAGTGAATCCAGCCAGATCTCCTCAGCAACAAATGTGGTTCTCACACTCGGTGGGGTGCGTGGTGAGTTGTGCGTGGATGCCAAGGAGAATAGCATGAGTCTCCACATGCGCCAGGTCTATGCGGTAATGCGCTCAACAAGCCATGTGATAAGATGCACGGATTCACTGTCTCAGATGCAGAGGCAACTGAGATTCGTCCTCCGCCACCCGGATTGAGGCGAGCCACTACGCCACCTTAAGAACTTAGAAAGCATTGGGAATTCGGCATTCTAAATTGAGGAGAAAAGGGGAGAAAATAAAAAATAAATAAAAAATGTCCTGACCTTACATTATAGTATCCTATATTTAGCATGTAAACAACAGTTTTTTTTGCAAGTACTATTTCAATGTTTTATAATCTTAGAAACATTTTCCTGAAACAAATAGCTTTAAAATTCCCACACATTTCCTGATTTTCCATGGTAGAGCCTGGCCGATTTACAGTAACATTTATACTTCCATTTCACAGTGGTGCACAAAGTTTCAAATAAGGGGGTGCTGGAGGGTCAGTGATCAAACTGAGCATGCTCAAAAGCCTGTAAGTTCTATATTCACCACCAAACTTGATATTGTATGTGCTCGGTTTTTAAAAATGGAAGTTGCTCTGACATAAATGGCATAAAAGTTGTCTTAATTTATTGTTTTATGTAAACTCAATTTTTTCAACATTAGATAGTTCAATCAACAATCAACAGAAGAGACCAATCACAATAGAGCTGTTCATGTTGTAATACAAAAAACCCAGAAGAGAATTCACCATGTGTTCCCTCAAGATTTTCCCATGGGTTTTTATAATGGGATTTTTCAACTTATGAGTAAGATTAGATCTGAGGTAAACATTACTTGAAGATACGTGGATGTATTACACGCAGTCAAACCACAGTCATACCCAATTTTGAAGCCTATTGAATTGCATATTTTTTCCAAACTCCCCTTTGAGGTATGGAAGTGTGTAATTTATGTTGTAGAACAAAACATCCATGTATCTTCAGGAAATGTTTAACACAGACCTTATTTAATTAATGTTTTATTGGCTATTTCTATGGATACCAGCAAATGTGCATGTACGTTCTCAAGCTGTTTGGCAGGTGCTTTGCTTGTTTGCCTGTAAGGCAGGACTTCCTTTTCTGTATCTGTTGGTCGATGGACGTTCCAATTTCTCCCATTAATATGAATAGAAGTGGTCCATCTCTGCTAAATAGTCTCTGATAGAGCGCAACAGTCTGGCTCCGGAAATAAAAATCCCATTACGTTCTTCGATAATTAATTTTTAACGATAACTTATAAACCTTTAAAGACTGACCTACCATGAGCTCTAAAATTGTTTATCGTTACGCTTCAGTTGAAGCCATCAGTCTACCCTATTTCAACTTCACCGTTTAAAAATCATATTAGATAGTGGAATTTATAGTCAACAAATACATTACCCATGATCCAGCAGAGAGAGCTTCACCAATCAGAGAACCATGGCTAACCAAGCCCACGAAACATGCCTCAAAGCAGTCACCCACTCCCATTATGCACTGTGAATGATGAAATCGAGTCGACGTCTCTTCAACCTTAAACTACTCATTTATTTGTACATATCAGAGTATTTTGCAATAAATGTAAATAATCAGTAACCAAAGTTTGAGAGGAATTTGGGTGGAATAAATGGCAGAAATGTAATAGTGATTGGATGAGTTAGAGCCTATATATATATATATATATATATATATATATATATATATATATATATATATATATATTTATATATATCAGTGGTTAGAGCCCATAAACAAGATAGTTTGAAGAATACCAATAAAAAGTGCTGTGTTTTTCTTTGTACTAATAGAACATTCATTTGGAGCAATGGTCTCCGGCTGCACTTGTGTTGTCGAGAGACATCAAAATGCTTGCTTAACCCTTAAATGCATGGGTGTTATGACATACTCTGGTCTTTAGAGACCTGGAACATATATCTATCACAAATGGATCTACAAAATGCCCAGAGAGTGTCAAATTTTCAAAACATTTTTAAGACAATTTGAAAATAATAGAATAGAATATATTCTTATATATTTTGAGGTTTTATTTTTCATATATCAAAGAGATGATGCAACAAATATAAAACCGGATTCAAATCATCCACACTGAAATGTTATGAGACATAGACATAGCTATCAAACATACTGTATATTGAGCTACACGTAACATAATATCAACACATAAGCTACACATATGTATTTTCTCAGGTACGTTTTGAGTCTAAATAGACACACAATTTACATATTTTCAGTAGTACACCCAAATGACAACCATACTGTTCATGTGTTACACTTGCTATAGTTTACTTCCACGTTGTTTCATCAAATAGCAATGTCAAATGTGAATCAAGTCAATAACTGGCATATCAGTGCAATCGTAGTAGGAAATCACATATATTCTATGTGTACATGCATATGGGATACTGATAAATCACCATTGTTACACAGAAAATCAAAGAAATATACTATATATCCTGTGACAGTAAAATTATATAGACATGAAATAATCATACAAATATTAAAACCCACCGGTTTTACATATTACATATCTAGGGTCTTTAATGACCCTATACACTTTTGTTAACTAAGCAGTTAAAATGCTGCCTTTCTTTGTTTTGTTACACTATTGAAAAGAGTAAAGTTGAGGAAAACTAAAGAGCTACTCCACAAAAAATGGCTGAGGTACAGGGAGTGAGGTCCCGGGCTAGGGCGTAGCAGTCATTTTAAAAGTGTGTGTGGGGGGTTAGCTGTCAGAAGGTTGCTCGCATAGACCATAGTATTATATTAATATATTTATATTATTTACTTTTAATAAGTGTAGTATTTGAAAGATTCATGTATTGCAAAGTAATAGGACATTTTTTTCAAAATTAGCTGCAAAAAGAAAGAGCATTTGGACCACTTCTGTTTCACAATAAAAAATAAAATAAGACAATAAAATACTGAGCACAAGCTGGTCCTGAATAAATTATTTAATCAAGTGCAATAATGTCAATCGTGCATGTGCACGAGTGTTTTGACTACTTTCACCAAAATGAGTTCAGATCCATTTAATAATTCTGTGACCATTAATGGTGGTGCCAGAAGGTGATGACAAATAAGTGTCTTGTGTGAAATTAGTTTGTCACTAAATCAACAATTCAAAAGAAATATTTAATCCTAATGTGTATGTTTACAGACCTACAAAGAGACTTTAGTAGAGGTTTTAAGTATTATAAGAACAAAGCAAATCTATCATTTCCCTACAGTTTGTGAGCTGCTGAGCATGACTTTTACATTTGCGATTATTCATTTGGCAGATGCTTTTATCCAAAGCGACTTACAAAAGAGGAAAACAGAAGTGAATCATCTTAAGGAGACAGTGATACAAAAGTGCCATATTACAAAGTTTCACTAGCATCAGAATAGTATTCAAAACATATACAAGTGCAATTTTTATTATTTTGTAATTTTTTTGTTAGTGGCTAGTTAAGTGCTCTTGGAAAAGATGCGTTTTAAGTCGTTATTTTAAGACGTTTTTGAAGAGTGAGTCTGCTTCACGGATGGAGTTGGGAAGGTCATTCCACCAACGTGGTATGAGGAAGCTGAAAGTCCGAGAAAGTGTTTTGGTGCCTCTTTGTGTTGGTACAAGGCGACGTCCCTTAGCCGAACGTAGGCTTCTAGTGGATGTGTAGCTCTGCAGAAATGATTTTAGGTATGTTGGAGCAGACCCAGTGACTGTTCTGTATGCCAGCATCAGAGCCTTGAATTTGATACGTGCACCAACCGGTAGCCAGTGGAGGGAGAAAAGGAGTGGTGTAACATGTTCTCTCTTTGGTTAATTAAAGACCACACGTGCTGCTGCATTCTGGATCATATGCAGAGGTCTAATTGCACATGCAGGGAGGCCAGCAATGAGAGCGTTACAGTAGTCCAGTCTAGTTATGACAAGTGATTGAACAAGCAGTTGTGTGGCATGTTCGGATAAGAAGGGTCTTATCTTCCTTGATGTTGTAGAGAGTAAATCTACCTGATCATGCGGTCTTTGAGATGTTGTCTTCAAAAGACAACATCTCAAAGACTGCAAGATCAGGTAGATTTACTCTCTACAACATCAGGAAGATAAGACCCTTCTTTTATCAAAAGACAACAATAATAGTCTTATAATAATTATGAGTTTCAATAACATCTGTACTACATATCTATTCACTTCATTAAAATGCCTAAGAACACAGCAGATCTATCCTTTTTACTCCAGTTTGTCATCTGCAACATAGAGGTAAATAAACAGGAGCTGATATTTAAAATAGCTTTACATATTTAACACAGATCTATAATCTGCTTAAATTGACTAAAATAACGATAAAACGATTACCTCACAAACATAATGTAAAAATCATAACTTAACGTGTGCTTAAAAGAAGGATTGTCCTTTGTATTTGTTTTCTGCAGTGCATTTCACCTAATGTTGCCAATCAAGAATGATATGCTGATCAATAACTCTCGTTTTTGTGTTCCTCATCTCTTATAATTAGATTATTAATTTAGTTCCACATCAGTGCTGATAAAAAGAAATGGATAAATTAACATTGTTGGAAACAACTTTGTAGAAATGAACGGAGCTACATTGATTATGACCATGGAGTGGTGGTGGCGTAGTGGACTAAAGCACATAACTGGTAATCAGAAGGTCGCTGGTTCGATCCCCACAGCCACCACCATTGTGTCCTAAGCAAGACACTTAATCCAGGTTGCTCTGGGGGGATTGTCCCTGTAATAACTGCACTTTAAGTCGCTTTGGATAAAAGTGTCTGCCGAATGCATAAATGTATATGTGAAATGTAAATGATTAGACTCTCTGACTGACAGCCTATTACACAAGGGTTGTTTCAACTCATGAAATTCACCTGTGATTGGCTGGATGGTCGCTCAATCAGCCCAAAGTAACAGAATGCAAAGAATACTGTATACAAATCCTCCATTTGGACTCGGTATGGGTTTAGCTTGGAAAAGTGCAATGGACAAAAATCACCTTTTCAAAGAGTGTGGGGGACATGTCTCCCACGTCCCCCACTGCTGCTACGCCCTTGGTCCCGGGTCACAAAAGACCCAAGGTAAGCATTCAGTTAATAGTGATGTCCGATTCCGAACATCTGTAATCTGTAAATGAAATTTACCAATTCATTTACAGATTCATTCAGCGCAAATCGATTTTATAACAATCAAATTTTGAGTGTAAAAGGAAACATAAGAAACTAAAAAAAAAACAACACTTTTCATACATTTTCTGTTTCCAAAAAAACAGTGGCCAATTGTACACCTAACATAATCGCAAGCAAGCGATAAACAGCAGAATTTACCTAAATATTTATTGAAATACAAGGGACTTTCTGATGAATCAAACGAATCGGTTCATTGAACTGAATCGTCCGAATGAACCGAGTCGTGGGACTAAATCAAACTCGTGCATAAGCACAGAGTACAGAACATAAAAGGTGCTCAGTGCGCGCTTCAGTCGGACAAGGCGCACGGTGCTAGTTTTTCTGTCTGTACACACTGAACCGCCGCTTTATTTCAAATGAAGTGTCCTTTCATTCCGTTATTAATTTTTTATACGTGATATAACAGCTGTCATCGCCATGAGCTTGGATGTAATGTACCAAGTTTATGGTCCACCTCAGCCTTATTTTGCCGCAGCATACACACCTTATCACCATCAGGTATGTTAACGTAAAAGTGAAGTGTATTATGTTTCCATTGCATTACAAGATTTATTTATTTTCGTTTTATTTTGTTGGACTTTTACTTCCGTGCGTAAAAACTTTTGTTCCTGGACCGTTGCGCATGTGATCCTATCCCAACAGTTCTCAGCCTAGTTTAAAACGTAAATCAAATTTATTATAAATCGCATAGATTTGTAGAAGTGTTGGCAAATTTGAACTTACTTGATGGCTTTTTATGTGTTATTTAAAGGTATATATAAAACATTTATAATATTTCTAGTTAACAGTGTATTACAGGCATAATGTTGTCATATCTATACCACATTACAATAAGGCTCCATTCGTTAACATTAGTTAATGCATTGGGTATCATGAACAAACAATCAACAATATATTTTGAACAGCATTTATTAATCTTTGTTAATAGTAGTTAATAAAAATGCAATTGTTTATAGTTCATGTTACTTCACAGTGTATTTATCTGATGTTAACTAATACAACATTTGATTTTAAAAATGTATTATAGGTTGAAATTAACATTGACTAAGACTTATAAATGCTGTAAAAGTATTGTTCATTGTTAGTTCATATTAACTAATATTGTTAATAATGTTAAAAAAAATGTAACCTTATTGTGAAGTGCTACCAATTTATATTTATATATATTATATTTTACAGTTAGATATTTTAAAGTTTAAAATTATGCAAAAGAGCTGAAAATCTGCTACGAACTGGCATATTTTTTAATTAAGCATATTCTAGAAAATAATAATAAAAATGAAAGATTAGATGGACATGAACATAGTTGAATAATATTTTAATTGGCATAAATGCTACTGGCATGTGCAATGTCTTATCTAAAGTCGCTTTGTATCTTTTGTATATTTACTGTATATTTTTCCAAATATATACAACTTTGTATATACATATATGGTCAACATATATCAACATATATGAGTAACACAAACTGTGCAACACAATGCATCTAGACAGGAATATACAGTATGACTATATTAATTCCCTATATTTGTCTATGTATCAAGAGAACACGTGTGTGAATGTATTTTTATATAAATATTAAAGTTAATATTATGTAAATTTGAAAGTTTTAACATGTTTACAGAAATTGGCATTTTACTCAAAGATGCAAGAAACACAAGAAACAGTCTGTGGAAGCAGCTCATCTTTTTCCAACCTGTCCGTGCCACCCATAAAAGAGGAGGACTGCGCTCGGGAGAAAGACCACCCGCCAGAGGCAGAGTACATCAGCTCCAGATGCGTGGTTTTCACCTATTTCCAGGGGGACATCAGTTCTGTGGTGGATGAACATTTCAGCCGGGCTCTGAGTCAGACGAGTAGCTACGCACCTGGATCCACCAACAGTAAGACTGCGAGAGGTACATCATCCTGGAGAGGTAGGAATCTATCTTACCCTCATGATAATTTGTGCTATGTAAAAGTTTAAACGGCAACACTTTACAATAAGATTCCTTTTGGTATCATGAACAAACAATTAATTATATATTTTTGACAGCTTTTATTAATCTATTGCAAATAGTGCATTAACTAATATAAAAAAAATGAAACCTTATTGTAAAGTAATTGTGTCCTTTTTTATTTTGCTGTTACTATTTTTAAAAAGACAAAGTGAAAGATTTTATTTTTCTGTATTTCACGTCTGTCTAGTGGAACTTGATAAATGTTTCCCTTTTGCCTCATTTATACAGTTGTGCTCTGATCAGCCATGTTTCAAAACACAGGTCGACACACTGTTGCTTCTGAGACTTTCATTTTAATTGTGTTCTAACTCAAAAACATTTAATTGTGTTTATTTGTGTGTGGTGAGAACGCAATTTTACAAATGTTGTCAGGAGCAACAGTGTGCAATCTTGTTGCATTTTGGTGCTTATTTCATTTCTTTTTTAGCCGAGCATTATTAATGCTTTATTAGCAGTTTCTTGGATGTGTGTGCCTTTTGTGATTTTTTCATTCAGATAAACATATAGCCTACAAAAATATATTTAATTTTTTTTTATTTTTTGCATTTATGTTTTGTTAATCTTAATATCTTGGACATTCATTTTGAATTGTTAAAGCTATAGTTCACAAAAAAAATGAAAATTCTACCATCATTTACTCACCTTCATTTTGTTCCAAACCTGTATGACTTTCTTTCCTCCATGGAACACAAAAGCAGGTGTTAGAATGACAACGCCATTACATTCTGCCTAACACCTCTTTTTGTTTTCCACACAAGAAAGGAAGTCATACAGGTTTGGAACAACATGAGGGTGAGTGAATGTTGGCAGAATTTCTAATTTTGGTTGCACTATTCCTTTAAATATTTGAGGTTTTACTCATTTTAAAGGTTTTATTCAGTACATTACATCTGAATATGTGTCTCCCCAGAAGGAGCATTCCCTATGAGCCAGAGAAGCTTTCCTCCTTCGTTCTGGAATAGTGCGTATCAGCCGTCTGTCACTGCATCTCTCAGTTCCTCCCAGACGGATCTCCCCTTCCATGCAGACCCCTATTCTACAGCTTCCCTACACAGCCACCTCCACCAGGCCACCCCAGAGCCCTGGCACCCCTCTCACCACCATCACCCTTATTCACTCAGTGGAGCTATCAGCAGCCAGGGCTCCGCCTACTCCCGGCCTTCCATGCACGATATGTATGGAACGCACTTTGACCCCCGATACGGCTCTCTGCTTGTCCCCTCGGTACGGCCGCATAGACTGCCCCCCGCCACGGTACCCGCACCTGGAGCCTCACCGTGCGATATCAGTAAGAGCGAACCAGGCAGCTCAGCGTGGACAGGAGCTTTCACAGCGACGAGCTCTGATATGGGCCAGAGCCTCAGTCTGAACATGGATGCAGGTGTGAAGGCGTCAAGCAATCTCACTAACTACAGTGCATATAGGGGACACAAAAAGCATTTTGACACTTAAGGCACACTTAAAATGTCTGAATATGATTGCATGAGCATTCATTTGAAAGAAATATGTCCACAAGCACACTTTTAAAAATGATCAAACTTTGTTTGACTAAATGTTGAAAAGATGAAACGACAGAATTTATGTTGAAAAAACAGTGATTTGAAACTTTGCGATTGTCAAATGTTAGCGGGACATGTCCATAGGGATAATCTGTGTGGAATGACTTTATATATTGATTAAAAATCACCTTTTGGCTAAAAGTCACAGTTAAAAGTGAAGTTAGCTTTCTGATATTTAATTAGATATTGTTTTCTTAATGCAATACTATTCAGACATTTTAAAGTGTGATTTAAGTGTCCAAATGCATGCTCATATCAGTCATACCAAAATATCCAAAATAAACTATAAAAATGTAAAGTGCATGGTCAGTTTGTGAAATTATTGTGAATATAAGTTTAAAGGTTAAATACAAGCTAAGCTAACTAAACAGTTTTTCTGGCATAATGTTGATTACCACAAAACTTTACTTCGATTTGACCATCCGTTTCTTTAAATAAAGCAAAAATGTGGGTTACAGTGAGGTACTTATAATGGACATGAATGGGTCAAATCTGTAAATGTTAAAATAATCACTTTTTTAAGTAATCACCATCCAAGTTTAAAAAGTAAAGCCACAAGCCATAAACAATAAGCATGTTAACATGATTTTAATGTGATAAAATCACTTACTAACCTTTTCTTACCATTTATATCCAATTTTACAACGTCGTTGTCATGTTGATGTAACATCGTAAGGACTAAAACCATAACCATTTAAACAACGTTACAGCTCAAATAATACATGTGTTTCAACAGAAGAATTTATGTAATTATTTTTATAAAATTATAAGCTTCACATTTCTGCCTTTAAACCCTCCAAAAATTGGCCCCAATCACTTCCATTGAACATACTTCACTGTGACCACGATTTTTACCTCTTTTTATTTAAAGAATGGACGTTTTTTGTGGGAATCAACATTTTGACACAAATGCCCTCAATTGAGCTTAATTTGTATTGAACCCGGAATATTTTTAATGAGCTTTTCCGCTGTACACTGTAAAAAATGGTTACCAACAATTGTTACCTTAAACAATTAGGTAAGCACTTGTGTCATAATGTTGATTACCACAAAAAATAAAACAAAACATTTAAAAAATCAACTCGTCCCTCTCATTTTCTTTAAAAAAAGCTTACAATGGAAGTGAAAGGGGACATTTTTATAGGTTTTAAAAGTCTGAAATATGAAGCTTATGATTTTATAAAAGCACTTACATAAATTTTTCTGTAAAAAAAAAAAACATAATTTGAGCTAAACATTTTAAATTGACGTTTTTGTGGTACTAAATTACCAAGACTACAGGGTTTATATTGTTGCAACATTTTATCACACTAAAATCATGTTAACATGCATATTGTTTCCGTCTTGTGGATATACCTTTGAAACAGTGAGTTCCATTCCACTTCCATCGTAAGTGCCTCACTGAAACCCAGATTATTGCTTTTCCTTCTTTTTCTTTTTCTAAGGAGGGATGTCTAAATTAATTCTGCTGAGTTTAACTTAATTTAAAAGCGACGTATTCCTTTAAAGAGCTATTTCTACCTGATCTAATCCTTAAAATGAGTTTGTTGGTGTAATCTAATGTATTCAGGTTGATACAGAGATGTTAAATAATATTTTTGACTTCAATAAAACCAGTTCATTTAGATGTTACCACATGAAGCAATTTATTTTTAGGTTTAGTGTAGTTTTTATGTAGGTAGAGTTGACATTAACCCAATGCTGTGTTCAAAAATATGCTTTGCTGACTTTTAACTTGGTTTTTCAGTCTTTACTCTTTAAGACTTTAAATCTCTTGGGCTTTCTCGCGTCAGGTTCTCTCATTTCTCAGTATTTGCTGCATTTCCCACTTCTTTTCCTTATCCTTTTTTTCCCTTTCCTGCTTCCTCTCAGGTCTACAGAGCCAGGATAAGAGCAAGGACTTGTACTGGTTTTAATGCCCTGCGGCCACTTCTTCCTCTGCTGGCTTGTCTTTCTCTGCCTTGTAGACAATCCCAGGCTTTTCTGTAACAGATTCTCATCTCACTTGCAGCTCGGCGCTACACCTTCTGCAGTGGGACCATCCTAAACTGAACATTAAGCCGCAGTGGATAATCTCAACCCAAACCCTTTCAAGAACCATTCGGAAGACTCTTGAGAGAGAAACGACAGTAAAGAGAGAGAAGCAATGAGACTAAACAAGGGCTTTCCAGAAATATATGGTGGTGCGACTGGTAGCTGGTTTCAACAAGCCCTTGCCCCCCACCATCATCTGCGCTCTCAGCAAAAGGGACCCAACACAAGCTAATAAGAAAGAAATATGTCTTTTGGGGGACACTTGAGGGCAGAAATCTGGCAGACATGTTATATGAAGTCTTTTCTTTCTTTCGACTAGAAATGAGAGCTTCCGATCAGAGAACAGCATTCCCTATCATGACAGAAGACACAGAGAGGCTATTTGAAGCAACTTGACTCTATCTATATTTCTTTCAGCACCTGTCATCGACAACTGTTGTGGAACTTAGCGGACACACACACAATAGCAGTTTCACTGTGCACTGTTTGCCCGAACAAGCGCCCTGGATTTCATAAAAGAGGGATTTTGTTGTATCTGGACACACAGCAAAAGGGAACAACTGGTTTGGCTTTTCATTTGTTGGGAGGTGTGGTGTTGCTGGGGAAGTGTTGGCTTGTGTTGCTGTTGGACAGGAAGTGGACAAACACATTTAGCTGTATATATTTTATGTGTCTTAGTGTGTCCAGTGCTACATATCTATTTGAATCAGAAATATTGATTCTTTTGTTTTAAGGAAAAAAAAGGGGAAAATGAATGTTCATTTACGTGTTTAGTCACCATCAGGTCAGGGTGACATCTCATCTCGATGTATTTGAATGTATTACATGTGATCTAAAGTATTTTTCCATGAATCTGCATTGAGGAAAATTAGGTGTTATTTGTTATTAGCTGTTGACACTCTTCATTCTAATAAACAACAGAGCAGATGAAACTAGATTTGAATTTTCTAAAGGAAAAAACAGTGCTTGCAAGGCAGACAGAGAATAATGTTTAAGTTTCAGGCTAAGTTTAAGCTTAGGTTTTAGGCTGCTCTATTGACCGAGTTTATAACTGATAAACAGAAACTATGCTAAATGATTGTTTTATTTATGGTTTTATTATGGCATTGTGACAAGAAATAATTAGACTACAGCAATAAAAACATAACAGCATTCTCCTATAAAAAAAAATTCGACTCCGGTTTTCGACTCATCCTGTTCTATAAAAAAGCAAATATCAAGGCAACAGTAAGACAGTTACACTGGAAGTGAATGGGAGCAAAAGTTTGGAGGGTTTAAAGGTAGAAACAGAGTTTACGGCATTACGTTGTCATGGCTCACAAAGTAATATTATCAAACTAAAATCATGTTAACATGCATATTGTTTATATCTTGTGGCTATACTTTTGAAACAGTGAGTATTTTAACATTTACTGATTGGCCCCATTCACTTTCATTGCAAGTGCCTCACTGTTTTGCTTTTTTGCTTTTAAAAGATTAGGAGGAATTTTTTTTTGTGGTAATCAACATTATGCCACAAATGCTGTTAATTGAGCTTAACTTGTATTGAACCCAGAATATACCTTTAAGCATTTCGACCTAAATTGCAGAAGCTAAATACATACTTTAGATATTTAATGGAAAATCAATACAAGGCTGACTTGCAAGCACTGTAATAAAATGGCAATATTCACATTTTGACTCCTTGCAAAAGTTTACTTTCCAGACAAAGTATTTTGCAATTGACTACACACACTTAAGGAAATGTACTTATCTTTTTGTGTCTTGTATTTTATTAATTAAACAAAAGAGAGTGAATTAAGGACCCACTATTGATAAACTAGACTGCAACCTTCAAACCCTCAAAAGCAACACCATCATGATTTCAATTATTTCATTTCAACTTTTTACCCATTTTTTCTGTGTTAGGGTGTTTTATAAATACTGCCATTGCTACAGACATTCAGTCAAGAGAGTCTGAAATTCAAAAGGCCAGTGAAGTGCTTACTGTACAATTAGACATATTATGCAGTACATGTAAAGAACGACATTGACCTTCCGAAGAATAAACCGCAGTAGCCGCTTACTGGTGTATTAGAAACCCATCTTTTGTACTGCCTCTCCATGATGTCTATATGTCGATATGTGCTTTTTTGCAACATGAAATCAGTAAAGAAAGAATGTAAACACAGGCTATTTTTTTAGTCCATTCGTTGTTTTGTCTGATGAACTGTAGAGTCGGCAATGAAAAGTAAATGGAAAGTGAGAAAAAAAGAGGGAGATCTGGTTACGTTCACAGTGAATACTAGACAGCTGAAGATTTATATTGGCTTATGACAACAGCAATGATGGACAAGAGATGGGTGGCCAGGGGTTTCTCTTGCCAAAGTGGGTGAAAAATGGGCTCTTTTCAAAAGTGGCACTTAGGACTGTCATAAAGTGTTGGGTCCAAGAGAAGTGGAGAGAGTTTGCAATTGGACTCTTATAAAAATTTTCATTTAGAGTTAGAAAAATTAAGCAGCCTCATTTGCTCAGAATTGTAATATTGGTGTAAGCCATTTTGGTAACACCTTACAATTAATTAGGTATCATGAACTATCAATAAACAATGATCTTTAACAACATTAATTAATCTCATTTAATGTTTATTTATGAAAATACTATAGCTCAGTTTGTTCATCTTAGTTCATATTGCATTGTTATATTAAATCATACACCTTTTAAATGTAAAAATGTTCAAATGAATATTAACCAAGATTAATAAATGCTGTAAAAGTATTGTTAGTTCATGTTAACTGCAGTAGTTAACTTACAATGGAAGTGAATGGGGCCAATTCGTAAATGTTAAAATATTCAAAAATATATCCATAAGAAGTGAGCAAAATGTGTTAACACATCAATATTTAATATCAATATGTATAAGTCCCTTTTCCTCCATAAATTCTCCTCCCTGTCCAGTAGGTGGTGATATGAACAAAGAATGTGAATCGCCTAAATCGAAAAAAGAAAGTGAAAGTGGAGATTTATTGTAAAGAAAATACTTAAAAATGTATCTCTCAATCACATCTATCATATTGTTTCTGAGGATAGGGAATTAACCACTGGAGTCATATGGATTAATTTTATGCTGCCTTTTTATGCTTTTTGGACCTTCAAAATTCTGGCCACCATTCACTTTCAATTAGTATGGACCTACAGAGATATTTTTCTTAATATCTTCATTTGTGTTCAGCAGAAAGCCACACAATCTGGGTTGGCATGAGGGTGAGTAGACTAAATGATGAGAGCATCTTCATTTTTGGGGGGTGAACTATCCCTTTAAATTGTAGCCTACCCAGAATATTCCTTTGAGTCAGTTAATGTTAATTTATGAAAACAGGCTACAATTGTTCATTGCTAGTTAATGTTATTTCATAATGCATTAACTAATATTACTATATACAACTTTTAATAATACTTTTTTATTAGTATATGCTGAAATTAATATTAACCAAGATTAATAGGCCTAAGTGCTGTAAAAGTTTGTCATTGTTAGTTCATGTTAATGTAGCTAACTAACGAATGCAAATTTATTGTTAAGTATTAATAGAAAATATATGCCTAATTAGATATCCTATCGGTCGTAAACCTATAAGCATATGATTACGCAAAGCTGCTAAAACTTATTTTTGCCTGGTAACCCTAGCGCCAAGATTAGCATGACTGGACTATTTCAGACTATTTACAACTGCGCGCACTGAACTAGCACATCCGCTCGTGACGGGGGGATTTGTAAAACTGATGTACAATCTCACAGCAGTAGCTCATAAATTGCCGAGCGCTAATTAGGGGCGAAAGGGCGAGCTGTCAGTCACATTATCCACCCCCAAAATCAAACGTACTCCCTTGTACTTTTTTGAAGTGGCGTCGAGGAATCTGCGGCCAGTTGTCACTTTGCTCGCAGCCGCGCAGAAGGTCAACGCCGCCAAACTTTTAAAAGCACATCAGCAGTTCGCTGGTATTTTAATCAGCCTACGTCTTATGTTCTCTATCAATCAAGTGGTTAAGTTAAACACCTATGAGATAACTGTTATGTTTTGGCGGTTGACTTCGCACGTAGCCGGAGATATAATTATATGTGGGGCTCTGGTTGTAGATATTCAGAAAGCACACCATCAAAAACGATGCTGCAATACTGAATTTTGTATACTGAAATCTTGTGTAGCCTATGTGTTTCTCTCTAACTTAATTTTGCAGCTATCACTTTTTTTTCTATAATAAGAGATCACAGCACTGTCAATAGAATTCTGCATACATAATACATAATCTCCATATATCTCCTTCTTCAGTAATCCAACCTCAATAATCAAAATGTGAATGTAAACACATGTTGGCCAAATCACAGAGGGAATTGTGCTTTTTATTTAGCTTGTGAATAAATCTCTCACTTCGAGCTGCACAAACACAGACAGAGCCGCTGAATATCCGGCACACTCGACTCCGGGCATCGTGCCACAGCTCAGCTTACTGTTAATAAAAGAGCTCTCCCCTTATGGCAAATCTTTTTTAGGAGACAAGTGAGTACTAAAGGACTAGTGCAATCCAAAAATGAAAATTCTGTCATTTATTCACTCTCATGTCATTTCAAACCTGTGTGCTCCCATGGAATACAAAGGTGAATAGTGACTGAGGCTGTCCAGCTACAAAATGACACAAAAAACACCATAAAAGTATCCATGTTGTCCATATATATATATATATATATATATATATATATATATATATATATATATATATATATATATATGGCTCATTCACTATATATTTATGTCTTATGAAGTCATACAAAAGTTTTGAGTGAGGAACAGGCTCCAAATCTCCTTCGCTGTAGCTCTTAAATAAAATATGGCGCCTCTGACGTTTGGTCACAAGACTAGCAATATCCAATTGAGTTCAGTGTCAACATGCTACTTTGGTGTCCATTTCAGAACTTTGGTGGCGGGAAGATTTTCAGTGAATAACAACTTCAATTTCAGCCTGTTACTCACACAAAGCTATAATTTGGCTTCAGAAGACTTGGAATATAGCACACAATTCGCATTGACTGCTTTAGTGGTGCAAAATTGGAGCTTGGCAGACCCAGTCCCCTTTCAAGTTCATTACATAAAAAAAGAGCACCCAAAATTTGAAAACGTAAAAAAATTTAAATAAATCATGAAAACATTTTTACTATAATTTTTTTTTTAATCTTGAAAAAGAAATGCTTAACAGCCTTTTCTTTTAACGTCATGGCACTTTATAATGAATAACGGAAAGAGTTTTATCAAGTCTGTTTTATAATATACAGTGAAATATCAAAACATTTATTTGAGCAAAAATACAATAAAATCTGAACGTGTTCTTTCTGTTTTTATATGTTTGTCGGAATAATTGCCGAAAAAATTATCAGATTGAACTTTTTGTCAGGCCTACATTAGGACTGCCAGCTGTCCCATATTAGTCAGGAGGACATCCCACACGTTGGCCAAAATGTGGACGTCCTGTATGGGACACTAACTATCCTGTATTTCAGCAGTGAAACGTTCAAGAGGGAAGGATAGGATTGTTTTGTTATTTTCTGTATTCTCTCTGTTACAAAAATATATTAATAAATAAAGCATTTTAATGACATTTTCTTTATTTTTAAAAAAAATGGGATAAAAAAAAATACTGCTTTGCACGAGATATGTTGAAAAAAATCGTACATTTACTATTTTCAAGTCAGATAAAAGCAACATAAAAGTTGTCAGAAACTCTTCTGCGCTATATTCTTCAAGTCACCTAAAGCCTACAAAAGTGATGTGTGAGGAACAGACAGAAAATAAAATGTTAATTCACTGAAAATCTTCCCCTTTACTCATTCCAACCTGGTGCGCACACAACAGCATTTTAGTTTACATAAGCACAATGTGCGTGCCTGAATGAAAGTGGCGGAAAAGAAAAAAATGCACACAAATT
Organism: Xyrauchen texanus; assembly: GCF_025860055.1. Classification (NCBI taxonomy): domain Eukaryota; kingdom Metazoa; phylum Chordata; class Actinopteri; order Cypriniformes; family Catostomidae; genus Xyrauchen; species Xyrauchen texanus. Next base: position 7,233,002 of record NC_068303.1, read on the forward strand.
CCATGAGTCCTTATGTGAATTATTTGTCACCGCAGCCAATTTAAATCAGAGTCAGTGAATTTGATTTGAGAACTGCAACCCCACACTTTGAGGACCACTGGCCTACGGCCCCCTTCAGAATGATCAAATCTATTGATTTCATCTACAAAAGCTCCCTCATGTCTACAGCATGTAACCTATTCCTGTGTGGTCTTTTTTGAAACAGTTACAAACACAAGTAAATGATCAGGATTGTGGTTTATGAGGCAGCACATGTCCACGAAAAGTGTTTAGAGAGAACCTTCCCCTTGCGGGCGGAAGAGGTAGACGAGTGTGTGAATGATAAAATCTCACCCTAGTCGTTATGGAATGTGAACCTCGCTAATGCCTGAGCTGAAGGCCAAGCTCTATATGACATTCAGAACATCCACAAGTGCCACATGGCTGTCAATTTTCACACCACTGCTGGTAGTATTTTACACATTAGTCAACATAAGCAGAAGAAATTTGAATATGGACCTCTACGGCAAAGCCAGGTCCGTTGATGTAGCTTGAGCATACAGCTTTCAAACACAAGTAGCCTTTCATAAGAAATATAATGTTGATTTTTTTTTTATTAGATTAGATAATTGAGGCTAACATGAATTTAATTACAACTGTTTGGACAAACTGATCTATCCCAAACTCAGGATGCAACAAACAAAGTGATATTTTGAAAGTTCTACATAACCACAGTCATGAACTTTCCAGATGAATCAACCTACAAATTGCCTACTTATTGTTGTCCCTGCATATTAAGCTGGGATACCAGAAAATATTTGAACATTACACACACCCTATTAAAGAATAGATTACTAAATGTCACGAAACCATGTTCTAACAATAATGAGCATGCCTTAAAATTGATATTACAAATTGAATTAAGAGGAAAATATCTTCAGAGAGCTACTTTAATGGCTGTGGAATGTTGCTGATCCTCCATCTAAGACCAGCAGGTTTGTGAAACCTTTATCATTGGCCTAAACCACAAAGCATGGAGCCGTCACTCTTCAGAAGAGAATGGATAACATTCCTGAACAAACATTGGCCTTGAACGTGGCCTGTTTGGTTTGCTTCATAGCATGTTTTTTCTTGAAATTAAATAATATTGTGTTGATAAATTTCCCACAAATGAAGCAAGCATTTTTTTACTTGGATTTCCTGTAAAAAATGTTTATAAATTATATTTGTGTGTGTATATATATGTATATATATACAGTATATTTATGTTTTGTAAATATTTATTACATGGCTCTATGTAATACTTGGTTCTGATTGGTTAATCGCTGCATTCTGTGGTCAAATATTCTTTATTTTACAGCCATTATTTACTAGATTAAATCTTCTGCATGTCGATATGAAAAACCGATGGTTTATTTATAACTGTTTATGCAAATGTATTTGGGTTGTATAAAGTTGATAATACCTTTTTCTGTGTGTAAATTAACCAATTAGAAATTAAAGAAAAGTAGAAAAGTAAAGCATGTTGAAATATGCATAATATGAATTTTAACTTTCTATCGTATTATGCAAAATGTGAGTTTTCAAAATGCAATTTCTATTTACCCCACATCAATCATCATGTTATCATATTTATTATTATAATTATCATTATTATCTTCTTACCTTTTAATATTGCATTGATCTTTCATTGTGGCTCTCATAAAAAATGTCGGCCTTCAACAGATCCAATCCATATTCAATGGAAATACAGAGAACAATATAATAGCTTTTGCACCTCTGTACATTTTAAAAGCATAATTCTGATGACAAAACAATGTGAGTAAGTGGCAAAATATCCTTATCAGACTATAGATGTTTTTTTTGGTACAATTGGTATCCGTATCGGCCAAAAATTTTCATATTAGTGCCAACAGTGCCGTTGTATCAGATGACCATTATATAGATTGATGTGCTGGTTTCATGTCTCTCATATCACTCTGCAGTGTCTTTCTTCTCACATCATAAATCATTTAAATTCAAATAAATATTTCATGTCCCTTAATTTACTTATTTGGTAAGAAGCTTGTCATTGCAGCATGAATTTACTTGTTCCCATTAATCATGTATAAATATTGGCGGGGGGTGGGGTTGTACTTACTTGTTTTGATTATTGGGGAGGTTAACAAACCCCCAATCTCTCCTGGAATCTATGCCCCTGCTTTCACTTACACATTTTTTTTAAGGTAAATTAGCATGTTTTAGGTACTATAGGTACTATAGTAATTCTGTTTTAAGGACATGGACCTTACAGGACCATTAAAAAAAATCATAGTATGGCAATCATTCAATACCATACTTTACCAGCACTATACTATTGTACTACCAGAGTAATGTTTGGAAGATTTAAAATGAAATCTTCCAAACCCCCCCCCCACCCCACCCCACCCACACACCCACACACACAATAAAATGTATATAGCATATGTGTAGCAATTAGATACTGTTTGCATATAGCTAATACAATAATTCCAGCCCTCTTTTCAAACCATACCTACTAAAAGGCTTTCAGCAAAGACAAACTCCACTCAGTCGCCTTTTATGTGCAGAGACGAAGCGTCACTTTTGCGTTTAAGCATCTCAGAGATGATGTTGTGTCTGAAGTGTTAAGCCTGGATATCACATTACACTGCAGTGCACAGTGTTTGGCTTTTCACTGAAGCCGAGCACACCTTACAGAAGCAAATTAATCCAAAGGTCTCGTCCTGGGAATTCCTCACATAGCTAATGTGCTCTGCAACAGTTCTTCAGATGGAAGACACAAAGCTTAAAAAATAAGGTCTTTGTCTCCTCAAAGGGCTAATGTTAATGGCATACATTTGCTGAAGAGTAGATGGCATACGGGTGGCTTTTAAAAAAGTGTAAATGGGTCAAATAATCAAAACCCTTGTTGAACATGGGCCAATTTGTGATTTCATTTAAAAAAAAAGGGAGTTATGTCTAAACCCCTGAGTTTCTCTTATGTGTTTAGGTTTTCTCCCATTTCCTTCTCCATAAATGAAACCGTACACTCACTACAGCTTTCAGTTTATCCCTTGGCAGTGCACGTGCAGCACTGGACTTTAAATGAATGTGAGTACACATGTAAATATAGGACATTTGGTCAGACCCAAAGCCTGTTGCTGAAATACAAGCATCAACAAATCCATTGCCAGCTCACATTAACCGTTCCAAGAATCCGTGAGCTTTTTGTCACTTCCACGACTACTGATTGGAAACATTAAACTTTTTTAGGGAAATAGAAACAGGTTCAGATTAGGAAAATTCCATCTGCCAAAACTGTCTACAATGGCATAAAACAAGTCTCTAAGCAAAACATACAGTAGACTGACTTTAATTGAGTTTTGTTTATGGCTCTCTGGGGCTAATTCAATGTCCTGTCAGTTTTACATTGAAATATTTTAACAAAGCATGCAATTATATGCCTATTTCATGTTAAAGTTTTACACTGTTCCTGGATCAGAGATATCAAATATCTTCAAGTGTCAAACACCCCGCTTTTACCTGCGGAGAATGTGGGATACACTCACAGATGGTGAAAGACAAATGGACAGAACATCTCGGTGTTGGACATTTACTTTCCATTTGAAAGACATCAGGTTACAAATTCAAGTAGAATCTTTAACACATCTAGGGGTGGGTATGACCAAAACCTTAGTATGAGTAATTTTATTTCACACTAGCCAGCCTAGCATTAACAGGCCTGAAACAATATTACAATGTAGTCAGTTATGCTATATGTTGAACCACAAAATATTACATACCCCATTTAGTAGTGTCTTGTTTTTTTTAATAGTCCTTTTAACTTCAATAATGGAAAATTATAGAGATTTAATCTCATTTTTTAATTACTAATGGTAACACTTTCTTTTACAGTGTACTTGTTACAGTGTATTTACACAAGTTTACTGATTATTACTAATTAACAACATATACTTACTCTAGGTTTAGGGTAAGGGTTTTGTTTTGGGTTAGCTGCATGTAATTATGCATACATGACTGTTATTACTATAGTTGATGCATGTAATATGATTAACAAGGACACTGTAAAATAAAGTGTTACCACTAATTTATTTATTTTTAAATAATAATTGTATTTATGTATTAATCATGAATAATCTTTCCAAAAGACAACAAATGAATGATACATCTGGCATCAGTACAAAACAGCTTCACATTTACTTAAAAGTTAAATACAAGTTAAGATCAATTGACACCATTTGTGGCATAATGTTGATTTCTGTCAGAAATAGTTTTTACTTGCCCTTCCTTTTCTTATATATAAAAAAAAAAAAAACAAGCAAACATCTGGGTTCCAGTGAGGCACTTATAATGAAAGTGAATGGGGCAAATCTGTAAATGTTAAAATATTCGCTGTTTCAAAATTATAGTCACTTGACATAAACAATATGCATGTTAACATAATTTTAGAGTGATAAAATCGCATACTAACTTTTTCTGTGTAAAGTTAAAGCCAATTTTTCAACTTCGTTTTCATGATGATGTAATGTCATCAAGGGGTGGACTGGGAAGAGAAATCTGCCCGGGATTTTACATAGAAACTGGCCCAAAAGTTGTTGAGCATACTTGTCGGCATATTGGGGAAAATGCTCAGTATGCCAGATTACAAATCCAGCCCTGATGTCAACAAACCCTAACACCCTAAAATGACTGTGAAAACGATTTAAAAAAAACTTTACAGCCCAAATAATACATGAGTTTTAAAAGAAGAATAAATGAATACTGCCACCAAAAAAAAAACACGAATTTTATAGATTGTATCCAGATTAGTTTTTGATAATCTGGATACTTTATCTTTGAAAAAGACAGCAAAAAAAAACCTGATGAAATCTGATTTTCCACATCGGGAGGTGGGTTCAAATGCGGTTGAAATCAGATTTTTTCAGATGCGACTCAGTCCGGACGCTCTGGATGCACGATGCAGAGTTCAAATGGTCTTTTGCGTCACTCTTAGCGCGACACACAACGATGACGTCACAAATTGGTGACTTTTTGTTTTGTTTTATTGCATTAAACATATATATATATATATATATATATATATATATATATATATATATATATATATATATATATATATATATATATATATATATATATATACATTGAATAACAACAGTGGGGACATATTTCTAACAAAGGGACAAATAAAAACAATATATAAGATATCACATCTAAAGATTACATTTTCAATGTGACATCCTTAAGGATGTTATATGTTTTTGAAGCCTTGGCGTTCAGAGGTTTCAAGACATATTATTAAGAGAGGCAAAAAGGGCTGCAGCATGGAACATCACAATATTTACCAGGCTCCGCAACTGGACAGGATGCTTATTTGGAGAGCGAGATGATGCACCTCAAATTTTCCCGCATTTGTTTTGAAAGCATCGTCACGTGAGTACGACTACGTCGTTACCAAAGCAACCCATGCATACAGGTTGGTTACGTCTGAATGCGCAAATCTGATTTGATCGCTTGCAATTAATAGTGCGGACAGTCTGCCTGAAAAGATCTGATTTGAGAAAAAATCCGATTTGCCTGCGGTCTGAACATAGCCTAAGTGCTTTTATAAAATTATAAGCTTCACATTTCTGCCTTTAAACTCTCAAAATAATTACCCCATTCAATTCTATTGTAAGTACATCACTGTAACCTCGACCTTTGCTTTTTAAAATATAACGACAGATTTCTTTGTGTGGTAATTACCATTATGCCACAAATGCTATCAATTGAGCTTGACTTGTATTGAACCTGGAATATTCCTTTAAAAACATAAAGACATGAAACAGTAAATATGAATTGTAAGTAACAGTAACATTATTTATTCACCCATTCTCCATCTAGAACAGGGGTGGGCAACTACAGTATTTTGGTAAAGGGGCCACATTGGGTTATAAGTAGTGCATAGGGTGCAACTTTGTACTTCTTTCGAGATACAATGTTCCACATTGATTTGAATTTTGTATCCCAGAAATAGTTTTTTGAAAGTATATACAGTATGTGACTAATTGGACTATTCTGCAATCGCCTAAAGTATTGTATAGCTCTACAAAGGTAGATCATTTTAGGCATTAAAAAAACTGAATGAAGGCTGAACATAATTATAAGTAATTTATTTGACCATCTCTACTGTTAATTTATTATTCAATTAAACACTCTACATCAGGGGTCTGTTTTAATAAAAAAGGTATTTAAGGAAAATTATTGAACTTTTCATGTTTGTCTCAAAACGGGCGAGTTTACTTATTTTATTCTCAAAACATTACCCGTTTACATGTCAAAAGTGTCATGTGGGTCTCGTCAATGGTTTGACTTTTCATTCAGCATCCAACTGAATAAAACAGGATGTGTGACTATGATAAATACTGCAATAGTTAGATTAACATACAGGTGCGAGGGACTTGTATACATATACATATTCGTCTCTCACTTGCTTTTGCTCGCATGTCAATGATTACCCCTCCACTTCTCAATGATGTTGAGAACTACTTTTATATTTTATTTAATCACTGAGAAGATTTAGCCTCAAGAATGGACACAGAGTGGTCGTATCACACTTTGCCTTGAGCAGAATATTGCACTAGAGATCGCTAAGTTTGTTCAAAGGGAAAGCGAGAGGGGGTTTGGGTAGCTCGGCAGGTAAAGATGCTGACTACCACCATCACATGGGGTAACCTCCTCGTGGTCGCTATAATGTGTGGTTCTCGCTCTTGGTGGGGTGCATGGTGAGTTTTGTAGCTAGAGCTAGAAAGAGTGCACTTGCATGCATGGTTGCCAGATTGCACAAATTAAGTACAACATTATATTACCTCAAGTATAAATCTTATAGGGGGTGTTGTGTCTCTTATCTGGCAACTCTGGACATGTTAAATGCTTGTGAAGGCTTGTTAGGTCCCAATGCATGACAACTGAAATAACCCATAAAAAAAAACTCTTTTAGGTTAAATGAGCTGCGGGACACACCATGTTGAGGGCCAAATCCGGCCCGAGGGTTATACATTTCCCAGGTCAGGTCTAGAAAGTACTATAAATCACATTGCGTATTCTGACATTTTGAGTTAATCTAAGTGTAAAGGGTGCCAGCTGATAGATATCTGTGCAAAGTGTATAAACCTCACTCAAGAGGTGCACTAGTGACTGATGCTAGAGGCTGTAGCCTTTAGTCTCCTTGTTAGTGCACCCACCTCCCATGCTGGAGATGCTGGTTCGAGTCCCGTACGGAGCGGGTAAAACAGGAGCGTTCTCCTGCGGTGTCAACACCCAGGATGGGTGTGAAGTTTAGGGTGGTGAGTGTAATGGTAGCCAGCTGAGAGATAGCTGTGCAATGTGTAAACCTCACTCTCCTGACCTCAAGAGGTCACTGGCGCACCTTTAAGCCTCCCATGCCGAAGACGCCGGTTCGAGTCAAATACAAGCGGGTAGAACAGGAGCATCACATAAGGCAGCACTTAAAGTAGCTTGCCACACAGATGAAATTTACAGAACATGCTAGGACATAAAAAAAATGGAAAGGGTACATTACACTCTGATGAGTTGCCAGCTCATGTGGTTATTACTATTTCAGGACCCCTTCTGTGCATTTGTATTCACAGGGCCTTGGGTCTTTTTATGGATCAAGGATAAGCTGCTACTGATCATGATTGGGCAGTTGCCTTTTCACATGTCTTGTTCTCTGTGTTAATAGTGACATCATCAAAGGAGCCCTTGCCATCTTAGGGAAGCTATGGTGTTACTCATTGCCATTTTTGAAGCCTTGGAAGAACACTGGAAGCTTGGCATTTGGAGGAAGGGTCTGTGCCAGCACTGCAGTGATTCTAGAATGACTGTGGTTTGGTACTGCCTACAAAGACATGGGACCCAGAAGTAATTGTGTTCACATAAGTAATGGTGATGTCACGATGTGGGAACTCAGGAGAAGGCAGACAGAAGGTGGGATCCAAACGCGGCTTTATTGAAACAATAAATAAGCACAAACTCTGGAACAAATCAAAAGTCCACGATGGGAAAAGTGAATTCAAAACACAACGTTACACACAGGTAAACACAAGTTGACGAACATCCATGAAGGGGAAAGGGAACCTCGGACAAACACGAAATCAACATCAGCGGGCAAGAACAGCGGGCAAGAACAGCAAACATGAAACGATCCATTCACAAACAACGACCGACAGAGACTGAACAAACAGACAGGGTTTAAATACATGGACAGGAAGACGGGAACCAATGAACAAACGGAACTCAAACAAGATAACAGGGTGATAGACAGAAACCAAAGGCAAATTAACGAGGGCAGGTGAAAACAATGAACAGAGAACACGAACGCTAACATGGAGACTGTGAAGCTACAAAAGGGACAAAAGTGAAAACTAAGGAATTACAAAAGTGACAAAAATGGTAAACAAAGGGCAACAGTGAAACAAGACAAGGTATACGTAACAGGTGAGCATGATATAGAGGTTGCATTTTCCTTCTTAGATTAAATTTTCACTCCACTGATGGTTAGGTGTAGGGTTGGGATTTGGGTTAAGGGGCAAAGTAAATAAAATATGCATTCATGTTGACTTTAAAACATAATTTACAACTAAAACTACGATTTGCTTTTAGCACCACCTGTAGACATATTCACCAAGAGGGTCCTCGCTGCAGTCTGTAGTGCGATGACGTCTAATACTCTGTGTTCTGGATTTTGTTGACAAAGTGGATGTTTTGGTTTTTATGCATTACACTGAGTACATTATTATTTAGTATTAAAGTATTACACTGAGACATTTGTTTGATATAGCTTAGCTTTTAAAAATGGTCATAACCACGGATTTTGTAAATTACTTTTCCTTGTTTTTCCTCTTCACCCACAGAAAACAAATATATAAATTAAGCAATATACTCCTCACTATAGTGTACTCCTAATTTTAACATCTCCTTTGCCATGGGGTGAATTATTTGTATATTTATATTAATATGTAAATATAAATGTTTTACTTTAAAGAGTGCTTTAAAAATCCGCGTTCAGCACACGGAACCGAATGGAGTACATCTGTTACTCTGAGCATGAGATGGAGTTATGGAGCACAGAATTGCTTTGAATACAATGTAATAATGCTTATACACAATACAGACAGGACAGAGCAGCAGGCACAGATTTGAAAATGCATGCACATTAAAACATCCACTACATCACCAAAATCCAAAATGCATGCGATTAGATCCACTACGTCATCGCGCTACAGTCTGCAGAGTGCAGTACTTGATTTCACCTGGAAACTAGTCAACAACACTTTCAGCTTTGGCCACTGGGGCAGTGATTCGAATTTTGGTAAGCACACTGATTTACGTAGCGACCTCCTGTTACAGAATTCAAGCCATATTTCTCAGTTTCAGAGTTGATGTACTGCATTTTTGCTTTGTTGGGCAAAATAGTATAGAGAGTTGAATAGAAGCATTCGAAAAGACCTCAATGTAGGCAAGAGCGGGGTACAAACTAACATGGGTCAAGTCAGGGGCGATTCTAGGGTCAGAGCTTTAGGGGTGCTGAGCACCCAATGAGCCCCACTGCCACCACCCACCCTCTTTTCACACAAAAACAAAAAATATGTCTATTGAAAAATAACTTTATTATTTTAACATTGGTTCAACTAACTCCAAAATCCAGATTTATTTTCTTTTTTTTTTTTTTAGACCTTTTCAGAGCACCAGCTTAATTGTGAGAGTTCACACAGACAGCCCCCTGTAACAAACACAAAACCTTCTTCACTCAGCTGGTTTTCCTGACCGTTAACTCCATGTGCCTCCTTTTGTATCAACAGTCATCAGATTGGTTAGATTAGATTCAACTTTATTGTCATTGAACAGTACTTGGACAACAAAATGTAATTCCCTCTCATCCCTTATGGACTCTCCCTGTTGTTTTCCTCCTCCTTTATTATGAAAAAATGTGGTGTAAAATAATGTTACAAAAAGTAAATGTAATATAGGCTACTTAATGCCAATAAGTTAGTATAGGAGTATGAGTAGTTACTGTTCTGCTTGCCACTATTCACTATATGTCAATTTATTGTTGTTGTTTCCTCACCTGGTTCTTCCTGCATGCTCTCCCTTTCCCTTTCTCCTTCTCCATCTCCCTCTCTTTCCCTTGGCACTGACAATCATACACAAATATGTTGTAGTCAGGAGAGTTGAGGTCAGTTTGTCATGTCACAAAAATGTTATGGAGACCTTTTACAGATTCTAAGGTTATGATCAAAAGGCACACAGAGGCGTGCCATTTTAAATGTCTTTATTCTTATTATTATTGCGCTTAGAAACTTTTTTAAATCACAAATTCCTTTCACAAGAGAAGCTGTATTCTCCATTGTGGGTTTGAAATAAATAAAAAAATAAAAGCAGGGGACGATTGTAACGGTTACCCTGTCTTGTCTCACTGTTGCCCTTTGTTTGTAATTTTGTCACTTTTGTTATTCCTTAGTTTTCACTTTTGTCACCCTTGTACCTCCATAGTCTTGTTTTCCCTCGTGTTCACAGTTCATTGTTTTCACCTGCCCTTGTTAATTTGCCTTTGGTTTCTGTTAATCACCTTGTCACCTAGTTTGTGTTCTGTTTGTTCATTGGCCCCTTTTTTCCAATGTTTTTGTATTTATATCCTGGTTTTTAGTTTAGTCCTTGTCTGTCGTTGAATGCTGTTGTACGTAGTTTGTGCTCGTTCCCGTGTTCCCGTGTTCCCGTGTTCCCGTGTTCCCGTGTTCCCGTGTTCCCGTGTTCCCGTGTTCCTTTGCCCATCGTGGTAGTTTTGTTTATTCATGCCTGTTTGTTTCCTTTGATCAATAAACCCGCATTTGGATCCTCATCCCTAGTCTGACTCCGACCTCATTCGTTACAGAACGACAGACCACACAGTGGATCCAGCGGTTATTCGGGCCAACTACTGGTTGCTCAGCCTCAAACAAGAGGACTGCCCTGTTGAAGACCACATCAGCGACTTCCTCGCGCTGGCGAAGTTCCCGGACTCAGCCCTGGTGGTTTTCTTCAGGGACACTTTACACGTTTCGCTCAGGGAGCGTTTGCCGCCGGCTACGCGTGATTGGACTCTCCGCGACTTCCTAGAGGCGACCTTACTGGTCTGCGGCTCGCCGTACACCGTGAAGGACCCTACCTCTCCACCCACTGTGGAGGCCCTTCAGCCGTCCGGGGCTCCTCCTGTCACGCCTACCCCGGTCTGCAAGCCAGAGCCTACGCCTGCCCTGGCCAGCAAGCCTGAAGTCACGCCGACCAGGAACAGCGTTCCAGCATCGCCAGTCGCCTTCCATGAGCCAGCGCGGCCCGCTTCGTCTGCCCGGAGGAGGGAGAGAAGACGGGCTTCCGCCTCCCGGCCCGCGCCAGCCCCGGTCTGCGAGCCAGAGCCCACGCATGTCACTGTGAGCGAGCCTGAGCCCTCGACCGTCCCCGAGCCAGCGCCTGTAGCCTCGACCGTCCCCGAGCCAGCGCCTGTAGCCTCGACCGTCCCCGAGCCAGCGCCTGTAGCCTCGACCGTCCCCGAGCCAGCGCCTGTAGCCTCGACCGTCCCCGAGCCAGCGCCTGTAGCTTCCCAGAGCTCCGCCTCTCAAGTCTCTCGAGTCTTCCAGGGCCCCACCTCCTGAGCCTCCCTCAGCCCCGCCTCCTGAGCCTCCCTCAGCCCCGCCTCCTGAGCCTCCCTCAGCTCCGCCTCCTGAGCTCCCAGAGCCTCCTCTGCCTCCTGCTCCTCCAGAGCTTTCCATGGGTCCGCCTCCCTTGGCTCCGCCGCCTGGGCCTCCAGAACCTCCCACAGCTTCGTCTCCAGAGCCCCTCTCAGCTCCGCCTCCGGGACCTGCCCCTGTCCTGAGGTTTCCTCCCAGGCCTCCTGGACCTGTCCCTGTCCGATGGCCACCTCCCAGGTCCCCTGAACCGGCCCTTGCCTTGTGGCCAGCTCCCAGGCCATCCAAACCGGCCTCTGTCCTGTGGCCACCTCCCAGGCCCCCCGAACCGGCCCCTGCTCTGCGGCCATCTCCCAGTCCACCTAAACCCGCCCCTACCCGGTGGAAGCTTCCCAGGCCACCCGACCTGGTTCCCAGCACACACCCCCAGAGACTGCTAATCTGCCCTCTCGCCCTCCTTTGTCTGTCTCCGTGTCCCTTGTGCCCCCCTTGGCCTGCCTGTCCGCCCCTCGTTGCTCCCTGGACTGCCTGCCTGCCCCTCGTCGCCCCCCGGACTGCCTGCCTGCCCCTCGTCGCCCCCCGGACTGCCTGTCTTCCCTTTTGTGCCCCCTGTCATTTGTCAGTTGTTCTTCCTGTTTTTTTGTTTTGTTGATCGTCTGGTATCCGATCCTTGGGGGGGGGGCTATGTAACGGTTACCCTGTCTTGTCTCACTGTTGCCCTTTGTTTGTAATTTTGTCACTTTTGTTATTCCTTAGCTTTCACTTTTGTCACCCTTGTACCTCCATAGTCTTGTTTTCCCTGTGTTCACGGTTCATTGTTTTCACCTGCCCTTGTTAATTTGCCTTTGGTTTCTGTTAATCACCTTGTCACCTAGTTTGTGTTCTGTTTGTTCATTGGCCCCTTTTCCAATGTTTTTGTATTTTATATCCTGGTTTTTAGTTTAGTCCTTGTCTGTCGTTGAATGCTGTTGTACGTAGTTTGTGCTCGCTCCCATGCCTGTGTTCCGTGTTCCAGTTCCTGTGTTTTCGTGTTTGGTTTTCATTTGCCCATCGTGGTAGTTTTGTTTATTCATGCCTATTTGTTTCCTTTGATCAATAAACCCGCATTTGGATCCTCATCCCTAGTCTGACTCCGACCTCATTCGTTACAACCATTGCCTAGATAAGTAATTTGATACAACAACAGATAGCTGGTTTGCATTATCTGTTACTTTAGCTTAACACTTTTCAGAAGAAAATAAAAAACAAGACAGAGGTCATTATGGACTGTCCCTAGTCTCTCACCTGAATCTGTCTTTTCTTTTAAAAAACTGTCATATGTCCATTGCTCACTGGCAGGCCACACACAGAGAGAGAGTGAGAGAGAGAGAGAGATGTCATGCTAGGAGTTCAGGAGTTAAGCCTGGTTCAGGTTAAATCCTCTGTGCGTGAGGAATGAATAAATGCAGCAAAAGAAAAACATTAAACTTTCTTTTATTGTCTAGTTTGATAGTCAGCCACAACTGAAAAATAACAGATATAAAAATCTAGGAATGAATAACAATTCATTTAAAAAGCCACAGTGAGTGTTTTCACACATACTGGTGGTATACAGTGATACGTTTGTTTTCACTCTGGTCCAAATGCCAGGGCTTCATGTTTCCATGACGACTGACCAGAAAAGACGCACGTGATAACTCCCGATTGTTAAAATGAGTATCAAATTAACGATAAACTTTACCAACAGAGACGCACGTACGCACTACACAGGTACGCAGTTTATTTGTCACGCTGCTGTTTTTGTTTCACGCTCTAGCAGTTAATAAACAGAACTGCATGCGTCTTGCGGAAGAACATTGTAACCGATGCTACTTCTCTCCGTTTATGACTATGGACGAGTCACCCAGGTGCTGTGCTACTCCACAGCGGTGGCGACCCACTGGACTAAAATAGTCCGAAAATAAACACTTATTATAGGTGTACCATGGTGATTCAGGATACTGACTCCAGTACTCACCGATATGGTTTCGGAATCGGAACAACTTTAGGTAAAAGGAAAGAAGTGTGAGACACAGCTTTGGAGCAACTTAGTTGATTCACAACACTACATAACGGGTCCTCCCTCTGCGTGTGTTTCGCGCTGGATGACGGTCGTGCTGAGCGGTGCAGATACAGAGGAGAAGTAGAAGAAGAGAAGAGGATGATACCATTTGCTAAGCGGGGGTGTTTTCATTTTCATCCTTAACACATACATTTTAAACCACAAACTACGGAGTATGTTTTGGACATTATTTAACCTTGTCAAAGACGAACAAAATTTTTAGAATAACAACATTTCTTACTCCAAGTTTTAGGGGTGCTGAGCTCCTTTTTAGGGGTGCTGAAGCACCCCTAAAAAGGGGCTAGACTCGCCCTTGGGTCAAGTTGTAACGCACATGATTTAAACGTTTCCACACACACTGGGAAGACGAAACTCCATTTGTTTAAGTGTTGCTATATCAACACTGTGTAGAGTAAGAATTGCAGCAAACTTAAAAAAAACTTTGGGAGATATTGCCAAAAGTTCATTTTACAGTAACAAAAGTAAACAATCACACATATGTGAATGTAAAATTAAATTAAAATGAGGCAAACTTGGTATCATTTTAATCTCCAATCTGTTAGTATCTTGCATAGTCTTTTAATTCTTAGTTAGCAAGCCGAAGTGACTAGCCAGATATTAAGCTGTTTTATTACACGGCGGCCTGGAATACTTGGTTCTGATTGGTCAATGGCACCATCTAGCGTGTTTTTCGATTTCTTGGGATAAAATGGGTAATTTTATATTATATTTAAAAGCCATACTTTTTCACTGCAAAACAATAATTAAAATTTTTGTCTCTGCTTCTGAGATAGTCAATCCATGCATCTTATCACATGGCTTGCTGTGCATGACACCGCAGAGACTCACAGCATCTGGAGTCTCATGCTATTCTCAGCGATCCACACACAACTTATCACGGACTGCATTATGAGCGAGAATCACTAATAGTGACCACGAGGAGGTTACACCATTTGACTCTACACTCCCTAGCAACCGGGCCAATTTGGTTGCTTAGGAAACCTGGCTGGAGTCACTCAGCACACCCTGGATTCGAACTTGCGACTCCAAGGGTGGAAGTCAGCGCCAATACTTGCTGAGCTACCCAGACCCCCAGTCATTCATTCCTGATGATCAATTCAAGCACTCCAATATGTATTTTACACAATTTATTTGATAACTTGATCCATCTAAGATTCTTATTACTGGGATTTCAGTGGATAAATACATAAATCTTTAGCTAGAATGACTGAATAGTTGATGGTAAATGAGATCCAGGTATATATATACACAAACAAACAACCGCCATTCGCCACTAAGTGGCGGTGACGTCACCACGACGCTTGTGCCAGGCTATGTGCATGTTAAGGCCACGTGAAGTGTCGAACGCCCGCTGGCAGGAGGTCACGGGACAGATCCAACCGGTGACATGGGTCGAATGACTGAGATGACTGGTTGATGCACCACCTGTGCCCCCTACTGTGCCAACTTGCTGTGCTTTAGCCACCCTGCGCTCTGCTCGTTGTTGTGAGTGTCGCTCCTCTGCCCTCCGTTGTTGTTGGAGGGCGACTGCCTCCAACTGGCCAGCAGCATCCTTCACAAGCCTCCTCCAAAGAGGCCGATCTTGACACTGCTGGTACCAGTCATCGGCAAGTCCACTCAGTTCCAGATCCTCCTGTACCACATCACTCCATCTCTTCTCCAGCCCGTGCCGTGCCCGCTTAGCCCCCTCTATCCGGCCAAACAATAACTGTTTAGGCATGCGGTGGCAGGGCATGCGGGCTACATGACCCAGCCAACGCAACCTTGCCTGCCGGAGGAGCTCACCGATGGGACTTTGTCCACATCTTTCAAAGACTTGTGAGCTCCTCACACAATCCAGCCTGGTTAAACCCAGGATGGATCTTAGGCAGCCCAGCCTAAATGTTTCTAGCCGGCGATGATGTTCCATTAGGGGGGTCCACGTTTTGCAAGCATAGAGAAGGGAGGGAACGACCGTGGCCGAGAATACTTGAAGCTTTGTGCGGAGCGACAAACCGGGTAGCTTCCACACAGCATTACGCAGCCGATGAAAAGATAATGCCGCTCGACTGATTCGGAGTGAGACCTCTGCTGTCAAACCGGAGCTGGTCATAAGCACACTTCCCAGGTATGGAAAACACTCCACTCTCTCCACAACTGCCCCATCACCAATTGGGAGCTGTGGGGGTGTAGTGTCCGTTGGTACATAATACCCAGGAAGGTGCTTAGTTTTGGTTGGGCTGATGGTCAGGCCCCATCTCTTAGTGGCAAGCTCCAGGTTCATCAGCAGCGCCTCCAACTCCTCCTCTAAGTGAGCAGCAATCACCAGATCATCAGCATACATAATGTGGTTGACCAATAGGGAGCCATCCCTTGACCGCACCCGGGCATCGATCAACCTCCCATTATATCTGTACCAGATGGAAATTCCTCCAGTACAGCCATCGAAGGCTTCACGAACCACATGGTCAAAATAGATATTAAATAATGTGGGGGCCAGAGGACATCCCTGTTGCACTCCAAGGTGAACAGGGAATGGCTCCGACTCACGACCACGTAGTTTTACCCGGGCCCGCTCGCCATCATGAAGGTCCTTAATGATCGCGAGCAGCGGGTCTGGGACTCCGAAAGCACGAAGAACAACCCAGAGCCCAGGCCTACTGATGGTATCATAGGCCTTGACCAGGTCAATAAAGCAGAGATGTAGGTCTTGCTGGAATTCCCTACACCTCTGCTGTAGCAGACGGACAGAGAATATGGCATCTGTGCAAGACCGCCCCTTCCTGAAACCACACTGGGGCTCCGCAAGTCTCTCCTCAGCATGCCTGGCAAGGCGATGTTGAATAATCCTTGCCAGGACCTTTCCTGGCACACTGAGGAGTGAGATGCCCCTATAGTTATTACAATCTGAGCGGTCCCCCTTTTTAAAGAGAGGGACCACCAGGGCATCCTTCCAATCCTGCGGAACCCGCCCAGTGGTCCAGACTGTTGTTATGATGTCATGTAGGGCAGTCTGTGCACAAACACCACCCTCCCTCAGCATTTCACTGGGGAGATCATCTCTGCCCGGTGCCTTTCCTGGCCTCAGGCTCCGGATCGCCTTTAGTACTTCCTCTAAAGATGGTACCTCAGCCAGCCACCCACAAGGAGTGACTTCTTCCTTCAATATTTGTGGCACCGCAGCCCCAGCAGGGTCATCCCCACTTTGTCCCACAATGTTTTCCAGGCTCAGGGACTTCCCCTCACCCAGGACCTCACAGAAATGCTCAGCAAATCTGTAAACCTGTTTCTGGGGGTCGGAGATTGGATCACCATTCTTTCCCCTAATGATGGTAATAGGTGTGGCGCTGCAAGTAACTTTTTTGATAGAATTAAAGAGCGATTTGTGATCGTGGGCCACTGAGGCAGACTCCATCTCCTCAGCAACCCGCGACCACCAACCATCCTTGCAGCATCTCACGGCTCTCCGAACCTCCGAGCGAAGGCTGCGGTAATCCTCCTCATTCTCTGACGTGGGATGCTGTAGACGATGAGAGTGGGCCTGTCGCTTTTTCTCAGCCAGCCTGAACACCTCCTCTGTCAGCCAGGGTTTCTGAGGAGGTCTGGACCGTGTGCCCAAAACTGCCATTGCAGTTACATGAGCCACAGCCCTAAACCTCGCCCATTTCCCCTCGACATCCAGAGGAGTGGGGGACGTTGCCAACTCCAGCTGCAAGCGATGCTGAAATTCTCGCTTGCAACTTTCATCAGCTAGCCTAGACCAGGCCACTATGGGTTTGAAAGGGGCCCTGGGTTTACACCCACCACCGGAGTGGAAGAATGGCAGGCGCATCTTACAGATGACAAGTCGATGGTCAGTGGGTAGATCAGCTCCACGGTAGGTCCTGGTGTCAAGGACATGGGCCCGCATCCGCTGTTCCGTCACTATGTAGTCCAGCAGATGTTCTTGCTTGGACCCAGCATGCATCCATGATGTTGTGTGGATGCGCCAATGACGGAACAGTGTGTTGGTAATTACAAGCCCATGGGCTGCACAAAAATCTAGCAGCCTCCTGCCGTTGTTATTGAGCTGATCAGGCCCATGTCTTCCAATCACTCCTGACCAGGTGCTAGCATCATGACCAACTCGGGCATTGAAATTACCCAACATGATGATTCTATCCCGAGGGGCCACTTTAGCCAACACCTGTGACAGGAGGTCATAGAAGGCATCTGACTCATCGGTCTTTCCCGCATCCCTCCACGGATGTTCGTCTTCGGTGGGGGCATAAATAACCACGACCACCACTCCTCGCCTCTGGTTGATGGGAAGGCGAACCCAAAGTAACCTGGGGCTCACAGCTTCCCACACCTCGCCACCACGCTCCCACGCTGCCTTCATTCTCTTGTTCAGAAGAAGAGCCACTCCCTGTTGTTTGGCAGTCGCCTGCCCCGAGTAGAGGACAGTCCACCCCTCATAGTGGCAAGAGCCAGAGCCGGTCCTCCGGACCTCCTGAACACCACAGAGATCCAGGCGGTACCGGTCCAGCTCCCGACAGAGGAGTGGCAGCCTCTCCTCCGCTGTGAGTGTTCGAACATTCCACGTGGTCATCCGTAGTGGCTTTTTGTTGTTTCTGGAGGAACCCCGAGGGAGAGGATTCAGCCTCCTGGCTCTGCCTGATGGAGTTTGGCCAGGAGACGTCATAGACGCCTGTCCCCCCAGGGCCTCCGGCACTAGCTTAATTATAGTTCGTGGTTTAGTGGTAATGAGATTGAGGGTAGAGGGGTTACCAGCCCCTCGCACCCGTCCAGAGCCCCCATTTGGCCGCTGTAAAGCACCATGACAGAAAGGGGAAGGAACAGTCTTTATTGGCCCTCCCCTCATGGCGCTACCTACAACATTGCCCGTCCGGCACCACACGGAGGTAGGGGGCTGTTTAGCCAGACTCCAATATATATATACACACACACACACACACACACACACACATTGGTGGCCAAACGTTTGGAATAATGTAAAGATTTTGCTCTTATGGAAATAAATTGGTACTTTTATTCACCAAAGTGATCACAATGTATAGTGAGGACATTAATAATGTCTCAGACTAATAATGTTCAGAACTTCTTAAACTACTTCAAAGAGTTCTCATCAAAAAATCCTCCACGTTCAGCAATGACGGCTTTGCAGATCCTTGGCATTCTAGCTGTCAGTTTGTCCAGATGCTCAGGTGACATTTCACCCCACACTTCCTGTAGCACTAGCAGTGTTGGGGAGTAATGGAGTACTGTACATGTAACAGGATTATGTATTTCAAATACAAAATGTAAGTAACTGTATTCCACTACAGTTCCAAATTAAATAATTGGTCATTAACATACAGTTATATTAAAGAAAAAAAAAAGTATTTTGATTTCTGAAGAGATTACTTTGCATTTTGGAGTAATTTGTTTCATTTCATATTTAGTCCTTTCAGATGGAAAACATTTATACATATAAATGAAGCATCCAAAGTGCACTTGAACAGCGGTGAAACATTTTCTTATGATGTGTTACATTCATACGAGCAGACAGAGAAGTAAGTTTGGAGCAGAAGAAATAGAAATAAACCTTGTGTAATTCAAAGTATTTAGAATATGTTACTGACCTTGAGTAATCTAATGGAATATGTAACAAATGACATTTTACAGCATGTATTCTGTAGTGGAATTAATTTCAAAAGTAACCCCCCCAACCTTGAGCACTTGCCATAGATGTGGCTGTCTTGTCATCACTTCTCACACAACTTACAGTCTAGCTGATCCCACAAAAGCTCAATGGGCTTAAGATCCATAACACTCTTTTCCAATCATCTGTTGTCCAATGTCTGTGTTTCTTTTTGATTTTGTTTTTCATAAGTGTTTTTTCTTTGCAATTCTTCCCACAAAGCTGCACCCCTGTGTTTTCTCTTTACTGTTGTACATGAAACTGGTGTTTTGCGGGTAGAATTCAATGAAGCTGTCAGCTGAGGACATGTGAGGCGACTATTTCTCAAACTAGAGACTCTGATGTACTTATCCTCTTGTTTAGTTGTACATCTGGCCTTCCACATCTCTTTCTGTCCTTGTTAGAGCTAGTTCTCCTTTGTCTTTGAAGACTGTAGTGTACACCTTTGTTTGAAATATTCCCTTTTTTTTTTTTTTTTTTTTGGCAACTTCAAGCATTACATAGCCTTCATTCTTCAAATTCAATTAAATTATTGACTGACGAGTTTCTGGAGAAAGCTGTTTATTTTTTGTCATTTTTGACCTAACAATGACCTTAAGACATGCCAGTCTATTGCATAATGTGGCAACTCAAAAACAAACACAAAGACAATGTTAAGCTTCATTTAACGAACCAAATAGCTTAAAACTGTGTTTGATATAATGGCAAGTTATTTTTTTAGTACCAAATTAACAATTTAGCATGATTACTCAAGGATAAGGTGTTGGAGTGATGCTGGAAATGGGGCCTGTTCAGATTTGATAAAAAAAAAAATCATATATTTTCATATATTGATGGTGGTGTTTTTTACATCAGTAATGACCTGACTATAATTTGTGATCAGTTGAGTACAACTTTGGTGAATTAAATTATCAATTTACTGAACGAAACAGCTAAATCTGTACATTATTCTAAACTTTTGGAATTATATATATATATATATATATATATATATATATATATATATATATATATATACACAGTATATACATGAGTGGATATACATAAATTGCAACAAATTGCAATTTACTTTGTGTGGAGTGTGCGGTGTGGCATGAGTAGAGCATGCAACTGGTGCATGAGAGTCGTTCCTGCCTGCTGTCATTCAACACCACTGATAACAGGAGCAATGAACACTCATTATAACATTCGAAATAACAAACTCCATCACAACTTGTTAAAACACACACAAACAAAATGGAAACTCCTGCTCAAGAACTGGATATGTTTATATGCATTAGACACTTACCTGACGAAAGATGTTTCAAAAAGTGGTGAGAACAAAATTGGAAAAGGCAAAAAGTGGTATGGACATGTCCCACCTGTCCCATCCATAAATAACGCTTGTTATTTGTTAATGTTAGGATCCATCAACCCATCCCTGCTGAAAAGACCAGCTTTGACCAGCATGGATTATGCTGGTTTACACTGGTTTGGTGCTGATGTAGCTGGTGTACCAGCATCTGCATTCATTTCACAGGTAGCAGGTAATGCTGGTTCCCCTTCTGTCGCTCTCTCCACGTTGTGTCGGAGAAGCGACACTAGGGGTCTCTCTTGAGCGCCGATATCCACCTCTGATCTATGAAAAAAGGCCAATGAGAGTTGGCAGCCAGTATTTGCATGTCCCGCCCCCGGACATACGGGTATTTAAGCGGCGCAAATACAGGAGTTCATTCAGAAAATTTCTTCGGAGCCGATGGTCTGTTTGCAGTTTGCTGCGAGTTTACACACCACTACGTTCCTGTTTCCTCTGACGATCTGCATGCTGTTGGATTTGACGGCGCACAACAGCGGCTTTCTCCTACTTGTACGGCGTGCATTGTTGCCCCTGAGCGCTTCGACAGCGCAGACACACACACATACTGTGTATTAAAAGAGTTATTTCCCTTAAAAGAGTGAATTTCTCTAAAAGAGCAAAGCACAGCGGCGTTGAACGTCCTTTTCAGGACGCGTCTTTTTCAAGATGCCCTTCCGCCCCTGTGTTGTTCCTGGATGCGGTAGAAGCCTCTCTGCTTCAGACGGCCACAGGCGCTGTCTCGTGTGTTTGGGCGAGAACATGACCATGACCACGTTGCGGTCGCGGCTTGCTTTCAACAGAAAGCAAGCCACCCCAGCTGCACCCCGCATTGTTCCTTCTTCCCACGGGATTGAGGATGATGCGGTTGGCGCTGGGGGCGATTTGGGGGCGGCAGCGGGTGCAGTTTCGCCGGGTAGCCCCCCGCGAACCTCCCGTTCCCCGACACGCTCGCTAGTCCCCGTCCACGCTCACGGCGATAGCGGCTCGCCTCACAGCCTGGCTGTCTATCCTCCTGAGCCCGAAGCAGATGAGCTCGCCGCCGCATCGGAGAGTGTGATGTCTGATGCCGAGGACTCCCATGGACTGCCGCCTTCGGGCCAGCAGGCCCAGGCTGAGGCCGACGCTCAGATGTCTGACATGCTTTCCTGGGCCGCCGTGAGCGTGGGGTTGGATTGGAACCCTCCATCCTCCCCACAGCCTTCACGGTTGGATGACTGGTTCCTGGGGGCAGCGCGCCGTTCGCGGCCACGCATCCCCCCGGTCCCGTTTTTCCCGGAGGTGCATGACGAGCTGACGTCTATGTGGAGAGCCCCGCTCGCCGCTCGTCTAGGTGCCACCCGCTCCACTCTCACCACCCTCGACAGCGGAAAGACACCCTCGATTCCCCAGGTCGATATGGCAGTTGCGTACCATCTATGCCCCGGTAGCCCTACCTCCTGGCGTGGCCGCCCCGTACTCCCATCCAAGCCCTGTAGGACAACATCCTCGCTCAACGCGAAGGCCTACAGTGCGGCTGGACGCGTTGCCTCTGCCCTGCATGCGATGGCCCTCCTGCAAGTCCACCAGGCCAAAGCACTTAGGAACATGCACAGGGGTGGACCTGATCCTGATGTGCTGCAGGAACTGCGCTCAGCGACCGACCTCGCCCTGAGAGCGATGAAGGCCACAGCGCAGGCACTCGGACAGGCGATGGCCACCCTAGTGGTCCAGGAACGCCAACTCTGGCTCAACCTGGTCAAGATGCGTGAGGCCGACAAGAACCGCTTCCTAGACGCACCTGTCTCCCAGATTGGCCTTTTCGGCGACACTGTCGAGGACTTCGCCCAACAGTTCTCCGCTGTGAAGAAGCAGACGGAGGCCATATCTCACATCATGCCCCACCGCACACCTGCCGCTACGGGCCCTGCCCTGTCTGCTCGCCGAGGGCGTCCCCCTGCGGTGAAGAAACCAGCTCCTGCTCCGCCTCAACCCGGGCCTAGCTCTCAGCCCCAGCGTCGAGCACCCCGCAGGCGGCGCATGCCCCCTGTCTCACGAACCCCCTCTAGGACCTGGAAGGCTCCCAAGCGTTCCTGAGACAGTCGACCCAGAGCCGAAGACGTTAGCTCCGGAGGTGGTAAGACCGCTCCGTCCCCCGGTGGAGGGCCGGGAGGAGAATCCTTTGTTTTTTCATTTGCCACACTCCCTGACGGGGGCTGTGGTACCCACATTCTCAATAAAAGAGCTATTTCCTTTGCCTCTGGGTCACCTGGCCCGCAAATGCCGTTCTCACGGCAATCTGCTTTCAGATTACGATAGTCCCGGTACACCGGACGCGGCGATCCCGCCTTCCGCCTGCCCACGACTGTCCCCCGGCCGGCCGGTTCAGACGAGTCCAGAGGACACCAACATCAGACCTCCTCCTCAGTCACGAACACGCCCCCTGCCGGGCACGCGGAGCAAGGTAAGTGCTTTGAGTCTATTCTCAGCACCTCAGCCTCAGGCCGCAAGAAGCCGCCCGACGCTGCATTACCTGTTCCACCCCGCTGCGAGGCCCTGCCGGGTACATCCAAAATACTCGTCCCTTTGGTGCCCCTAGCGCAGAGCTGGGAAGCGCTTCCCAACGCTTCGCTTCCCAACGCGTCACGCTGGCTGCACCGGACAATTCGACTCGGTTACACAATTCAGTTTGCCCGGCTCCCGCCCCCCTTCAGGGGCGTCCGCTTTTCCGCAGTACACGGCGAGCATGCCAGTTCCCTGCGCACGGAAATCGCGACCCTCTTAGCCAAGGGCGCGGTAGAGCCCGTCCCTCCAACCGAAATGAGGAAGGGTTTCTACAGCCCGTACTTCATTGTACCCAAGAAAGGCGGCGGCTTACGACCAATCCTGGACCTGCGAGTTTTCAATCGGGCCTTGTCAAAACTCCCGTTCAAAATGCTCACGCAGAGAAATATTCTGGCTGGTGTTCAGCATCTAGATTGGTTTGCAGCGGTAGACCTGAAGGACGTGTACTTCCACGTCTCAATTCTGCCACGACACGACCCTTCTTACGGTTCGCGTTCGACGGCCAGGCGTTTCAGTACAAAGTCCTCCCCTTCGGCCTGTCTCTGTCCCCTCGCGTCTTCACGAAGGTTGCAGAGGCGGCCCTTGCCCCGCTACGTGTAGCCGGCATCCGCATTCTCAACTACCTCGACGACTGGCTCATCCTAGCACACTCTCGAGAGTTATTATGCACACACAGAGACCAGGTGCTCCGGCACCTCAGCCGCTTGGGGCTTCAGGTCAACTGGGAAAAGAGCAAGCTCACTCCGGTTCAGAGCATCTGTTTTCTCGGGTTGGAGTTAGACTCAGTCTCAATGACAGCACGTCTCATGAGCGAGCGTGCTCAGACGGTGCTGGACTGCCTCACTTCCTTCAAGCCAGGCACAGTGGTCCCTCTAAAACTTTTCCAGAGGCTCCTGGGGCATATGGCGTCCTCCATATGGCGCCACGGCACGCATCGGGTAAGGATCACCCCCGCCTGCCTCAAAACACTCCGACCCTGGACAGACCTCTGCTTTTTACGGGCAGGAGTGCCCCTGCAGCAGGTGTCCCGACGCGTTCTGGTCACAACCGACGCCTCCCGGTCCGGGTGGGGTGCCGTGTGCAGCGGGCACGCAGCAGCGGGCCGTTGGAAAGGGGCCCCGCTGCGTTGGCACATCAACTGCCTGGAGTTGCTGACCGTCCTTCTTGCCCTCAGGAAGTTCCTCCCGTTAGTTCGGGACAAACACGTCCTCGTGAGATCGGACAGCACCACGGTGGTGGCGTACATAACTCGCCAAGGCGCCGTACGCTCCCACCACATGTCACAACTCGCCCGCCGTCTCCTCCTATGGAGCCAGCAGCGACTCAAGTCTGCATGCCACTCACATCCCCGGCAAGCTCAACGTCATAGCGGACGCGCTATCACGACAATGCCTGCCCGGTGGGGAGTGGAGGATTCACCCCCAGTCAGTCCAGCTGATTTGGGAACGGTTTGGCAAGGCCCAGGTAGACCTGTTTGCCTCCCAGGAAACCTCCCACTGCACGCTCTGGTACGCCCTAACAGAGGCTCCCCTCGGGACAGACGCGCTGGCACACAGCTGGTCCTCGGGGCTGTGCAAGTACGCATTTCCCCCAGTGAGCCTTCTTGCACCGGTGCTGTGCAAGGTCAGGGAGGACGAGGAGTGAGTCACGCTAGTGGCCCCCTACTGGCCCACTCGGACTTGGTTCTCGGAACTCAGGCTTCTCGCGACAGCTCCTCCCTGGCGAATTCCCCTGAGAAAGGACCTCCTCTCTCAGGGACGGGGCACGCTCTGGCACCCGTGCCCAGACCTCTGTAACCTCCACGTCTGGTCCCTGGATGGGATGCGGAAGAGCTAGCCGGCTTACCGGCGACCGTTGTGAATACAATCAACCAAGCCAGAGCCCCCTCTACCAGGCACCTTTACGCCCTAAAGTGGCGCTTGTTCACAGATTGGTGTTCTTCCCGAACTGAAGACCCGCAGAGATGCGCTGATCAAGTCAGTGCTCCTGTTCCTACAGGAGAGGCTGGACAGGAGGCTGTCCCCGTCCACCCTCAAGGTGTATGTTGCCGCCATTGCCGCCCACCACGATCCTGTAGACGGCAAGTCTTTGGGTAAGCACCGACCTGATCCTCAGGTTCCTGAGAGGCTCCGGAGGTTGAATCCCTCCTGGCCAGGCCTAGTTCCCTCCTGGGATCTCTCGGTAGTCTTGGCAGGACTCCAGAGACCTCCCTTCGAGCCGCTTGAATCAATTGGACTCAGGGCCCTCTCTCTTAAGACAGCCCTGCTGATCGCGCTCGCCTCTATCAAGAGGGTCGGGGACCTGCAAGCGCTCTCTGTCAGCGACACTTGCCTGGAGTTCGGTCCAGCGGATACGCCTGTGATCCTAAGACCGCTGACCGGGCTATGTGCCCAAGGTTCCTACCACACCATTCCGAGATCAGGTAGTGAACCTGCAAGCTGCCCCGGAGGAGGCAGACCCAGCCCTTTGTTGCTATGTCCAGTGCGCGCCCTGCGCATTTACCTGGACCGCACACAGAGCACCAGACGCTCTGAGCAGCTCTTTGTCTGCTTTGGGGGATGGCAGAAAGGGAATGCCGTCTCCAAACAGAGGCTCACCCACTGGGTTGTCGACGCCGTCACACTGGCTTATCACACCCAGGCCATGCCCCTACCCTTGCGGGTCCGAGCTCACTCAACAAGGGGTGTTGCGTCCTCGTGGGCACTGGCCAAGGGCACCTCCCTAGCAGATATCTGTAGAGCCGCGGGTTGGGCAACACCCAACACCTTCGCGAGGTTTTACAACCTCCGCGTTGAGTCGGTTGCGTCTCGTGTTTTCTCAGGTTCGAGCCCGTAGAACTCGGTAACACGTAGACTGACCGGCCGGGTGGATCGCTTGCGCTCAGCCCCTTTCCTGACGTCAAGGTTAAGTAGTGCGCCTTTTTTTCCCAGGGCGCCCCACTCCGAGTCGGGACCCTGGTCGATTCCTCCCCAGCCCTCCGGGTCCACGGTTCAGCGGAGGAACTCGCCAACATAAGCCACTGCGGGTATCCTATGGCTACCCTGTACTGGTATAGGTTCTCCACAGGTAAGGCCTCCTGCTCGGACTCCCCCTGTGTGTATTCCACGGTGCTGTCCCCTTACGAGCGGACCCCCGTGTCTCCCTTAGGCAGTTACAGCTGCCCCGGTCGCCGTGCTGTAGCAACTCCCCCCTTTCGAGGCTGGATCTACCACCGCACCATACTTTTCACACGAGCCCCAAGACGGCCGTGTGACGTGTCTACCACTTTTCCTCCCCAAGAAAAAGGGCAGGTGTGGTCTCCGCAGGGTCTGGGTAAGACCCCCTTCCCTATATGAGTGTAAGGGCCCCGGCCGTGATTGCTCTATGCGAGAAACATAGAGAGAAAAGAGGCCCAGCCAGGCTGGCCCGCTCCCATGTTGGCAACATCGCCTTGTTCC
Organism: Xyrauchen texanus; assembly: GCF_025860055.1. Classification (NCBI taxonomy): domain Eukaryota; kingdom Metazoa; phylum Chordata; class Actinopteri; order Cypriniformes; family Catostomidae; genus Xyrauchen; species Xyrauchen texanus. The sequence goes on from NC_068303.1 coordinate 7,259,781, forward strand.
CTCTCAGGGTAACTAGAAGGATCCCGATGTTCTTATGGGGCATTGGGGAAGGGTACGTGCAGCCAGGTACAGACGATGCGCGGCACTGGATGAAATCCCTGCCCGCCGCTGTATCGGGCGGTTCACGCATACACGGTTCAGCGCATGGCAAGATTGGAATGGGTCCCCTAGTGTCGCTTCTCCGACACAACGTGGAGAGAGCGACAGAAGGGGAACGTTTGGTTACATATGTAACCGCCGTTCCCCGAGGGAGGGAACGACACGTTGTGTCTTTCCTCCGCCATGTCGCTGAACCGAGCCACTGTTGTGGCCGGACCATTTCCGGCTCCTCAGAAAAATCCTGAATGAACTCCCGTATTTGCGCCGCTTAAATACCCGTATGTCTGGGGGCGGGACATGCAAATACTGGCTGCCAACTCTCATTGGCCTTTTTTCATAGATCAGAGGTGGATATCGGCGCTCAAGAGAGACCCCTAGTGTCGCTTCTCCGACACAACGTGTCGTTCCCTCCCTCGGGGAACGGAGGTTACACACGTAACCAAACGTTTTCTAAGACCAGCTGGTTTAGCTCATTAAAAAGCCAGATTGGGACACCAGCATCCAAAAGGATGTGTCAGCATTTCTCAACTTGCCACCATTTGCCAGGTAATATGATGATTTATGAGACTCTGTTGAGAAAATTAGGCACCCTTTTGGTTTACCTGGGTAGACACACATGCTTGTTTAGGTTGTACAGAAGATCAGAGGATCAGTGATCTAGCTGCACAACACATGCAGCACCTCTGTCAGCCAGATATATGACTGGTTTCAGGAATGTGTTCACCTCAGTGTCCTAAATGTTGGATCTCACACAATATTGGGATTGAGTGTCAGCCTTTTTCAACGTCAACAAGCCTCCAACTTCTAACGCTTCAGCACTTTTCATGTCCCATGACTTTCAGACTTAAGGCGATAAAAGAAAACAAACATTTTCTTACCTGGACAGGTAACTTGAGAGCCCCAGCTTCCTGCGGTGGATCATTTAAGAGCTCAATTCCAGCCAGCCCTGCTTTTAGGCCTCTGCCCCAGGGTGCAGGGGCTTTAGGGGATGAGGGGTATATGGGATGGCTACTAATGGACCTTAGCCGCATTAAGTTGAAAGCAGCAACTGAAGGGGAGACGGATGGGGGATAGATTTAGGGAGAAGAAAGAGAACTGGGATGAGAGGTGATTTGTAGGTTGTGAAACTAAAATGTGGTTTGTGAACCTTACTTAGAGCAAGTAACCCCCACTTAAATGTAAAGGGCAAACGTGTTCACTCTGCTAATCAATCACCACAGATGTGTAAGAATGCTTATGAATACTAACTTGTTAGATCGTAAAACTGTAAAATTAATTGAACGCATTTAATTTTGTGTTTTACACTTTCGCTTCAGCGTGCACACATACACACACACACACACACACACACACACACACACATATTCACAAAATTAAGATAATGTAAACTCAACAAAGTGAAACTTGGCTATAGGGGAGACCAGGGCTGGTTGTCACACTTTTTAATCCAGTAAGCATTCCTTAAAGGGATAGTTTACCCAAAAATGAAAATTCTCTCATCATTTGCTCACTCTCATTCATCCCAGATTTGACTTACTTTATTCTGCAGAACATAAACAAAGATTTTAAGAAGAATATTTCAGCTCTGTTGGTTCTTGCATTGCAAGTGAATGATGGCCAGAACTTTTAAGTTTCAAAAATCACATAAAGGCCACATGAAGGTAATCCATAAAACTCCAGTGTTCTAATCCATGTTTTTAGAAGCGACATGAGAAGTGTGGGCGAGCAAAAGATCAATATTTATGTAATTTTCAGTATAATCTCCACTTTCACATTCATTCACATTTTGACTACTGGTGACTACTACTAGTTATCGCATACTGAAAACATAACAATAAACATTTTGTAAATACACTCCTGATTTCACAGGGTTTACCAGCCAACACTCCTGATTTTACTGGGTTTCTCTTGTTTTTCCACCCCTCCTCCCACTGTACTCCCAATTTGCAAATTCTCCTGATAAACTCATTATTTTCCTCATCCACACTTTGCTCTTGAAAATGTATTAGACCTCCAGGTAGGATTGCCAACCGTCCCATAAAATACAGGATCATCCCGTATTTTAATCCAAAAGGATGCGTCCCGTTTTAGAATTAATACGGGATACGATTTGTCCTGTAAGCTGGTCAGATGGCGTCATGTGCAAAATTGTTCCAGATCATTAATTTTACATTGATATAAGTTAGACAATTTTCCGTGGGTATGGGGTCCTCTGAAAAGTCCACACATTGTGCTGAAACTGGATTTCTTTTATTGAAAAACAGAAGGTTCAAAATATTTTTTCAATGAGATGTACAACATTACAAAGATCCTACAGGTTATGGAAAAATAAATATTAAAATTAAGTAAATAAAAAAAGCGTAAAAATGCATATAAACCAACACAGATCTATACATAAATAAGATACAGAAGATAAATAATCAAAGAAATACAAATTATAAAATTTGTATAATTATAAAGTAGATGTAAAGTCATGGTTCAAGAAATTTCGCAACATATAACGTAAGAAACTATATACACTTTGTATTATTAATGATTAATTAAGCATTTATTGCTAAAACTGTGAAGGATGTGGTGAAAATCTGAGTACATTTCTTGGTATTATTCATCTTCAGTGTAGTATTACTGAATGTACTGTGACTCCTTATAAGCATATTACGCAGTCTATGAAAATCTCCTTATTTTTCATAATCCATTTTTGGAAGGTATGGTCTGGAACAATATGAGAACGAGTAAATTATTATATAATTTTTTATTTTTGGGTGAACTATCCCCTTTAACGTTTCATTGGACATGAGGATTCAGGGGTTCACTGAATTTTTCACAGATTTATTGCTACTGAAACCTGTTAAATTAACTGTGTATGCATTGAAACTGTCTGTGAGTCATGCTATACTTGTTGACTGCATGTGAACTGAGTTCATGATCAGGTCATGGTGACTGAGAGCTATTAGCCATGTAGACGCTCACACTTTCACAGCTGTTGTTGCATGTCTATTATTTATACAATTGTCCAGTCCTGATGACTAATATTGCTATTTCGGCATGGAATTTGAAACAAATTACATCAGATCTCTCGCTGTATGCATATCAAAATCAGATTCGTCTTGGTGATAAATCAGAGACGAGATGATGTAATTACAAGAAAGGATTTAATTTAATACCTATTAAAACGTAACATTCTTACCGGCTTATCCAACGTGTGCAAGTGTTGTGTTCATGCATGATTATGTTTTGACGTCAAATGCAGAGACTACCCTGACGATTTCAAGTCTCATGTAAATGCGGTTTTCTTGCTTTGTCTGATTTTTAAAAAAAGATGATTTTTGGTTGTTATCATCAGATTGGTGTGCATGAAAATCCATTTACTGATGTAACTGCTTGGCATGTCATTTCAACTACCCATTTGGAGATTAAATACAGACAAGCTGAAGTATAATACTTTATCCTAACCCTGCTTAATCTGCAGATACAACGAGTACTAGTAAGACATTTATAGGTCAGTTTTCTTGAAAACGGTAAACACTGTGTTGTGGCACTATGAAAATTCTTGTTTTTGTTTTGAGCAACCCGGGACTATCTCTTTGTTTGACCAACGGCAGGCAGAGGGTTTATTCAGAAAGCTTCTTTAAAAAGAATTGTTTTGCAATTTCAATCAGTGGCGCTAGTGTCGCAGAAATTACGTACTTCAGCTTTAAGAACTTGTTGGTCCTTAAAGTGCACATATGTAATCCAAGGATTGAGAAACACACGTAAACTTTGGCCAAGACTGTAGCACCCATGAACAGGTGGGCATAGCGCCTGTCAAGCGGTCAGAGATTGATGTGATGGGTTACAGTGCTGCCTGGTATTCTCTTTCCGCACTGACAGCTGTGCAGCACTGAAGGGAGATGTGTTGTCTCCTACAGGGACGGGACACACTGGAGCCCTTCAAATTCTCCAGTTAGGTTGTGTCCAAACACAGTCATTGTCTAAGCCTGAATTTTCACCAGGTCATAGGTTACTTTTTATGAATAATCAATGTTGGAACAATATTTAATTTATTACAGTGCTTAATATTGGATTTATTTGCCTCAAATTCTTCTTCTTTTTCCTTCCTTACAATTTTGCGCTAGTAATAAAGACCCATGGCTTAAGACCCATGGCTTAAGAAGCACAGTTTTCCTTACTGTGTTGATGTATCCCTATTGAAAAAGGAAGTTGGGTCCATTTTGGTCCATTTAGTCCATTTTCCCTGAAGAGTGACATTTTGCACTCTTCAGGTTATTTTGTCAAATGTAAGAGTAGTATACAATGTGGGATGGTAAAGCAATCATTCTCAAAAATATGATTTTTGCCCTAATATCAAAGGTATTATAAGACAAAAAGTAATTATGATCCAACTTGAATTTCCTTGATAAAAAATATGATTGTGTCTGGTAACATGTGCATGTGAAATGGCTAGAAATAGCATTTTAGCTTAGCATAAAGCTGACAGTTTACACAATGTTTATTTGTATTTCTTCTGCTCCAAACTTCAAAATTACTTCTTTTTCTGCTTGTATGAATGTAACACATCATAAGAAAGTGTTTCACCGCTGTTCAAATGCACTTTGGATCGCATCATTTATATGTATAAATGTTTTCCATCTGAAAGGACTACATATTAAATTAAACAAATTACTCTAAAAGGCAAAGTAATCTCTTCAGTAATCAAAATACTTTTTGAATGTAACTGTATTCAAATTTACAATGATTTAAATTGTAACTGTAGTGGAATACATTTAATTATATTTTGTATTTTAAATACGTAATCCCGTGACTTGTATTCCATTACTTCCCAACCCTGTATATATATATATATATATATATATATATATATATATATATATATATATATATATATATAGTCCTTTAAGAAATTCAATTATTTGTGATTTAGCAACACATGAGGTAAATCCCATCAGAAAACAAGATCATTTAGTTTCAGCATTCGCCATGAGTTTAATTAAAATTCCATCGGGCTCAAAATGAAAACTGAAAAGAAAAGGTGCACAGATGTTTTAATGGCATAATTGAACATCACCTCAGTTATGATCGAACAGCCAAGGTGAAACAGCTACATTTCTTCAAGATTTCAAACATATAGACTTGGCATGCCTGGAGTTGCACAAATTTGCAGGGAATAAAGGAGGTGCAGAGGTCACTAATATATTAAAAAGAAGAAAATACCAACATTTTGGTATTTTTAGACCCAAATAGAAGCACCTTGAAACTAACAACTTAATTCTCATCTTTACATTTAATTCGTCATACATAAGACCCAGATATATTCACATGAACATGTTTTGCCATGCTTATTCCATCCATCTAATAAACATATAAACAATTTCTGTACCTCTCTGGTCCTTAACAGCCAAGGTCACCTTCTTCCCAAAATACATAAGCCACTGGAGCCGTGGGTGGTTCCTTATACGATCCCATGTGCACGACTGATTATAAGTGATTTTGGTTCAGGAGAGTAGCGGAATCTATAGATACGTTTATTAACCCTTTGTCTCAAAAACATTGTAGCTACATCAAAGATACTTCTGAGTTTGTAAACAAGCCATTCTCTATTGATATAGATATACACAAATATCGATACTACACTAGGATTAAATGTAGTTAGGGAGGCTTTTGCAATGTATCCTTTTGACCCTACTCGTAATGATTTAGAATTGAATGGGAAATATAATTTACAAATATATGGTACAGCGATGGGGAATAGCTACTATCCCCCAGAAACCTTGAACCACATGAAGGTGTAGTGATTTTTACAAAGCACAACAGCATGTGCTTGGTTTCAGAAAATAGAGTCTATGGATCTGAAAGACCATGAAAGCAAGTTCCATCACCTCACTTCTTTTCAACAGTGCTTCTGATGTCTCTGAAGCCTCATCTAGAAGTCCATTATGAAGCAACAAAGTTGAAATGCAATTAATAGAGAGAGTAAAGGGACCCTAAATGCTTATTCTCCTGTACAGTTTGCTCCAATAAAAGGAACAAATCTGTTATCTTTCTTTCCTCTTTGAACATCAGGTTACTTTGAACTTGTTTTCAACAAAGCACACTCTATTTCTAAGAGATACTAAAGCTATAGGCATTTAAGATTTTGCCTTGGTACTTTATGTTCTTTTTTTAACTAATGCATACATTTTTGATTTAATTAATCTATATCTCTATTAACAGTCTTTACCAAAAAACACAGGAAAAAGGCCTTGGTATTTTGTTTAGATGTGTCATTATTAAGCTACTTTAAGTGACAAGATGTTGCACAAATTCAATTAACATTAGTGAAAACAAAGCCTCTGATAAAAATATTATATGTAAGCTTCAAAACACAATCAAGCATTATTTAAAACAAATCTATGTCAATAAACCACAAGGGTCTACGTAGCATGAAGGATTTTAATTCAATCTGAAACAAGCGCAAGGTTGCATTCATTTATCGATCTTTACTGCGGGTTGCTTTGTCTTTAAATTTTGTACACGTGAAAAATTACCATCACAAGACTAGCCTCCACCAAATTATTTGAATGATCCTCCATAAATAAAGCTTATGCACTGAAAAGCGGTTCTGGTGAATAAAAAAATGTAACCTTGCCAATCTTCAGTAAATGATTAATTCTTCTAAATTGCTCTTTTACAAAAAAAGGAGGAGTGTTTTTTGGCCCATCTTCAAACACTTAACATCACTCCATGCTCCTATAAAGTGAATTGCAATACTTGTAGCCACAGCATGTTATCAAAAGCAAAAAAGCCAGACATAAGTTTAAAAGTGTTGTCAACAGCCTATCCTTCATGTAAAAAGGGACAACCAAGGTCTTACACCATTCTTTCTTTGTTCTCTATAGATAAAATCTTTCAGGTATTCCAGCAATCCTCTCATTAATTAAAGGTAAAAATGCATCACAAATAAACCTATCCATTAGTTTCCTTCTCTTTTGACTTTTTTCACAATTCTGAAACCTTCAAAAATGTTCAAAAATGTACATATTGTCACATATGTATTCTAGCCAAAGGACATGCATTTCTGAAAATGATCAAGACTGTACAATTCAAATCTATACAGCGAGGTATGCAATCCCTATAATGTTACTCTGAAGGCAGTTGATGGTGTTAAACGAACTGTATGTGTGGAATGTGGTGCCACAGATCCTTGTATTAGGAGTAGGGGGCAATTTAATGTAAGTAAAAAGCCCACGGCAAGTTAAAGGAATAGTTCATCCAAAAATGAAAATGTTGTTTTTATTTAGCTGCATATCCTCACGTCATTCCTAACCAGTATTCGGTCATTTTTTCTAAGTAAAAAAAAAAAAGATTTAACATCTTTACAGATTGACATACAATGTAGAGCTCCAAAAAAACAAAAATAAAAATTGCGCGCTTTATTCCAGTTCTTCTAAATCCATATGATAGCTTTCTGTGAGGAACCCTGCAAAGAATACTTTTCTTACAAATACATTTCTGTCATATTTTCTAGTAAATATCCTTAAAACAAGAGAAAATGACTTGAGAAATGAACTGATATTACATTTTAAGTCTTGTTTTCAAAGAAATCTAACTAAATCTAAAAAATAAACATGTATGCTTACAAGAAAATATTATTTACCAATGGAGTAGGAAAATCAAACTTACCCCATTGGTAAATCGTTTTTTCTTGTTAATGAGTAAGAATTAAAATGACAACAATTTTGTTAGATTTCTCTGAAAACAAAACATCTTAAAGTAAAATTGGCTTATTTTAAGAATGCTTAGATCCTTTTTTTTTACTGGAAAACTAGGCAAAAATATTTTGTAAGTATTAGGGCTGTCAATCGTTTAAAGTTTTTATCGAATTATTTGCATGACAATCAAATTAATCGAAAATAATCGCATATATCACATTATTTTCTGAGAAAGGCCCCCATGAAGATAATTCATATAAATAATGTATAATCATTCAAATATTGATAAAACTATTATTTAATAATGTAATAATTAATTTGAATGAAATTCAGTTTGAAATAAATTGCATTGTTGTGGCAGATGAATAAAGCATTGATTAATTTTTCTCAATCGCTTTGGCTCATTTTTTGCTACAGTCTTATTAACATTCTCTAAACTGTAAGTACAATTGTCACAAATGTTTTATGCTACATCACAAATCTATTGCATGTCTGCAAAATGTATTAACCCACCCAAAACATTTTATTCATGCTTCAAAACCTAGTTATTGTGTCAGTAAATTGGCCAATGCCACTAAAGTGAAAAGTGTTTTTCTCATCTTGTGAGCCATATTGTTCAAAATGTTCAGATGTTTTTTTCACCATGGCAGTCAACCCTGGAAATTATCTGGGTTGCCAGATAATAGATGCAACACCACAATCAGAGATTTATACATGCACAAATAGGAAATATTTTGCCTTGTGTCATACTTAATGTATGCAATCTGGCAACCATGCATGCGAGTGTGCGCACTCTCTCTCCTCTTTGGAAAAAACTTTAAAGTGCTCAATAGTGCAATATTATGCTCAAAGAAAAGTGTGATGCGGTCACTACGTGTCCATTCGTGATGCTGCGTATGCTGTTTAGTGCCAAGTCTGCGAGCAAACCTTTTCAGTGATGAACTATTGGGTAAATCCCAATAGATTTTGCATCATTCCCACACTGAGGTGACGCGCGAACAAAACCAAGTGAGAGAGGAATATGTTTGTTCTTTGTGTTATTTGTAAAATGCTGAAGTCCCTCACACCTGTATGTGAATGTTACTATGGCAGTAATCATTTATCAGTGTCATGCAGCCTGTTTTATTCAGTTGTGTGCTGAATGGGATGCCAAACAAACCATTAACGAGACCCACATCATGACCCATGAGCATGTAAACAGGTTGATAATGTTTTCAGGATAAAACAAATGTGTCCACTTTGCAGCCAACATTAAAATAAGCCTTTAGAATCTATAATTTCTGAATAATTTATTTTACTATTAAACCAAACAGAAAATTGTGCATCATAATTGAGTGCATGAAATACAAAAAAATACAACCATGCATAACTTTTTATCTTCTCTCTTCCATGTTATACATAATGGCTGATGCAGCCCCAGTACCAACACAATTGCACACCCCTGCATAATTGAATATGCAAGTCTAATACTGTAAATTGGCAAGCACATTTTCAAATGTGCTTGCAGTTTTGAACACACAATTGTTGCATCAAAACTTTTATGATTGTGCAAAACAATGTTCTAATCAGCACACGCAGCATTTTGCTTTCATTTTCAGCGACAGATCATGTGAAAAAAAAAAACAAAGCAATAAATGATTTGTACGTTAATAAAACTGTTATTTGCATTTTTGGGGTAGCATTTAAACATGATTTCATATATTTGAATAATGTGTAATTACGATACATCTCCACTATATACAGAGCACCCCCACTATTTTTAGAAGGACCCTCAGTGATTTTGATCTGGAACCGGGCCTGCTCACAGTACGCATTATTTTTAAATGTCGTTCAGTGCACATGTGCGTCCCTCAGATGGAGCGTCTCATCAGGGAATATTTAGCAGAGATGGGTCACTTCTATTAAAATGAATAAGATAAATTGGAACGCCCAACCAAGAAGCTCTAGAGCCCAACGGTCAATGGATATAGAAAGGAAGTCCCACCTTACAGGTAAAAGAGCCAATTACCTTTTAGATCCAGACACCGCCTGTCAATCATCTCGAGAACTTGGATGTGCATTAGCTATACAAGCTGGGGAAAAATTGTGTTTTTAGCGTAATCGAAGGTAAAGAAGCACAATATATAAGACCAGCATTGTCAGATTTTAGGGCTGATTTGAAATGAATTCAGTCTTTGCTCATTCAAGTAGATAAGAGCTGCACTGTCATGACTGGAATTAGCTTCCTGGGAGCCAGAGATGTTGCAACAGGGTAGGCAAACCAGGCAATTTCCTAGGGCCCCGAGGTGGAAGGGGGCCCCCTAAAGGACAGCTGATTACATTGGACCACAGCAATGACAACATGGAACCCACTTAAATGATTTGTTGGTACAAGACTCTGCAATGACACATCCATAACCCCCCTAAAGGGGCCCCCATGCTACGAGCTTGCTGTCAAAAGTTTCAGAGCGGCAATTAAATGACGGACCATGAAGCGGATTTACCCATCCGGGCATATTAAAAGGAAATGAAAGCAAGAGGAAGAGGAAAAGAAAGAAACAAGACAGTGGTAAGTGAGAATCTGTTACCTGGTCCGTTCTGCCTGGGGTCCCCAGAGTCTCTAGAAATGCCCCTGCTGGGAGCGTTCCAAAAATGGCCGCCAGTGGACTGACTTGCTAGAAGGACTTTGGTCTCACTATTCAGGGTCGTAAATGCTAAAAGTTAAAAGTAGTAGAAACGTTGAAATCACATCCCAAATTCCTGTAATATGTTGTTTTTCGCCCACCTGTTGTGCTTCCACCAAAAGAGTAGCTGCTTGTGATGTTTGTTGAGGCGAGCTCAGAACAGGTGTTCAAACTTGAAATGCTTGTAGGACAATCCATAGTTTTATTACAGTATTTACAGTCAGTGGTCATGATTGTGTTAATTTTTTATATAATTAATCGCATTAATGTTTTAAATCGACAGCCCTAGTATGAATATTTTTTGCAGGCAACAGACTGAAATTTAAGCTATTATGTGTAAGCTATTTCATTTATATTTTTCACTTCTAACTTCATTTGTGTCCAGAATAGACCTTATTCACAGTAGCGCCATCTTTGAATTCTGACATGAATGAAAATGAGGCTATGAGGGATGGACTTCTCTTCAATGGCATCTGCTGTATAAAGCTGTTTAAAGCTTCTAGATCAGATCTAAGATTCCACAATTCATGTTGTCTTGTGTTCTTGTGTACTGAAATTTTATGGAAAGATGTTTTAATAATAAGCGTAACGATCCAAAACACTTTAAACAACAGAACAACCCTTTGAATAGACAGTACGTCTTTCCCTCACAGCCTCATTGTCAGTCCAGCATGAAGCATTTACATGTTTCCATTGATCATGGTATAAATATTGGGGGGGTTGTACTTGCTTGTTTTGACTATTGGAGGGAACCCCCGGAATCTACGCCCTTGTCTACAGCTATTGCATTTTTCTCATGATGTCACCCTCAAGAGCAGGGGTCTCAAATGATTTGTCTGAAGAAATGAAAGTAGTTGAAAGAAATGTAAGAAGTCACACATTGATTGAGCTGTCAAACTCTGCAGGAGCGTATTGAAATAAACACAATGGGATCTGTGTTATAAGTATGTTATTACTGTGTTAAAGCAGAGTCATTACAAAGAATCAGGCCTGTTGTGGCAGCAGAAAATTTCTTTCGTACATCATTCTTTCATTTCTTTCATACATCATTCTTTCATTTCTTTCATACATCATTGAGGGAGTAAACAACAAACACAGAACATTCCACACAATCTTAGTAAATGGTTCCCATTGGGGGTCCTCGGGTTAGGGTGGACCCGTGAAGACCTCTACTCTGGAGTTGTATGGATCAATAACAATTTACTTGCATTGTATGGACCTACAGAGCTGATATATTCTTCTAAAAATCTTAATTTGTGTTCTGCTGAAGAAAGATAGTCCTACACATCTAGGATGGCATGAGGGTGAGTAAATGTTTAACGAATTTTCATTTTAGGTGAACTATCCCTTTAACTTTCAAATGCCATTTGATGTGATTCTATCTATCTATCTATCTATCTATCTATCTATCTATCTACCTGTCTGTCTGTCTACCTGTCTGTCTGTCTATCCATCCATCCATCCATCCATCCATCCATCCATCTATATATATATATATATAAAAAAAGATAAGAAAATAATTAATCATTCTTCATACGAAATTAAAAGACTAAACCGAATAAGCTACATTCAGAGTGTGTACTTGGCCTGTCAGCATTTTTAATTATACGGGGAACTCAGACAGGTGTAGAAACCCGAGTGTGAATGAGACATAATTTTCTTACAGCCACTGCATTACATACAAGCCTTCATTCACACCAGATGTCTATGATGATACAGTTATGATCCGCACTAGTGCTCATGACTGTACAAGTGCTAAATGATCTAGATGTAGTTCTTTGGATTCCTGTCAAACTTCTCAGGTGCAAAGCAATTGCATTCCTTATTATATAGCATATGCTTGTATATAGCTATCATAGAAATGTGATCAACATCGCCATCTAGTGCTTTTCTCTAGATTTCACTAGGATGCAACAACAAATGTATGTATTTATCGGTTTCAAATCAGCATGTGAGTGAAGGTATTATATAACTTTCTGGTAATGTTAGAAATAAAATTATGATTTACATATTTTGTTTTAGATATTATACAACTACAGGATATTACCTGAATTCGCCTTTAGGCTATTTTTAGTTTTGCAGTATGTGTGTTGTTTGTGTGTGTGATCTTATGTATTGTAGTTATATTCAATCAAACAGTTAATTCTTCAAAATAATAGTTTTTTTACAATGCCACTGTGCTGAAAATGTTTCTGTAGTGAAATCGGTGTAATAAAACGAAATACTTTTTGCAGGTGGAAAATAACATGTTTTTTGGCAGGTGCTTGAGATAACAGTGAGAAATGAGAGACATCTATATTGACCTTTAGGATGGAACATCATAGTGCATGTCAACATCCCACAATGGGGCATTGTGATAGAAAATGCAGTCAGTCTTCCAGATTATATTACATATTTGTGAGTGGTGTGATTTCTCTCCACAAGAGAGCGCAATAGCTTCAAAATCAACTCATCTAGAGGTGAGATGAGCAGAATTAACATTGTGTTCTAAAATGTTACTTTCTTAATGTAAATTCTTATCAGCTGCACACAAGTTTGACCTTTTTTACATGACTTATTTAATATTGTCTCTCAGAAGACTGACCAACAACATCAAAAAAGGTGTGAGAATTGTCAAACTGTGTGATGAATTATTATAGTTGTCTTAATTTACTTGTAAATATATATAAACAAAATGTTGTCAGTTATTTATCTTTTTCGTTTGCTTATTTATTTTCTTTCTATTTTCAATGTCATCCAATGTTATTATTTTCTTTATTGCTGAAAATGATTGGGTTTTGTATTTGTAAGACTCTTTAAACCTGACATCTTTGCAATACAATAAAAGGTCAATAAGATTTATACAGATTACACTTAATTACAGTATACTTAATTAATAAATACATTGAGAGAGAGAGAGAGAGAGAGAGAGAGAGAGAGAGAGAGAGAGAGAGAGAGAGAGAGAAAGAAAGAAAGAAAGAAAGAAAGAAAGAAAGAAAGAAAGAAAGAAAGAAAAATTTGTTTATTGTATTAGTTGGGCTTAATGGGAATAATGCAAAAAAAAGGAACTACTAAACTGGAAAGATCAACCTCACTCTGGTGTAATCATTCATCTGATCTTTGCACGGTGAGTGGCCACTTGGTTTGTCTTAATGACAGTAATAAAACTTTATTGTCTAGGTAGGATGATAAAGACAGGCATGTTCTCTTTTGGGACAGTGGACGTGTCATATGCTGTTGAGACTGTCAAGAGCCATATGGTAGGAGAAATACACTGGGCACAACTTGAAATTAAATCATAGAAATCTTGATTGAATAAACATTAGAAAAGTGATTTTATTTTTAGTCATTCTGTTTTAATAATAATAAAATGTTTTATCATATATATCATATATATCATATAATAGTGTATGAAATGGGGGCTCAACTTTAATATCTTTGATATCAAGACAACATATCCTTCTTTGACAGTGCTTTAAAGCCACCAAAATCTGACCAAATTTACCTTAACATTAAAAATGAATTATGTACTTTCATATGACTTGATTTGCATGAAATACCCTTGATTTAACACTTACTCATTCTCACTCTCAGTATCAATTCTATACCAAGTAGGCCTATTTATATGACCATTTTTATACAATATTAAATATCTATAATGGTATCAACATTATGTGCTAACCATATACTATACTATATTTACAGGTTTTAGAAAGATAGATAACAACATTTAGTATAGTATACTGAGTATAGTATAAATAGTGAATATAAAGTGTAGATATTTATTATAGTATAAATAGTATACTAGTAAAATGAATTTCATATTTAGTATGAATATAGTATATTGTAATTTAGATAGCTCCTTACTGTTTTATAGACACAGAGTATTGAACAGGTAGTGTGTAAAATATTGGGACTGCACAGGTAAGGATGTTAGGTTGCCAACACATTGGTGTGTTGGTAAGAACTTTACAGGTAGTATACAATACTAGTATTTTTACTAGTACTACAGTGTAGTACATTATTGTAACAGTTCAAGGCAAGGAGGACGCAGTAACCGGCTGAACAGTAAACAAACTTTCGTTATATAAATTAACTTAAAATAACATAAAGCATACAGACACTGACACATACGCCACCAGGCCATGTGTCTCTCTCTTTCTCAAACTGGTGCCTCTGGCTCCTCTTTATCTCGCTCTCCTGCTGATCAGCTGATTCAGTGCTGGCCGTACCCTCCTCCTCATCACAACTATAGATAATAAGTTTAGTGCACATAAAACAGAGAGCATATTAGGAAGTATACTGTATGTAGTATAAAAATTGTGTATACTGTAGAATAGGCTACTACATATCTTTCTTTACTACAGATCCTACAAATCTTTCTATGTTTCTATACAATACTCAGTTTTTATGCTAATACTTACAATTTACTTTGCCATACTAAGTAACTATAATTAACCATACTAAATTCAGTTGTCTATCTATATCAAGTATGTGTACGCTATTTACTGACAAAACTGTGCTCTGTACATTTACTCTGCATGTTATTTACATTACATTTACATTTATGCATTTGGCAGATGCTTTTATCCAAAGCAACTTACGGAGCCCTTATTACAGGGACAATCCCCCTGGGATAACCTGGAGTTAAGTGCCTTGCTCAGGGACACAATTGTGTTGGCTGTGGGGCTCAAACCAGCATCCTTCTGATTACCAGTTATGTGCTTAGACCACTGCACCACCACCACTCCACTCAGTATCTATAATTTACTCATATACAATAAATATACTACATCCACTATAATATACTATATATGTACATACTACAATCTACACTACAGTATTATACAGTATGCTATATTTACAAGTAAATGTAATTATCACACTACTTAATGTATCTATTAGTATTTACTAAACATCCTATAGGCTACAATATACTATAGCCAACTCAATATACTATACTACATTACAAACTACATTTTAAGTAATTAGTAATATACCATATATATCACTCTATACTATACTCTATAGGCTACATATATTTCTTTACATTCTACAGATCCTACATATCTTTCTATGAATCTATACTCATAATTCCACTACAGATTACAGAATACATGCAGTAAAATGTCTTTTGTAATGTTTCCATTAGATTACTCAAAGCTAGTAACATATTATAAATACTTTGGATTACTTTTTCAGCACTAGTTGATTTTTTCACTTGTTTTGACTATAAAACTCTGCCAGTACAATAAGACGAAATTCACATGTTAAAAATACATTATCTGAAAAACCTTAATATCTTATACAGTGTTGTTTCTAAAAAACAAGTTCAATCAAATTGATCTTGTTTTAAGGATTTTTCGAAATTTTTACAGGAAAACAATATATATTATAATATTTTCAAGAATAGGATTTTTGCCCTAATATCAAAGTTCTTACTAGAAAAAGAAATTATCATACACTCCTGACTACTAGGCACATGCCCTTGCTCTTCCCCAGTTGCCCGTAGGCTACCATCCAGCCTGGAGGGTCCACTGTCTGTATCCATATTTGAAGCACATTGAAATCTTGCCATTAAGTATTCTGGTGGAATTGTTTTACAGGGTACTTCACCATTGCTTTCCCCAACCCTCCCCATTTATTTGGGTTTGGGACCGGCAGAAAGCTGCCGAATCAACTACATGACTGGGTTAAACTATACTCTTTAGGCTATTACATATCTTTCTTTACATATTTCAGATCCTAATAACAGTGCATCCAGACAGTATTCACAGTGCTTCACTTTTTCCACATTTTGTTATGTTACACCTTTATTCCAAAATGGATTCAATTCATTATTTTCCTCAAAATTCTACAAACAATACCCCATAATGACAACGTGAAAGCAGTTTGTTTGAAATATTTGTAAATTTATTAAAAATAAAAAATGAAAAAAAATCGTATGTACATAAGTATTCACAGCCTTTGCCATGACACTCAAAATTGAGCTCAGGTGCATCCTGTTTCCACTGATCATCCTTGAGATGTTTCTACCACTTGATTGGAGTCCACCTGTGGTAAATTCAGTTGATTGGACATGATTTGGAAAGGCACACACCTGTCTATATAAGGTCCCACAGTTAACAGTGAATATCAGAGCACAAACCAAGCCATGAAGTCCAAGGAATTGTCTGTAGACCTCCGAGACAGGATTGTATCGAGGCACATTGCAGCATTGAAGGTTCCAATGAGCACAGTGGCCTCCATCATCCGTAAATTGAATAAGTTTGGAAGCACGGCGATCGGGGGAGAAGGGCCTTAGTCAGGGAGGTGACCAAGAACCCGATGGTCACTCTGACAGAGCTCCAGCGTTTCTCTGTGGAGAGAGGAGAACCTTCCAGAAGAACAACCATCTCTGCAAGATTGAATTATTTGGCCTGAATGGCAAGCGTCATGTCTGGAGGAAATGAGGTACCGCTTATTACCTGGCCAATACCATCCCTACAGTGAAGCATGATGGTGGCAGCATCATGCTGTGGGGATGTTTTTCAGCGGCAGGAACTGAGAGACTAGTCAGGATCGAGGGAAAGATAAATGCAGCAATGTACAGAGACATCCTTGATGAAAACCTGCTCCAGAGCGCTCTGGAACTCAGACTGGGGTGAAGGTTCCTCTTCCAACAGGACAATGACCCTAAGCACACAGACAAGATAACAAAGGAGTGGCTACGAGACAATTCTGTGAATGTCCTTGAGTGGCCCATCCAGAGCCCAGACTTCAACGTGATCGAATATCTCTGGAGAGATCTGAAAATGGCTGTGCACTGATCCTCCCCATCCAACCTGATGGAGCTTGAGAGGTCCTGCAACGAAGAATGGGATAAACTGAGGAAAATAATGAATTTAATAAATTTTGGAAAAAGGCTGTAACATAAGAAAATGTGGAAAAAGTGAAGTGCTGTGAATGCGATGTTCGTGCGGCACTTAATGAACACGGAGGAGCATAAACAAGCCAGTTATGCCCTCCGTAACTCTATCAGAGCAGCCAAACGCTGCCGACACCACCGTTCGACACTAGAAGTATGTGGCAGGGAATTAACATCATCATGGTCTACAAAGGGAATAAAAACTCAGCCGTGAACACCACTGCCTCTCTCCCGGATGAGCTTAATAAATTTTATGCTCGTTTCAAGGACAATAACACCGCCCTTGTGGAGAGAACACTCGTGGCCGACGCTACAGAGGTTGGTTCACTCTCCGTCTCTGTTGTGGATGTAACCCGATCCTTCCGACAGGTGAACATCTGTAAAGCCGTGGGTCCAGATGGCATTCCGGGCTGCGTCATCAGAGCTTGCGCGAACCAACTGGCTGGTGTTTTTACGGACATTTTCAACCTGTCCCTCTCCCTGTCTGTAGTCCCTACATGCTTCAAATTGTCCACCATTGTGCCTGTACAAAAGCAATCAAAAATCACTTGTTTAAATGACTGGCGTCCTGTTGCTCTGACCCCCATCATCACCAAATGCTTTGAGAGGCTAATCGGAGATCACATCTGCTCTGTGCTGCCCACCTCTCTGGACCCATTGCAGTTTGCCTACCGCAACAACCGCTCCACTGATGATGCCATTGCATCTACAATACACACTGTTCTCTCCCACCTGGAAAAAAGGAACACATATGAGAGAATGCTGTTTGTAGACTACAGCTCAGCATTCAACACCATAGTGCCCTCCAAGCTTGATGTGAAACTCCGGGCTCTGGGCTTAAACAGCTCGCTGTGCAGCTGGGTCCTGGACTTCCTGTCAGGCAGATGTCAGGTGGTTAGAATGGGCAGCAACATCTCATCACTGACCCTCAACACTGGAGCCCCGCAGGGCTGTGTACTCAGCCCACTCCTGTATTCCCTGTACACACATTACTGTGTGGCAACACATAGCTCCAATGCCATCATTAAGTTTGCTGACAATACGACGGTGGTAGGTCTGATCACTGACAATGATGAAAGAGCCTACAGAGAGGAGGTGCACACTCTGACACGCTGGTGTCAAGAGCACAACCTCTCCCTCAACGTCAGTAAAACCAATGAGCTTGTAGTGGACTTCAGGAAGAAAGACAGAGAACACAGCCCCATCACCATTAATGGAGCACCAGTGGAGAGAGTCAGCAGCTTCAAGTATCTCAGTGTCCACATTACTGAGGAACTCACATGGTCTGTCCACACTGAGGCCGTTGTGAAGAAGGCTCACCAGTGCCTCTTCTTCCTGAGATGGCTGAGGAAGTTTGGAATGAACCACTACATCCTCACACGGTTCTACACCAGCACTGTAGAGAGCATCCTGATTGGCTCACAACCGCAAAGCCCTGCAAAGGGTGGTGCGAACTGCCAGACACATCATCGGAGGTGAGCTTCCCTCCCTCCAGGACATATATAACAGGCGGTGTGTGAAAAAAGCTCGGAGGATCATCAGAGATTCCAGCCACCCTAGTCATGGTCTGCTCTCACTGCTACCATCAGGCAGGCGGTATCGCAGCATCACTACCCACACCAGCCGATGTCAGCTTCTTTCCCCAAGCAATCTTTTAAACACGATCTCTCACGATCAATAATCAGCACTGCACTTTATTAATCTTATATCTCACACTGGACTGTCATAATTATATTCTCCACAATACAACTACTGTATATATTTTTTATATAC
This sequence comes from Xyrauchen texanus, assembly GCF_025860055.1. Lineage (NCBI taxonomy): Eukaryota > Metazoa > Chordata > Actinopteri > Cypriniformes > Catostomidae > Xyrauchen > Xyrauchen texanus. The sequence continues at coordinate 7,278,890 of NC_068303.1, forward strand.
TCTTTATTTATTTATTTTATTGTATGTGTATTTTATATTGTGGTTATTGTTTACTGTACATTGTATATTATTATTGTGTTGTGTAAGTATGTGTACATTTGATATGTAAATTGTGTTGTGCAAATATGTTGTTTATTGTAATTGGTATATGTATTGCTATGTTGCTCGTAACTGCACACAAGACTTTCACCTACTGTTGCACTTGTGTACATGGTAGTGTGGCAATAAAGCGATTTGATTTGATTTGATACTTTCCGGATACACTGTATACTATAGCCTACTCAAAATACTTTACTACATAACATAATAAGTAGCTATACTAAGTATCTATACTATAAATACACCATCTACAGGCTATGTTACTCTATTGGCTTATAATACCTTTCTTTATGTACTACATATCTATCGAAGTATCTACACCGGTCAGCCACAACATTAAAACCACCTGCCTAATATTGTGTCCCCCTCGTGCCACCAAAAGAGCACCAACCCACATCTCAGAATAGCATTCTGAAATTATATTCTTCTCACCACAATTGTACAGAGCGGTTATTTGAGTTACCTTAGACTTTGTCAGTTCTGGCCATTTTCTATTGACCTCTCTCATCAAGGCCATTCTCTATTGACCTCTCTCATTTCCGTCCACAGAACTGCCACTCACTGGATGTTTTTTGTTTTTGGCACCATTCTGAGTAAATTTTACAGACTGTTGTGCATAAAAATCCCAGGAGATCAGCAATTACATAAATACACAAACCAGCCCAACAATCATCCATGCAATTATCTAAATACTTAATTGTGTGGCAGAAGTGCAGTGCATATGCAGTGGCAAGATTGTTGGTGCCAGACAATTGTTGTGGCTGACTGGTGTATACAATTCTCAGTATTTATGCTAGTATACTGACACTATAAAATACATACTAACTTTAGTATACTAAGTAAACATAAGTAACTATACTAAATTCAGTAGTCTATCTAATATATATATATATATATATATATATATATATATATATATATATATATAGACTGTTTAGTAAAAACACTTTGCTCTACCCCTTCACTATTTACACTATATTCAAATATAGGTTTGGGAATAATGGAATACATGTACCGGGAATAAGTAACTGTATTCCACTACAATTACAATTTAAATAATTGGTCATTAGAGTATAGTTACATACAGAAAGTATTTTGATTACTGAAGAGATTACTTTGCATTTTATTGTCACTTTAATATGTAGTCCTTTCAGATGGAAAACATTTCAACATAAATGATGCAATCCAAAGTGCATTTGAACAGCGGTGAACAATTTCTTATGATGTGTTACATTCATACAAGCAGACAGAGAAGTACGTTTGAAGTAAGTTTGGAACAGAAGAAATAGAAATAAACCTTGTGTAAATTGTCAGTTTTACGCTAAGCTAAAATGCTATTTCTAGCAATTTTACATGCCTGTTATCAGGCAAGATCATATTTTTTTATCAAGAAAATTCAGGTTATATCATAATTTATTTTTTCTAGTAAGACCTTTGATATTAGGGCAAAAATCGTTTGATAATGTTTTTTTGTATTGTTTTCCAGTAAAAACCTCTAAAAATCCTTAAAACAAGATAAATTTGATTTATCTTGTTTTAGAAACAACACTGCATGAGATATTTAGGGTTTTCAGAGAATGTATTTTTAACATGTATTTTGTCTTACTGTACTGGCAGAGTTTTTATAGTCAAAACATGTGAAAAAATCAACCAGTGCTGAAAAAGTAATCCAAAGTATTTAGAATTCGTTACTGACCTTGAGTTATCTAACGAAATGCGTTACAAATGACATTTTACAGCATGCATTCTGTAATCTGAAGTATAATACATTTCAAAAATAACCCTCCCGACTCTGAGTATATTACACTCAGAATACTCTGTCAGACCGTATCTGATAATACAGAAACCGCCTGCCTGACACAAGCCAGACCCGTCAAACTGGTCTAGTGACCGCTTGGTGCCGCCTGTGGGGAAAACACGGAAGAGTTCATTCAAGTCGCTTGGGGAGTGTGGGCTGAGGATCCACACACACACGTACACGAGTTTTTCCCCGGGAAACATGCTCCCGTGAGGCTTCTCCAATGCGCCTTCACGTTTCTCTCTTATTTCAAAGAGGTTTTAAGTGGAGATGTCTAGACTTATTTTCCTGCATGGACTTATTTTCATCTGCTCAACAATTCACCCGCTTGTGTTCGCCGAGAAACCGGGTAAGCGAACAAAAGGGTTTGGGTCTGATGTTTGAAGATCTGCTTTTTTAGGCGGTTAAGGTTATTGTTTGTGGATTTTTTAAGTTAATATGTAACATTAATCGATACTTTAGTATCATTGGAAGTACACTTACAGCAGCCGTCGCCAATGGGGAGTTAAAATGTTGCAAACTTTGCTACAATAATTTCAATTAATTCTGTGTTTGTATTTTTGCTTACCTTTTACCTATATGATTCAAGTATTTGTGAACAACAATGTTGCATGTTGCTCCTGTAATCTCAAGCTTTGCTTCCAACCTTTAACATTTATCTTTTTTTAAGAACCTCAAGTTGATTTCCTTAAAATTCGGTATAGATTTAGTGCTTGAAAAGATGTTTAGTGTCAACTCTGGCTGGTAAGATAGTGTGCTGACTGTAGTCTACAAACACACCAGACAGCAGTTGACACAACATGCAGGCATGTTCATGTGGTAGTCCAGCTTCCCCTGGAATACCACCACTCAGTGGGACTGTATTGCCAAAGTGCTCAGAAATGTGCCCAATACTGATTAGCTGGTACTTTGACCATGTAACATGAGCTGATCTTCTGTTGAGATGTTCCTATACTACTAATTAGTCATTTAGCCCATGAGCAGCTAACAGTGCACATCTTATAGGGGAGTCCATCTAACCTGGAAGTAAGTGTCTTGATCAAGGACACAATGTTTGTAGCTGATGGATCTATCGCCTAATGGGGTTTGAACCAGCAACTTTTATCAGACATTGTGCTTCATCAAGCTTACAGTGTTGTTACCATCGCTAAGACAGCTGCTGTATTCTTTGTTTTCTGTTATGAGAAACTGTCCTGCTAGTATCGCTTGGTGGCATTATTGTTGCAATGCAGCATATGTGGGATTGTTTGAATGGCTTCAACCAGTGTGAACTGATATTAGGAGACAGTTGCATTGTCTCTACATGCAGACCTCTCAGTGTTGTGAATATTTTGTTTGCCACCCTGAGGCAAATGATGGCCAGGTGTTCCTGAGCATAGTTTTGGAGCTGTGCTGTGTTCTCTATCAGAATGAATGGAGAAAAACAAGCAATTTTTGCTTAAAGCTATTTTTAACAGGGATAGTTAACCCCAAAACATTTATTCGCTCATGTTGTTCCAAACGCATTTGACTTAATTTCTTCTGTGACATACATGGAAGTCTCAGTCACCATTCACTTTCATTGCATCTCCTTTATGTGAAAGTGAATGGGGACCAAGGCTGTCATTCTGCATTAGGTCTGGGTATTGATACAGATTTCCCAATTTGATTCCGATTCATTCGTTTTCGATTCAATATTGACTCAAATGGGTATATTTTAGTTATAATGTCCGCTTTGTTTACCTCTGAATGAAATTCGCTGCTAGCTCTTACTGTTAATTATACTGGGGACCTTCTTAGTAGGTACAATAAGTAATAAATAATAATATATTTTATTAGTTTTTCATCATTCTGGTCACTTTTAAGCTTTTAAATGAACAAATCCATGTATTCAGTCAATAAATATAATATGGTATTGCAAATGTTATATTTTGTTAAATCTTTATCGTTTAATTGCATAAATGTACTATTTACAAGTATTTACATTGATTTGTTGAACATATGCTAAGAAATGGTACTGTCTCTTTAAGAAATCTGGCATTTCTGTAAAGAGCGTCTGCAAGTGAGTGCATGTTAACAAGAGAGGACTCGAATGCCTTTATCTCATCCTTGTTATGCATGATTAGAATTAAATGTTTCTTTTTTGTTGTTTTTGATCAACAACTGACTGTAATGAACAGAAAGGGTATTAAAAGAGACATATAATGGCACATGGAACAACTTTTACTCCCAACGTGCAGTAAAAGGATCTCGCGGCTGAATACTCCACCACTATACTACATAATCACTGGAGAGTGAAATCTAAACATCTAAATATTTGGGTAAAAAAGTTTCTTGTGACTGCTGCTATCTTCAAGCTTTGACATTTGTGATAAATACACAATTATTTTTGAAATGTTGTTTTAGCTTAGTGTCCATTCAATAGGCCATTGTTTGTTTGTTTGTATGTTCGTGATTAACGTGTGATATCATTTCCCTTCCACCTGCCTTAAGGTGGGACCTTCAGTTTACATTTCCATGCAGCAATTTGGCACAAACCCAGCCCTACATCTGGTGTTCAGCCACTACCACAAAGGACACTGTGTGTCTGCTAAAATGTAGCACTGACGTAATACTACCTAAGGTCATAGAAAGCTTAGTTTCAATGGTTAGTGCACCCTGCCATGCTAATGTTCCACTATGTTCTAACCAAGGTCTAGTCATCATGGTATTTGTTTTAAATTATATAGAAGACCTTTGGTTGTCCTATTTAGTGCTATAATGATCAGGATAGTGCGGCAACACTAACACAGTTAAACAGTATAACAGATAAGTTACTTTGCAGTACAGTATGTACAGTATGAATAAATACAATACATATTTTCACAATAAAGATAATTTTATTATAATTGAATACAAAGGTATATGTATTTAAATGCAAGATATAGTGTAATAATTAATTAAACATTAGACCAATACATTAGAGATTAGAGACTGCTCATTCCAAGTTTTTTACTAGCCCAAATAAAATCTTACTGAAAGCTAATTTTTTGAGATATCAACCTAAAATTTGGAACACAACTTGTCCATAGGTATATATGACAAAGCATTCTTGAAATACAACCATTTAAGTTTGGATAGTGATTTTCATGTCTATGCTGAAAAAAGGGGAGGGGTGACAATTAAAGGGTTAAACTTTGAAGTCCAAACTGCTCAAGATGGTCAGTCAACGAACTTGACTTGGATTACTACTTTTTAATTCTGAGATAATATAGACAGAGTATACCGAAAAAAGTTGGAATTACTTTTACTATTTAGGTTAGCCTACTTTGTACGGACGCTAGCTGATAACCAGCTGTAAAATCTGACGTGAACACCTGCAAGAAGGAAATATGGCTCAAACACGTATGGATTGTTGTGGATACAGCAGATGACGTGCATTGCTATGGATTATATCTTCTATGGATTATATCGGATTGCATGGAAAGGTAGGATGCCTCTGTATTTAACATTTGGTTTTCAGCATCTGATGTGAGGCGAGTGTCAGCGTCAACGTTAGCGCTAATTTACGTGACACCGATTAAATTTAGCTAGCTCCGGGCTGTCACTGACATTGACAGATCTGAACCATCGCCCTATCACATCGCTATCACAGAGTAATAATACAAACAAGCAGTCAGCAGTCTACACTTTATTTCAAAGATGTGTCGTGTGTATGTTACGCGGTTTGGTGACAATAAAAGAGCGGTAATCTTTGACAGTATGACAAAGCCAGAGTACAGTAACATCACAGCGGCACCGTAACATCTCTCTTGATGCCAGGCGAAACAAAGTCAGAACACCTTTAACTCAACTTAAGCGTGCCGGAACAAAGGCTAAGAGCCGTAACAACTGTTACGGCGTTCTGCTGTGGTTTCTCGTATGGTTTTGGATGTTACGGTTGTCATAGCCCTTTAATTTCTCGTTAAAACAATCAAATTGACTCACGATATTTATTCACATGATAAAGGAGGTCTTGAATACCCCAAAAATGACATTAACTCATTTTTGACCAAACATGATGTTACGGCGTTTTGCCTTTGTAGGGCAGTACAGAGCTATTTATGGTGTTAATCCATTCATTCTTCATAATGTCATTTTAAGAATGCCTTCAATGCCACAAACGTCTCTGGTCTCTGGCGCTGTTATGTGCATACATCAGCGGCATGTTCTTGCAGGGCTGTTGGTGACCCAGCTGTCTGGTAGGAAAGGAAGAATTGGTGCTGCTGTCACAGGTGTGAGTGCCTTTACCGTGGGAGACAGTGGCATAACAGGGCCATAGCATATTAGACCCTGTGTACACCTGGTATTAACATTAGTTTTGTGCAATCCGATACTAGGGATGCATGATACAGTACTGTGCAAAAGTTTTTGGCACTTGTGAAAAATGTTGCATAGTGAGGATGTCTTCAAAAATAATGTCATGAATAGTTTTCAGTTATCAATTAACGTCATACAAAGTCCAGTAAACATAAAAAAAGCTACACCAATATTTGGTGTGACCACCTTTGCCTTAAAAAACAGCAGCAATTCTCCTAGGTACACCTGGACACAGTTTGTCTTGGTTGTTAGCAGATAGGAAGTTCCAAGCTTCTTGGAGATCTATTTAGGCTGTCTCAACTGTTTCTGACTCTTCATGTAATCCCAGACTGACTCTATGTTCAGTGGGGGGCTCTGTGGGTGCCATGCTAGCTGTTAGAGCTCCCTGATCTTCTATTCTATAGTATTTGCAAAATGAATGTCCAGGAGTTTAAAATGTATATTTCCTATTGACACACTAAAGCTGAAAATATAAATAACCATCTTAAGACAAATGTTTTTGTGAAACATCTTATGTGCCAAAGACTTTTGCACAGTACTGTATATCAGCACCATGTTGGTTAACGGCCAATATTTATACTTTTATTGTTATTGGTAAATATTTTATATTTATCAGATGATATTGGAAATTCAACTGCGTATTCTGCCTGCTTTAGATTTATTTGCCATCATCTGGCACTAAATTAGATTACGGGATTAGAATACGGCAAAAATACATTTGAGAATTTATATTTTCTCTCATTCAAAATTTTTATTTTTTTTCCTCCAGCAGATTTTGAAAGGAATATTCATTACATTGTTTGAATTGCCCAAATTTAATAGAAAAAAAACTATTTATATTAGTTTTTGTTTAAGTTATTATTATATTTTTTAATTATATTTATACTTTATTGGACAGATTTTCAATATCGATGCAACATGATCCGATCACTCAAACTGCATTCAGATTTATTTTAAAATGATTGTGCCACATTTGTTGTGTAAATGCTAATCTGTCCTGATGTGTTTTGGAAAACAGTGAAGGCCTGCCTATTCATCTGTCAATGAACCATTGCTCTTAATTCAAGAAGTTTAAACCCCATTTTTACATGCAGATTTAAAAACGACTATTTGATGGAAATTTTTATTTTTACTGGACACGCACGCAGTAGCTAATAGTCGACCAATAAGGTTTTTGTCAAATTAAATGAACACTTATTCATACAATATTTACTCTTAATTCTCTCAAAATATATAAAAACCAATCACAGATATTTTAAAATTGTGAACAGATGATACAATCTGATCACCAGTATTTATTTTAAAAGTTGCCACACTTTTACAAGTTACAAGTGTGAGACTCTAAAACATGTATGCACAAATGCACATAAACTTTCACTAACCCCCCTGCGTGGGAGCCCTTAACATTGGGCTCATCGGCATGGCCTGTGGCCAGCAGCTGATGGTTTCTAACACCCCACATTTGTGAGCATGTGTGAGGAAAGTCACATTTCCTCTCTAATCAGGATCCTGTCTTGTTTCATCATGAGTGCATAAGTCTTCCTTTTGCATCTAATTACAAAACTCAAATTCAGGTCTGCTTCAGTAGAGACAGCATGTTTGTTGTGTTTTGACTTGTCTTAGGAGCCAGAGGCATGTACGTGTTGAAACAGTGATTTAATTAAACTTTTCGCTGGCTTTTGTCTGACATAATATTATTTGGTTTACGTTGTGTTGGCATGCATTAGCTTGTTGCCATGCGAGCTCTTGTTGCAAAAGAGTTTTAACTGTTTTGATATTTAGAGGAGTTCAACAGGACTATGGCTTATAGCAATGCAAAATTGGGGAACAACCTCATCTTTAAAAAGGTTAAGTACTAATTTCTGTTCAACTAGTGACACTAAACAAAATTACTTTTCCCAACACTTCCCCCTAATTCCATTGTACATGCTTGTGAGTTTGGAATTGAATTCACCATGGTGTATTACTACAAGGTGTCATATGTTATACTGATCTGTTTTTTCTTTAGATGATGGTTGTGGTCATTATGTCCTGGGCCAAGAGAGTGGTGTCCTCTCCTCCAAGAACTACCCTGGAACTTATCCCAACAACTCCTGGTGTGAATGGCGGATCCGTGTACCCATCGGCCTCACAATCATCCTCAAGTTTGGAGACCTGAACATAGAGAAAAAGGACTGTGAGACGGACTATTTAAAGGTTATGATAGGAACCTATGAAGCGGACAATGGTAAGCTGACTAAATAATTAACTTATTTGGTGTTGTGCATTAATATTAGGTATAGTTGTTGCTTTCTCAGATATAAGCAATTCTCCATTATGATTACAACTAAACCCCTTTATGTTTCTCTTAAAAGTGTTTTAATATTTAAAAGAATAGAATTTGGAACTTTATAACAGTATAAAAGAATTGGAAAAGATATAAAATCTTCCAAATGTAACACTTTGTGTACAACAATTAGCTCATCAAGTTGTGATCTCTTTTGCAATTGGATTGTGATCTAATTGATCATATGGTCTTTAGTCACTCTACTCTCCTCCAGATAACATTACTGTGAGTAAACCTGATTAACCTGCTTTAGATCCAAGCCTTACCATGAGCTGGCACAGTCACTGATTGATAAAGTTATTGTAAAGCAGGAGGAAACTACAGAGACCTGTGTGTAGGAGGATATTTACATTTATGCATTTGGCAGACACATATTGAAGAGTTTATGGTGAAATACAACATGCTGTCAGTCCCTCCTTGGCTTTACATGAGTTCCTCATTTCCTAAAGGATGTTGTCACTTGTTATCACCCACTTCTGGTATGTTTCATTATAAACTGTCATCTTTGCTGTTTATTTTTAAATTCATATGAAGGATTGAACCATAGAATATGTATATTAGGGATCAGCTTGGCAATGGCTTGCCTGAACGAGTAGTCAACTAAATGGTCTTCAGGAAGTCCTATTTAATCTGGCTTGTTTTGGATTCATTTGACCCTAATAATATGGCTTTTATGGGGTTGTGTACATAAGACATTGAAAAAAGCTAGCTGTCGCTTTCTATCTTGCTAGCTATTTACAGTATCTAGCTGTCTAGCTATCCAGCTCAGTATCTCTTCACAGTATCTATCTGTCTAGTTTTCGACATCTCGCTAGCTATCAAACTAGCTACATTACTTACAGTACCTTGCCGTCCGTCCATGATGTGTAGAATTGTTGGTAGTCTTAGTGAGTTTGATTCCTACATTGATAGATCGTCCATCTTCTAAATGATGTGATTTAAGTTTATGGGGATATGACGATATATATCAATTATATAAAGTGTCAACTGATAGTAGGGCTGCTACAACTAATCGATAAAATTGATAATTATCGAAAATTAAAATCTTCGACAACGGATTTCATTATCTATTAGTTGGTAATGTGTAATTAGTTGGTATAAGTAATTATATAAAATACCCGTGCAGCCCCAGCGCATCAGTGAGTGCCGCTGCTCTGTTTACACACACTCTCGCAGCTATTTTTAGCCTTAAAGCGCTGTGCAATATTTGAGCGCTACTGCTGAACAACATCTCAGATGTAGATGCTTAATAGTTCAGTTCACTTATAATATGCATTTAGAATGGCACTTGAGGTGCATTTGATCAGAATTTGAATAAGAAACTGAATAAACTACTGTGAACTTGCCTATAAACAGACACGCTTACAGGAATTCCTGGAGAGTTCAGAATGTCAAAATAAAAGCCTGAGTGTTTAAAAGTTAAAGGTGCATGATTGCGATATATTTCTATTATAATATATTATTATTTGATTACAAATTCTAATAATATTTAAGTTGAATGGTTTCAAAAAATAACTGTGTGAATGAAAAATGAATGGTATCTTGCAACTAAATTGAACAAAAATATATATCAAATTTTTTTTTTGTCTTTGTTGCATTGCTTTGAAGAAGATTGAGTTTCTTGAAGAAAGTGAATAACAATAATAATAATAATAATAGTCAACAACATATCACTTAAATTAGCAATAATGGTGCTCTGCATATGTGACCAGGGCTTGATTTGTGAGGCTATCATCTTTCAGCCCTGTCAGGTATCACAGATTTACACCAAAACCTAGGGTCATTTTTCATTTTCCCAAACATTGACAGATAACACAAGCTGCCCTTTTTTGTCTTGTTCCCACAAATAATTAACTTTGGACAAAATATTTTACTGCCTTTATTAAAAGGCTGGGAAGAGATTTAGGTAATACGTGTGGTGGGTCTTTATTAAATCCAGAACCATCGTGTTGACAAGCTATGGATTGAACATATGGCACCAAAAACCATTGAGGGCATGAAATTCTCGCACTATGTCTGGTTCCCCCCTTGCCAACCATTTAACCACAAACTCCATCGTGGTGTCAGAGTCGAGCCTCAACCACATCCACTGATCAAAGCATCCAGCCGCGGCGTGGCTGGAATTCCTCACTGAGTGTCTCAAAACGGTGGTTGAGAGATACTGGATGACTTAAGCTTTGTGCTGGTGCACTTCTCAGTGTTTTGACCCTTTGGTACATTTGGTTGTTTATGAAGTTCAAAATGCTCTGATAATCATTAGAACGTATCAAACACTCATCTATGTGGTTTGCATTCCAAGTTTTACCCTTCTTTTAGCAGAAGTCTCCTAAATTTTTCAGGATAGTTTTTGGTGTCACTGTGTAATAAATTATCACAGCTACACCTTTTTTGCAGAATAGGTTTTGCTATTGAGAACTTTTACCATGAGCTGAAGATCTAAACTCGGCAAAAATGAAACGTCCTCTCACTTTCAACTGCTTTTATTTTCAGCAAACTTAACGTGTAAAATATGTATGAACATAAGATTTAACAACTAGGATATAAACCGAACAGGTTTGACAGACATGTGAATAACAGAAATGGAATAATGGGGGACGCTTCTCTCGCAGCATTCCTCATTGAACACATGAGTTTAGAGTGAGCTCTTAGTTGCAATGCATGGTCACATTTTTGCTAAACTTTAACCTGCTAATTTGACATGCAAATTTGATTACACCTATATAAAAAGAGCGACCTCTGCAATCAAGCGACACAATTATTAAACTTTCCCTCCTGTTTATGAACAGTGATGCAGACAATTGTCCTGTTTCAGTGATATCACTTCTTCCCCACTGCCGCCATATTAGTGATCATCAGCGGAAGGAAACAATGGTGGTGAATGGAATAACACCCGTGCAACGATATCAATAAAAAAAAAAAATGCTTTTGATCCATGCGAAGTCCCAGGAAAGGTGTATACAGGTCTGATGTCAGCACAAATATTGCCAAATTTTACTTCCGCAGACATTTAAATATTTTATCCATGATTTACCTCCTTATGGCTGAGAGTCTGATGTGTGACCGGCGAGTGAACTTGCCTACCAGTACATCACCTGTTTGTGTTACACATGTTTGTGTTGTTTTCTTCTCTGATTTGATCAAAATATTACAAAACGTCTTTGATTATTCTGTCTGTATGAATGTAAGAGCTGCTTTTAACTGATGAAGAACACAAAGAAAGCAACAGAGGCATATTAGTGAATAAGAATAATATGTTTATGATGTGTTGTTTATTGACTAACATAAGCATATGCGCATTAAATATATACTATATATTCACATTGTAGTGCTTTTTAAAATGTATTATAATGTGTTACAATTATCATATACATTTATACACTTATGAATAACATCATCCTATGTGAATTTCCAGTTTAAATGTATCTGAATGAATGGTGTTATTAACATAATTCACACGTGGAAAGATAACTGACTGAATAAATGTGCAAAGACCCACAATGTATTTATGGACTCCACAATGGAGTGGTGGTGTAGTGGTCTAAAGCACATATCTGGTAATCAGAAAGTCACTGGTTCGATCCCCACAGCCACCACTATTGTGTCCTTGAGCTAGGCACTTAACTCCAGGTTGCTCCAGGGGGATTGTCCCTGGAGTAAGTCGCTTTGGATAAAAGCGTCTGCCAAATGCATAAATGTAAATGTATTTATCCCTGCTCTTCACTTTCATCGCTGCTTGTCTTTGGCGAAATTAAGCCTTGTCACTAACATCTTATTGAATAGAAAAATGTAATTTTGGCTCTGGTAATTAAACGGCAGTATCAGCTTTTCATGATTTGTAAAAAAAGAAAAAAACATCCCACAGCTCAGCACATTAAAGGTAAATGGAATTTTGGTCACAAACCTTGCGCCGTGGTCATACAGTGATGTCACATGAAACAGATAAATAGTGCAACACCTGATATTAGAGTTATCTGATTTTGCCTCATCACATCGTGCGGCTCATATTACAGCACCTTTCACAAGAAAGGCACTAATAGCAAAAAATGCCTTATGAACCACTGAACTACTCTGCTGGGTGAAGAGTAACACTTAAAACAGACAACTTCAACCTTAAACGCATGTTACATCTCTCATCTCCATCTCTCTCTAGAGCTACATCTAACATATATAGGTTTTTTTCCTACCTTTTGAATAATACAAGTACCTATGTACTGACTGACATAATAAAATAATATATGAATAATATATATATTTAAAACATCATCCTGTTATCTATCTTTAATATATATATACTTTTTCGAAAGGAAGTTGGTACTTTAATTCACCAAAGTGGCATTCAACTGATCACAATGTATAGTCAGACTAAGGACATTACTGATGTAAAAAAACAGCACCATTTGGAAAAAGTCATTTTTGATCAAATCTAAACAGACTCCATTTCCATCAGCCATCACTCCCCTTGAGTAATCATGTTAAATTGCTAATTTGGTACTAGAAATTCACTTGCTATTATATAAACACAGTTGATAGCGATTTGGTTCTTTAAATGAAGCTTAACATTGTCTTTGTGTTTGTTTTGAGTTGCCACAGTGTGCAATAGACTGGCATGTCTAATTGGGTCAAACATGGCAAAATAAAAAGAACCAACTTTCTCTAGAAACCTATCAGTCAATCAGTATTTTGAGGAGTAAAGGCTATACAATGCTTGAAATTGCCAAAAATAAAAAAACTGAAGATTTCATACAAAGGTGTCACCTGAGTATCTGGACAAACTGACAGCTAGAATGCCGAGGATCTGCAAAGCTGTCATTGCTGCACTTGGATGATTTTTTGATGAGAACTCTATGAAGTACTTTAAGAAGTTCTGAACATTATTTTCAAATTGTGATAGTAATTTTTCACATTATTAATGTCCTGACTATACATTGTGATCAGTTGAATGCCACTTTGGTGAATAAAAGTACCAATTTCTTTCCATTTCATCTGTTAATGTTTACATTAGTCATGACATTTAGTCTTGCATTGACCTAAAATAAAATGCTGTCATATAATAGATGTTAGGCAGAATGTTAGTCTCAGTCACCGTTCACTTTCATTGTATGGAAAAAAAGATCAGAATGAGTGTACTCAAGGAAATTTGTTTGGCGATAGGAGAAACAAGCAAGTGCGCACAGAACATTACAGTGAGACACAGAATATAAAACAAGGTAAGAGTATAAATAGAAACGCAAAAATATAGGATATATATCATAGAACGGCGTATGTACATGGGCATGTGGTTAAATGTGATTTAAAAATGAGTGAATTTACATATGTACATGATATATTTATACATTATTGCAGTATGGGAGTCCTGAAGGCAGTTTAATTGTTCATGTGGTAAATGGCCTGAGGGTAAAAACTGTTCTTGTGCCTGGTTGTCCTGGCGCCGAGTGCTCTGTAATGCTGGCCAGAGGGCAACAGTTCAAAAAGGGAGTTGACAGGTTGTGTGGGGTCCAGAGTGATTCTACCTGCACGTTTCTTCACTCGGGAGACTTACAGGTCTTGGAGAGTTAGCAGGGGGGCACCAATAATCCTCTCAGTAGTCCTGATTGTCTGTTGTAGTTTGCTGAACCAAACCAGACAGTTATAGATGTACACAAGACAGACTCAAAGATGAAAGAATGAAACCGAATTGTGACTGGGGCTGACTTTTTGCCACCCTCTGTGGGCTTGGAAAAACATGAGGTTTAGCATTCATGACAGAATAAACATTTTTGGGTTAACTAATGACCTGTTTAAGTATTTGGTTTGCCAAGAACAATAACATAAATGTAAGTTGGTGCATGATTGTATGACGTCTTGCTGGGAAACAAGTGACTGAATAAGAATATTAATTAATGAGAATATTGCTTCTGAAAACAATTATGTTTACACCACAGTTGAAAAAATTCCTTTTTTCTCTCCGGAAAAGTACATTTTGAATTGTGAATGACCAATTCACTTGGTCAAAGGACAAGCATATGACAATCCTAAATGTCTAGCTCTATATAATATTAAAGATATAAGAGAACTCTTGTAAGATTGACGAGAAATTGCACTGAAGATTTGTGTTTGGTGTGCAAAGGCCTTAAGATTGCACTTGCTAAAATGTTACTGGCCAACTAGCCAGAAACTGCATTTTATTTAGCAACCAATGCAAATTTTTTTTACATTTCAAGATGTAAAAGTTGTTTGAATAAGTGCAACTATCTTGGAACCTGTCCTACACCTTGATGCGAATGCCTCAAAATGAATCTAATTTCTAATGTAAGTGAAATTTTGACTTTTTCTGTCTCATCTAGTATTCTGGGAGTACTGTGGTGGTCCGATGCCCAAGCCTACCCAGATACACACCAACTTCAGTGAACTAACTATCCGCTTCCGTAGCAGCCAGCACATCTCTGGTAGAGGATTCCTGCTCTCATACTCCACCGAAAACAACAAAGGTAACATAACGTAACTGAACTACAACCCACAAAATCCTTTCAGGCAGCACCTCGTGCAGCTTCAGCTCTAAGGAATCCAATGTTCTTAATTTCTCTTGATTGATACTCTTGGATGTTTTCTTAAAGGGGTCATTTCATATTCTCTAGCTCAAATCACACAATTTAGAAGACAAATCAACCCTGACCTCAGCAAGAAGCATCATTTAACATCACCATCCAAGATGGTGTTGACCAAAGAGCGTAAGGCAGAGCTTGGTTTTATAAAACGTAATGACACACTTTTAACTCTTTTCACTGCACAAAATGCAGGCAACCCTACAGATTCATAAACTAATCTTCAAATAAACAGTAAAGATCTGACTAAAATTACCTTCAGTGCCTCTTTGCTAATTGTAACGGTAGCCAGCTGGTAGGTAACTTTGCAGTGTGTAAACACTCGACTGATGCTAGAGGCTGTATCCTTTAGCCTCCTCGTTAGCGTGCCCGCCTCCCATTCCAGAGACCCCGGTTCGAATCCCGTTCGGAGCGGTTCGAGCTGGACCGGCCACAACATAGTGTTTGAATCTTTCAGAAGGATAGGCAGAGCAGCCGGTGCTGTATAACCAGAAACAGCTCGAGCTTTGGTGTTTTGAAATGGTATGAGTTTCTTATAAGTTTCTAGGCATTTTTGACGTGTAATCAAGGACTGTCTTTAGATAATATATTTATTTGGCATCAGAAAGTTGGGGGGGTTCCGTACAAGGCATTTTTGAGCATTGTTTAAGTCAGGTTTTTTTGGACTATGTAGGACATAACAGGATGTTTTCATAGTACATCAAGCTATTTTATCATAAAAGATGATGGAAACTTTGATTCCTCATGATATGACCCCTTTAAACTCTCTCTTTTTGTGCCTGTGACTTCATTTCCACCTTGTCACGTTGGTCTTTGTTGTGAGTGGGCTTTGAGTGGGATGTGTTTGTTCATCCCATGCTTTCAACAGTCTGTCATTCTATTGTGGTGCTTATGTCCTGTTGATCTTGTTGTTGTTGAGTCAGGGGCCTTGTTTCCTATTGGAGACACTTCTCCATTTTTACCCTCATTCTGTGGCCTCTTGCTTTCCTCCACAGAGCTGCTGACATGCTTGGACAGAGGCAGTCATTTCCCAGCTTCAAAGTACAGGTTAGTGTGTGTTTGCGAGACTGAAAGTGTGTATTTGCCTGTAAGCCTTTGTCGGGACATACCAGTGTGGAAAAAAAGTCTGATGAATGTTCTTGTGCTAAAAAAGTTAGATACAGTGTAACATGCGTTTTTAAAAGTTGAAGTTCTTTTTAATTTGACGCTGTATCCAAAAATGTTGCTCTCCTGCATGAGATGCTGAAAAATCAGCAAAATGCGAACCAACGGTCAAAGAAAAGCAATTAATAAATGGCGTGGATGTATGCAAAACTTGTTCAGAATTCAGACTCAGAGGAGGAAAGTAACAAATAACAACTACTCTCGTTATAGTACTTGAGTGCATTTTTCTACTTTTTTAAGTATAAATAAATAATGTAATTTTATTTGAGTTGATTTAAAAATATAAAATAGATTCAACTTCACTACAATTATTTTTCACCACAATTACAAAGTTCAAAAACAATGCATAATATTTCCGAATTTTTGGGGAACAAGAAATCAGCAAGTTATAAGCGCTAAATCTGTTTATAAACTGAAACGCGCTGTGCGCGGCATGACGGAAGCCCGCAGGGCACAGCATCATGAGCACAGCAGCTTGCATAATCTGCCGTCTGTGTCTTCTTGCAACGTTTTAACTGTGTCAAACATTAACACAATGTACTTTGACATATGTGGGGATATCTTGTTTACTTAATACTATATTTCTAAAACAAACTTTTTAAATAACTTAGAAAGATACAATGCCAATAGTGTCGAACATTAATGGGGACTGGGGGCAAAAATGCCACAGAAATTGACAAAAATATCCCCAAAATTCAAAATATGGGTCAAAAAATGCCCACGCAACGGGTCCCATGTTTTATTAATAATATCTGATATAGTTACAATTACATACATTGCGATCTTCTTTTGACTTTTCACTGAACAATTTTTCGGTTTCTCGTACCATTGCGAACAGCTCTCCACTTCTATCAATTCGCATTAGTTCGGTACTGTACTCCCACTTTAAATTCCATATTCATTCGCCTCTCTTGTTAAAAATAAACTGTCCTAGCGGATAACACTCTCGCTCACTATGCTGTACTGTACTTCCCTTCCTTGTGCTGCTGTTTATCTGTCTGAAAAGCCTAGAGGCCAAAAGTGGTACTTTTACCACTTTAGTACATTATGTTAACTTAAATGCCAAAATACTTGGACATACATGAATGAGAATAAACCTGACATGGGAATGTTTTTCAGTCACAATGAAAATAGAATTTCAGGAGAAATGTGGTTCTTTTTGCCTATATTTCAAACAAACATTTGACTTGCAAGTGTAAAGCAACATGTAAGAACTCAATACAATGGGGGGTGGGGGGGGGCACTGTATTGTGATTTACGCATGGTAGCGCAAACATTTTCAATTGTTCTAATAATAACATTTTCTTGAGTTCCAAATTAGCACTTTAGAATGCTTTTGTAAGGAATAGGTGACACAGTATATGTTTGCATCACAGGAAAGAAAAAATTGAATAAATACCACTTAAAACAATTATTTCAAACTGTAATAATAATTAGCAATTAATGGTTTTGGCAGTATTTTTGATCAATTTAATGCATCATTGGTGAAAGGAAGGATCAGTTTCTTTCAAGAACAAAACTATTTTTGTGTTTTAAAAATGGAAGCGTATATAATATAATTTTCAAAAAGTATCTTGTAACGCAATTGAGTAGTTTTTCGGGAAACTGCTTATTTACTCTTACTTGAGTCATAATAATTCTCAGTACTACTTTATTTCTTCAGTAGCAGTACATTTAAAAAAACTCTTTCCACCACTGTATTGACTGAACGCGCCCTTGCTCTTAAATATGGTAAATGTGGCGCAATGAATAGAACAGTGCACAAGTTTCCTGAGACAGGTTTTTAAACTGAATGTCTTCAGAGGCAATGGGTGACGTGCCGCTCTGTGCACACGTGGGGCTAATGATACCAAGGACGTACGTTTGTAGCCATATCGCCCAACCCTACCATCTTGCGCATGTTTAAATGGAACTTTTGAAAAAGATGAAAAAATGTGCTGATGGATGCATTCACACATTCTGTGTGAATGCAGCTGCATATGTAAGCAGCATATTGAAAGGCAGCTCTCTTAAGCTTTTTGAAACAGAGCTTGTATCTCATTCCATCACAAATGGTTATAACCTTAGTATTTTTTTCTCCGCTGTACTCGGAAAACATTCAATTTTTGTCATTGTCTTTCCAGATATGCCAGCTATAATTAAGTGACACGCTGTAATCAGATATGTTGCTTTGTTGTTTTTTTCATGTAGGAAGTATTGTCCAGCTGGATGCGCCGCAGTGATGGGAGACGTGTCTGGAGACATTTCTCTTGGCTACAGACATGTGAGTAGTGTCCCATTGTTTTGCTCAGGTGCGTCTGGCATACTTTGAATGAGATTAGTTTACCCTCAGGAGGTTGGGTACATTCATGTTTTACAGACATACTTTATGATTTTAATCCTGTCCAAATTGAACATTTCTCTGTAAAACAACCTCTGTAAATAAATGGAGCAAATTGTCCTTTTTCTTTTGTAAATCTGCGGGGTCCTTGGAGAAAATAATTCAGTCCAGATCGAAATTTCTGTGATTAGATATATTACCGAGGCCAACGTGCTTTGACACAGATTCTTGGCAGGATGCTTCCCTAACAGGTTTCGGATGCTGCCGTGTCTCTGCGGCCAGGGATAGCCGCTTCTCTAAGCAGATTTTCCCACAGGTGCTTAAGCCTCTGGGGTCTTCACTTAGAATGTTTAAGCAGGCTAGAAGTCGGGGAGGAATGTGCTAATGGCTTGTCCCATTGTCTGCCATGCATTTGTTGTGACAGGGCTTGTGCGTAGCTGAGGGAGCGAAGCAAAATCTGTGTATGGGGGGGTGGTGGGGGGCCTGAGGACATGCAGTGACAGACCATTTGTGCTAGCTCCATTGTTCTCCCTGGTCACTTAGTGTGCAGTAAAGTATAAATGGAAGGTGTTTATGTAATTGTGCATACCTCTATGGTAAATTGGGGTTGAATCTTTGGGTTACAAGATGGATTGGCTGAGTTGTAACAGCTAATTTCATGTTTTTGTGTGTTATGAATCATGTGCTTGAGCTTTGAGCTATGGCCTAACTTAAGAAGTTAAGAGCCGTTTCTGAGTGCTGTAGCTTTGTGGCCAAATTTCTTCCTGTTTGTGAAAGCTAAACTGGTCAGTCATTTATATGTGTCACATCAAATTCTGGTTGCATTGATTATATGTGAAAAATTGAAAGGGTGTTTTGAACTGAATCATTAATCTTTTTGTTTCAAATGCACATCTCAACCTCTTAAAAACCAAGAGAAGTGTACATTTTATTGATCACTGTGGGAAGGGAAATTGTTGTACTGCAGCAGCAAAAATATCTGATAGCTTAACTGCAATATTAATGGTTTAGTGATCGTTTTTAATTAAGAATTTACAATATACAGTATGGATATTGAAATCTATATATTTCACCATTACCAAGGCTGAAGTACCCCTCGATCGAAGCACAACCACAAACAATGATTATTATTAATTATGATAATCAATTATATTTCAGGTGTATTTTATTTATAATGTCCATTTTCCTTAAATATAAAACAATTATTTCTTAGCTATGCTGTTAATTATACAGGGGACCTTCTATCTTTGTACATTACAAAATATTAATTTTACAAATTGTTTTTCATCATTAGTTTTTCATTGCTTTGGTCACATTTTAGCTTTGTAAAAGTGTAAACATTCCATGCATTCCCTCAATAAATGATGAAATTGCATATATTAAATTGTATTGCATGTACATATTATAAACATGCAAGCATGTTTTATTACATGTTTATTGTTTACATGCATAATTTGTACTCTTTATACGTTTTTGCACTGATATGTAAAACGGTATTAATGCAGCTAAAACGGTACTGTCTCTTTAAGACTATCAGCGGCAGTTAAGAACAGTGAGCACATGTAGAGAGAATGTGCATGGTTTGTTTCGCACATCCTTGTAATGTTTGATTAGAATTAATGTTAATTTTTTTTTTTGATCAACAAACTGTATAGAGCAGAAATGGTATAATAAAGAGGCATTGTTCAGTGACAAATGGATTGTGTGGATCAAATTATTGGACACACATTGCACACGGGACAAATTAAAACTCTCAACATGCAATGAAAAGATCCATGGCAAACTTCCCATAGATTAAAAGATCGATATCGGGATTGTTCAAATGAAGATAGCAATTAATTGAAAAAATATATATATATATATTTTTTTTACCCATTCTTAATTTTATTATTATTACTACTTGAAGCCATAAAAGTGATTTTGTTTGTTTCAACATGGCAAAATCTAATTATTTTCACACACCAACTGGAACCTGCTTATGTACCCCCTGGGTATGTGTACCGCCAGTTGGGAATCAGTGATTTTCAGAAATTGCTATATACAATAAAAATAAAGTTCGTAGTTATAGTATTAGTTTGTAACTAAAAAGTAATTGTTAGTGTAATTGGCAATACATACAGAGAAATGTGATGTGACTATTATGTAATATACAGGAATTGGTATGTACAAGAAATATAAAGATTGTGCTATAATAAAGTTATAACTACAATAATAATAGTTTATGAAAAATTATGTAGTTATGATCTAGAATCGTACAGTTTGTAATAGTTTACAACTAAATGAATTAACAATTACATAGCTGTGATCTAAAAACATAGTTTGCAGTTTTTGTAATAGTTTACAACTAAATCAATTACAGTTTAGCAATAGCGTATAACTACAAATAATGTAGATGATCTAAACATACAGATCATAATTTTAGTAGTTTACATCTAAAACAATAATAGTTTAGCGATAATGCATAACTAAAGCTTAGGTAGTTATGATCTAAAAACAAAGATAATAGTTTGTTTTAGTTTACAACTAAAATAATTAAAGTTAAGCAATAGTTTAAAACAAAAAATTAACAGAATATAGATAAATATACAAAATACTGAAAATATATAATATAAAGAAATGGCTTGAATAATGTGTTTAAAAAGTAACAATATAAATGGAAATATTTGCTATCAATGTTTTTTTTCAGTAAATAACATGGAAATCGACAAAACAGCATAAAAAATTAAGAAACCGCTGATTCAACAGGCTGTAAGTAGAATGGCCTCTGTTTCGAACTTTCTGTCTTTTTAATTCACCATGTTGTATTCCATATTGAAACAGAGGCCTCAATTGACATCCATGTCTGTGTAATGTGCTGTTGATCTACATTGACTGCATCATGCAGGTTCTGAATCTTGTAAAAGATGGTATCAGTATTCAGTCTTCCAGAACGTGACTGTCTGTCAGTATTGTATTTTATTCATGATACATTTCCACACACATGCAAGTGATGTGGAGGGAACTATGTCTAACCTATATAATGGATCACAGATTTTGTTTGTGTGCATGCACAACAATGACAACAGGTTCAAGACAACAGCTTCAGGCTCAACACACACAACATGGCCTTAACTTATAAAAGGCAAGGGGACACATTTCCACCCCCACTGCTGTCTGCTTTGATATGCGAGCGTGGAGGGCTTTAGAGAGGGGCAGAGCGATTGATTACCTCTCATTGGCTTTTGTGCAGATCAGGTGGAGCAGAGGACTCTGGGATTAAAGACAGATAATGCCTCTGCAGTAAGGGTGTGGATCTGCCCACCAAAGCCATTCACACACAAATGTATTCATTATTTTGCCTTCTTAATCTCAGCTCTTGGTTTGTCAATACCTCAGTACACTCGTGAATGAAACCAGCTTTCACAGTTTGTTCTAGTCTCCTTCATGCAAACAAATGAAACGGAATTCCCAAAGAGTGAGGCATGGTGTCACAAATCTTGTTATAACCCATTGCTTCTTATAATGTATTTCAAAAGATTGTTGAGTGAGGAGATTATATATTTTGAGAATATACTGTACACCAATAAGCCACAACATTAAAACCACCTGCCTAATATCAAGTAGGTCCCCCTTGAGGCATGGACTCCACAAGACTTCTGAAGGTGTCCTGAGGTATCTAGCACCAAGACATTAGCAGCAGATACTTCAAGTCCTGTAAATTGCAAAGTGGGGCCTCCATGGATCCAGCACATCCCATAGATGCTCAATCAGATTGAGATCTGGGGAATTTGGAGGCCAAGTCAACACCTTGAACTCTTTGCCATGTTCCTCAAACAAACCCTGAACAATTTTTGCAGTATGGCAAGGCGCATTATCCTGAAGAAAGAGTCCACTGCCATCAGGGAATACAGTTGCCATGAAGGGGTGTACGTGGTCTGCAACAATCTTTAGGTAGGTGGTACATGTCACAGTATTCACATGAATGCCATGACCTAAGGTTTCCCAGCAGAACATTGCCCAGAGCATCACACTGCCACATCCTGCTACCATCTCTTCCCCAGGTGAATGACGCACATGCACCTGGCTGTCCACATGATCTAAAAGAAAATGTGATTCTTCAGACCAGGCCACCTTCTTCCATTGCTCTATGGTCCAGTTCTGACACTCACATGCCCATTGTATGCGCTTTCTGTGGTGGTGGACAGGGGTCAGCATGGGCACTTTGACTGTTTTGCGGCTACGCAGACCCATACACAGCAAGCTGTGATGCACTGTGTGTTCTGGCACCTTTCTATCATGGCCAGCATTAAGGTTTTCAGCTATTTGTGCTACGGTAGCTCTTCTCTGGGCTCGGACCAGACGGGCTAGCCTTCGCTACCCATGTGCATCAATGAGCCATTACCCTGTCGCCGGTTCACTATTTTCCATAGGTACTGACGACTGCATAACGGGAACACCCGACAAGACCTGTCGTTTTGGAGATGCTCTGACCCAGTCATCTAGCCATCACAATTTGGCCCTTGTCAAAGTTTCTCAGGTCCCGTTTTTCATGCTTCCAACACATGAAATTCAAGAACTGACTGTTCACTTGCTGCCTAATATATCCCATCCCTTGACAGGTGCCATTGTAATGAGATAATAAATGTTATTCACTTCCTGTCAGTGGTTTTAATGTTGTGGCTGATCAGTGTATTTAGATATTTAGAGACGGTCTTTTCTCAGAATGGCCCTCAAATATATAAAAGCATTATAATTCAGCATTATTGCCTTCTGCAGTCAGGTAATGGGAAATAATATGCATTAGTTGGGATTACAGTTATTCTTATGTAAAGTTTATGCATTTACAGTTGGAAAGATGAGTGATAAGATTTGACTGTTTTGTCTACTCAATCTAGTGAACTATGCAATTGTGTAACTAGTCATTATGCAAACTTGACATCCTCATTCTTAACCGTCTTTATGAGGACCTTTGCATAAGTAGCTAAGTCTGAATGACAGTGATCCAGTAGAGCCAGTTAATAAACAAATAAGTACTCAAGTAAACAAATAGACAGAAAAACTTTGAATGTCCTGGATTCAGCTCAAGTTAAGCTTAATCAACAGTATTTGTTGCGTAATGTTGATTACCACAAAGAATTGAATATCACAAACTCCCTCATTTATTTTCCATTTTTAAGTCCACAAAATTGTGGTTACGGTAAGGCACTTACAATGGAAGAAAAAGGGGCCAGTCCATAAACATTTGAATGAAGCATTTCAAAGGTATAAACAAGACATAAACATTATACGTGTTAACATGATTTTAGTATCAGAAAATGGCTTTCTAACCTCATCTGTGTTTAGTTATATCCAATATTACAACTTCATTGTCATGACGATGTAATGGCATAAACACTGTAATATAAAAGCTGTAATGACAGAAAATACCTGATTTTATCACACTAAAGTCATATTAACAAGGACGATGTTGGCGTCTTTTCGCTATACTTCTGAAACTATGTGTTATTTAATATTTTTGGCTCCATTCACTTCCATTGGAATGTTTATGGACTGGCCCCATTCACTTCCATTGTTAGTGCCTTACTGTAACCATGATTTTTGCCTCTTTTTTTTTTTTTTTTTTTTAATGAATGAGGGATGAGTTGAAATTCTTTGTGGTAATCATCATTATGCCACAAATGCTGTTGATTGAGCTTAAGTTATACTGAACCTGGAACATTCCTTTTAACGTTGATGCATAGCTCGTCCTGCACCATGTGTGCTACAAAGTAATGTATGATAGCTCAAAGTGTACAGCTTGTTGAGCTTGTTTCTTCAGAAAATCTCAATCTAGTTAAGTTGTTGCAAAGTCATAAATTAGAAGTAGACAGAAAGACAGAGACTTCAGGT
Organism: Xyrauchen texanus; assembly: GCF_025860055.1. Taxonomy (NCBI): domain Eukaryota; kingdom Metazoa; phylum Chordata; class Actinopteri; order Cypriniformes; family Catostomidae; genus Xyrauchen; species Xyrauchen texanus. The sequence goes on from NC_068303.1 coordinate 7,303,363, forward strand.
AGGGCAGATATATTAGAGCTGTATTTATGGTCCTGACTGGAGGAGACATGTTCAGGTTAATGAAGCATCTCAGTCTGAATGCAGAGCAGCTATTTCTGCTGATAATTAGACAAAATACATCTTCTGTTATCTCGTCGGTGTAATCATTCACATGTAGCTAATGATGGGCTCAGTGCAATACACCAAACCACCCCATAGACCATAAACGCTTTCCTTTGCCACAGTCCAGACATGAATTGTAAACTTTTCTGCAATTAATTACTTGATCTGTATTAAGTCTGTAGCAGTTCTTTGTTTTAGCTACTCCTACTTGCGTTATAGCTTAAGAGTAGTTCAACTGAAAAATCAACAATTCTAGCATCATAAATACACAGTCATGTCGCTCCAAACCCACATGACTTTCTGTGGAACCCACAAGGAGATATTTAAAAAAAAATTATTTTCCATACAACAAAAGCTGACGGAGACCAGGTCCTGCAAGCTCCAAAAACAACAAAATGCAGTACTATAAAAGTAGTTTGTACAACTTGAATGCCATATTCCAAGTCTTCTGAAGTCAACAGTTTTGTTTGAGGAAAAGACCTCTCTTTAAGTTGTTATTTACTAAAATCTTCCCCTCTGCCAAAGCTTTTCTCAAATCTCATTCACACTACCACATATTTGAACTTAGTGTGTCTTGATTGTTTGAGACGCGAGAACCAATGATGTTTGCTGTGACGCATCTTGACACTTCAAGTTTAAAGCTGCATTATTGCATGAACTATACCTTTGGGAGTTATTCATTGTACACTCAAATTGTAATAAAGTTTTAAATGACATTTAAGGAAATCATTGTGTTGAAAGACCATTTGTCCTGTCATGGCTATGTTACCTGACCCAGCCTGTTAAAAATCCATTTTTAAAGGGTTGCCCATGTGAAGGCATTTACTCTGACAAAGCACTAGCATTAGTGGTGGTAGCTGAGGAATGCTAAGCATTTCTACTGGCTGCTGTAATTGTTACCTTCAAATGAAATTATAAAGCCCTTCTCTCTCAGAAATGTTAAATTAATCTATGTTGTAAGAAAAAAAAAATGCATAGTTATGGTCAATAGAGGCCTTTCTCTGCAATTATGAAATGCCAGAACAAATTGAATTGAATGCCTATGCTAGCATGGCTCCAGCAGCATATTATAGCAGCCGAGAGTGTGCTCGCAACATTTCACAACTGTCATTTGTGAAATGACCTCTTGGATAAAATGGCAGGAATGAAGTGTTTGAATCCAGTGTTGACTTGTTTGTTGGTCTGTCCATTGGGTTTGCACAATCCAATCAAATCCTTACACTAACACAAAAGTGCCAAAAATGACCATGGTATTACCTTCTTTTTTATTGTTGTTAACATTTATTATTGCATTTTATTAATGTTTTTTATTTGAAGTACCTGGAGTGCCATAAAAATACTTAGCATTAAGCATGTTAATGTATGCTATTGCTAGCTAGAAGTTGGCTAACTAGCATAACCTTACAACATACTAATTTGTGTGTCACATTTCTGACTTAATGTAGAAGTGAGGAAATGAATCATGTTAGGGACATAAATAAAATGACTTGGAGGCTTTTTACCTTAATTGGGTCATCTTAAAATAGGCTTTATTACCTATTTTTGAAATTATGTGAACAAATTATGATTCCTGACAAATAATTAACGAGCTAAACCAATAGGAAAAAATATGTTGATGCAACTTAATTGATTCATGTGGAAACAATGTACATGATTAAATCATGTAAATGTAAAGCTTTTTTTCAGTGCGTAGTACTTAAATATGATAATTATTACTATCTTAAATATCACAGTACCATAGTATTATCATAAAATGTACCATAGTATACTATAGTACTTTGTTTGTGAAGGTCTGTAGCTTCTACAGTCATTTTTATTTTAATGCTGGAATCGAAAGAATGTTGTGGATGCATGAAAATGTTAGTCTTGCTGGGCTTTTGTTTATGCTCTATTCTTTGTCCTCTCTCTCTCTTTGTCCCTTTGTTATTGTGTCTAAGTGTTGCCTCCACTTTTTATTTCAGACATCAGTTCTGTGTAAAGCAGCTGTGCATGCAGGAGTCATTATGGACCAGTTTGGAGGACCAATCACAGTGGAGGAGCGCAAAGGGCTCAGTCTCTACCCATCCATGAGAGCAAATGGTATCCAGTCTAAAGAGTGAGTTATTGCTATTGTTTCTGTGGTCTTTCTGAAAGATAGAGACTAGAAGCTTTAGATTTTATATATGCTATGAGCTTATCATAAATATTTGTATTTTAATAACCTTGGTTTGTGGACAATTATCTGCTTGTTGCAATGATAGTTCCTCTGATTGAATTATTATTATTAATATATATTTTTTTAAGATAACAGAGCATATATATATATATATATATATATATATATATATATATATATATATATATATATATATATATATATATATATATATGTATATGTGTATGTATTTATATATGTGTGTATGTATTTATATATGTGTATGTATGTGTGTGTGTGTGTGTGTGTGTGTGTGTGTGTATGTATATGTGTAATAAGATATATATTAAATATGGTCAAAAATCCGTAGAGGTATTATTCACTCACTCTGATGTCATTCCAAATCTGTATGATTTTCTTTATTATTCAGAATCCAAAAAGAGAAAATGAATATCCTGGTCCATCTTTTCAATACAACTGTAGTTAATAGTGACTCACTTTAAAGCTTAGAAAAGCACCCAAAATGATCATAAAAGTAGTCCATGCGACTCCTGCATCATATTCCAAGTCTTCTGAAGACATACAAATGCATCTCAACGGCTTTGGTTGAATTTGACCTTGCTTGGCTCCTTCAGCTTGATAGCAGTTATTACTGTTGTATTCCTGCCCTCTTAGCGTGATGGATGGTCCAGGCACTGCCTAATGTCAGAGACACTCTGTCTGGACTTGAATGTTCTTCAGATTTGCACATGGTAATGGGGGGGCAGGTTGAAAAAGAAATGTAGATTGCCTCTTGTTATAGTCTCTGAGGAGTGTTTAAGGTGTCCACTGAGGGCTGTTTTTTTTTAATAAAGACAACAGGCAGCTGTCAAGAGCCAGAGCTGCTTCATTTAATCCATTTAAAACCTGGAAACCAAACAGAATGAATCCTTAGTGTCCCGATCGTTAATTTCCTTTTATTGAAACACATTTGCCGTCCGTCTGCACTGGTTTTCTATAGTTTTTCAATGTAAAAATGCAATATAAAGACATTTTTGACCAGTGAGCTCGTCTCGTTTATTATTTTTGCAGCGTCTTGCACTGGAGCACTACTTTTTTTAAACACCGTGTCAAGACAATTTTTTAAAGTGTGGCACTATCTAGCTTTTTTTTTTTTTCTCAAAAACGTATTCGGAATGAACGGCCCCTTAGACACTAGAATCTCAATGTGTAAGATCTATCTGATAGTAATACTGTACCTGTTGATTAGTAGAGTTTGAAGGGTTTTAAATAATACTTGAAGTTTTTTTTATATATATATATAATGTTGAATATGAATTTAACATATGCAGTATATTGATTTGAATACAATGAATAGAACACTTCAATTTACTATTTCAATGCTACCCTAAAGCAATTGTTCACCCAAAAATTTAATTTGAGCTCTCTTACTCACCCTCAGGTCATTCCAAACTGAGATTGCTTTCTTTTTTTCAATGAAACATGAAAATACATTTTTGACATCTCTTTGCCATATAATGAAAATGAAATGTGATTAACTTTTCCATGTGTGTTTTATGGTTGCTTTTTTGCTGTAATGCACTTTAACAGTAACATTCAATTTAAATGAATATTCCGAGTTCAATACAAGTTAAGCTGGAGTGGAGGTGGCGTAGTGGACTAAAGCACATAACTGTTAATCAGAAGGTTGCTGGTTCGATCCCCACAGCCACCACCATTGTGTCCTTGAGCAAGGCACTTAACTCCAGGTTGCTCCGGGGGGATTGTCCCTGTAATAAGTGCACTGTAAGTCACTTTGGATAAAAGCGTCTGCCAAATGCATAAATGTAAATGTAAGCTCAAACAACAGCGTCTGTGACAATATTGATTACCACAAAAATGTACTTAGACTTGTCCCTACTTTTGTTTTTAAAAGAAGCAAAAAGCTGGTTGACAGTGAGGCACATAAAATGGAAGTGTGAATGGGGGCCAATTTGTAAATGTTAAAATACTCAGTGTTTCAAAAGTATAACCATACGACTTCAACAATATGTGTGTGAACATGGTTTTAGTGTGATAAAATTGCTTGCTAACCTTTCCTGTGTAAAGTTAAAGCCAATTTTACAACTTCGTTGCCATGACAATGTAATGTCAACAAACCATAAAACCCTAAAAACTACATCTTTACAGCTCAACTAATGAGTTAACAGAAATATTTGTGCTTTTTAAAAAAGAAAAAAAAGCTTCATATTTCTGCCATTTAAACCCTCCAAAAATTGGCCAAATACACTTCTATTGTAAGTGCCTCATTATAACCTCAAATTATTATCTTTTTATTAATGGAAAGGAGGGACGAGTCGAAATACATTTTTGTTGTAATCAACATTATGCTACAAATGTTGTCGATTGAGCTTAACTTGTATTGAACCTGGAATATTCCTTTAAACTGTCCTTACAAAAAGTCTAAACTTGCCATTGCAGCAGATTTGCAGCTCATTATTTTCACATGCAAATTAGCTTTTGATTCGCTGCAGATGTTTTCCAGAAGTTTGCAGCTCTTTGCTGGTAGTGATGAATCTCTGGCAAACCTTAGGCTACAATGTGCAATTTGCAGCAAAGCTCATTTGCATGTACAAATGAACTGGTAAATTTGCAGTGAACTCTCGATTTTCATAAGGGTGCATGTAACAAATTATTTATACTATGGAAAATGAAACTTGAGTATCCATATTGTATTGGACCGGTGAATTAATTCAATTGATTAGTAAACAAAATCAATAACTTCCACTCTTAAGAAGATTACGTTGATGGTGTAACAGTCTTCAGGGCTGCTTTAACCTAACCGGATAATCAGAATCAATATTGGTCCAGTAATTTAATTGCATACAGTTGAAATGCTGCATTGCATAATTTCAGCCCTGTGATGCGGATCTGTGTTTGATCCTTTTCTGAATAAATTGTAATAGATTATATTTCTGTCACCAGCACTTTATTGCTGTGTGCTTACTGCTAGGCTTTTTTAATGTTTTTGTGTGTGTGTGTGTGTGTGTGTGTGTGTGTGTGTGTGTGTGTGTGTGGGTAAACACGTCACTTTATCCTATTTATGTTCATTCACACTGTTGTAAACCACTTTGTAATGTGAACTCTGCATTGGTTTGCTTAAACAGCATAAAAATATTAAAAAAAAAATCAGTTCCAGGAAGCCCATGAAAATGACAGGATTTTAAGTAATGGCTGACATAGATTATTTCCCCTTTAATTAACACCACACTGCTCTTTTCACTGGCCCAGCTGTACCTCAGTCGTCCTGTCAGAGGGGGAGGTATGGGATGCAGTAAGGGAGGTCTTCTGGATCCAAAGGCCCACGACATTGCTATTATTTAGAAAATGAACATGGTTGACAATGGGAATCTCCCTTTTGGCCCCAGTGGGCGATGCCGTCACATGACAGGATGATAATTAATCACTGTAATAATGATCTTTTGAGTCTAAAAAGCTCAGTGCTAACTGATATTTTTCTCTTTTCTTTCATGGCTGTCAGTGGCTCCTTGTCTGAAACCCTCTTCATGTTTGTTACAAATGGTAAGCAAATCTTTTTCTTATTTTGTGTGTCGGGTTCAATTGTGTTGATGTGAATTGAGTACACACATTGGTGTGGGATTAATCCTGTTACAACCTGGATCGTGATGACATGATTAGGTTTTGCCACCTGCTGTCTGTCCTGCTGCCACTGCATGTAACTGGAATATTTACACCTTTGCTAAAATAGGAAGTGGCTTAAGGCCAAAGTATAGTTCGGTTGTCCGTGTTGTTTATTGCTCCGATCACATAGTATACGTGTCGCAAATTTTGTCATCCGCACTGTCCGGACTGTGAGATTTTCTCGACACGCAGACAGTCCTCCTTTGTGTGCATAGTCGGTGCCTGCCATTTAAAGGGATAATTCACTCAAGTCATTTTTTGCCCATACAAAGAATATGGTCTGGAGCTTTTAAGCATCAAAACACAAAGTCTTTGAAGCCACAAAACTTTGTGTGATGAACAGAATGAAATTTGAGTCCTTATTCACTGATAATATTCACAGCCTTTAAGAGAGCTTTTAAACGCTGCTACCAGATCGAGTCAATGTTGAACTTGAGAGGCGGATAGTCCGATTCATGAACAAAGCATTCAGACAATCTACAATTCACTGAAAATATCAGAATTAAAAAAGAAAATTTTAGAAATCAGACATTGCTACTTCTCTCATAAAAGTGTCAAAGAAAGCTAAGATGTCAAGATTTTCAGTGAAGGCCCTAAACATACTTGTACACATTTCGTGTTTGCATCCTAAAATGTATCAGACTGCAATTAATAATGTAAAGCAAGTACATTTTACATTCTTTGCCTTACATCAAGGGCCGCTATGGTTGCGTAATATTAACTTTGGTCTTCTACAGTCAATTTTCGCATTCAGGTCAACTGCTGTCATGACAGAGCAACAGTTTGACAAGAATCTTATTAAGGAAGTTAAATCTCTAGTTTAGTGGCAAAGACATTTGTAGGTATCTATATCGCCCCCTTGAATACTGATGCTAAAATATGGGTTATATTTTTTCAACTGGACCACACACTTGCAATGCATCAGGCAAGTATTCACATCTACATTTGCGTACTTCCGTAAAATATGTTTATTTACATAAAGCTCAGCTGCATGTTGAATGTATATCTGTGCCAACACTAGCTCAAACTTTTTACCTTCTCTGTTGGGTTTTGCTAAGTGGAAAAGTGGAAAATGTACTTCATAACATGGACTCATTGACTGTTACCATTAGCTTTATTGAACTGTGCAAGCTTAGTCAATTATTATGGATCCATGAGCATATCGTCCCCAATCGATAGTGCTCTAATCTCTTCTGTTCTTGAAGTGGACCTGTGATCATTGTGGGTTGTTGATTGTCCTGACAGTTCTTGATGACAGAAGATTGTTAGTTGTGAGAACACCAGTCGATGCATGCCAATCCGATTAGTGCTGTACATTCAGCAATGACTGCTAGCATCAAACGAACCCCGTGCTGACCAACCAACCCCCAACCAACTCAACATCCGTTACAGAGATGCTCAATATGGCGGCTACAGAAAAAGAAGTACTGACTTTCAAAGTTAAAAGAATAAATTGCCTTTTTGGTATTTTTACACAAAAATTTGCTGGACTAACCTGAAAATGTATTTATTTTTATAATGAGGTGTTTTTACACAGATTATTGGGGATCTTTTTCAGGTTCAAAAATGGTGACTTGCTATGTTGCCAGCAGTCATAACACCATGTAGCTCAAGACCGGTTGCTCACTGAAGTTAAGCAGGGTTGAGCTTGGTCAGTACCTGGATGGGAGACCTATTCGGGAAAACTTAGTTTGCTACTGGTAGAGTTGTTAGAGAGGCCATCAGGGGGTGCTCACCCTGCGGTCTGTGTGGGTTTTAACGCCCCCAGTGTAGTGAAGGGGACACTACACTGTTAAAAGTTCTTTCGTCCTTCGGATGAGATGTTAAACCGAGGCCCTGTCTCTCTGTGATCATTAAAAATCCCAGGACACTTCTCGAAAAGAGTAGGGGTGTAACCCTGGTGTCCTGGCCAAATTCCCCCCATTGGCCCTTATCAATCATGGCTTCCTATTATTCCCTATCCATTAATTGGCTCTTTAACTCCAGTCTCCTCTCCACCTATAGCTGGAGTGTGGTGAGCGTACTGGCACACTATAGCTGCCATCACATAATCCAGGTGGATGCTGCACACTGGTGGTGGTTGAGGAGAGTCTCCTGTTCACTGTGTAAAGCACTTTGAGTGATGTGTCAGAAAAGCGCTATATAAATGTAACATTCATATGTTGCAAATGCTTACATGCCAGACACAAAACAGTATTTGTACTCGAGTATGCAAATTGAGATGCTGCCACTTCAAACAGCAGATTATTTTCCGATCTCTTCCTGAGATTCTCCCTGTGTCCTCCTGAGTTTCCTCTGCCCACATGCTAGATGTGTGGAATGTGATAATGTTGGCTGAATCGGGATAACGCACAGGGTGTTTGTCCCTGTTTGTCTCTCCTAAAAGGAAGTGGGTGCTTTTCCCTCCTCTTTTATTGGAAAATTGCTGTGTTCATAGCACATACGTCTCTTTTTAAGATGTGGTGTGTATTTTAAGAGCTCAGGGTTTCCTGTTGAGTCCATGTACACATAACTGAGTTTTTGCTCCACATGTGTTTTATTATGTCAAGTTAACGCTAGAAACAGTCAGAATTATCACACCCTCTTTTGATGTTCTTAAAGGAATAGTTCACCCAAAAATGAAACTTCTGTCATTTTTTACTCAACCTCATGTTGTTTCAAACCAGTATACTGTTATTTCCATGTAGTACAAAAGGAGACATTTTGAAGAATGTTTTCACATATGATATTGTTCATATTTCATAGTGATTAGATGCTGTCAAGCTCCGAAAACACTATAAAAGTAGTCAGTACTACTACCATACAACAGTATACAGTAGCTTTTTTGCAAGGAAGAGAAGGATATTTCATTCCGAATCTCAATCAGATTAAAACCATTATTGTCAGAAATGTATGTCATTGAGGGCAAAACTCCATTATTTCTTGCATGTGTCATAAGCCAACTCCTTTTAATTAATTTTAGTACTGTCAGTCGATTTAAAATATTTAATCACGATTAATCTCATGATTTTTCATCGTTAACCTTTAAGCTCGGATGAGCCTGTGGGAAAACAAAATTGTCAAAATGTTAATAACTAGTATTAACCAACCCAAAATTGGTATTGTTTGAAAACTTAGAAGCTCTAATTTCCAATGCATGCAGGTGTTATGACCAAAAGTGAACAAGTGCTTTGAAATTTGCAGACCATTTAGAAGTTACGTTTTGATCATTCATAAAAACAATTGCACTGTACACATATAATTGCAATCAGTAAAAATGTCAAACTCATCAAATAGCCATGTGTCATAGCTCTCCAGTAGAATACAACAAGCCAATTTGTTTTACTCACAGACAAAAATATAGTGAATAATAGCTAAGTACAGAATATATCTTTGACAATTATGTTGGTGTTGCTTACATGCAGCGGTTTTGCATATAACTTCACAAAAAATAAACGGAACATTAAATATCACATACCATTACAGAGGAGGCAATTAACATTAGTTAGATCTTTAGATAATCCACACGAAGCACAATGTTACATATGGCCACCAGGAGATGGCGCTAAGTAAATGACACCAACTGGATGCAGACTCAGTGATTAAAAAGGCACTTATTCTTTGAAATCTTATTTCTAAAATCATGTCAACCTTTAGTCATTGTTGTGTTTGCATGTGTAATTAGTTCTTATGTACACTTATTATGTTTTGTTTGTTTGGAGAGCCTTCTGGACACATGGAGATGTTTTTGGACACTATGATCAATTATTTTTGTAATGCTATAACTTTTGATTGCTTTCTTGTTTTTTTACATTTTTATGCATTTGGCAGACACTTTTATCCAAAGCGACTTACAGTGCAATTATTACAGGGACAATCCCCCCGGAACAACCTGGATTTAAGTGCCTTGCTCAAGGGCACAATGGTGGTGGCCGTAGGGTTCGTACCAGTGACCTTTCTGATTAACAGCTCTGTGCTTTAGCCACTACGCCACCAACCACTACTTGTATCAACACAAAAGTTTTCTCAGATACAGTTGACATGATTGGGAACAAAACAAAAGCAGTTTTTCGGAGCCACCTTATGTACACTCTGAGATATATAATGTAAAACTAGAAAAATAAGAAATAAAGTACCTTTGTGTAAATTTTAATGTGATTTTTCAGCTGTTTCTTATGCTGAGAGTCTCTGAATGTATCATAATATATACCATTAAAAAACAAGTCTTTAATTTTGCATATGCCATTCAAACTGAAAATCGTTAATAACACACTCAGAGCTTAAAGTGATAATGGTGATAAATCACCAATTTTTAAAGTTCTTAAATTTGACTTTTTTGTGTCAAAGTGCATTTAGTTTTTCCTTAGAAAGGAATAGTTTAACAATAATGTTTTATTAACATTTTCCAAACAAAGTATTCCAGTGTATAAAGATAGAAATGCACTAATATGGCAACAATTTAATTAACACAAAACATTTCCCAAAGTCTAAATTGGAGGTTGACAAAATGAAAAAACTAATCCCCATAGGTTTATTGCAGAGGGCTAAATCCTCGTCCTCCACAAGATTAGTAGTGGTTATCCACTTGAACTCTGCATCAAATATCTTGTTTTGCTCTGAGCGCTGGCACTGACTATGAAATGACTCTTTATACAAATTGTCCGGTAAGATGGAAGCACAACACGGCACCAGTAATACGCTGATGCTTTATTCCAGCAAGCCATGTGAAAACAGCTTTTCATAGGTCCCATCTCAGTTTGCTATTCCATCCAGTGTTCAGAACGCACATGGAGTGTTATAAACATTTCAAATTAATGACATGTTTAACACAATTATTTTGACAGCTCTACTTAATTTTCATGTCTTTCTGACTGCAATGCTTTCTTTTCTGTAGATTGTAGTAGACAAACTATTCTTCAGCCAGTTGGCACCATTACAAACTCATCATGGCACAATATCAGCTCTGATGGTTCCAAAGTCGAATGGATTCCCAACAGCACCCTACCAGCCATCCTTGAGGTCCCCTGGGCTGCTGACATTAATAACCATCCTCAATGGCTTCAGATTGACCTCGGAGAGAAAAGAAGGATCACAGGTAATACATATGTAGACCTCAAAAAACAGAGGCCTACATAGGCATCTGCCTTCTAAGGCACCTCATATGTAACTGATTTAGAACGCTCAGCATAGGCAGCAACTCTATGCAAGTATTTCACTTCACTCTATGCAAATGTGATTCCAATAGTGTTTGATGTTAGAATGTTGCTAAGCTAATGGCACAATAATAAGCCTAAATAATACAATTGAAGAAGCTAATCTTTTTTTCTACCCTAGACGAATGAAGCCTGTGTTAATACTATCCACTGCGTCATTTTAAAATGTGCTTAATAGGGAAAATTAAAAAAGAATGTCAGGTCCAAACCAAAACCATGATTAGTTTTAACCCATCAGCAGTGCTCTTCGACTAGCTGAGTTATTTTAGCTTAAGAATTTCAGAGATGTGTGCGAACAGGAGAAATATCAACAAATGAACACCTTAGAAGAATAACACCGTCAGTGCATTTTGTCATAATTTTTAGGCGAACTAAAATAAATAAGTTTGCCCTGTAAATTTAAATTAGCCTTAAAGGGATAGTTAGCCCAAAAATTAAAATTATCTAATTTAATCACCCTAATGCCATCCCAGATGTGTATGGCTTTCTTTCTTCTGCTGAACACAAACACATTTTTTTCGAAGAATATCTAAGCTCTGTAGGTCCATACAATGCAAGTAAATGGGTGGCAACATTTTTAGACTCCAAAAATCACATAAAGGTATTATAAAATATTCCATAAGACTCTAGTGGTTAAATCCATGTCTTCAGAAGTGATATGATGGTGTGAGTGAGAAACAGGTAAATATTTATGGTAAATATTCGCCATCTATTGGGCAGGGAGGAGAATTTATGGTAAAAACAGACTTGAATATTAATCTGTTCTTCAACCACACCTATCATATTACTTCTGAAGAAATAGATTTAACCATTGGAGTCATATGTGCATTTTGGAGCTTTAACATTTTGTGCTTTGTGAGGACCCACAGAGCTGACATATTCTTCTAAAAATCTTTGTTTGTGTTCAGTAAAAGAAATTCATACATATCTGGGATGGCATGAGGGTGAGTAAATGATGAGAGAATTTTCATTTTTGGGTGAACTATCCCTTTAAGAATCATACAAATTCATGGCAAACACGAATTAGATTTTGTAAATTTCTTGCACAATAGAAATCCTATTTGGCTGCACAACATTGTTTAGTTGTCCACTTTAATTATTGAGCAAACTCTAGGATATAGACGGATCATTGGATTGGTGGAAATCCTTTTGTGAAATTATTCTCTACTTGCTAAATTGCGCCCTGTGCCAGTTTTGGTCCCAGTACTCTTGTTCTGGGATTATATTCCAAAACACACACACATTTGTCTTTCCATCATGGATGGGAATTTCCTTTGACACTTGGGCTAATAATATTTTCTGTCCCTTAACGCTACCCACAAACCTAACCCATACACAAACTATTTTAGCATTTTTAAATTTTCATTAAAGACATTTAGTATGTTTATAATGCCGGTTTGGTCCATTAACAACTTAATAAACGTCTGCTAATGTAATAGACTTCTTTTGTTTTTATGTAATGATAATTATAGACTTACCCAGACTACCCCTAAAAGAAGATTTTTTTTTAGAACTTCAAAAACACATTTTGTCTTTATTAATCAATTTCTAATTGAGAATGTCCTCAGAGGGAGGTTTGGATGGATTAAGCTCACTTTGGTGGACAATTTGAGCCCAAACTATAGCCAAATGACTAAAGACAAATTCTTTCTCGTGATCGCCTCTGGAGTTCCGAGCTTTAGTACATAGTGTGAGCACATGAGCGCAGACCCCTCCCCAACAACTAACTGGCATCTGCATCTTTTGAACAGTTCCTGGTATTGCATAAAAGCACAGAAAGGCCTTCTCTGTGTCCATTCATCGCAAATACAAACCCACTTACAAAAGCACATTTAAATATATGAAGACGGAAGGCATGGCTTTTATTTTGAGCACGCTGTGTGTAGTCAGCACGACAGAGCTAATTTCATACAGCTCAAGGAGATGCGACCAGAGCAAGAGAATGCTCACTTTGTGTCCTGTTCAGAATCTTTCAGGCATGGTGACTCTGAGTGGAACTGAACAATCACAGAGAGGAAGCTGTTATCTATGTGATTATGTTGATCTGCACGGTTAAATAGCATATTTTTTTATATACAGGGTCAGCACCTTAAGTTCACACAAGGCTTCCTTAAGGCTGCATTACACTACCCGAAGTCATACAGTTGTACCAGCGAGTCGTGGAGTATAATTTACTACTATATATCTACAATAGTCTGTTTGATATCATCTGACTAAATCATAGTCTAAGGGTAAGAAGTCAGAGTCTGTACCCTAAATGCACAACAAGATTTTAAGGCATAAAATCTGCAGACTGGAGCTGACAAGCACATACTTGGCCTGGTTGCAAATCAGGGCTAAAATCATTGTTAAATTCGGCAGTGTAATCCAGTCTTAAACGGATTGTTCACCCAAAATGAAAATTCTCTCATTATTTACTCACCCTCATGCCATCCCAGATGTGTATGACTTTCTTCTGCTGAACACAAACAAAGATTTTTAGAAGAATATCTAAACTCTGTTGGTCCTTTCAATGCAAGTGAATGGTGGCCAGAGCTTTGAAGCTAAAAAAAAAAAAAAGTACATAAAGGCCACATAAAAGTAATCCATAAGACTCTAGTGGTTTAATTCATGTCTTCAGAAGCAATATGATAGGTGTGGGTGAGTAACAGATCAATATTTAAATTCTTTTTACTATATCAACTTTAACATCCACATTTTTCTTTTCTTTTTGGCAATTCGCATTCTTCGTGCATATTGCCACCTACTAGACAGGCTGAAACAAGAAGGTGGTACTTCAAGCTTGAATAGCTCAGACGTTGGAATACTCCTTATAAAGGTCCGGGGGCATGATTAAAGTGTTAGTTCACCTAAAAATTTAAATTCTCTCATTATTTACTTACCTTTAAGCCATCCCAAATGCGTATGACTTTCCTTCTTCAGCAGAACCAAAGTGAAGATTTTTATAAGCACATTTCAGCTCTCTTTGTCCAAGCAATGCAAGTGTACAGGTGCCATTAGGCTGCGGGCTATTTGACGGTCCAAAAGGCATATTTAGGCAGCATAAAAGTAATCCAAATGACACCAGTCGATCAGTGAATGTCTTCTGAAGCAAGTCAATAGGTTGGTGTAAGAAACAAATCGACAATTAAAAGGTTTTAATTTTAAATCGTTGCTTCTGGTTAGCGCTGTATTGCTATTTGAAATTATCTAACTCTCACGTGACAATCGTTCCTTTGTTGTAAACAAAGCGCACGCTTCTGACTTCTCGTGTGAATGTGCCATTGCGCCGACGTCGCTGATGCATCGACTGGTGGCAGGAAGCGATTTTAAAATAAGATAATATAATGTTTTAATTATCAATTTATTTTTTACACGCACCTATCGATTTGCTTCTGAAGACATCAGTTGATTGACTGGAGTCATGTGGATTACTTGTATGCTGCCTAAATATGCCTTTTGGGCTATCAAATAGCCAGCAGCTTAACGGCACCTTTATGCTTGCATTGCTTGGACAAAAAGAGCTGAAATGTGCTTATAAAATCTTCACTTTGTTCATACACGTATGGGATGGCTTAAAGATGAGTTAATCATGAGAGGATTTTCATTTTTGGGTGAATTAACCCTTTAATTGCGTAAATTGTTTAATTGAATTGACGCATAAAATCGACAGCCCTACATAAGACCTTAGCAATTGCACTAGCAAGTACCACCAATAATGAATTTATAAATCACAATAAATAATTAATATAGTTAGCCTAACTGGTATGTAAGAACTTGGCACATTAATACAAAATTCAGTTTATGTGAGGTCAGATTTGTGCTTATATCGTAAATTTTGCAGCTGTTGCTCATCCTATCATATTTTAGAAATGCAACTATTCATTTTACAATTAGCTTCTACTGCTTGTTTAGTTTTCTGTCTAGATATTCATCTTCGAACATAACAGCTTTTTAAATTTTTTCGATGTACTATCTTTTTAAGGCAAAATGTTGATCGTGTGACTAGACATTTAGTAAAACTGTAGTTTTTGTTCATTTCTTATACAGTAATGATGAATTGTATGCTTTATAGGTATAGTGACATCAGGCTTATCTACTGGGGGCTTTGAATATTTTGTGAAAAGCTACAAGGTCGAGTACAAAGAGAGGAATCGCTGGCTGACATTTTTCCAGTACAATAGCTCTGAAGACATGGTAAGACTTGTTTTTTATAATATAATTCAATTATTTTTAATCCGTCATTTTAGTTTTTTGCCTATGGCTGTATAATATTTTCTAATATTTAATAATGATTTCTTTTACCTTAGATTTTTGAAGGCAATACCGACAGCTTCCACCGAACACGCAACACTTTCCATCCCTCCATTGTAGCACGAAGTCTTCGTGTCGTACCTCAACAATGGCATCGAATAATTGCCATGAGAGTGCAGCTACTGGGTTGCCCTTATGTTAAACCTGTCCCAGGTGTGTGTGAAACCAAGTCATCCTCTTTTTCATAATTTCTCATTTTAACCGTTCACTAAACCTGAACTTCTCTCTATGTAGTTAATGCATCTTCTCAGGTAACGCAAGAGGCCCTGCCTACACCGACCATTCACAATGATATGACGAAGCCAGTGGCCTCTCAGATTGATCTCGGTACAGTTCCTTAACCACACACCAATTACAATGCAAGATAAGTTTTTACCTCCTTAATTCTGTTTTTTTTTTTGTTCACTGAATCTCTGACTTTTACTTTTTATCATCTCTTTCCTCAGTTAATCTGTTGGTAATAATTGTGCCCACTGTTTTGCTTGTGGTTTTGCTCCTGGTTGGAGTCTGTGTGGTTAAAATGCTGTACAAGTAAGTAATTTTTATTAAATTTTTAAGCTCATATTCTTCACTTTTGTAGCTTTTTACTGTTCCCCTTATAATTTTAAAGGTGCGCTCAGTAAAATGTCTGTTTATGTTGCGCAGACACCTAGAGGCATAGATCCAACATCGTGCAAAAACAGAAGTTCTCAGTTATTAATGTCATAGTAAAGATGCGCTTGTTACAGTCAGCCATGATTAATTTATTTTGCATGCAAAAGTGTCCAATTACAGGGGATTATTGAGATAAAGTGAATAATATTCTATTGATCAGATGATCTCAATATGGCGGCACTAGGGTTTCACGGTATACCACGGTATGAAAATGGACTGTTATCATACCATGTACATTTGCTTATCTACGGTATTGAGAAAAAGAAATGCAACCGGACAGAGAATCTCACCTGCGCATGCGCATCTCCTTTCCTCCTCGACTGTCTCTCAGACTCGTCAACTTTTGACCATTTGTTTTGTTACTGTGCTTTTAAGACTACTAGATTACTAATAAGGGCTTATTAAATGACTCTTATGATTCACTAACCACATTGCATGTGAAAACTACCAGTTTATTTCACACTGTTGTTCATCAGGTTGTGCCAAGTTGATGAAAACTGAATAAGCATCAATGAATATCAGCTGTCATATGTTAATGAGTTAATGGTTGTGACATCATAATCATTTCTGCATAGTATATAGAACTATTTAATCACAAAAAGCAAGGAAAATCCTTTTTTATATATATATATTATTTATTATCAAGGTTTTAATGTTCATGGAAAACCTGGAAATGTCAAGGAGTTGTAAAATTGTATTTTCCTAGCCTGGAAAAAACAAGAAAATTTGTAAAATAAAATAAATTATTGACATTTTTTTAAAGAGAATATGCATTTTTTTCTAGATTTTGCTGTTGTGTAGAGCAAAACATGCTCGCACGTCTGAGTAATTTCTGATTTGTGAGAAAATAATTATTTTAAATCAGTTAAAAGATCAAAGGGGTTCACAAATCGTTCTGAATGATTCAATAGCGAATTGGTCTGAATCAAAATAATGTTTAAAAATCTCTATCCAGCAATTCCAAATGACTGAAAATGTCATGGAAAAGTCATGGGATTTCATTGGTCAAAAAGAGTTGGAACCCTGTATTATATGCCCCTTTAAGAAGCAAGGATAAAAGCACAAGTTGGCAAGTATTTTGTCTGTATTTTCTTTGTTGTGTCTGACCTGTGAGGGTTCACATTTGTTAACAATCACTGGAGCACAGCAGGCTGGGACTGTTGGATGATGGGGAAATGATGATGATGAATAAATGCAAGCTTTCTCTGGAGGGGTTTCAAGAGTATAGTGGGGGTTTCTTCTGGACTAAGAGTGATGAAGGTTTGCCACCTGTGTTTATGACACTGATGTTTGTTATCGTCCCACAGTAAGAAGACAAAAGGAAACACGTACAGCTCTGCAGATACAAATCAAACAGGTCAGTGAAAACACCCACTTAAAATGAGCTGACTGGAAAACACTTCAAAGATTACTTCACCCAAAAAGGAAAATTATTTTCATTATTTACTCACTCTGATGTCATTCCAAACCTCTATAACTTTCTTCGAATGGCATGAGGGTGAATAAATGAGTGCAAATTTTAATTTTCATTGCTTGCATAATAGGATAAAATGCAGAAAATCATCAAATTTGTACTAAAACTTGACTAGCCCACAGATAAAACCAATCTTTCACAAACTGACAGTTAAATGATTCTCATTTACAGGCTGTTGGAGACAGATAAAACAGCCCTTTACCAGACACCAGTCCACAGAGTTCATCATTAAATACAGCTCTGAGAAAGACCCAATCCAGAAACTGGATCTGGTAACAAGTGCAATGGCAGGTAAAGATTGCCTAATTTCATACACCATCTGACACTGTGTCTTATCCAGGCACGCCATGACAAGTTTCAACGTCAAGTAGTTTTCTGCAATCACTGATATTGAAAATATTGTGTTTAGAGACAAAATCACAGCAAATCAGAATATATTTTATGTCTGATAGGGCACATCTAGGAAGTCCGGGAAGGGCTCATTTTTTAAGTTGCGTTACAAGCCGTTCACACATTGGCAATAATAAAAAGTAAAGTACAACTTTAAGTAAAAGTACTGCTACTGAAGAAATAATTCACTTGAGCACAAGTAGAAGTACTGGGAAATATTATGACTAAAGTAGTTTGCTGAAAAACTACTCAAGAAATTGTTATGAGTTACTTTATGAACATTATATTATATATAGGATATAGACTTCTATTTTTAGAACAGACATTTTTGTTCTTGAAAGAAATCGATCCTTCTTTTCACCAAGGATGTATTACATTTATAACAATTGTTCTAAGGTATTTCTAAAGTTTTAGACATACACCGATCAGCCACAACATTAAAATCACCTACCTAATATTGTGTAGGTCCCCCTCGTGCCACCAAATCAGCGCCAATCCGCATCTCAGAATAGCTTTCTGAGATGCTATACTTCTCACCACAATTGTACAGAGCGGTTATCTGAGTTACCGTAGACTTTGCCAGTTGGAAACAGTCTGGCCATTCTCTGTTGACCTTTCTCATCCACAAGGCATTTCTTTCCACAGAACTGCGGCTCACCGGATGTTTTTTGTTTTTGGCACCATTCGGAGTAAATTCTAGAGACTGTTATGCATGAAAATCCCAGGTGATCAGCAATTACAGAAATACTCAAACCAGCCCGTCTGACACCAGTAATCATGCCACAGTCGAAATCACTGAGATCACATTTTTCGCCATTCTGATGGTTGATTTGAACATTAACTGAAGCTCCTGACCCTTATCTGCATGATTTTATGCATTGCACTGCTGCCACACGATTTGGCTGATTAGATATTCGCATGACTAAGTAGGTGTACCTAATAAAGTGCTCGGCGAGTGTGTACATATTTTGTATTCCAGAAAATTCTAAATTACTTCTTTAGAATGTTCTTATGTTCTTCCTTTAATCATCAAAGTTGATGGCTACTATACCATTTTAAAAACTTTTAATTTATCCTAAAGCCACAGTCACACTAGACTTTGAGTGTGCAAAATTATTTTAGACACTGCAGTGGAGAGGATATGATGTCACAAGGCTTCTGGTTTTAAAAAAATAATAAATTACAATTAACAAATAATTTTATATTCAGAAACTTTCGAATACACCTTCTACTCACTTTCGTGCGACAATAAAACATACTTCTTTGAAATATGAATTCTTTGTATTGAGCCAAGAGGTCAGTGTGAGTTTCAATCTTCTATTGGTCACACATCTTCTCGTCATACAAATTTTCAGGTTAAAGTTAACCAAACATGAACTTTTCCACACAGCAGAATGCAAAATTTCTTTACGTGAGCTTGCGTTTCCAGTCTCCCATATTCAAATGTGTTTGAAAGGAACACAAAGTCTAGTGACAGTGCCTTCTTAAAGTTGAAGAACTACATTTTTTATTGAATCTGGCCTCTGTGCTTCTGTATTTTCTTTTTATTCTTTACTTTATTTATTTATAAATATTATTGCTCTAAATCTGAATTTCCCTTTCTTTTTCAGCCGAGTACCAACAACCACTAATGCTCGGCACGGACACAGTGTCTAGAAAAGGCTCAACATTTAGGCCGATGGACACTGATGCCAAACACAAGGACAATGATGCTACCTCTCACTATGATCAGCTGCAGACGGGGATCCAGTACGCCCTCCCACTGACCAATCAGGAGCCAGAGTATGCAACGCCCATCATCGAGCGCCACACCTTCCGCAAAGATCCCTTCCTCCCAGATCCCAGCTACAGTGTTCCAGGTGTGGTGCTAAACAAAAGCCCGTCTTTTCGAGCAGTGGAGGGCAGTAACTGTCGGAAAGTTGTGGGAGGGCTGGCTGGAGGTTACCAGACACCCCAAGTCAAAAGAGACAGTGGAAATCACAAAGAGGACATCTACGACAGCCCTAAAATCCAGAAGCCTGTCATGCAGAATGGTGGTTGTCCAGAGTACAAGAGGCCCCAGATAAAAGCCCCAGTGAAGAAGAGCTATTCAACTCCAAGAGACTGCGTCAGGTTGCCACTCTCTGGACCCAGACTGGACCCAGAGGGCAGCAGCTCGGACGGAAGCTGAGCAGAACCATACATACTGTGATTTGCCTGATTTATCTGATTCAACCAAATCACCTCAGGACTCCTCTGTTAACTTATTTGTGTGTTAAGTGAGAACACATTGTTTTTTACCTTTTGCAGTAAAGAAAGACAGCAGGGGGGACAGCAGGAGTATTCCGGGTTCAATACAAGTTAAGCTCAATTGACAGCATTTGTAACATAATGTTTAAAAAAAGACTGAAAAAAGAGGAAAAGTGGCTGTTTAAATAAGGCACTTACAATGAAAGTGAATGGGACCAGTCCATAAACATTAAGACACTCCCTGTATAAAAAAGTGCAGCCACAAGATGTAAACATTATACATGCTAACATGATTTTAGTGTGATAAAATCAGGGGTTTACCAGATTCTGTTACATTGACTTGAGGAAATTGGATGTATCTTTACACATATAAGGTTAGCAATTGTATCACACTAAAATCATGTTAATATCTATTTACTTTTTGAAACAGTGTGTATTTTGAAGCTAATGGACTGGCCCCATTCACTTTAATTTTAAATGCCTTACTATGACTATGTTTTGCTTATATATATATATATATATATATATATATATATATATATATATATATATATATATATATAAAACTAGGGACAGGTCAATTCATAAAAAAATATGAATTGCAATATAAAAATATGAATTGCTATATATAATATTATATATATATAGTTTTTTTGTAATCAACATTACGCCACAAGTGCTGTCTATTAACTTGTATTGAACCTGGAACATTCCTTTAAGCATCACTTTCTCTGTGCAAAATAACAGATGCTGTTGGTTTATGTATTTAACTGTTTTGTATATATGATGAACTCAAAGAATCTTTGATTTATTTTTATTCTTCTTAAGAAACTTTGATTTATTTGTATTCTTCTTGGGTTTATTCTGAGGGAACATTTTAATTTAAAATCGAATACTTTGCCTGGAGCAGAGTATGCAGACGTTTCCAAGCTTTTCGTCCCCTACTCTTTCGTACCCTAAACTGTGAATGCGAGCCAGGTTTTCATATATTTTACAATGAGACAGCTGTCTTTATGTTCTCAGATTCTGCTCTGAATGTCCGGAAATATCAATAGACTGAGATCCTTTTGCAAAAAAAATTTGAATGTCTTCCAGAAGCCTTTATGAAGCAGATCTCCCTGTCCCCCTGGTGCATTTCAGAAGATGTTTGATACTTTTACGGTTGGAGTAACTCAATTTCCTGTGCCTCTCTTAAAAGATGACTTGGGCCGCAACCTCAGTAATATGTGTTCATTTAAAAACACTTAAATGTCGTGTTTGTCTTTTTCTTTGAAAATGTTTTGTCAGGAACAGCGTTTTTCTCCACCAAAAACTTTTCAGAAAACACTCTTAATTACTGCAAACTCGAATAAAGTTTGACGAAGGAAACTGAAAACTAAGTTTTTAATCGATAAAGGATTAGTGTGGACGTTTAATCCGTTTAAGTCTGAAACCTTTATTTTCAGTTTTCTGATGTCATCATTTTACAAAGGGTTAAAAAGAGGGTTTTTGAAAGTCTCTGTTTTTGGTAAAGGACAACGGTCTTTCCGTGTGGATAAGAGGTCATAAATGTAGAAAAATCCATGTGTTTTTAATCTAAAATGGATAAAGTGGATGTAACCTAATCTGTTTCAGTCGTAAACCTAATTTCTCAGTTTCCTAAAGTCATAGATTTCCATAGCAGTGGTTATGAAGAAGGTTTTTCAAAAGTCTCTGTTTTTGGTGAAGGACAATGCCATTTCAGTGTGGATGAGAGATCATAAACAGCACAATAAATGTGTTTTCAAACGAAAACAGATCAGTGCAGATGTGGCCTTAAAAAGTATCCATGTGCCACCACAGTCGGTGTCTGCTGTATCTCAGCACTAATCAAAACGAACAGGAAATTGGGTGAAAATGTTTCATGTTGCCTAACACTGTATCTAAAACTGCAACATGACAACTATACTGTATAGAGCCATTGAGGCCGAACACGCTCTTGCTCTAAAAAAAAAAAAAAAGTACATAGAACTGAACTGTGGTGACCTGAGACATGGTTTTTAACTTGACATGACCTCTAAAAACACTGATTCCCTGCAACAGTCAAAGATGTCCATCTAGCACATTTAAATAGAAAATCTATTGAAAAACAGCACAGACAGACACAAAAGAACATTGGCCACTTGCTGTTTAGACCGTTTTGTTGATATAAAATGGAAGCGTTCTAGTTTTGTCCTATTGCAACTCCCGTTTAGATTGGGGTAAGGGGTTTATGTTTACCTTAGATTCTGCTATATTGGCGACGTCATCCCTTGATTCATTGTTTTGAACATATTTTCTTACTAGTTCAAATTGACAATTCAGTTACTACAAGCAATAACAGACTGAAATTGATTATTTGGTCCAATTTCATATACCAATATACAGTTTTGAAATGTAAATTTGGTTAAAAACTAAGACAAAAGAAATGTTACTTTGTGCTGTTGACGATTATTTAAAGCATCCTAAAGATCTGTGAGTTTGCTGCTGTATTTAGGGGACAATCCCTGTTAAAGATTACTGACTGGTCTTAATTTCTATGAAATATTGTGGGGATTTGCTTGGTGGACTGATATGCCCATGCTTTTGTGTTGAAGTGCTGTGCCACTGAGAATCTCAGTGCTGTGTTTATGCTTGTCTTAACCTTGATTAAAACACAAGCAGTTGAACCTGCCCTTTGAAAGTCTCCTCACTTTAAAAAAATGTGCATGTCTCAGCACAACCAGAGAGAATGGGGGATGAAACTGTATGAAGCGATTATGCAAGTTTTTGTTCGAAGCAGGATGTCACATGAGAGGTGTCCCAGAAAGCCCCTCTGTGCAAGGGGCAAGTGAATGGAATGTGACAGTTGAGTGTTAGTCATGGGACAACAGCTGATAGTGACCCTGCTGTTCAAATCTACAGTTCAGGCCAGGCTAGGAGAACCGCTAGACCAGCTGAAGGTTACTTAACAACAGTAATCCATTTTAGGCTCGTTACCATTGGATTGGTTGCACATTCCCATTGAAATGTCATGAAATTTGTATTTATTTTCATATATATCCATATTTGAACGTACTTATTTTACCTGTTAAGCATTAAAGGTAGTTTATGATGTAGTAATGAAAGCTGTAATAAGAGGAAGTTAGACATTAAATGCTTGTGTGTGGGAGGTCTTTGTGGGAAGCAAATCTTTGTGTGTATTGTTCACGCCAGGGTGTGGACTGAGAAAACGCTGCACACTCTGTAGTTTACACCACTGCATTAAATAACTAAATATACTATGACTAGGCTTAGCTTATACATTTTATTAAAGTCGAGTTGGTGTTGCTTTTGGTAACTTTCCTGGATACAGTTGCACCAGCTGTGCGTCAAGTCACATTTAATTTTGGGTGTAAAGTTCAAACAAATGTAACTAATAGGTAACTCCCTAGCTATTAGTTCATTTGTAACTAAGTCAGTTCTAATTGCACCAACTTTTCTTAACACAAAACTTAGCTATGTCGTAAGCTCTCCATAAAGCAATGTTTAGTCACATAATAAACAGTTAGTCTGGTCCTCAAATCTGATTGGACGAGAGGCATTCCATGAGTACTGATGGTCTCTCACCATCAGCCCTCGGACACTTCACTGTGTGTATAACTACACTTGTGTTCGTACCAATCTAAACTAAAGTGCAAGAGCAGTGCATATTTGTTAAGAGCTATATGTTTCTCTGTACTTTTAATTTTGTGACATTACATATTTTAGCCAGAAGGTGGCTGCAAAAGACAAAATGTCAGCACTACGTGAACGCTCGAATAACAACTACACTACTAAAGCTAGGAAATAGCTTTAAAAGAACAAATTCAGCATTAAAGCTCTTCACAACTCAGAGACACAACAGATTGATTAATTACTCAAATTCAAGGTGATTGCCTCTTATCAGAGTTTCCATATTGGAGAGGAAATACTGTTGAAAATGGAGATTGTGGTTTCTTTAGTGAATGACTCTTGCGCCCCAGGCCACCAGGAGGTACTAAGGGGTCTGCAGAAAATTTAAAAGAAGAAGAAACCAAAAAGACCCAATTTAACAATATTATTCTTTCATTCTACTTTTTAAAGAGTATAAATGTATTTCAATTATATTAAAAACACATTTCTTCAGGTTTGTACATCTATTATTACGGTATAAAAAAGATATGCGCTCAACTTAATACAAAGAATATTTTTCCAGATTTTTAAAAAATGATATTTTAATAATTTCTTTTCATTTTTCTTAATTTCCTTTATTACAAAATAACAGCCAGTTATTTAATTTTGCAAACCACGCATTGTCTTTATAATATAACGTTTACTTTTTCTCACACAGTATAAAAGGGAATTTATATCTAAAATATAAAGCTATACATTTTTGAAAAGGGGTCCCTCGCAAGGGGATCATCGTGTTTTGGGGTCCTTGGTATTAAAAAGTTTCATAACCCCTAACGTAAGCAATATCACACTCGCAATCGTGCTGTAATGCCCTAAATCAGCACTGCTGTAATTACCTACGGCCTCGTGCCTGCGGCCATATTGCACTATTTCTCGTGTGATATTGCTTAAATATGAAGTTGAACTTTAATTATCCAATTAGCAGCCTTTAAATTTGTAAAAAGAATTGTTGAAAAGCTATGCAGTTCAGTTTTATCTTGTCTCGGTTGATGTTCAAACCTTTTTTTCTCATGTAACTGTCAGTGGTAATGTATTACATTTAAATTTAAATTTGACAAAAATAAGTAAAAATAAAAAGCCAATAATTAAACATGTAAATATTATTCTGTTACTGTATCTAACATTAAAAAGGGGCAGTAAACATTTCACAACAGACTGCAAAAACAAACAATTCATTTTAATATCCTTTATAAATTGTGTATGAACCAAAACATTATGACCACCTGCGTAATATTTGTTGGTCCTCTGCGTGCCTGCAAAACACTGCCGACCCACCGAGGCATGGACTCTACAAGACCCCTTAAGGTGTCCTGCGTTATATGGCACCAAGACATTAGCAGCAGATCCTTCAAGTGATGTAAGTTGCTAGGTGAAGCCATCGTGGATTGGACTTGTCAGTCCAGCACATCCCACAGATGCTCAATCGGATTGAGATCTGGGGAATATGGAGGCCAAGTCAGCACTTTGAACTCTTCATCATGTTCCTCAAACCTTAATAACGTGTGCAGTGTGGCAGGGTGCATTGTCCTGCTGAAACAGGCCACTGCCAATGAAGGGGTGTACCTGGGCTTCAACTATGTTTAGGTAGTTGGCACGTGTCAAATTGATATCCACATGAATGGCTGGACACAGAGTTTCTCAGCAGAACATTGTCCAGAGCATCACACTCCCTCTAGGAAGCTTGTTGTCTTCCTACAATGCATCCTGGTGCCATCACTTCCTGAACCATCGATGGTGGACAGGGATCATCTGACCAGTCTGCTGTCTATTTCTGTACATCACTGCTCCCTTCGGCATATCACGGCACCGTTTTGTGGCCCGTTCTGCATAACGCGGCGGGTCATTTCAGCTTATCACGGCCAATTCACCCCCATTTCGTGGCCGGCCCTTTGGCAAAAGTCCCAGTTCTCCCAATGGCCAGTCCGCCACTGGTCCCAATGTTCAGTGGATCAGTACCTTTACCAGTGCCTGAATTCGTGTTCATGATATACTGATTCATGACATATGAAGCTAAGGAGCTGATTGAGGCAGAGGGCTAGTATACTTTTCTGGGTGGATTTAAACTAAATGCAAAGGTTGACTGATAAATGTGGCATTCAGGGTTCCGACGGCTGGAAATAGCAGCACATTTTTAAATTGTGATGTAATGAAAACTAGTGAAATCTTAAAAAGTCAGGGAAATCTTTTGTTATTCTCAGCTCTAAAATATTTAATTGGCTCTAAATTATTGCTTGTGTGTGTGTATTTTCTATAAATGATTTTAAAAGTAAAATCATGGGGGGGCCTGGGTAGCTCAGCGAGTACTGACGCTGACTACCACCCCTGGAGTCGGGAGTTCGAATCCAGGGCATGCTGAGTGACTCCAGTCAGGTCTCTTAAGCAACCAAAATTGGCCCGGTTGCTAGGGAGGGTAGAGACACATGGGGTAACCTCCTCGTGGTCGCGATTAAGGGGTTCGTGGTAAGTTGTGTGTGGATTGTGGAGAGTAGACTGAGGCTCCACATGCTGGGAGTCTCCCTGGTGTTGTGCACAACGAGCCACATGATAAGATGCGTGGATTGAGATTCTGAAAAGCAGAGGCAACTGAGACTTGTCCTCTGCCACCCGGATTGAGGTGAGTAACCGTGCCACCAGGTGGACCGACTAAGTATTGGGAATTGGGCATTCCAAATTGGGAGAAAAAGGGGATAACATTTTAAATAAAATTATTTAAATTATTATGATTAAATTAAAATCATAAAGAACTGAAAATTTCAAGGAAATGTATTGATTAAAAAGTGTGGGAATCCTAATATATATATATATATATATTAAATTCTGTCATCGTTAACTCACCCTTGTTCCAAAACCATATGACTTTCTTTGGAATGGCATTTAAAAAAAACAACTAGTATATTCTTCAAAAGTTATTTTTTCTTCTTCTGCTGAACAAAGTCATACATGTTGAAGACAAAATTAATTTTCATTTGGTACATTTTTTTCTTTAAATGTATTGTGCTGTTTGAACTTCTGTTTGCAGGTCATACTGCCCCCTCACGTTTATAAGAGGTTCTGCAGCAGTTAATGGATAACTTTTTTTGTTCTTTTTCTACAAATTTGCTCAACAGTAATAAGGCCCTTTTATCAACACCCCATAAATTCAGCAATGCTCTGGGCAAGTAAATTTACGTTTATTGAAATATTTCATGTCATACATTAACTACATTTGGAACATTTCCAAATATATGTTTCAGAAACACATTTCTTCAGACACTTAAAAAAATAATAATAAGTGGTTTAAAAATATATTGTTGTTGTTTTAATCACAATTGAGAAACATTTTGGGAAAACAGGTGAAAAGTGGGAAATCTTTGACATCCAGATCCAAGTTGCGTTTGTGCTGTGCCATGCACTGGCAGTGTGGGAAGCAACTGGTGCCCTGCAGGCACACATCACACCTGACTAATAACCACCCAGATGAACTAATCAGTAACAAGGAAATACAATTAACAACAATAGTCCATTGAACCAGCCCACATACTGATAAGACTGTATGGCTAAATGAGCTGATTGTCCTGACTTCCCTCATCAGCCTAACATCTAAAACACATATGTAAACAACAGTGAGGTGACAAATAACAGACAAACAGTGTGATTGTAGATCATTTTATATTATATATAGCAATTAGGCTACACTTTAGCATGTTTAGGGAAGATGTATGTTGCTATACAGCCCATTTATTTAATTTATATATAGTAATCAGTGTACAGACAGTCAGATTTGTGCATTTGGTCTGTTGTCTTATAATAAACACCTTTTGGACAACAGAGAAGGTCTTGAGATTCAGTCAAAGATGCTATTGAGAAATAGATATTCCACAGTTTGAGAATGAAGTGATGTTAAATAACTCAATGGCAGAAAAGCAACACTGATGATTATGGAATTCTCTTTTAGCGAGCTATACAGTAATTACAATTCACAGATTTTAGGCACCAGAACCAAGATAGCCAAATGGGAAGATTGTTATTTCAACTCCTCTAAAGCTCATATCAAAATGTTTGTACCCTTCTATAGTTTTTCTTCACAAAATATAGAGTAAACTGGCTTGATTAAATACATTTAAATAAACTATGCTACGTTGCCATCTAATAATACAAGTACACTTACCCTTAACCAATATCAGTAATCTCTTTCAAACACACTTAATACAGTAGGACCTATGGCACTATTAGGCCTACAGTATATGGCAAAGAAGTTCAAAATACTCCTCTGAAGATATGGAATGGTGGAAGAAATATTCGTCATATTTCACCTCAGAATAAAATAGGAAATTATATTTCAAATATCAGAGTCTAATTTTGTAACCATTAAGATTTTTTGCATTGTGACATTATTTTATGACAATTAAAGGAATGTTCCGGAAAATCAATGATTTTACAGTGCCTTACTGTCAGTCCATAAACATTAAAATATACACCACTTCAAAAGTATAGCCAAAATATGTAAACATTATACCCATTTATGTGATAAAATCATTTACAGGGTTTACAGCTTTGCCTTGACATGGCCACAGTTATATGGAAATAACTTTACACTGATAAGGTTAAGCCAGTTTATCACTCTAAAATCATGTCAACACAAATAATGTTGTGGCTGTACTTTTGAAAGTGTATATTTGAATGTTTATGGCCTGCCCCCAAACCATTACATTGTAGTTGCCTATCTGTAACAGCAATTTTGCTTTTTATTTGTAATAAATAATAGATGAGTTGAAAATATGTTTTAGTGGTAATCAACATTATGACAGCTACAAATGCTGTCAATTGATCTTAAATTGTATTGAATCCATAAAATTCCTTTAAGCATGCATTACCCCACACCAACCCCCCCGCCACACACACACACAAAATCTATTATTTAAGCATACATCATGGTTGCATTTTGTTTTTTACTGGATTTAATTTATACAGATGTAAAAGAAATCAATGTGTCTGGACAGGATGCTTTTCCTTAAACAGGCTTCCGTTTTCATTACGCAAAATATAATTTCTTATTTATTTCTTTTTATTTTGGAGTGTAATATGACCTGGACAATGCTGCTTGAAATTCACTCTTAAAAGGAATAGTTCACCCAAAAATGCAAAAGAGACTGTTGTCAAGACTTATAGTGAAAATTGAGATACATTACTGACTGTTCTCTCCCAAAAACACTTCTGAAGACATGGATTAAACCACTGGAGTTTTATGGATTACTTTGATTGCTTTTTGCAGCTTCAAAGTTTTGGACCCCATTCACTTGTATTGTGAGGACCTACACAGCTGAGATATTCTTATAAAAAATAAAAAAAACTATTGTGTCCTGCAGAAGAGAGAAAGTCGTACAAATCAGGGATGACATGAGGGTGAGTAAATGATGAGAGGATTTTCATTTTTGTGTGAACTATCCCTTTAACTCTTAAAAATTCTCCCTAGATAATTAATCTCTTCAATCAACATTATGGCAACTGGAAAACTGCAAATTTTTGTTCTTGGATTAATAAGTGACGAATGCAGAGAATAAAAAGGAAGAGGACCGTAAGACTGACCCCTCTGCGAAACAGGAAGTAGCATCATCCTGTTTACCTATGCTATAGAGGATGGGTCAGCAGCGTTAACATCTTAGATTTGACTCACATTAGGCTAAAACTGAAAGGTTAAAAACTATTGATGTTTTATACACATTGAGTAAACAGTTACTCATTGCTTTATCCATCTACTTTAGAAGCACGTGAGAAATATGAATCATTTAAATAGGAAACCTACATATCAGTTTAAATTCAGCTGACCTACAGAAACCATAAAAAAACAGTTCACACAAAAATTACAATTCTGTCATTTACTGCCCATCATATTGTTCCAAACTTGTATGACTTTCTTCTATGAACAAAAGACTGTCATACACGTTTTGGAACAACAAGAGGGGTGAACTATCCCTTTAAATGCACAGAAAGATTACACAAGAGGAAATGAGAATCAAAACGCTTGTACCATCTAATTCTTTTTAAACCCATCACATTTCTCATCTTACTTAGCGCTGCATTTTTCTCTCTCAATTGTTTTGTTGCAACTAAACTGATATGAAGTGAATTTTCAGACAGTCCTTTGTAGCCGCGGAGTAAAAATGTGTCCTCTCAGTGTTTCTCATTGGTTTAGTCCATCTCCAGTGGACGTCAACGCAGTCTGTTCCTCATGCGCCATAAAACAAGAAGAATTTCTTATGTTACATATTATATATACATGTGCAGTTTTAATCTCTTTCTGCTCTCCATCTTCACATCTGATGCTCTTCTTCCATCTCCAGGATTTTTTTCTTTTGTCTGGAGGTCTAAGAGGAACTCTCTATAGACTCTGCTGTCTTGGAGGTCTTGTCCTCCGACGGGCTCTCACTGGACAAGGCTGAATCTCCGTTCTCTGTTCTGTTACTTGCTAAGTGCTTCCCCACAGCTGCAGGGGGAGAGGAAAAGCAAGGTCAGAGTAGAGAAAGTGTAAATAAAGTCAAAATTCTCAGGAATCAAACAAGACCCCACTTACTTTTCTAATATACTATCCAGGGTTGCGTTTCCCAAAAGCATCGCAAGCTTAAGATGATCGTTGAGACCATTGGCGCCAATGATTTCTACGATCTACTCAGGCTTACGATGCTTTTAGTAAACTCTGCCCAGGTCTTATTGTGAACCATTCATTAGTACAAATTAACGCAATGAAAAAATATATTTTCAGCTGACGTCCAACATCAAACTATCTATAAAAGACATTTAAAGACCACTTTGCACAACCCCAAATTCCCAATACAAACTCAAGTCAAGGACAATGTTAATACCAGGTGTACAAGGTGCCGTTAAACTAAGCTTTTTGGATTGTTTTTGATTAACGGCATTTGGCAGGGGAATTCAACTTGTTCAAAGCACTTGCCTAATAGGGAGGTGGGGTCAGCAGTGCCATTGTTGTGATTGGCTTCTGATCCCTCCTCTAGTTCGTCCAGGTACAGGCGATAACGATGGCCACTATCATCCTCATATTCAACGTTCTCGTCATCAGAATCCACCTCTGGAGCCACATAAACCACTTCAAACTCGATTTCCCCCCTCTGTAGACAAAAACAACCACTCTGTGAGTGTCTGGATGTGTGCATCTATGCATGTCAGTTCTGTTTGTTATGCAAGGTAATTATACCCTTCACTCCCCCGAGAACTGTCATTCCATTTACATTTACATTTATGCATTTGGCAGACGCTTTTATCCAAAGCGACTTACAGAGCCCTTATTACAGGGACAATCCCCCTGGAGCAACCTGGAGTTACAGTGCCTTGCGAAAGTATTCGGCCCCCTTGAACTTTTGCCACATTTCAGGCTTCAAACATAAATATATAAAACTGTAATTTTTTGTGAAGAATCAACAACAAGTGGGACACAATCATGAAGTGGAACGAAATTTATTGGATATTTCAAACTTTAACAAATAAAAAACTGAAAAATTCTGCGTGCAAAATTATTTAGCACCCTTAAGTTAATACTTTGTAGCGCCACCTTTTGCTGCGATTACAGCTGTAAGTCGCTTCGGGTATGTCTCTATCAGTTTTGCACATCGAGAGACTGAAATTCTTGCCCATTCCTCCTTGCAAAACAGCTCGAGCTCAGTGAGGTTGGATGGAGAGCGTTTGTGAACAGCAGTTTTCAGTTCTTTCCACAGATTCTCGATTGGATTCAGGTCTGGACTTTGACTTGGCCATTCTAACACCTGGATATGTTTATTTGTGAACCATTCCATTGTAGATTTTGCTTTATGTTTTGGATCATTGTCTTGTTGGAAGACAAATCTCCGTCCCAGTCTAAGGTCTTTTGCAGACTCCATCAGGTTTTCTTCCAGAATGGTCCTGTATTTAGCTCCATCCATCTTCCCATCAATTTTAACCATCTTCCCTGTCCCTGCTGAAGAAAAGCAGGCCCAAACCATGATGCTGCCACCACCATGTTTGACAGTGGGGATGGTGTGTTCAGGGTGATGAGCTGTGTTGCTTTTACGCCAAACATAACGTTTTGTATTGTTGCCAAAAAGTTCGATTTTGGTTTCATCTGACCAGAGCACCTTCTTCCACATGTTTGGTGTGTCTCCCAGGTGGCTTGTGGCAAACTTTAAATGACACTTTTTATGGATATCTTTAAGAAATGGCTTTCTTCTTGCCACTCTTCCATAAAGGCCAGATTTGTGCAGTATATGACTGATTGTTGTCCTATGGACAGAGTCTCCCACCTCAGCTATAGATCTCTGCAGTTCATCCAGAGTGATCACGGGCCTCTTGGCTGCATCTCTGATCAGTCTTCTCCTTGTATGAGCTGAAAGTTTAGAGGGACGGCCGGGTTTTGGTAGATTTGCAGTGGTCTGATACTCCTTCCATTTCAATATTATCGCTTGCACAGTGCTCCTTGGGATGTTTAAAGCTTGGGAAATCTTTCTGTATCCAAATCCGGCTTTAAACTTCTCCACAACAGTATCTCGGACCTGCCTGGTGTGTTCCTTGTTCTTCATGATGCTCTCTGTGCTTTAAACGGACCTCTGAGACTATCACAGAGCCGGTGCATTTATACGGAGACTTGATTACACACAGGTGGATTCTATTTATCATCATTAGTCATTTAGGTCAACATTGGATCATTCAGAGATCCTCACTGAACTTCTGGAGAGAGTTTGCAGCACTGAAAGTAAAGGGGCTGAATAATTTTGCACGCCCAATTTTTTAGTTTTTTATTTATTAAAAGAGTTTGAAATATCCAATAAATTTCGTTCCACTTCATGATTGTGTCCCACTTGTTGTTGATTCTTCACAAAAAATTACAGTTTTATATCTTTATATTTGAAGCCTGAAATGTGGCAAAAGGTCGAAAAGTTCAAGGGGGCCGAATACTTTCGCAGCACTGAAAGGCCACAAGGACACAATGGTGGTGGCTGTGGGGCTCGAACCAACATCCTTCTGATTACCAGATTACCAGATTACCAGTTATGTGCTTAGACCACTACACCACCACCACTCCTAGCTTGTAAATGAAAATGATGCAATTTAACTAGCCTTCATTTCACTCAGAACCTATTTGACTATCTTCTGTGGAACACAAATGGAGATGTTAGGCAGAATGCAAGCCTCAGTCACTGCCTAACATCTCCATTTGTGTTCCATGGAAGATAGAAAGTCAAATGAGCGACATGAAGGTTAGGTAAATGATTCGATTTTGGGTGAACTATCCCTTTAAAGAGGAATGTTCATATCGCTTCCATTTACACCTCACGAGCCCAATTAAGGAGCATCTTAACCTGTGGGTGGTGAAAATGTGATTTAAAACCGTTCTAATAATAAGTTATAGGTCACATGCTAAGCTTGATGTGACCGCCCCCCTCAATGAGCTGCAAACTAAACTGAGTAACAGTCTGTTTGAGCTCTGTGTGTGCGTGTCTCACCTGCTGTGAGAGAATGGTGACAGCCTCTTTGTGCTTTGCATCTCTCAGGTTGATGTTGTTGACAGCTAAGATGGCATCTCCCACATGTAGGCCTCCACAGCGCTCTGCAGGCTGGGTGGGATGGATCTCGGAGATGAGGATGGGAACTCCGTGCTCTTTACCGCCCTGTTTAATGACAGGAATGCAAACATCAAATCAGGACTTTGATCTTGGGACATTCATTGATGTTTATGATAAAACAATGCCTAAATTAGAGTATACTGTACATTCAAAGTTTGAACTCACAGTGATGGAGATGCCAAGTCCCTCATGGTCTTCTTTAGTCAGAACCACTTTGCGTATAGGGCCGACTCCCTGGGTCTTTTTCAAAGAATCTGTTTCCTGGAGAGGTAGATGGACGAGATCAAATATTCAAATCAAAACAACAGGCAAATCATTCTCGTGGCTATGGACCTTATTTACAGCAGCGGCATCTTTCATCTTTTATGTGAATGAAAACAAGGCTGTGAGGGATAGACTTACAGACTGCTCAATGGGTTGTAGTGTTGTTTAAAAGTCGGCATGTAACGCAAGTTGTGATAGAATTTACTTCCGTATTGTGAGATATGCTGCTTGGGCCAGAGCCAATTACTGGAGAAATTGAGCAGCGATCTTAACACACTGATAAAAGCACATTGCTGTCTTTGCTTAAGACGAGAATGCTGCTGAGAAACGAGTAAGTAAAATATCACAATATTTTAACGTTCTGGATCACAATACATTAAATATAAAAGGAAAAAACACGTACTTTTGCAGTACATCCCAGGGTATCTGCATTTAAAGGGGACCTATTATGCAAAATCCACTTACATGCTGTTTGAACATAAATGTGTGTAGGCAGTGTGTGTACACAACCACCCTATAATGATAAAAATCCACCCAGTCCTTTTTTTTTTTTTCCCATTAATCATAAGCACCGTCTCAGAACAAGCCGTTCGCAGATTCTGTACAAAGTGACATCACTTTGTACAGGTCCTGCCCACGACTGCTGACGGACACTGCCGACGGACATGCTTGTTTGTTTGTGTGTGTGTGTGTGTGTTGTTCCGTTATAGCGAATATTTGTGTGTGTGTGTGTGTGTTGTTCCGTTATAGCGAATATTTGTGTGTGTGTTGCTCATCCATGTTTGCAAAACTGCTGAAATAAACTCTACAACAAATAAATACATTTATCAAATAACAATTTGGAAACTTCCTGGTTCATTCTTAAAGTTGTTCCTTCTGACGGAGTCTCTCCCTTATCAGTGTCTGACTCCGGTTCAAACAGATAGGGCTGAACACCACTATTTTAGCTGTCAGTCATATTGCTTATGATGTCTAGTTATCCGAAACAGAGATGTCAAAACTCCGCCCTATTCTGGATACGGGGCAGGGAGCACCAGCTCATTTGCATTTAAAGACACACACACACAAAAGCAGCTTATTTTTATTCCCACCCAAAAATTGGCATTTTCAACATGGTATAATAAATGATCTGTACGGTATTTTGAGCTGAAACTTCACATTCTGGGGACACCAAAGGTTTAAATTTAAACTTGTGAAAAGGGTGACCTTTAAAAATATGAATAAACTCCAGAGGCATCGGAGTCGTGTTGTATTCAGTATTGATAATATCAGCAATTGTCTCAAACCCAAACGGGAATTCCCCTTATTCCTCCTCCTCTAAAATTTGTATTCAAGCCAACTGGCCCATAACCAAGGAAGTGCGTAAGGAATGGGAGTTTTGGGGGGAAACAGCCAAAAATACACCTTATCATCTGTGCATTAACTGCTTTGATGGCAAGTTTGTTTACTCTAAATTAAGACTCTTGAAGAGGCGGGGTTAAAAATGACTACCACTTGCAAACGTCAGCAGA
Source organism: Xyrauchen texanus (assembly GCF_025860055.1). Taxonomy (NCBI): domain Eukaryota; kingdom Metazoa; phylum Chordata; class Actinopteri; order Cypriniformes; family Catostomidae; genus Xyrauchen; species Xyrauchen texanus. The sequence goes on from NC_068303.1 coordinate 7,338,546, forward strand.
GAAGCGTCAGTCATTTCAACGTAAGAGGAAGTTATGACATTGTGATTTAAGATTACAAGGTCAATTAAATTTTTTAATAAAATAGCAAATATGCATGGGTGAAACCTTCACAACAAGACCAATAACACGCAATTATAAATTAAACAGAGTCAATTTAGATTTCATGACAACTTTAAAGTGTTTTGGACCATTTCGCTGGCAAAACACTGAGAAAAGCATCTTTCCAAAAAAATCAGTAGACTAAAAACTCCATAGCTTTAGATGTAATCTTGAACCTGTACATGGCTATTTATGGTCAATGCAATCGAAGGGACTGTAAGTCTATCCCTCACAGCCTTACTGTCATTCCCATAAAAAATGGCACTGCAGAGAATACGGTCTTTCAGTTGCCAACAGTGCTATCATGATTAAATGAAATTCTGCTTACATGCCCTACTGGTGATGGCAAGGGCTTCTTGGGATCATTGCGCCCCCTGCAGGCTCGGATGACTGTTTTATGGCGGTGCAGGTGAATTTCAGCTTCAAGTTGATTCCACAGTTTGTCATGAGCTGGTCCTTTCATGTCTCTCCCCAGCAACTGGATCTGCTGCACTCTGAAAAAAAGAGCATTCAAGCTTTAAAGTGAAACTTAGAGCTCTGTGCCTGCCACCTCAGCAAAAATAATGATTGTTTTTCAAACACCTGAACACAGGACAAATTTCAGGTGCTTCTGATACAGTTAGCCCACACATCTTATCACATGGCTGAGGAGACTTAGTGCATGTGGAGGCTCACTCTATTCACCGTGGCATCCATGCACAACTCACCACGTGCCCCAACGAGAGCGAGAACCACCATATAGTGACCACGAGCAAGGTAACTTATGTAACTCTACCCTCCCTTGCAACTGGGCCAATTGGTTGCTTAAGAAGCCTTGCTGGAGTCACTCTGCACACCCTGGATTCAAACTCAGGAATTCAGGGGTGGTATTCAGCGTCTTTGCTCACTGAGCTTTTACACACTTTAGCTATAACCAATAGCAGATGTGTGAAAATGAACAGAAGCTTTCGTTTTCTCATACCTCCCAGCCAGCTCCTTGTCCAGGTACTTGGCTGCCAGTCTGGCTCCATACACTTCTGCCTGTAGTACCGCAATATGCCTGCGGAGGGCCTCGTTTTCTTTCTTGAGCATCTTGACCTCTGCCTCCAACTTGACCTCTTTCACCTTTTCTTTCTTACTTGCCTCCAGTTCCTTCTCCTGTGAAATACACAAAGACAAATTATGAGTGTTTACAGAGCTGGACCTCTTGCACTGTGCAGGATGTATGAATGTCTGTGCTGACTGAGCTAAGACGACTGGGGTATGTATGTATGAGATCCCAGAAGGTCAAATAAAATTAAAATTATCACCAGCCCTTCCAATGTGCTACCCAAGAGGACAGGACAAACCAATTTTACATCACTAAAATGACCACAAAAACATTACAACTTCACAACAGTACACACGATAGACAGGAACAAATAAACACTCTGTTGCTTCCACACACAACCAAATGTGCATGTACTTAAGACTGAGAATTTTAACAAACTTAGAATTAACAGCATGGAATTTATATTCAATCAATAGTGTGACATGAATTAGCTTATAGAATAGCTAATAAAAATGTTTCTTAATCAGTAAATTTTTCTTGTTTTCTAGTAATGTATAAACAACCTTAACCTCTTCAACTCTGGGGCATTTTTGGACAGCTGCCTGCAATTTTTCACACTCAAATTTAAAAGCTCACCATCTACTGTGGACTACACCAATTAAAATACTCCAATTATTTATAAATAATATTGTATATATATTTTTTTTCCTAAATTTGTAAGCATGTAATTTTTGTTCTGTTCACTTCTCTCAAAAAATATTATTTTAATCCACTAGATGGTAGTATGTACTAGAAAAAAATAATTTATCCTCCATCAACAGATGTGCTTGTCCATAGACATTCAGTCTAATTTTCAGTTCATGCACCACCCCCATTCTTTCATTGAATATCTCAGCCTCTGAGAGTACTAGATTCACAATCTAGGGCTCATTAGAAAGCTGAGATCCTCCACTTTGCAATCTATAGTCAATAATATATATTCCAATCATTTGTTTGTCATGCTTTTCCTGCTGGACTGCATATTTTGTTCTGGACATCTAAGATAAAACATTGGATTATTCAGCTAAGCAAGCTCACAGACAAGTAAAAAATGGCTAATTTTTTTGAAAACTGCCTAAGGTAAAAGCAGATGTAAAGTTTAGCTATTTTGGGGCTTACAGCAGCAGTGATCTGCACATAAAAGAGATGGTTGTATTTGATGTCTTACAGATATCATATTTCACTTTGTGATTCTTTTGAAAATCTTTCAAACTGTGGTATTAGGACAACAAAATAAACTGTGCAGTCACTTTCCTGAGAATTAGAGCTTTGATATATGATGTGTCTTTTTAAGTGCTTTTTGAAAGACTTTTATATTCACATGAATATTTCTACCACATGGCCTCTAGGTGTCACTGATTTCTGACACAAATGTTTTCAGGACTTATTTTTATGTAACACAAATACAGAAGTTCAAACGATACACCATATACCTGACTTGAAGTTTTTTCCGGCGTGTCTAAGTGCAAGAGTAGCAAAATTGCATAAGATATTAAGATTTGCTTCGAGAGAATATTTTGAATGAAATGCATTTTTCTTAGCTAATTTGGCAATTCTTTTTGTAGCTTTAAGCATAAGATTTAAGCAAGATTTATGCCTAAAACAAAAAAGTATGGAAAGAAAAATCAATTAAGCTCAGCTTATACAGTATATTATAATTTTTTGCATTCTTATGCAAATGTATTGTGTTTTAAGTACGTTTAGACATTTTTCCTGGAAAACAAGACAAAATACTTTGATAATCTAGTTCACAAAGAACATTATTCTACTTTAAGGATGTTAAAATAGACAGCAGAAGCATTAACAGAAAGAATTAGACAAACAGAAACAAAAAGCGACGTTAGACAAGACACACACTGACTTAAAATTATATAAAACTTACCATCTCCTCCACTGAGGGCACAGGCTTAAGGTTGAGAAGAGAAACAGAGGGTCAAAGGTTAGAGTGGCAGTGTTAAACGTTAAGCATCATCAGTCTGTACTTCAGCAGGGTTAAGTCAGGAAGACAGCAGTGCGCCGACCTTACCAGAGCTAGGTTAGCATTGATTACAACTGATCATACATTTAATCAAATACCCTCTATAACTACTACTCCTATCATTAAAAAAATCCCACCAAATGTCATAGCTACACTACGCAGCCAAAGGTATGTGGATACGACTTGGAGAATCTAACCACACCATTGACTTGACAGCTGGATAAACTGAAGCATACAGCTATGTAATCTCAGTAGACATACAAGTCAGCTTTTAGATGTGTGCCCTTGGCTACTCCAAGTGATGGTAGTGTGAAGTGAAGAAGTCTAGGATCAATGACATTTCAGCCACAGAAACTCAAAACGGGACAGCCGAATGCTGAAAGTGTGCTGAAGCGTTAAGTGCAAGACTCACTGTCGAGTCCCAGACTTCCTCCAAAAGAAATATCAGCACAAAAATCAACTTGGGAGCTTCGTAAATTACTTTCAAATGGCACCAGACTAAAATAACTGTGCACAATGCACAAAGTGTTGGATCGACATTGACACTGTTGGACTCCAGAGGTGTGGAAACTCCTTTTCAAGAGGTGTGAACCATGTTTGAAAATCTGAGAGTCTTATGGGAAAGTCTCACTTTGGAAGGTGACAGAAAATGCCATGAATGCATTGTGCCAATCCAGAAGTTTGGTGGCAGAGAAATAACAGTGTGCACAGGCAAAACCCTGTAACAACACATTTAGTTATAATTGAGTAATGACCAAAATGTGTCTTGTGAGGTTAGACCCAACTATGCTCAGATTCATGTACATATCAAATAGGTCAATTACCATGTGTGTGTGTGTGTGTGTGTGTGTGTGTGTGTGTGTGTGTGTGTGTGTAACACACATTTGGCGGGACAAGTCTTTTTTCCTTTTGTCTTGTTTCAGTGTTTTGCATTTGTAGTGGCAGGACAATATTCTGGATTTGTCATTGTTTCACAGTGACCAATGTTCAAATGAATGAAAAACTAATCCTACAGTGCACAATGACCATCTACACCATTACACTTAGTGGTTTGTTTGGCAAAGCCCTTTCTGCTACAATAGTTCTGTGCACAAAATAAGTTCCTAGTTTGTCAAGAAATGGTTTGTTGAGAAGGGGTGGAAGATCTGATTGGCCTGTTCTTAACCCCACTCAAAACCAACACCAAACTAGCCTAAATCACACAAAATCACTGCAATGTCCTAAAGACACCTCACTGGAGGCAACTCCCTCCAAGTGTCCCATCATCCAGTGGAACACTTTCCCAAAGAAGTGGAGGCCATTACTGCAGCAAAGGGGGAATGAAGTCTATATTAATACCCATTAATGTGGAATAAGATATTCAGAGATCAGGTGCCCACATATTTTTGGCTAAATAATTGGCAAATAAAACTGTTGTCCTCAGTGTTGACATGTTATCTAAACCACTAAGAGTGGCCTGCCAGACGCTATTTCAGAAAAGAATAACTGACCTAAGCTATGTTCCAAAACCTAGTGGCCTTTCTGTCATCTGTCAATATAGGCAGCATCTTAACAAATAGGGCTCCTTAAGTGAAGTGCATGTGTTGCTAAGCTGATATTCTATGGGATACCGCAACAAAATAGACTTTAGGATGGAGTTGTGTTGTGCCTACCATCCTGTCCTTGATGGAGTCAGAGTCCACCATCTGGCCAGATTTGGCTTGGAGTTTAAGCTGCATGGCGTGGAGTTGCAGAAGCTGTTCATGAACCTCCTTCTCCACCACGGCCTTCTCTGCCTGAACATCCGTCAGCTCTGAGCGCAGGTCTACCAGCTGAGCCTGAAGCACATACACATACACATAGATATTAATAAAAAGCCACCCATGTATCATACACAAACAGAGTCTGAGTATGCTCTAAGCATTACACCATATTATTAAGTATTGCACCATCTTTCACCCTGTCCAGAATCGTACAGTCATACAGATGATGGAAAATGAAGGCAACTGCTGATTCTCAGTGCCCATTTCAAAGGAAATACTTCATTCTAGATTTTGACATTTTATGGCTTTTCAAGATTAGATTTAGAAACACTGTTTTAATGATGAAATGGTGTCAGACCTGGTGGTTAGCACACATACTATAAGTCATTGAAACATGGTTCTCGGCTGCTTGGACAGATTTTTTTCCTTTTACAGCCCTAATGATCCAGAAAAGCTGAAAACCCTTATTTTAGCACAATGGTTGATTGACTGATCAGTTGGGACACATAAGAACGCATCAGATCACAATACAAATGCGAAGTGGTCACATCTATTTTGACTACATCCAAATACGGGTTGAATGATCTGGTCACAAATTATTTTGGGTCCAGTTTACAGCTGTATTTAGTCCACTTGTGCTCAGATCGCCTGAGACGTTGGTAATGGCTGGTAATACTAGGTGTAAATGGGGCCAATTAGTTAATTAAATTTAAAAAAATTAATAAAAAAAATATTTGATGCTCTATTTTACATCACATAGAAAGACAGCAAGATTTAGCTTGAAAACAGTTTATTAATTCTCTTCCTCTCTCTAACATTTCCTCTTCTCTTCAGAAGATGTCTCAGCTGACACACCCATTAATGAGCACAGCCAGAGTGTATAATGAGAGCCATGCTCCATCTGATGGCCCTGTCATTAGAAAGCAGCTCAGTCATCCAGTATTTCAGCCTCTTAAGTTGTGTCGCTTTGTCAAGGACAGAAGTAAAGTCCTCTCATAGAAAAATCACTCATTGATTTATGTGCATGGCCTCCATTGGATAGCCAAGGTTAGCTGAGGGACTCTCGTTTTCAGCAGAAAAACAGCATAAGTTTTCTTTTATCTGTCAGCACTGTTGTTGTACTGAAACTAAAGTAGTAAGTGATTAATATGAATCCAATGGCCCCTCTGAATACTTCCAAGTCCCACTGAGGTGCCTCCCAATAGAATCTGACACAATTTTCTTTAAAATGTTAGAAAACAAGTCTCTATTTTATCATTTTATTCTACTGGCAAAACCGAATATCTTCCCCTTAAAAATAAAAGCGTCATTGGTTCTTGTGGCTCAAAAAACTGAGGCAACTAGGTACCTCAAAGGAGTTCAGTGTGTGGGAGGCAGCCTATAACTGGAGAAAAATGCCCCATTGTTGCATGCCGAGAACGTACTTATAGTAGCAGCCCTTCAAAGATGTTGTTCGGTTTAGACATTTAGGCGGGTACTTTGGAAACAACCTCACATAAGTAGATTCAGTCAACATTAAATTCCTTTTACATAATACACATTTTTGGTTTTACTGTGCATGATTCACCAATGCATGTTATTCAACAGGAGAATTTATTTTTAAAACTTTAGCTTCATAATCTTTCACAAAATTGTAACAACATGCACCAGCTCTGAAAAAACAGTTGATGTCAATTTCAGAAAAGAAATAGAACTTTCTGTTCTCTTCAGTCAGTTGTTGATAAAACATATTTTTTTTTTTACCTTTAATTCTATTCATGCATGGCACAGATGAGATCATGCCATTCAAGTCTCTCTCATTAGCATGCGTTAATTTAAAGACACTCTTTACAGAAATGCCAGATTTGTCAAAGAGACTGTATCGGTTTTAGCACGTGTTCAACAAATCAATGTAAATATGCCTAAATAGCATACATTTTGTTACCATAAACTATAAACTTGTAACAAAATATTATATCATATTTATTGATTCATTGAATACATGGATTTGTTCATTAAAAAAAAAAAAAGCCAAAATATGATCAAAATGAAAACTAATAAAATAAAATGAGTAACTCTAATATTTTCATAAATGTACCTTGTAAGAAGTTCCCCTGTATAATTAACCGCATTGGCTGGGAGAGTTTCTATCATATGTAAAGAAAAGGGACATTATAACTGAAATATACCCACAGGAATTGATTTTGATCAAATTGAATTGGGAAATCTATATCAATACTCAGCCCTAGTTGAGATATAGAAACATAATATACAAGTCAGTGATTCTGTAGTTCAAATTACAGTTTAAATCCACATTTCTTTAGAAATCTTATATGTGATGGACTATAGACAAATGAAACAGAAATAACATGCCTCTGGCTGTAACTAGCTCAGCAGGTTTAAGAGGTTTATTTACCCAGGGCTTCTAGTTTTGCAGCTACACCAACAAGGTTTGCATGCTTTGAATTATTTGCCCATATCATGCAAAGCAATATTTCCAGTGAATTCAGAATGCAGCACACATGCTTGTAAACTTGCCATCAGTTTGTTTATGTATGTGCCATTAAGGCATACAATCATGAATTCTATGATATTATAGTTTCATTCCAGAGCCCTGGCTTCAAAAATATAAAAATATATATCTTCCATCAGATGGTGGCAATTTTCTCATGTTTAGCCTGTGGAGCAAATACATGCTTTTTCCCTATTTTCTGTATTATAGATCACTGCAGGCCAATTGAATAAATGATGCAGCTAAAATTGTGTGGGTGTGTTTGTATGGATGTCAGAGTGTGTATTGAGAAATGTGTGTGGGTGTGGGTGTGTGTGTGTGTGTGTGTGTGTGTGTGTGTGTGTGTGTGTGTGTGTAAAAACAACAGTGGCATTATATAAACAAACTGGCATTTAAAGGATCCTGAAAAGTAATGAATATTTGGTAGTTCTTATCAGACCTGATGTTGGTTAAAAAATCTAAGTCAGTGAAAGTGGAAAATAATATTCATATATAATATTATTCTGTATTTTTACGCACAAGGATTAAAAGAACAAAAAGAAGAATATTTTCCACCCACCTCTAGTTTGTGGTTCAGCTGAAAGATGGTTTGGGCTTTATGACACAGCTGAGCAAAACATGAACTGAGACTGGTCATCTTCTGACGGCCCTCGTACGTGATGTCAGCCTGATCCGGGTCGATTTCTCCCAGCAACAGATCCACATCCACAAACGCCTTATCAAACTCTTTCTCCAGCACTTCCAGCCATCGGAACATGGACATGCCGTAGCCGGGACTCGCAGCAGGACCGGCGGAGAGGGCCGAACCGGGAGACAGAGCAGCGCCAGCGGCCGCAGACATATTCAACACCAACACGTATACAGGAAGAACACACAAATAACTCTAGTTTACTCTTTTCCCAGGCGAGATCACTTGGCTGTTTAAAGTTGTGTTAACTCCAGGCTGCTTAACGGACAGATAGTGAGGGTGATCGTAGTGCAAGTGATGTTTTCCGCGAGCGCATCTGTCCAGGAAATCCGAAATCGAATGCAAGTCAACAGCGATTAGTAGGGTCTGCCACACAATGAGATCCAAGAGAAAAGCAGTCGATAGACGAGCGTGTTTAATTTGGGACATCTTTATTTTTATTTAATTTTTTTCACAACCTAAACCAAGATTTCAGCCTTTCTTAATCATGCATTTTTTTTATTATTATTTATGTAAAAACATTTATCCATGTCATGATTCATTTCTCAGAGATTTGCAATATTATGCCTATTATAGGACAGTAAATTTGTTAAAATAGTAGCATAAAACATGTTAAGATTTTTAATTTGCATAACTTGACAGATGTATGATTTTTTTCCCCCCTTAATTTTATACCCCTGAATATTGTTTATATTTATTAGCCTGCATTGGAGTTAGAGGAAAAAGTTAAGGAATAATGATTAATAAGAAGAAGAATAAAGAGAAGAATAATCACAGTAATAATATTAAACAATCAAATTAAATTAATTATTCAGTTTTTATTTATATTAAATAAGTGTTTGTTTTATAATAAACACATTTTTATAATTATCAATCATTAATTAAAGAATTAATGAACACACACATTTTTAGTGATCAGTGCTTTTGACATAAAATTAACATTTAAAAAAGTAATTAAATATTAAATGAAAATAAAAATGTCCCAAAATTATATTCAGGTGTTCAGCTTTCAGCATTGTTAACTTTTTATGAATAAATTTGTATTAATCAAAATGATTGATTGCCATGTCATATTCAAAAGTTTTGGCTCATGCAGATGTTAACAGAAAATAAACCTGGGATACAATCATCGAGCAAAAGGCATTATTTATTATTGATTTATTGCCATCACACAGTTGTTCAACCTTGTGCATGTGCTTATTTGATTCAAATCACATACAATTAAAACATAACTTTTTAGAATCAAAATCTGTAAAATATTTATTTATTTATTTATCAATCATGTTCATGGCAGTTTTTCCACTTTTTTTTTTTCCTTTTTGTAAACTCCAACTTTAGGGCCAATTATATTGGTTGGTTTCATATACTGTATATATTTGAAACTAACCAATATTATATATTTATATATATGAAACCAATTTTTTCATACTTCGGGTTCTTCTGGTCTACAATGCTTTGAAGAAGTCATTCTGTTATCAGGAGGGCTCAAGCAAATTGACCCCAATGTATTCAGATCACACGAGTTCTGGAAAAACAAGCTTCGCCACCTTCCCCGCGGCCTGCCCTCTGGTCTGGAGATCATCCATCTGGGTCATAATAAGAAACATGGCCTGCAAGAGTCTTCCCTTGAGGTCCTGAATCCTGAAACTCCAGAACATCCAGATTAGCATCTTGTGTGCCAACAACATGTCAGCACTTGTAAAACTAGAGTGCCTCTATATTGATGTTAATAAAATTACAATACAAGGTGCCCTTTCTCAATTTGCTCAGCTTGGGAAGCAACAGGATACAGGATCTCCTCAGTACCTTCAGCATTCTTCTCCTCACTGAAGCTTTGGAAGGCATTAGATTTATCTTTAAACCACCTAACAAAAGTTCCTCATGATCTTTCTCAATCTCTAATTCACCTGAATTTGGATAGGAATCAGATCCAAGCATTGAGGAATCGTGAAATGTTCCAGATGCAAAACCTTGTAACTCTTTCTGTGAGTTTTAATAGACTAGTATCAATGGATGGGGGTCATTGACTGCCCAGCCTATCTGTGTGCGAGTTGGCAGGGAACCAACTAAGAATGCTGCTTGGAAGGTTGGCCTCTAAACTTGAGAAGCTATACTGCAGGCAGAACAATATCCAGGAAGTCACCTTTCAGCAGCTAGCAGGGATAAAACAGCTTAAACATCTCTTTTTGGAAAATAACACCATCCGAAACTATGTAGCCAATCCCCTGAGGAACTGCTGCTGCATCCAACTAGCCAACCAGGCTTTACAACAGAATCTACTCTCTGCTATTTCTCAAATATTTAAATGAGGGATTTAGGGCACATTAGTGACCTTGTCATGCATTGGCAGCATTATGTAGATCAGGGCCATTTCAGAGCATAGAATTTCTAAGCCAAATCCTATTTGGAGATCCGTAAACATTAAAATACGCCACAAGATGTAAACAATATCCATGTTAACAAGATTTTCATACAATAAAATCACTTGCTAATGTTTTCTGTTTAAAGTCATATCCAATTTACAAATTCATTGCCATGATGACATAACGCTGTAAACACTAAAACCTTAAAATGCCTGCAAAAACGACGAATTAAACAACTTTACAGCTAAAATAATACACAAGTGTTAACAGAAGAATTAATGTAAGTGCTTTTATAAAATTATAATCTTCATACTTCTGTTTAAACCATCCAATAATTAGCCAAATTCAGTCCATTGTAAGTGCCTCACTGTAACCTTGATTTTTGCTTTTTTTTAATAAGGGAGAATTTTTTTTTGCTGTCGATCGGGCTTTACTTGTTTTGAAATCAGAATATTTCTTTAAGCTTGAGCTACAGCATTTGTTTATTTCACCTTGTCTCTTATAAACTCGGTACAACAAACTCTTCAGGTTCTGACTAGACTAAAAAAATGCTTTAAAATAAACATAATTACAGTTCTCAAAACATGTCCAACTTTACAGCTGTGAAGGTGCTAATAGTAATAAGCAACATAGCTTTTCAGGTTAGATTGCTCAGGTTCTTCCATCGATAGATAAAGACTTGGCCAAATATCGCAAATAGAATCATTTTAGTCATTTTATTATCAACCCATAGTCATTAACATATAGTGGGAAGAACAATACCACCTCGCTATAATTCTGTAATCATTTGTTCTCAAGATTGTCATTTTTAATGCTGCATTTGTACATAACATAATGATTGTTTACGCTTAACCGGAAGTTCCACCCATGTCGTCAGCAAAGCATCATGGGACTCAGGAATATTGTGGATGAGTTGACATTTTAAGTGAACTTATAGCAGACAATTTATTAAACTTTGTGTTTTTCTCCTCAGGAAAATGGACCCAAATAAACCTGGGTTGCAACCATCAGAAACCAACACAAACATGTGTAACTTCTTAAAGAGAGATGTTTACAGTGATGTAACGCGGTAGGTGTGTGCACTCGCCAGTGTCCTGAAAATAAATGCTACCTATCAGGATGTGCTACCACTACAGTCCCATAGTTTTAGGGTTAGGGTTTGGGGTAGGGTTAGGGCTTAGTACAGCCTTATACCATATAGCACACTATCTGATAGTTATGCTGGTATCACATCCTGATAGTTATTACCTGCCTGACAAGATGTGCTACCTAGGTTTTTAACACATTTCATGCTGTTGTACATACTGACAGGTTCCCCCATGCCTCCCGATATGTGCTACCCATGTTTTAACTTTACATATCACTGTTTTCACTGCTGGTAGCACAGATTGTCAGACCGGTCACACATCAGAGTCGCTGCCGTAAGGAGGTAAATCATGGATTAAATATATTTAAATGTCTGCGAAAGTCAAATTTGGCAATCTTTGTGCTGACCTCAGACATGAAGGCTATATACCTTTTCTGGGACTGCATGAATCAAAAGTGTTTTTTTAGGTTTTTCTTTATATCATTTTAAGGGTGTTTTAACATTTACCGCCATTGTATTCTCCCACTGATGACTGGTCACAAATATGGCGGCTGTGGGGGAAAGGGAGTTCCCTGAAACAAATCAAGGTTTTGCCAGCTTCCAATGTCAAAATTTCCCCATTCAGAAAAGTACAGTGGCATACCAAGCACTAGTTATAAATGTAATTTGATACATTATTTAGTTCAATTTAATTTAAAAATAAAAATATAATGTTATTTTATTGTCACAGTGCTTGTCGACTAAACAGTCCACTGATGTCTGTGGTCAGCAAGTGTTAAAATACCTTTTTAATCCTCTTATCAATAAGGTTTACACATATCCTATAAAACAAGGTTTACATATAACCAGAAAATCATAACATTTACATTTAAATTAATAAGAAAAATACATTAAGGTTATTTTATATTCTTTCATCAAACTTACAGATATTTGTACTCATTTTACATTTGCTGGTACGGCAGCCAATCACATCAGACCTTAGTCTTTCTTTTCTAGTACATTAAAATGGCAAGACCCACGTCAAAGCTGATCCCAGACCAGCGCTTAGAGCGAAGCGTTAAGCGATCTCTCAGCCGTCCAATCACAGTGCTCCATGTCACACAGCAGCGAGTTCAGAGTGAAGAGGTTGGCAGGTTGAAGAAATGGCAGCCTGCACGCTGCGGTGTTGGCAGTGACCAAAATGGTACATTCCTCGATATATCATCGCTCGTACCTCCACGGCTGAATTTAGCATGACGAATTTACTTCAAACGCCTATACATATTTAACCAATAACGCGTATAAGGACTGTATACCATGGCTGTTCTTTATGAGGTGGCGTGGCGGGTTTTACATGCACTGATTCATCTCCAGCGCGCGCTGATCACCTGGTTCCGAGTCCACATTTGGAGGTGGAAACGGGCTGTGGTGGGATTATTACTACCCCTTGCCCTTGGGTTTCACAGTCAGAAAAAGACTGGACACGTAGGCAAACGGATCAGCCGTCGGGTATGCTGGGGAGCTGATGGAAGAACATTAGAGAAGCTGCCGCTTCATCTAGGGCTGTTGATCGCTGAAGAGGAGATCCACTATACTGACATTGCCAACTTGGTGGTGTGGTGCATGGCAGTGGGCATCTCATATGTCAGTGTGTATGATAATCAAGGTAAGACTCATTGAGTTTCTTGTGCACAGGATGCATATGAATGAGTCATGTAGGGAAGTGAATTCCAGACAGTCACATGCATACAGTCACCTGCTGATTCCTAAACACTCACGTCTTGAGCAAAGTACAAAGTTGCAATGACACTTTTAATGATTTGGTTTGTGGTCACATCTTTATCTTAGTATCACTGCAAATGTTTCACCTTTTCCTCATATGTCCCAGTTTTGCTTTGTGGCTTGTCTAAAATGCTTTAGAATGTAGCAAATGCAACTGAATTGAGTTATTAAAGGAGCAATATGTAACATTGACATCAAGCGTTTAAAATGGGTACAGCAGTCCCCATAAAAATATTGGAGAGGTACAGTAAAAATATTTGAGAGAGTTGTCTACCTCACCCCCTCCACAGACTCGAAGCTTACAAGGTTTGCCAGGTTGAGGACACGCAACAGGAACGAGAAAACTGACAGTGGCAAGCGATGAGCCTTACACTGTAAGTTTGTCAGCTAATGTATACGTTTGTAATGTTTTTATTGTTTGCAAATTATAAACCAGCTCATGTGGATTTTATGTTACTGTCAATGTTAGCTAGATGTATTGCTAGCTTCCATTGATGCAGCTTGCTGTTTGCCCGCTAACTAGTTTCAAATCTGGCAAACCGGGCTGTCGAAATACTATTGGGAAATGTGCATTGGGTGGTATCACACAGGCCAAAACACAAACAGACATTCCAGCCCAGAACTGACATTTTAAAGTAGAATGTACTGGCTGTGGCATTGTTTTCGGAGAAGCCAGTATTTCAACTTCACGTGTTTCCTAAATCAAACTCAGCAAAAAAGAAATGTCCCTTTTTCAGGACACTATATTTTAAAGATAATTTTGTAAAAATCCAAATTACTATACAGATCTTTATTGTAAAGGGTTTAAACATTGTTTTCCATGCTTGTTCAATGAACCATAAAAAATTAATGACCATGCGCCTGTGGAACGGTTGTTAAGACACTAACAGCTTACAGACGTTAGGCAATTAAGGTCACAGTTTTAAAAACTTAGGACGCTTCTAATCTGCGTGAACGTGCCTTAGGCATGCTGCATGAGGACTGCAGATGTGGCCATGGCAATAAATTACAATGTCCGTACTGTGGGATGCCTAAGACAGCGCTACGAAGGACAGCTGATCATCCTCGCAGTGGCAGAACACATGTAACAACACCTGCACAGGATCGGTACATCTGAATAATCACACCTGCGGGATAGGTACAGGATGGCAACAACAACTGCCTGAGTGACACCAGGAATGCAATGGGCTGAGAGAGGCTGGATTAAGGGCTTGTAAGGCAGGTCCTTGCCAGACATCATCGGCAACAATGTCGCCTATGGGCACAAACCCACCTTTGCTGGACCAGACAGGACTGGCAAAAAGTGCTCTTCACTGATGAGTCATGGTTTTGTCTCACCAGGGGTGATGGTTGTACTCGCGTTTATTGCAGAAGGAATGAGCGTTACACCGAGGCCTCAGAGTACAGGCTTCGGTGTAATGCTCATTCCTTTGGCAATACACATGAGTCTGACAACTGCGATCGATTTGGAGGTGGAGGGTCCATCATGCTCTGGGGTGGTGTGTCACATCATCATCAGACTGAGCTCGTTGTTATTGCAGGCTGTCTCAATGCTGTGCGTTACAGGGAAGACATCCTCCTCCCTCATGTGTTACCCCTTCCTTAGGGTATTCTTAGTTTGCTGAAAATAAAAGCAGTTGAAAGTGAGATGACGTTTCTTTTTTTGCCAAGTATATTATGATCATTTTATGCTTTAGTAGTACAGTATATAGTATTATTACATATTGCTCCTTTAACTCATTATTAACTTGCTGCTTTACCAAAATGTCTTGTATTATTTCGTTAATATGAGAATGATCTTAAAATTAACCCAATTGTTTGCAGTAATAAGCTTGTTTTTAAGCCTCGGCATGGTAATGTAATCCTCAAATGCTCAAAATGACAGGAAACATCAAACCTTACTTCTCTTCATGAGGGAGAATGTGTCTGTTCTATTTCAAAACAGTAAATTTCAGTTTCAGCCCAAAATATTTCTCAATGGAAGAAGTGGAGTGTATATTGTATTGCTTAGGCTACAACCTTTGACAGATATTTTGTAAGTGCCAATGCGTGGACACTTGCAAAGGGATTCAGCTTCATGCAGAACTAAACCACTCAGTTATCAATCATAGTAATTCTCAATATAACGTTCCTCTCTTGTTTTTAGGGGGTTTGGGATATTTTTATATGTTCTTTCTCATTGTTATCTTATTTACCAGGTGTGTTCAGGGGGAATAACTCCAGACTCTTGGAGGAGATCCGGAGACAACAGCAGGAGCTTCTGGGAATGGACAACTCCAAATACACAGTGGAGTTACTCAAGAATGGTACCGACAAACAAGAGCATCAAGGTGAGGTGCTCTACAACTCACAGTCTTGTTTTCCGTTGTGCTGGTGCGGACACTACAGGACTGTAGTGTATCAACTACATGACCATTTATTCCAGAATGAGGCCTTGTGTACACTGGTATTTAGATGCGTTTTGGGTGATTCGATCACAAGTGTACAAGTGCGACACATCACCGTTACACCTGGTCGTCTTTATGGCCCACATGTGTTTGGATATTGAGGGTGAGAGTCTCTGATTATTTTATGAGGATTTGCAACAATCATTACATCTTTATATTAATCATGATAATAAAGCGCAAAGACGTAAAATAAGAAAAAGAAAGCTCTAAAAATCGGTGCACAGTTTCACTTAATTATACCCAAACGTGACAGTTAGAGCAGAATTCTGAGTTAGTTTAATGCAGTACCTTTAACTGAGCTTATAATGTACGTGTTTCTCATATCTGTGTCCATGCATGCTGAAATTAGACACTGAAGGATTTTGTGAAGTTCTTGTGCATGTACATGCATTCGCTTTTTAAAATCTTCTGGTCGTACATTTATTTTCCTTTAAATCCGCACGTAACCTGCAAAGTTTAAACTCTTGTTTTATTTGGTGGCGCTGTGCTGCTATGGCACTACAAGCCCATTGTGAAGCCTATTACGGCTGTCTTTAGCGTTGTCCCATTTCAAATGGATTGCCCAAGCGGCCCAAATGCATCTTAAAATTATGATAATGAAACAAATTTACAAACTTGCACAGTTAATTCGTGATAACATTCCAACAAACATGAAAGAGCAGCCTAGGCCAGTTTTTGCACTTATTTGCAAAGGAAAATTGCTGAAAATAATATGGCGCTCAAGGGTAGGGAGATTTGGGACAGGGTGCACACCTGGCAACAAGACGTCTAGATATCAAGCTGATTTGAAATCTATCGGGGCTTGTCGCAGAAGTGCGCACACTACACAACCGTTGATCGTGAAATTTGAGACTTCTCGTCGCAGACCAGTCACAGACTCAAAACATCATAGGAGACGAGCTTGAGTCATGTAGTATGCACTAGGCTTTACCTTAAAAAAAGGGCTGTTGCTTTTTGTTGGAAACACCCACTCTAGAAAAGAGTCTCTACAAACAGGTTTGGTCAGAATATTTCATTATTGGAGGGTTTGGCCTTTTATGAACAAGTTTTTATGACCTTTTGTCTGTTCATGTCTTTGGTTAAGATTCACTTCTGACTTTTTGTGGATAAACATGGAAGCGTGTTTTAGTTGCATATTTCTTTTTTCTGGAATAGATTCATTGCTGCCAGCTTTTCTGGTTAGGAAATGTTTCATTTTTACAAATACGCCTTGAGCAAGTCATCTGTTGAATGCTTCACAAATGGAACCTAAACCAGTGCAGTACAAAGATGCAAAGGAAACCGCCTTCGCTCATTCATATTTTGGGCAAGTGCTTTTGTGCTTTCATTGGATTGAGATTGACAATTTGATTGACCCTTTTCACAAAGTTTGACAATACCTTGATTTACAACCACAATTCCGAGTATGAAAAATGCTAATAAAACAAAAAGGAGTGATTTGTAAATGATATTCACCATTCACTATATTGAAAGCACTACTCCTACACATTATATGATGTTTTTCCTTGTGAATTTCTATTGTTTTTTGAAAAAGTAATCTCAAATCAGTTTATGGTAACACACTCCAAATAAGTTGAGACAGGGTCTAATAAGATTAATATTTTTTCTTGGTGGGCTGATGCGTCACATTTTGCGACCATTTTTCCCCCCATGTCCAAATATAAAATTCCCACACTTGTGTTTTAATTGCTGTCATTTACTGCTGTGCATGAGAAACACCAAATACTCATGCCACCTGATTGAACTGCACTGCGCATCTGCTGCCCGGGAGCAGAGCGGGACCGGACCACCCATGCATCGCTGACAAACCTGCTCCCACGTCACACTGTCCATTTGTAAACACAGTGCCAGATATGGAAACCTTAAAGGGTCATTAAACCACCTGTTTCTGCACTGTTTAGTTCTCAACACGTTTTCAAAAAATGCCAGTCAAAGTGGATGTTATCAGCAGCAGAGTGAGGGGAGAAGGGGGATGATACACAACAATTGTCTGATCAAGCTTAATTTAACTGATGCAGTTAAAAGCATCAAAGATACTCGCAATTTCTTATGACAAAATGCAAAATTTATACGCTGTTTTGTAAGCTCACAACACATTACACTACTTCTAATAATAATAATTAGGGCTGGGCATTTTAATCTATCTATCTCTCTATCACGATAAAACAATCCACAATATTGATAAAAAGCTTTTGAGTAAATTTCAATATTTAGCCTGTGTTCTAAATCTAGGTGGTCAGGTGCGTGCCACAAAAAACAAATAGATTTCTGTTCTAATTTTGTTAAATAAATCAGATGTCATCATCTTTGGCATGGATGACCAGGAAAGACAATAAAACTACTAGTTTGTAGCGTAGTCTTTATTCACTTTAATTACAATATAAAAATGGTCCATTCTGTCTTTTTTATATTTTCTAAATTTACTCTTGGGGATACCCCTGAACCCACATGCAGTATCATTCCTCAATCACAAGGGCTTCTATGCCCCCATACTTGGGTATCTAATTGTAATAAAATATAAAAATTATTTTAATGTAAAATGATATGCTATCATCATGCTTTAAAATTCATATCCAACTGCGCTTGATTGATAAACTCTAAAATATTTGTTTATTTTGGATCCCTCAGACACCACTGCTTTGCTGTTTCTGGGCCCCCAATGCAGTTTTTAAGAGACTATTTTGGCTGTTTAGGATTTTCACGTCTGTAGTGCTACTGCCGTAACAGCCAGACTGTCAATTCATATCTAGCCTATTTACTTGTTCTATTTACTCAGTTTCTAAATAAAATAGTGACCTGACTAGGTCAATGCATTTTTCAAGTGTTTTAATTTTAAGGACGTTACACTGGAATATATCCTATTGTTATGATTTTGTGTCTTGTGTTTGCAATGTTATCTCGTCATTCAGTGTTGAAGGTCTTATCTCCAGACGATGGACAGCTCAGTATTGTCAAGGCAGCACAGCAGCTCTGCAAGGCCATTGAGCAGAAAGAAAAGACATCCAAAGACATCAATGTCACTGTGCTTGACTCATTACTCAGAGGTGAGCTTACAGCATGCCAGTCTGCTGACCATCAGTACAAAATTGAATATAAGGACTAAATGGGTAGTCCTGTAATTTGATTACTGTTGTATAAAAATGTCAATAGCAATCCAGATACACATCATTGAAGATGGTCTGAATCAGCCGAAAATATACATAAGTAGTTGTTCATTTTCAGATTGTGTCTGAATCCCAGACCCCCTTTTTTTCCCCACACTTAAGCAAACAAACTGAAACTCAATGGAAAAACGAACCCCGATCTACAGCAAAACTTCTAGTGTGAAAATGACATTAGTTTTGTGAAACAAAAACTTTCATAACAGGGAAACACATTTATGAAATCTTTCAGTATTCTGTCTCCCTTCGCTGTTAAACACTGTTAAATAACTAAACACTGTGTTGTTCTTCATGAAACAAATGACATTGTAAAATACGGGTGCTAATCTTTCACTCTTTAAATGCATTGCATAGATATAGGGTTGGGAATCGAGAACCGGTTCTTGTTCAGAAAATACTGGAATCATAAGATCTTTGGTTCTGTTAACGGTTCTCCAGCGTGCAATTTTCCGCCAATGTGGCTGGAACACTGTTCTCAAATACTCTGACCAGCAGCACTGCCCTCTACTGCATTGTGCTAGTGTGCCATGGAAAATGATAAAAAAAAATAATAATAATTTCAGGGATCCAAACTCCTCACCAATGATTAATGTGCAAAAGTGACTGATATTTATACGCTTTAAGGGTCTTTCACATGACTCGAGTCAGTGCTGCAGAATACATTGAAGTCTATGAAGTGACTTTACACCAAAGTGAATATATTTGAGAGTACTACGCAATAAGAAATATTTAAAAACTGTCCAAATTTGTGAAGAGACATTGAATGTCTCATAATGTATTTTAATTAAATATTACCTTATCGTTTATGAATATCAGAGACCCCAGTTATTGAACTAATTTAAATTCACTAAGAAAACACTTAGACCTAAACATAAACGAGTCCTTGTATTACTTTCTGCTATCAAAGCAACTGCAAGCTTTTTTCTCTCTTACAAATACATGTTTTCAATGTTTATTGTGCACACCTCCCAATTTTTTATGTGGTAAACTTGTAAAATTGCACCTGTGATGCTTTCTGCAACTCTTGTCCTGTGGAGGGCAATGTGGTGCTTGACGCTGGGTTCAGCCTCCAGAACCAAATAAAAACTGCCACGATAAGTCGTCTGTCCGGGGCAAAGATGCATATCTAATGACAATTGCCTCAGCATCGGTCTCCCTTGATGCGTTTGATTACGCACAGGCGAGTTTAAGTCGATGCAGACCAGGCGGAAGGTTTGAGTTGTAGATTGAGTTCTGTTCAGTAAATGTTTTATGTGTTTTGTTCATATTTTAATCGTATTTGTTTTTTGTAATATTGCATGTTCATATTTTAGTGGCCTCCACTGTCACTGCGGGGGAAAAAAAACATTCACCTGCTTCGTGTGGTGTCTCTGTTGTTCATCTGTTCTCTTCATAAATAAATAAATGCATAATCTGCTATATGCTCGTCCTGTAAGTTCATGATTAAAAATGAAAAAGTGAATGAAAATAAAAGCTATTAAATGTCTTATTATCATTAAAATATGAAAATTAAAATGACGGTTATTTTTTTGCATAGCTGAATTTCAAACATTACAAGTAAACACGCTACTAAAACAGACGGAAAATATTTATTGAAAAGGAAAAATATTGACGATGGTTAATCTATGTGGGATTGTGGTGTGCCATAGAATATTAGTTGTAAAAAGTGTGCTGTGGCAGAAAAAATGTTGGGAAACACTGCTGTACTGACATAAAAACACAGTTCTACCAGTGTATTTAATTTCCAATCAAACAAGCTGGCTCTTTTTACAGCGTAAAACATATGTGCTTTCGGTATAGTCAGATCCCGAAAGAACCATTCTAATGAGTCGGTTCTTTTGAATCAACAGCACAAAACATACAGCGCTTCCAGTATACAAGTAATTTTATATTGATGTGCAAAATATGAATATCCAACTCCAAAATTAAATAAGAACTGTTGAAGTCTCACCAGTCTGAAGTACATCATTAGGCTACAAAACACAGTTTAAACTGTCTCTGGAACTGTTACTGTTTATTTAATGATGACCTGTCTCTCTATTAAATCAAGCAGTGCAGTTACTGACTGGTTATATGACAATGTATAATTAAAGATACACAAGTTTTGTTGTAATAAGTGTAATTTTATCAAATAATAAATTAAGTAATGAAATATGCCATCATATTTCGTGTTGGTTTATATTTCTTTATTTAAAATAGAGTAAGGATATATTATTGGATTGTATTTATGTCTCCAAAAAGTCTGCAAACACACTTTTTACAAGAACTGTATTACATTTATATCTGATTTGTTATATCTGCTCTGTACAAATCTGAAATGATCTCATTATTTGTTAATGGACAACAGAGGGTAGTAAATGCAATAAGAATTGCATTTCTCATTTCTAAATAATTCTTTAAAAGAATTACTGGAATCGTTACTGGTACCATTAAGGAATTGGAATTGTTAAGAGAAATTGGAATCAGAAGCGTAAAATTCCTACGATTCCCAACCCTTTATAGATTACCATTCAGCAAGCTTAGAAACACCTAAATGATCATTTCAAATATCTGTCCCACCAGGATTTCACTGAACTTTTTCATGATTATATGACGGAATTTGCTGTGGCTTTTTATAAAAATTGCAATGCTGTTTGCTTAATCTTTTTGTGCTGTTTTGCACAAGTAGTGTAATTTGTGTTAATGACGGTATAAGTGCAATTACCTGTACATTTTTGTGCATATTAACTGAATAAGCAAGGAAAACATAAATAATAACACACAAAAAGACCATACATTTAAGAGGTGAAACCCATGATATGGATAATAAAAGCTCAATAGAAGACATTTATTATTTTAATGTAAAAATGTTCTTCCTCCGACAATTCAAGTGAGCTTTGGTATGGTTAAAAAAGTAAACCTACAATAAAGCTGTACATTTAAGGACACAGATACAGTATATTGATAACACTATGTGACACAATTTGTGTTCCTGGGTAGTAAGTGTTATCCTAATTGCTTATGCCTCAAAAGTATAGAAAATGGCTATTATTCCCAACAAACTTTGCTTTTGTGACCAGGACAGTGATATTTTGAAATGTACCTATTTCCAATGAGAAAATGGGTGAATTTGTGTCTTTTTGTTGACAAAGTCAGATAAAAAACAACACAAGAATTCAAATTAACATGTATTTATACTGAAGTAATACAAAAAGTATTACAAAAGATTTAGAAGTGAGTCGTTTTTCAAGATTTACAATTATACTGTAAATCTCTTACACGATCAGCCCCAAATATGTACTCCTCATACTTCAAGCGTCCAGCAAGGTCTTGATGCTCTTGTGATCCTTTTTGAGGTGCACCGAGTGAGCCAGGGGAAGAGATGGGTACTTGTTACCATTATGGAGCAGCATGGCTTTGAGGCTCCTAGATGAGGTGTCAATGAAGAGCCGCAACTCATTCTGTCATACAAATATCACTGTCCTGGTCACAAAATCAAAGTTTGTGGGTAATAATAGCCATTTTCTATACTTTTGAGGCATAAGCAATTAGTAAATAACACATACAACCCAGGAACCAAAAAAAAATGAATGCAATTTGTTACACGTGTAATTAGACCTTTTGCAATTATTACATCGCCTGATTATGTAATATATGATTATTTGAGAACTGCTATTATTGAGAACTGTAATTTCTAATCAAAATTGAATAATTCTAAGCAAATATATTACATAATCGGCATGTTTTGGTCTCATTTTCTAGTGGAACGGTGTATTATGTTACCTCTCCAAATGATCGGTGATTGATCTACATTGCTCACTGCACTCAAAAGATTAAATGCAAGCTGTGATGTACATGCACCACTTAAGTTTTTTTTTATAGTGAATGCAATAGGGTTCTTTCTCTCTAGCGTCTCGTCATTAGGGGACACTAGGTGTCCCGTATGGGATGTCAACATTTCGGCCAAAATACGGGACGTTCCAGCTAATCTGTGTGCCAGCAACCTTTTGCATAAGCTCAGAACACATAACAACTGTTTCTATGGCTTCAGAGCTGCTCTCAGTTAGTGCCTCTACTGAAAGAGCCTGGAAGCATCTCAGTATCAGATTATTCCTCCTAAAACACTCAGCTTTTACCCTGATTTTTCATTGCACTAAGGCTTGTTTTTTTCCATTTAGAGTCAAAGAACATACCTGACCTTGACCCGGACCTGGTGCTGAAATTTGGACCTGTTGAAAGTACACTTGGCTTTCTGCCCTGGCACATCAGACTAACCGAGATTATGTGAGTGTTTATATTTTGATGCATATGAGCAAGCACAAACTTTGTTTTATCTCTTCAGGGTGTATATAGACTGTGGACCACAAAGTATGTGTGTACACGTGTGTGTTGCATTTTTTTTAAAGTACATTTTTTTAACATTTTACTGAAAGTACCTTTTTTTATGCCGTGTGTGTTGTTTTATATATATATATATATATATATATATATATATATATATATATATATATACACTCACCTAAAGGATTATTAGGAACACCATACTAATACTGTGTTTGACCCCTTTCAGCCTTCAGAACTGCCTTAATTCTACGTGGCATTGATTCAACAAGGTGCTGAAAGCATTCTTTAGAAATGTTGGCCCATATTGATAGGATAGCATCTTGCAGTTGATGGAGATTTGTGGGATGCACATCCAGGGCACGAAGCTCCCGTTCCACCACATCCCAAAGATGCTCTATTGGGTTGAGATCTGGTGACTGTGGGGGCCATTTTAGTACAGTGAACTCATTGTCATGTTCAAGAAACCAATTTGAAATGATTCGAGCTTTGTGACATGGTGCATTATCCTGCTGGAAGTAGCCATCAGAGGATGGGTACATGGTGGCCATAAAGGGATGGACATGGTCAGAAACAATGCTCAGGTAGGCCGTGGCATTTAAACGATGCCCAATTGGCACTAAGGGGCCTAAAGTGTGCCAAGAAGACATCCCCCACACCATTACACCATCACCACCAGCCTGCACAGTGGTAACAAGGCATGATGGATCCATGTTCTCATTCTGTTTACGCCAAATTCTGACTCTACCATCTGAATGTCTCAACAGAAATCGAGACTCATCAGACCAGGCAACATTTTTCCAGTCTTCAACTGTCCAATTTTGGTGAGCTCTTGCAAATTGTAGCCTCTTTTTCCTATTTGTAGTGGAGATGAGTGGTACCCGGTGGGGTCTTCTGCTGTTGTAGCCCATTCGCCTCAAGGTTGTGCTTGTTGTGGCTTCACAAATGCTTTGCTGCATACCTCGGTTGTAACGAGTGGTTATTTCAGGCAAAGTTGCTCTTCTATCAGCTTGAATCAGTCGGCCCATTCTCCTCTGACCTCTAGCATCAACAAGGCATTTTCGCCCACAGGACTGCCGCATACTGGATGTTTTTCCCTTTTCACACCATTCTTTGTAAACTCTAGAAATGGTTGTGCATGAAAATCCCAGTAACTGAGCAGATTGTAAAATACTCAGACCGGCCCGTCTGGCACCAACAACCATGCCACGCTCAAAATTGCTTAAATCACCTTTCTTTCCCATTCTGACATTCAGTTTGGAGTTCAGGAGATTGTCTTGACCAGGACCACACCCCTAAATGCATTGAAGCAACTGCCATGTGATTGGTTGATTAGATAATTGCATTAATGAGAAATTGAACAGGTGTTCCTAATAATCCTTTAGGTGAGTGTACAGGTGAAACTCGAAAAATTAGAATATCGTGCAAAAGTTCATTAATTTCAGTAATTCAACTTAAAAGGTGAAACTAATATATTATATAGACTCATTACAAGCAAAGTAAGATATTTCAAGCCTTTATTTGATATAATTTTTATGATTATGGCTTACAGCTTATGAAAACCCCAAATTCAGAATCTCAGAAAATTCGAATATTACATGAAATCAATAAAAATAAAGGATTTTAAATACAGAAATGTCGGCCCTCTGAAAAGTATAATCATGCATGTGTACTCAGTACTTGGTTTGGGCCCCTTTTGCATTAATTACTGCCTCAATGCGGCGTGGCATGGATGCTGTCAGCCTGTGGCACTGCTGAGGTGTTACGGAAGACCAAGAAGCTTCAATAGCGGCCTTCAGCTCTTCTGCATTGTTTGGTCTCATGTCTCTCATCTTTCTCTTGGCAATGCCCCATAGATTCTCTATGGGGTTCAGGTCAGGCGAGTTTGCTGGCCAATCAAGCACAGTAATACCATGGTCATTGAACCAGGTTTTGGTACTTTTGGCAGTGTGGGCAGGTGCCATATCCTGCTGGAAAATGAAGTCATCATCTCCATAAAGCTTGTCTGCTGAAGGAAGCATGAAGTGCTCTAAAATGTCCCGGTAGACGGCTGCGTTGACTCTGGACTTAATAAAGCACAGTGGACCAACACCAGCCGATGACATGGCTCCCCAAACCAACACAGACTGTGGAAACTTCACACTGGACTTCAAGCATCTTGGATTGTGTGCCTCTCCATTCTTCCTCCAGACTCTGGGACCTTGGTTTCCAAATGAGATGCAAAATTTGCTCTCATCAGAAAAGAGGACTTTGGTCCACTGAGCAACAGACCAGTTCTTTTTTCTTTAGCCCAGGTAAGACGTTTGACATTTGAAGCCCATGTCCAGGACCCGTCTGTGTGTGGTGGCTCTTGATGCAGTAACTCCAGCCTCAGTCCACTCCTTGTGAAGCTCCCCACACATTTGAATGGCCTTTTCCTGACAATCCTCTCCAGGCTACG
This sequence comes from Xyrauchen texanus, assembly GCF_025860055.1. Lineage (NCBI taxonomy): Eukaryota > Metazoa > Chordata > Actinopteri > Cypriniformes > Catostomidae > Xyrauchen > Xyrauchen texanus. The sequence goes on from NC_068303.1 coordinate 7,364,192, forward strand.
GTCATCCCTGCTGCTTGTGCACCTTTTTCTTCCACACTTTTCCCTTCCACTTAACTTTCTATTAATGTGCTTTGATACAGCACTTTGAGAACATCCAACTTCTTTTGCAATTACCTTTTGAGGCTTTCCCTCCTTGTGGAGGGTGTCAATGATGGTTTTCTGCACAACTGTCAGGTCAGCAGTCTTCCCCATGATTGTGAATTCAACTGAACCAGACTGAGAGACCATTTAAAGGCTCAGGAACCCTTTGCAGGTGTTTAGCTGATTAGATTGTGACACTTTGAGCCTACAATACTGAACCATTTCACAATATTCTAATTTTCTGAGATTCTGAATTTGGGGTTTTCATAAGCTGTAAGCCATAATCATCAAAATTATTATGATCAAAATCATCAAAATGTTAAGGCTTGACATATCTTTGCTTGTAATGAGTCTATATAATATATTAGTTTCACCTTTTAAGTTGAATTACTGAAATTAATGAACTTTTGCACGATATTCTAATTTTTCGAGTTTCACCTGTACTTATATATATATATATCTATATATCTATCTATCTCATGGTAATTCCATGGTTTTTATTCACTTTACAATATCATTGTCATGAAAACCTGAAAATATCAGGGAAATTTTATAAAAAGTTTATTGACATTTCCAGGCCTGTAAAAGCCTGGAAATGTCCGTAATACATTAAGCGACCACTGCAAAATTATCAGTGGTCAAAACACAGTTTAGGCAGCTGGAACTATACTGAACTGGTGGGCTTAAGGCCCCTGTATTTCTTCTACTATTTATATTTGTAGAAAGTTCTAGAAGTTACTCCAAATTTACTTAGCACTGAATCTATCTGTAATGTTCTGGAAAATAGTTACATTTCAAAATATCACTGTCCTGGTCACAAAAGCAAAGTTTGTGGGGGAATAATAGCCATTTTCTATACTTTTGAGGCATAAGCAATTAGGATAACACTTGCAACCCAGGGACCAATTTGTTACACGGTGTTATTGATTTTATAAATAAATATTGATGTCTGAACTCTTCCTACATTAGTGTATTGTGTTGTTTTAAAATGAATATGAACTTTTTCTTTACATTATTTGAACTCTGAAAACACTGCATCTTTTTTGTTATTTTGACCAGTTGTCATTTTCTGCAAATAAATGCTCTAAATGACAATATTTTTATTTGCAATTTGGGAGAAATGTTGTCAGTACTTTATAGAATAAAACAAAAATATTAATTTTACTCAAACACATACCTATAAATAGTACATCCAGAGAAATTGATAATTTTGCAGTGGTCTCTTATTTTTTCCCAAAGCTGTGTGCGTTTTTGTATCATAAGATTTTCAATATATCATTTTGTGTTTTAGAGATATTGTGCCAGTAAAAGTATGCATTATTGTGTGTTTGTTCTTAATGAATGTGCATCAGTGCATATGCTGGAGTACACTTAAATCCTGTTGTGAGATTATCAGCACAGTAAAGCTGTCTGCGCTGCCTCAATTATCTCTATTAGCTTTTTCAAATGATCTAACAGTGCAAAGGAAACTGCTGTGCATTATCAAATACAACACATTTCTGTTATATAGCGTTAGTTTAATTTAATCTAAAAAAAAAAAAGATGTCATATATATAATGTCATTTTATATAAGGTTAGGTGTTCCTGTTTTATTTTATTAACCTGCCGCCATGAAAATAGCCATAGAAGCTGGAATTGCTTTTAAAACAATTCTATTTCTAATACTTTTTGATGTTGTGAAAACGTTTGTCATGTCAGCTACCCAAATTTATTTGCTGCTACTTTCAAAATTTCAACAATATCTGTTTAACCTCACATGCATTACATAGACTTGGTTTGTGAATCAAGCTAACAGAAATAATGGAGAGAATTTGCATTATGTATTTTGTTTATTTCTGCTTTATTAAATGTCCACTAGGTGGCAGTGTGTCACTGTGCTGTTTTGCTGCATTATTTAGCAAACTTAATTCTAAATGTAGTTTCCCTTCTGTACTTCCTTAACAGTTTATTAAATTATGAATGTTTGACACAGTGTTTAATCTGGTGCCTAAAAGCATATTGTTTGATCTTTTGGTTCCCAACTAATTATCCTTTCTTGCAGTTCATTGCCGTCCCACATAGACGTCTCATACGATGACCTGTTTGGTGCACTTCAGCGATATGCATCGTGTGAGCAGCGGTTGGGCAAGTGAGGAACTGTCCGCAGAGAGTACAGAAGGAATTGAAAGGGATGGATGGGGTTTACATCCCTCTCTTCTTGTTTACAGTACAAGCACTGGAGCGCCAGCAACCCGCCTGAATAAAGTGTACTCCCACCAAGTTCTGCCAGGCTTGTGTGTGTGTGTGTGTGTGTGTGTGTGTGTGTGTGTGTGTGTGTGTGTGATTGTACTTGTATATTTTTATGTGTGTGAGCTTCCCGTGTAAATGCACACAAAGCAGTGTGTCTGCTCGTCCGAAGGACACAGACGCTGCCCTACGTTACGCCAATAAGCCGTCAGTCACAAAGAGGAGCTCCATTCAGCCTGAAGAACATTAGCCGTATGGTGTAAATCTAAATTTTACCATAGCTGTGGACACACCCCGCCCTGACAGTCTCATTAAAATAGGTAAGCAAGCCATGCTTATGCCTGTGCGCTGAACTCTACAGTGTGGTGTACAATCGGGCATCTTTCATAGCGTGACTCTACAGTGCGGGCTGTAAGTGCTCGGAGAGGATGTACATTACGGGATTTTGAAAATAGAACTCTTCTCTCTAGGTGAAAATGGATGACAATTTTCCATTCAGCAATTTTACTGCATGCAGAATCTATCTTATTGCAACATAATGCTCCAATCAAGGCTTAACTGAGCTGGAACTGGATATGTGTGGTTTTGTGCGTTTATTTGTGTTGTTTGAATGTGTGCGTGTGTGCCACAAATTACACTAATCAGCGTTAAACCCTGAAGTTTGTAATTCTAAGAGCATAAATTGATTGCTCCACATTGTCCCCCAAATGCTCTTGCTGTTTGTAATGGCTCATGGCACTAATTATGCTTTTAGATATTTTTTATTTGTCATCAGTAAATACTGTTCCATTCAGAAGTTCTGAGTTATTACCTGTTTAAAGAGTTGTTTATTTTTTTAATTAATGATTCTTTAGATTAATAAAACATTTCTTGGTAATAAACCTTGAAGTCCATAATTGGTTGAAAAATGCCATAGACTGTACATCATACTTCATTCTGCAAAGCCACTTTGCACTTAAATGTGTAATTCATGAATCACTGTTGGCAGGGTTGTGTAATAGTGTCCTGTGTGAATGTACAATAAATGTTACTGAAATCCAAAGCTGTTTGAGTTTAAGCTTGGTGGAACACAGACTCAATTGACAGCATTTCTGGCAAAATGTTGATTACAATAAAAAAAAAATATTTCAACTCGTCCCTCCTTTTCTTTTAAAACATTTATATTGGAAGTGAATGGGTAACACTTTTGGAAGGTTGAACTTTGAGATATACACACCTTGAGCACTTTATTAGGAACAGCATGGTCTTCTGCTGTTGTAGCCCATCTGCCTCAAGGTTCGACATTTTGTACATTCTGAAATGCTGTTCTGCTCACTACAATTGTACAGAGAGTTACTGTAGACTTTGTCATTTCAAACTAGTCTGTCTATTCTCTATTGACCTCTCTCATCAACAAGGTGTTTCCAACCGCAGAACTGCCACTCACTGTGTGTTTTTTGTGTTTGGCACCATTCTGAGTAAATTTTAGAGACTGTTGTGTGAGAAAATCCCAGGAGATCTGCAGTTATAGAAATACACAAACTGCTTGTCAACAATTATGCCATGTTCAAAATCACTAATATTATTTATTTTCTCCGTTCTGAAGTGTCTGAACCATATGTGCATGATTTTAAGCATTGCGCTGCTGCCACACGATTTGGCTGAATAGATAATTGCATGAAGAAATTTGATCTAACTTTACACAAAAAACGTTAGTAAGCAATTTTATTACACCAAAATCATGTTAACACCTGTTTATGTCTTATGGCATGATTTTGAAACAATGAGTATTTTAAAGTTTACAAATGGGCCCTATTTACTTCATTGCAAGTTTCTCACTATAAACCAGATTTCAGCTTTTTTTTTTAAAGAAAATTATTTCTGTGGTTTTCAACATTGTCAAATTCTGTCGAATGAGCTTATACTGAACCCAGAATATTCCTTTAATGTAAACAGTTATTATGTCTAAAGTGAACTTAAGCAGCGGAACAAAAAAGTGGATTTATTTTAAAATGTAAATGCAACATAGACCTATTAGTCACACAAAAATAACAAGACAAATCGGTGCTCTTGGCTGGATAACTTTAGTAAATTGATAATGTATTAATCTGTAATAGTCATCTAGCGAAGACCACAAATCTAAATTCTTTTTACATTTCATACATTTTTCATACATAAAAACGAATGAACAAACATATAGTCCCACCCCAAACTCATACCATTGTTTGAGTCAATGTTGTTGTGTCGGTCTGGATGGGTCTCTCAAAATAAACAGTTTATTTTTATAGAGCCACAGAGACACAGTGTTTAGTTTTTAAGAAAATGAACCTATGAATGGCTTACTTAGTTGTCTCTGCATATGAAGTTTGGATAGGAGAAATATTTTAACACTGGAAAAGTTACATCAGCTTTAATTTGTATCCTTGTTATATTGTTATTCTATTGTAGTGTGTTTCTTTGTTCTTTATTTCTGACTGTTGACTTAAATCAATGTTTTCTTATATATTAATTGGTAGGCTATTTTGTTGTGGTATTGAAATTATTGAGAATCATCAAAGTGCTTTCATATGTTGTCAAAATTGACATTATAACTGAAATATAGACCTGCCCAAGTTAATCAGAATTTAACCGAATTGAGAGCTTATGAATCAGAATCGACTTAAATAAGAAAGTCTGTATCGACACCAGTCCTATTTCAATCTCTAAAATGGTTTTAGAAATCTGTTGAATCACAAATGACTGGAAAAGTCATGGAATTTCATTGCTCATAGGTGTGAGAAACCTGCATACAGAACCAACCTGTCTACTGCCCTAGATCATTAGCACTCTATGTTTAATAAACTCATCTGTTTTAATCTAAATTCATACTCGTAACCATCTGAGATGATGTGATTTTTAATTGGAACATCAAAGCTGAAGGATGGGGGTCATCATAAATTCTGCCTGTTCTTATTAAACACCTCACCATGTCCAAAAACGCAACTTCTGAAGTAGTTCACACATGTAGGTCAGTGCGGACAGAAAGTGTTATGAACATCTGAGGCACCGATTACATCCTGAGACTTAGTCATTGATTCTGTTTAAAGAATATGTACACAGTTGCCTTTTAAAATCTATTTGACAGTCAATTGGATCAGTTTTATGTTTTTGTTTTCTCTTCTCTCTCTCTCTCTCTCTCTCTCTCTCTCTCTCTCTCTCTCATATATATATATATAAATAATTCTGTTTTCATAAGGGCACTTTCATTATAGATTGTTGCTGTAAATATTGCAAATACCTCGGATTGCATTTTTAAAACCATGTCTTGCTCAAGAGAATGGATTAACATGTTAAATTAACATTAATTAGGCTCTAAGGCTTTAGATTTGGGATGTGGTTTGAAATGTGCAAAATAATTCAGTCTTATGATCCCCCCCATCATCTTTAATGTATTACATTTTTATTTAGAAAAGCTTTCCCATCTTTGTTTATTGCTTATTTTCATATCAATTGGATTTCTTTTCATTTTTTTTTTCTCTAAATGGATTTTACAGTCTGTCAGTGGGTTCATAAACTGCAGTTGCAAGCAAGATGGGTTTATTGCCTTAAGCCTCTTACAGCAGCTAGTTACAGTATACTCTCTGCTTTTTTTGTCTCTAAAGAGTAAATAAGTGTTTTTTTTTTTGTGTGTGTTGTTTTTTTTGTTAACCATGGTATTTTCAAAAGGAATTTCAAATGTACTTCTTACGTTAAAGATACTTTATGAAGAACTACAACTGGTTACAAGATGACCATCAGTAGGCTACATGCAACACTGTTATACTGTCTAACGTATATAAGTATATATGTTTTTTTTTGAGCATCAAAGAATCAAAATGGTCTTGTCGTCTCTCATGGTATATGTTTTAATGAAATTGAGTATTTTCTTTAAAAAGAGAAGAAAGAATAATACAAAGCAAACAAACTAAATATCACTACTAGCTGGATGATTAAATGAGGGTTATTTTTTATTAAAATTTTTGCCCAATTCCCAATGCGCTGTAAGTCATCGTGGTGGCGTAGTGACACCTCAATCCAGGTGGTGGAGGACAAATCTCAGTTACCTCCACGTCTGAAACCGTCAATCCGTGTCTTATCGCATGGCTTGTTTAGCGCCTTACCATGCACAACTCACCACGCGCCCCACCGATAGTGAGAACCACACATTATAGTGACCACGAGGAGTTTACCCCAGGTGACTCTACCCTCCCTAGCAACCAGGCCAATTTGGTTGCTTAGGTGACCTGGCTGGAGTCACTCAGCACGCCCTGGATTCGAAGTTTTGGATTGTTCAGGGTGATTATTAAGAAGTTCAGATCAACTGGAGATGTTAAGAATTGGCCTGGAATATATTTGTGTCTATATTGTCTCCTCACACAGTTACATTTATGCATTTGGCAGACACTTTTATCCAAAGCAACTTACAGAGCCCTTATTACAGGGACAATCCCCCCAGAGCAACCTGGAGTTAAGTGCCTTGCTCAAGAACACAATGGTGGTGGCTGTGGGGATCGAACCAGCAACCTTCTGTGCTTTAGACCACTACACCACCACCACTCCATAGAAGGATGGTTCAAGTGGCCAAAGAATCTCCAAAGATCACAGCTGGAGAATTGCAGAAATTAGTTGGGTCTTGAGGTCAGAAAGTCTAAAAGAATAAATAATTCAGACATCACATCACCACAAGTTGTTTCGGAGGGTTTCAAGAAAAAAACCCTCTGCTCTCATCCAACAGCAAACTCAAGTCTTCAGTTTGCCAGACTCTACTGGAACTTCAAATGCGAAGGGTTCTATGGTCAGATGAAACAAAAAAGAGCTTTTTGGCAGCAAACACCAGAGATGAAGAAGTACCCAATGCCCACGGTTAAATGTGGTGCTGCATCTTGAATGATGTGGGGTTGGTTTTTTTTCCAGAGGTCCTGGACATCTTGTTTGGATACATGGCATTATAGACTCTATGAAATACCAACAGATAAACAATCAAAACCTGACTGTCTCTGCTAGAAAGCTTACAATGGGCCCCTGTTGGATCTTCCATAAGGACAATGATCCAAAACAAACATCAAAATCAACACAAAAATAGTTCATTGACCACAAAATCAAGGTTCTGCCATGGCCATCTCAGTCCCCTGACCAGAACCCCACAGATAAAGTGTGGGGTGAACTGAAGAGGGGAGTCCACCAACATAGGTCTCTAATTTTGAAGGATCTGGAGAGGTTCTGTATGGACGAATGGTCTCAGATCCCTTGCCAGGTGTTCTCCAACCTCATTAGGCATTATAAGAGAAGACTCAGAACTGTTATCTTGGTAAATGGAGGTTACGAAAAGTATTGAAAGGATGCCAATAGTTATGGCCAATGGGTTTTGGAGAGAAATATTTATTTACTAATGAGATATTTCCCCTGTTTCAATTGTTTTACTTCAATTAAAGGTTAGATTTTTGTGAATTGTTTTAATGAAAGATCAAAAGGCTAAACAATACAGATTTTTTTCCACAGCTTTCTTTGCGCATATTAACCAAGGGTGCCAATATTTTTGGCCACTACTGTATATTGCAATTTTGCCTTTTTTTGTTTTCTTAAACTATTAAGGAATACTAAAGAGATGTAGACATAACTCCCAGGTTTTAGTTCCCAGGTCACGGGACCTCATGGTGGTCTTTTTCTTTGGTCTGTTAAAAAAATACAAATAAAATGGTTAATGTAGACATTCAGTCAGTCAGTGAATCGCATTGACTGAAGCTCTAGGTGGTCCGCCCCCCATATCTAATAAGATAAATATTGCAAAGGCACTCTAACACCTTGAATAGAAACAAATCAATTGATCAACCGACCAAATTGGGCCAAGGTGACTAGAAAGAATAATTCAGACCTGCCCACAAAATAGGGACTCATAGTGGATTAGCCAAACCCTGAATTATCATTAGGTTGTTGTAGGGAACACAAATGTCAGGATGCATTTGCAGCCGCATAAATCCACTCAAGGACTTTCTTTATAAGCTCTGCAGTCCCTTCTTTTTATTGATTTGAATTTGTGCCTATTTATAGTACAGATGCTGCCAGGTCATTATTTAAGTGTTTGTCTCCTGTCAGTCGACAAAGCAGTTATGTTACTGTCACGGCCCCCAGGAAAGGTAAAATGATAAAGGCTTCTGTATATAGTGGCTGCATGAAATTTTAAATGGATTTCTTAAGAAATAGCCTTTAAGTCAAGAAATCAAATGTATAGTAAGTCATTGGTTATGTCCAGAATATCATACTAACCCACAGTACTACTCTTACTATTTTGGCATTGTAGGCCCTAGTATTAGTGTAGACAACGTGCACATTTTCTGTATGCATGTAGTGACCTGAATGACCTACTACATTTGCTAAAATGTGCAGTATGTAACAGAGCACACTACATGAAATACTGTTTCCCACAATCACAATTATCTCAAATTATTGGGGATGTACCAGTGAAATATTTGTACTGACTTTTTGAAGAACTCTTAAAAGAAAAACTTAAAAATGTGTGCACGCTAAATGCTAAAAGTTTAAATATATTCACATATAGATGGTTTCATAGCTTATAGACATGACTTAAATGCCACAAAACTAAATTTTGATGTCATGGGATCTTTAGTAATGATGTTTAATTCATGCTGGCCAAGATTGCAATGCAGCATTCGGGGTAAAAATAGGGAAATTGCTCAAATCTACATAGATACATGGTCTAATAATGAAATAAACATATTGTCCACGCAAATACATTTTCGGTTAAGAGCTCTATATTTCATTTTCTAACATCGTTTTCTTTCCAAAGTATGCCATAATAGAGAGCGTTTTCGAAAGTTTCCATTTTCAGTGGAGGAAAACTCTGTTCCAGTGTGGATGAGAGGCGTAAATGTACAAAAATCAATGTGTCTTCAACTGAGACAACCATCAGAGTGGTCATATGGATTACTTTATGAAGAGCTTAAAAGTTTAGGATCCCATTGGCTTGCATTATATGGGAAACACATACTATATCCATCAAAAATTATTTGTTTGTGTTCTGCAGAGAATGTCAAATGAGGTGCCATAAGGGTGAGTAAATGCTTAGAGAAATGTAGTTTTTGGGTGTACTGTTCCTTTAAGGCTAGGTGTACTTTTTTCCGCGTCCATTTTGGGCACGGTCGAGTGCCCAACCTTTCAAAGTTTTTTTTTTTTTTTGACCGCGAGCGACTGAGCCCATACAGACGTGTTTGACACATGTGTATTACAACTGCTTTGAGATACTCTTTATGCACAGTCAATAGCAGGCGAATGCTCTGACGACACGCAAAGACCACTGATATATAAAGTATATACACAATTTTCCTGAGCAACCACTGGGTGGCGCAATGTTACGGAAGCCCTGAACCGCAAGGTGGAAAAAAAGCAGTTTTCATTTTTTTTCTCTCTCTTCAAAATATTTTTTTTCTCTTCAAAATATTTTTTTTCTCTCTTCAAACAATTTTTTTTCTCTCTTCAAAATTGTTATTTTTTTTCTCTTCAAAATATTTTTTTTCTCTCTTCAAACAATTTTTTTTCTCTCTTCAAAATTGTTATTTTTTTTCACTTCGAAATATTTTGTTCTCTCTTCCCAAAATGTTTTCTCTCTCAAGGTATGCGGTACCAACCTTCGCCACCAGGTGCCAATATCAGTAAACATGTAATCTTATGCTTTTAATGCTTTCTCTGAATTATTTCACCTTAAATATTTCATTTTGATCTACTGGGCGGAAAATGTGTTAATGTGATACAATATATTTAAAAACGTTTTTTTTCTTAAAAGTCTCTTTCAATCTCTGAAACTATCTCCCGTTATATCTCCATTGCAGTCGTCCGGTTGAATGTGCGTTTAGTCTACTGACTCATGCATTAACATTACCATAAACCCCTAATGAATCAAGTTGCTAAACTACTAATAATTAAAACCATTAAATGTAAAATTAGACCATAATTTTATAAAATATATATTTTAATAAAAATCTTCCCCCCAGCGGAACCCGGGGAGCGATACCAATTTGTTTGGCATGAGCATTTTACATCGGCGTAACTGTCTAGCTCAAGTTTAGACAGTCCAACAATATTTGGATATTTATTTGACATTCTTCATCTGGAACTGTTCACTTCTGCAGTAGACAGTGTGTTTCAAAAGCATAGACAACTTGTTATATTAAAATGTATTATTATAATTCAATTTCACCATGAAAGTCTGAATATAAATTGAAATAATCCACTCGCTGTAAAGTTGTGTAAACACACACACATGCTATGCTGCACATGCACACACACACACAAACAGACATACATGTACACATACATACATACATACATACATGTGATACAACACACATTCAAACTTGTATATATACACACAGAAAAGAAACAAAAAGCATTCAAATAAATAATGGTTTAATAAACAAAGCTGTTTGCAAATGTTTTTCAGTTCCTTAGTATTCTTTTTCTGTCTTTCACACCAACACAAACACAGGTAAACAAGCTTACTCTACACATTCCACACACAGCTAAGAAGGTTGTAGATAGCAGACACACACACGCGCGCACACACACACACACACACACACACACACACACACACACACACACACACACACACACACACACACACACACACACACACACATGTTGTGTTTCCATGTTTTATGGGGACTTTCCATAGACATAATGGTTTTTATACTGTACAAACTTTATATTCTATCCCTTAAACCTAACCCTACCCCTAAACCTAACCCTCACAGAAAACTTTCTGCATTTTTACATTTTCAGAAAACATAATTTAGTATGATTTATAAGCTGTTTTCCTCTTGGGGACCGACAAAATGTCCCCACAAGGTCAAACATTTCGGGTTTTACTATCCTTATGGGGACATTTGGTCCACACAAAGTGATAAATACACGCTCACACATACACACACACACACACACACACACACACACACACACACACACACACACACACACACACACACACACACCTTAAGATACTAATACAGCATATTTGAGATAAGAAAGTTAAAGGTGCAATATGTAACAACTTTCAAGTAATATTCACTGTTTTATTTTGCAAATGTGCGAATGGCTTTTAACGCAACTTAAAAAATTAGCCCTTCCCGGACTTCCTAGGATGCCCATTAAAGCCTGTAGACTGATTATAATGCAAAGGGAGCGGGTAGGTATTCCGGAAAAATCCAAAGGATGTGATGTTTGCGCGCTCCAGAGAGTACAGACAGCACAGTAATAACTTATTTTCTGCTATTCAACAGCGACAACAAACTGCAACACTATGTAATGTTTTCTTAGAGATGGGATCCTGCAAACGTCCGGCTCCCAGCGCAACACCGACTCCTACACAAACTCAGAGTAAGCCAAAAAAATACAATAAAAATAAATCTACTGAATCCCGTCTGGCAAAGTGGGAAAGTGATCGTGGTCGAGCGAAAACTAGAGTGAACATCGGCAGGGCATTTGATTCCTGGAGGGAGCTTCGTTTGGTTTTGGGGATCAAAACAGACCCTGAATTGGCATTCTTCTTATTGGACAGGTAAGCTTACATTACTGCAAAGCATGTGAAATATAGTGCCATAAGGATTGATCCGTGTAATTTTAGCTAACTTGATCTTGCCTGCTAACGCTGACAAACTGCAAGCTACCTTGCTTTGTACCTTTCAAATAAATACAGCGATCATCTCTTTATATTAAAAGACAGGTATACAGGATAAATTTAAGCAAATACTCTGGTTTCTTAATCGTAGTACAACATATGACATACAAAACATACAATAGTACAACAAAAAAACAATGAACTGTCTGGTATATTTCGGTAGCATGTAGCTGTATATATTTGCTATGTTAGCTGATAAGCAGTTTAGTCTCAAAGTTTGTAGTAAAACAATCATAACTGTGTAATTTTAATTATGCTACCTCATCTGTTAGCATGATGCCAGTGAATCACGTTCAGTCACTTTTTGTGCGCTACGTCATTGTTTTGGTCAATGCTCGCTCGCTCGTGTCCCTATGGAGTGTGTGCACGTGCGTGAGCAACAGGTAGCTGGCTGCAGTTCACTTAACAGCCACAGGTGTCATTAATAACAAGGGTTTCTGAATCTTACATACTGCACCTTTAAGTTGCAATTTTAGAAATGCATTGGATTGGATGAAGTTGTTATCTTTGTCATAATTACTATAATTTTGTTATTGTTTTAAGTCAATATTAAAGTACTAAAAGAGCTATTAGTGTCACGTTTGCATTTTTGCTGGTTTGATTGGTTTTAGAAAGTAACGTTAATGTAATCAGTAATCGCATTACTTTTCCCAATTAAGTAACCAGTAAAACCATCCGATTACAATTTTACATAAATAATCAGTAATCAGTAGTGGGTTATTTTTTTTAAAGTACTTACCCAACACTGTTCCTAACACAAGAATTACATGATGGCTATGATTGCACCTACCCTGTGTAGTCTGTATTTATAGTCCCTCTGAACAAGCCAGTGACCCCTTGATGTGGTTCAAACTCAGAATATATTCTATACTGCACTTTCTCACACATGCAACATGAGAGCGAATCCTGTTCAGCAGGCTGGCCACTGGTTTCCATGACAACAATGGGGTGATGGGTGGTCAAAGCCTGTATGAAAACAGTACCTTCTCAAGCTAAACACTGGCTCATTTGGAAGTGACTACTCTGTCATTACATTGATATTGAATTGGATGTCGATTCAATTATTCTAAAGCATTTTTAAAGCCAAATGCTAATGTCAGTTGTATTATTCCAAGCTTGCCCACAACACATGAAGATGTGTTGCAAGCAAAGGCAATCAATATATTGATTCCGGGCCAAAGCATCCATAAATGTTGGTCTTTTGGCACACTAACAAGCATCTGAGCTTAGATGAGTAGCCCTCATGGCTGACCGGTTGTGTGCTGTCTCTGTAGACATTTCGGTGCACAAGGAGCAACCTGCAGTGTTTCCTTAAGGCAAGGATACATCCTCTGAAGATAGATGTACAGAATTCATTTTGTTTTTCTTCTTTTATGTTTCCTTGTTTCTTTGGCTTTGGGAGAAATTGTTTTGTACAAACGAATCAATAACAGGAGCCTATATAATAAAAATAATCAATAGTTTTGCACAGGCTTTCTTTCTTTCTTTCTTACTTTCTTTCATTCCTTCTTTAGATGAATAAAATACAAATAAAAAATGTATTTGTGTTTTGCCTTAACCTTAACCCTAACCAACATATGCTCAATTCTTCCTTTCTTTAGATTTTTTTTTTCTGGTATTTTTAGGTCTTTAGAAAAATAAAATTGGCTCAATTCTTTCTTTATGGCTTTCTTTTATTTCTTTTTCATCTTTAGATGAATAAAATAAAATAATGTATTTTTTACTTCTTCTGGTATCTTTGATCTTTAGAAAATAAAATAAGATACAATTAAAGGGGTTGTCTGAAACCTTACCTTAACTGACATAAGCTCAAATCTTTCAATCTATCTTTCTTTCATTTCTTTCTTTCGCTCTTTTGTTCTTTCTTTTTTGTCATCTTTAGAGGAATTTAAGAAAAAAATAATTTCTACTATCTTGGAAAAATATTAGAATTAACAAAAATTATTCAATTACTGTAAAATGCTAATTTGGAAAATACTAATTATTTCCACTTAAGTTGCATTTCAGTTATGAAATGTAATCTTATTGACAATAAATAAGGGATTTATTCTCTCTTGCGCTTGTTTGAATGAATCTAACATTCCTTGTGAGCCTTTTTATTCGAAAATAAATATTTAAAAAACTTTTAAATATAAATGTTCACATTATTTTAAAAATGTGTATACACACTTATTCCTTTACTTTTTTAAAAATATGTTTTTAAAGGATTGCTTCTCTCTTTCACTTTTTTTGAATTAATCTGATATTCTTTGCCAGCTTTAAAAAAAAGAAAAAAAAAAGATAATATATATATATATATATATATATATATATATATATATATATATATATATATATATATATATATATATATATATATATATATATATATATATATATATATATATATATTAAATATAAGTGTACTCATTTATTTAATAATTTCTGTATAAATGTATTCCTTTAATTATTTAATTTATTCGTACACGTATTTATTTATTTATAAATTACATCAATTGCTATCCACGTTTTTATGCTTTTATCATTCAGTACTCGTACAACACAATTATTATAGTATACCTATTTTATTTTAAAGTTAATAAATATTCTTAAATCTATTGCAGTATTTAAAATGCAATACAAGTTTACATTTATTTTATTAAGTATTTTATTGTTTTATTTTATAAACATCTTTTTAAAATCACTGTCATAGGTTGGAGTGTAGTTGGAAACAGTGACCTCTAGCGGTCATGTTTCTCTCAAAATCTCGCCTCCTCCCAGCAATCACGGCAGTCCAGCGCTGGCGCTCAGAAAATGCACACCGAATCACAGAGGAACATCTGCTCACAAACCACACAGGGAAACAGGTGCATGATCGTGCACGAATCTATAACATCCAGCGAACTATAGGAGTCTCCAGCCTCTCACCTGCATCAGTCACTGGAGAAATATACACCTGTTTACTCTTACCTGCAGAATGGAATGCTAAATCTGTCGCAATAACCAAAGAATGATAACTGCTTATTGATCGATCGCTTCAGTTTCAAGCTTTAGACATGATTCCCGAGCATCAGAACCATGTTGTCACCACTATTGAGACCATTCCATCAGAGACAGTCACAGCATCACCATCTGTGTTTCAGAGGATGAAGAAAGTGTTTACCAGGTAAGAGGCACTAACAAATGATCAACTGGAAACGTCTAAACAGCATTTATGGAAGCTGTCTCTGCTCTTCAATGCTTGCAGATTTTTTTTTTTACTTTGTCATGCTGTGCATGCATATTTAAATGTTAATTTTGCAGTTGCACTTTGTATGCATTTTTTTCTTATTTTGTGCAAACTGAGCCCACCTGTTCCAATGGCTAGATTAGAGTTTGTAATAGTGGATCCATATGTGTTATTGTTGTTGTAGTGGAAAGAGGTTGTAAGTCAATGCATTGAATAAGCCTGGTTTATTTCTTAATGACTGTTATTAGTTACACAGAGGTGATGCTAGTCCTCTTTACCTTCATGGACCAGTAGCAGGCTGTCTTTATTGTTCAAGAGAAGAGCAACAATGGTGTTTTGGCTGTTATGAAGGAATAGTTCCCTAATATGAACATTGTTTTAAAATGTATTCACCTTCATATTGTTCAAACGTGTATGACTTTCATTATTCAGTGGAACCAAAAATGAAGCATTTTTGAAGAATCTTTACATATGCGTTTTCCATGCAATAGCAACACCATAAAAACATCACAATAGAATATTTATTTCCATATTTTTAATGCTTTAATTTTTCATTTAGTATTTTTTTTAATCATTTTTATTAAGTATTGTACATTTAATAAATATGCTTGCATGTATTTGTTAACAGTATTTTATTCATACATTTTATAAGCAAACATTTGAAATCACTGTCAGGTTTAATTCCATTCAATGGCATACTATTGATAAAATGACAAAAAACTTCTCTTGTTGTAATTTTTGGAGCTTGACAGCCTTGGTCACTATAAACTATCATTGTATGGAAAAGACCTGCGTGAATATTCTTCAAAATGATTTTTATTGTATTTTTTTGTGTTGTACTGTTTGGCTCTGCATAATTTCATGAGCTATTCATGAATAAGGTGCTGCAATGGTCGCTGTCTGTGTGCTTTTTGCAGAGAGTATCACAGATGTTCTCTTCTGTAAAGACAGGATTCACTTCATGACGGTTACAGTGCGGTACTGTGGAGAAATGCACACAAGCCTCTTTTGTCTTGTGGTGTCTGCGGGCATCAATCACAAGTGCATACTGAACGCCCATTGAAGTGCGGCCACACAAAATCTGTCGTGAACTTACAGTATACAGAACGAAAATAATTTGGCCCATTAAAACTATGATCCAAGCAAGCCTGGTTGAAAATTTCCACTTGATCATCTTCCAAGAGGCCTGAGTACATGTTTAGTTTGGGTGGGGCCTGTATCAGAATTTTTCTTTTAATTATATGGCAATATTTGCCCCCAGTTGAGCTACAGTAACACTATACGTATATATCATAATGTAACAATGATGAAGCATATCTTATTTTAATTAATGCTCCCAAATTGTTGTCACTTTTGAAGGCATTTTTGCCCTAAGCCCTGGCTAATTTCTGATGCTGATGGGGGCTGTAATTGGGACATTCCACCTTTTACGTATCGTGCAAGTGTTTATTCATGCACAGAAGTGTTCTTCTGACTTGTTCGCGTTGTTTAGTTTAGTAATGAGTGTGTCCATGTGTTTAAGAGTAGCCACTCGGTGGTTTGAGCTCCAGCTATATGTGTGGTTATGCATCCAGGATGACAGCTGGTAGTCTTAGGTCAGATGAGTCAGGCAGCCTGTACTCTCTCTCTCTTTGCCATCTGCTGGTGCTTTTTATCCAAGCCACTTGCCTTTATCTCCCAGAACAATGTCCCAGGAGGTGGAATCTGTGCAGGGGCAGATCGGTTTCACGCAGGCTGTTCCTGGACCCATTGTGAATCTGCCAAGAGAGGAATCTGCTCTTGGGGTGAAAGTGAGGCCTGTTCTTGTTTCCGAGGAATTTTTGCACAGTCAGAGGGATCTGTGAACCAGCTGAATGCCAACTGTATTAAAATAAACATTTTCAGTAGGGCCTGCTAAGGCGGTGGGATTCATGATATAATTATATTGCGTTTCTTTATATTTAGTGTATTAATCTTTATTAATTTGTTTCTAAGTAAACTTCTTTGGACATTGTCTAGAAATTAATATTTTCAGTGGTGCTTGCTGAGTCACTTAGAAATCACAATATTATATTGATAAGGAGCACTTTATTAGAAACATTATGGTCCTAATAAAATGCCTGACGTGGTCTTCTGCTGTTGTAGCACATCTGCCTCAAGGTTCGATGTTTTGTGCATTCTGAGATGCTATTCTGCTCACTACAATTGTACAGAGTGGTTATCTGAGATACCACAGCCTTTCTCCATTGACCTCTCTCATCAACAAGACATTTTTCATTCCGCAGAACTGCCGCTCACTGGATGTTTTTTGTTTTTGGCACCATTCTGAGTAAACTCTAGAGGGTGAAAATCCCAGGAGATCAGCAGTTACAGAAATACTCAAACCAGCCCGTCTGGCACCAACAATCATGCCACATTGTAAATCATTGAGATAAAACTTTTCCCTATTCTGATGGTTGATGTGAACATTAACCGAAGCTCCTGACCCATATCTGCATGATTTTATGTATTGCACTTGTCTGAATATGTAGGTGTAAAGGTGTTCTTAATAAAGTGCTCAGTGAATGCATAATAATTATTAGTATGGTTGTGAATTTATTATTTATTTATTTTTACAAATGAATCGCAGAGTTTTCTGTGATTAATGGCGATTAATCACGGTACATGGTACATTAAAAAACATAAAAGGAGACATATTATGCACCTTTTTACAAGATGTAATATAAGTCTCATGAGTCCCCAGAATGTGTCTGTGAAGTTTCAGCTCAAAATACCACATGTATTATATATTATACCATGTTATAAATGCCTCTTTTTGGGTGGAATCAAAAACACGCTGATTTCGTGTGTGTCTCTTTAAATGCAAATGAGCTGCTGCTCCCCGCCCCCGACATAGCACTGGTCTCCGTGAATACAATCAGAGACAATAGTAACTTTAGCTGCATTAGCCGTGGAATCAGCTAACAAGCACATTTGGAAAGGCGATTTGCAAAGTGCGATACTTACATCTTCAGTAATCATCATCTGCTGTTTTATATTGACACTCATTCACAAAGCAGTCCAGTGTAAAATTATTTCACAAACATACACACATTTTTGCATGTTTTGTGGCGCATTTCCTTCAAAAACAAAACTTGTCCACTGCGTCTTCAGTGTCTCTGATACCAGGAGTGCATGAAGACTATTATGTTCACTTTTACAGCCAACAACAGAACACTTTTGATTCTTACGAAGCTGAGACATTATTCTTCTCACTGTATCTGCTTCAGCTCGGAAAAAAAATGGTGAACTGTGTGTCGATCACTCAGTGGAGGATCTATGACAATAGGGTGGAGTCCGTCACCAGTCGTGGGCGAGGCCTGCTCTAACATGACTCTAACATGCTCTAACAAAATCTTCTGGTGTTTTCCAGTGGACTTTTTAATTATATACGATTCAATTTATTTTTAAGACTTATCGGCAAGAGAAACTTAATAGTACATTGCCAGTGTGTTATAAGACACTGCAGATATAAAATAAATTGTATGCTGAAGTTTAAAATCTCAAAATGATTATTTTCTCTGGCTGCGTTCAGTCTCTGTCTTGTCGATTTTGCTTTTGACACTTGTTTAGTTGACAGTGTGTCAGTGGGCAGCGATTCAAATTTTGGTAAGCACAGACTGATTTCAGCTGAAGAACTTTCGATCTACTGTTGCTGAATTAATTTTGTAAGTGTCCCGCTAAATCAGAGCTTCCTTATGGTTTTATAAGCTTACATGCTTCATCAAAGTTAGCATGGAATTTTTAATCTAGTTCTTGGCTATTTATTATGATATAATGTGGATATTCCATTATTTATATCTCAATAGTCTGAAAGCATCACAAGCTTGCAGAAAAATTAATCATGATTAACGTTCTCCGCCTATATGATCAATTCCAGACATCAGTGATGTATAAGTTTGTTTGGATGTAGAGGGTCATGAGATTACTCTTTATCTGAAGAAATTTGATTCGCCATCAGATTGTATTAACGCAATGTTTATGAATCATTATTGGCCTTTGAATAGGAAAGGTTAAAATTACACTAGTAAATTTTCTAGGTTGTTTTTCCTTGGTTATTTGTCTTTCATACAAGCTGATAAGACCAGCTCATCCAGCATGCAATTTATTGGCATAGGCTGGTTTATGGTAGTTCGTGCTGGTTTGATGCTGGTATAGTTGGTGGATCAGCATAGTCATGCTATTAATGCTATTATGCTATAGTCATGCTAAGCTAGTTAAAACGCCTTGTTGGAACAACCGCACATTAGCATTCTGTGTTTTGAACCAGAATTTTAAACACAATTTGAATGAGTTTCTTTCTTCTGTGGAACACAAATAGATATTATGCAGAATGACAGCCTCAGTCACCATTCAATTTCATTGTATGGAACAAAAAGATGCAATGAAAGGAAATGGTGAATGACAGTGTCTCGTAATTTCCATGAGGCACTCATGTTATTTCATAAAGTTTTTTGTGTGTTTTTCTCCTCACCTGATGCTGGGTAAAATGAGTTGATGAGAACTGGGTAATTATGACATATGGTTGAGAATGTGAGTTCAGGTCACAACCCTTTGTTTCAGATGGTGCACACACCATAATTTCTAGAAATTATACAGAGTGGAAATGAGCAAAATGTGTTTTTGGGTAAAGAGGTTTTTTCCTTTGACTGGTAGACCAAGATAGATGGCGAGGACAACTAAGCTTAATCAAATCAAATTTTGTATTTGGAAAAACAGATTCTGTTGTTTTAGGGGGTGTGGCAGGGCGGAGGGCGGGGCCGGGTCGTGATCCTACACACCCGGTCCCGTATTAGGCTAATCACGCCTCCGAGGTATAAAGGTCGACTGCAGGGTGTCGTGCGGGAGAGAGAGATCGTTAGTGGACATGTCCGTCTTGTGTGTGTTTGTGTCTTCTTTTAAGTTTACCATTAAACTATTATTTATATTGAAAAGCCGGTTCTCGCCTGCTCCTTTCCATTGAATACCTTTACACTGGTGCCGAAGCCCGGGAAGGAGGAGGGATACGCCGTAGTAGAGTTCTCGCCACTACCGTCCACCCCAACGGAGCAGCCGCGGCCATCTGCCGGGGGACGAGGAGCCCAGCTGCCTGAACGAGGACGGTGGCCGCCGACCGCGAGGGGAGAAGGGGCTCCTAGCCGACCGCCTGGAGCGGTCAGGGCCGCTGCCAGGGGCGCAGGAGTCGCCTAGCAGCCGCTGAAACACAGCGGGATTTAAGACCGCTGACCGCGAGCGGGGAGGGGCTCCCTGGCGACCGCCTGGAGCGAGAGGACCCCTGCCAGGGGCGGGGGAGACCCCTTCTGTTCCCTGAGAACGTGGCGAGGTGTTCCGTCCGCCAGGGGCTGGAGGACTGCCTTGGATCCGCCCAGAGAGGCGCGGCCCTGTCGTCCGATAAAGGGTGGAGGAGTGGCCGAGGAACAAGCTGCGGCGTATCGGAGAACTGACGAGTAGGATTTTTTTTTTTTTTTCATCTCTCTCTCCTCTCTCTCTCTCTCTCACTGTCATTGGTCTTTGTCCTCTTTTAAATTTTACAGTTTTTTGGGGGGTACTACACTGTTACAGGAAGTACCCCCCATTTTAATTATTTCTGTTTCCCTCCCCTTGTCCCCTCCCTCGTCCAGGTAGATGGGGATGACCTGCCGGCAGACAGCGCGGAAGGCGCGCCGCCCTCCCCCAGGGAAAGGGGGGGGGGTGTACGTCAGGCCAGGGGTTCCCCAGCCTGAGAGAACGAGGGAGGAATGTGGCAGGGCGGAGGGCGGGGCCGGGTCGTGATACTACACACCCGGTCCCGTATTAGGCTAATTATGCCTCCGTGAGGTTTAAAGGCTGACTGCAGAGGGCAGTCAATTCCATTGATCCCTTTACAGGGGGCAATTGTAAATTCTGTTTAACAAATTTAATTCTTTGGAAACTGATCAACCCATTTGTGTCAGTAGGATCCAACCCGATCTCATGAAAAGTCGTACATGATTTACGAGTTGGCTATTTTATATGGTCTCGCAAAATGTTGTTCGCATAAACTCGTATGACTTGATCACGTGAAAATTCGCAGATTTCTAATGCGGAAGCAAGAGTTCCGCACACGAGGCGTTAAGGACATACTTATTTATATTATGCCCTTACCTAAACCCCTTATCTAAACGTAATCAATCAGTATAGTGTGTAAATGTGATGGGAAGCTGTTGTGTGTGACAGAAGCAAGTAATTGTCACGTATTAGATGGGAACAATGTCCAGTGACGTTATTGGCTGTAGTGAAAGTCATAGGGATTCAAACAAGTGCAGTTGCACGGAATCATACGAATTAGCCAAATTTAGAAAAGCCGTACAAATCCTGACGATTTTGCCGTGACAGTGTGTTGATAGGATTTGTAGCATATGGACAGTCTTGGTAAAATGTTTAGCCAAATGGCAGCAGATGTTTTGGGACATTTTTGTAAATGTGGCTTTTCTTAAAGCTGCATTACGTAACTTGGTGCTCTCTAGTGACATCTGTAGTTGACATGTAAAATTGCAAGCAATTTGAGGAAAAATACATTACGTCCGTGTGTTTCGGCACTAGCGCTCTGGTGGATGAATTTCATGATTTGAGGTTACCTGGACATTGCCTGTTTGTGATATGATTGGAAGATATTCACAGCCGGAGTTATAACGTGCTATTTTCATGTTGATATTATGTTGTTATAAGATTAAACATTTAAAAATGAAATAGATTTTGCTTCGATTACACTCCTATTTACATATTTTTAATGAACGAATTGTACACTTTTCTAACACTACACTCAACGTGCTGTTACATAGAGAACAGGGGACTCTCCTGAATCACCACCAGATACCAGTATATTTTAATATGATTATTCAAGTGTTTTATCGACTATTAATGTTTGTATTGTATAGTAGTTATCAATTTAAGAGGTGAAACTCGTGATACTGCTGATTCGAGTTCAATGTAAGACTTCGTTATTTTTACATTATTAACCTTGTCAATGAAATCAATGATGAAAACATTTTGTTGGCGAAAGGTTTTTTGATTTCGTCAACGATAACGAAGATGAGACAAAAAGGCGCATCGTGAAGATTATGAAATTATTGTTTTAAAGCATAGTGTTGATGAAAATGTGACTATAAAATGTATACTGCACCCCAACACCCCAATAAAATTTATACTAAGATATTAACAGTGCAAGATATAAACTGAATAATAATAATAATAATAATAATAATAATTGATCAATTGTCACACATTATACATACATTTCTGCATATACATGGTGAAATTATTTATTTTTCACATATCCCAGCTAAGCTGGGGTCAGAGTGCAGGTTCAGCCATGATACAGCACCCCTGGAGCAGATAGGTTCAAGGGCCTTGCTCAAGGGCCCAACAGTGGTGTCTTGGTGGTGTTGGGGCTTTAACCCCTGACCTTCTGGTCAGTAACCCAGAGACTTAACCGCTGAGCCACCACTGCCCTTCAAACATATTGATAATCTGTAATTAGAAGAAGATATTAGATATGGATGAATTTAATCCATTAATTATGTGTGTTGGGCATTCCTCCACTTGAGTTGCATGAGTTGAACTTGCTAACACCGGTTAAATTAACCGCTTTAAAATGGGTAAATACCTCATTCAAGCGCATCCTATTTATACATGAGATTCAACATATATAACATGTATGGAACAACTTACATCTGCACATCTTACATCACAAATTAACATGTGAACTTGAATTAAATGATGCGCTAATCAGAATAATCATAATTTGCTTTGTGTAACTTTTATTGTGAATACACTATTTCCATAAGAAACACGCTACACGCAATGTAATCTCCTTTCATGTAAAATTAAAAGTCTCAAAAGCATGAAGAATTCAGAATACTTTTTAAAGGACATTTTTGGTCTATAGTCTAAAATGAAAAAATGAACAGGGCAGTTTATAAAGCAAGTGAAAATGTAGGCCTAATAATACTGTAAACAAAAACATAAAACAAGCAATAATAGGGATAAAATATACTGTAATAAACATTAAAATAATACGTGCAAGAAGTCAATTTCAGAAGTCATACGTAGCTTTAAAGGTGAGGTGTGATATTTCGGTGCCACTATTGTCACAAATTGAAATTGCAAAAATTATTCAAACACATTTTCTGAACACACCCCCTTGTCTTTGATTGGTCAGACAAACATGTGGCCCCACCCCAATCCCAGGCTGTTGGTTGAGCCAGTGTTGCTGTGTTGGATTTGTCAGAATGCTCTAACAAACAGAGCAGTGTTTGGAAAATGTCACAATGTTTCCAGGAAATCAACCTTCAGATGGCTTGCTTATAGTTGTCTCTGCATATTAAAGGTGCACTCAGTAATAACTCCTAAAGTCAGGAATTGTAATTTTGCAATATGTAGTAAATCATGACCACTCACATTAAAATGAAGAGTCCAATCATGTCAGTAACCTTATAAATGCTGTTTTATTCTACATGGAGAGGGTCCGCACATGGGGGCTGCCATGTCTGAATTACATGACCAGACGAATATTACTCGCCTAATCTCAGGCTATGTCTACATTAATCCGTATATATTTGAAAACGGCGTTTTCGCTATCAAAGTGACAAAAACGGCGTTTCTGTGTGGACGGATGGCCAAAACGGAGAGAAAAAGATGTGTTTTCAAATGAAAACATATTATTGTGGACTAGGCCTCAGTAACAGTCCTGTTATTTGACACTTTCACTCACTGATTAAAGTAATCATGTCTGACTGTTAATACTGCATTTCTACAATGGCATCTATTCATTTTAAATTATGTTGCATCCAAGCCGCTAGATGCTAGTGTAAGTCCAAGATGACACAAAGACAATAGTTTCCAAGTGCACCTTTAGCGTACTTTAATGAACTTAATTACATTTAAAAAAATAACACTCATCTCCACTGACTGTTGGGTCCACATGACAACAAATTTGTAATATTGGATATAAAATCATTAGTAAGCAATTTTATCATACTAAAATCATTTTAACATGTATGTTTACATCTTGTGGCTATACCTTTTGAAATTATGTGTATTTGAATGTTTATGGACTGGGCCCTATTCAATACCATTTTACGTGTGATACTGTAACGAGTAATAAATGGGGGACGAGTTGAACATGTTCAGAAAACTTGGTGGACAATGATTTTCCTTTAAACAGCCTCTTTTAACCTTTGGAATTATAAGCTACTTGTCATATCCACTCGTCTGTCAGAATGTACATTTTCAGAGTTGTTAAGACGTAACGTAATCTTTGAATAACGTGTCTACATTTCTAAGCAACCGAGGAAATAATACTTGGAATGCGCGTGGCTCATTGAGGAGGAGGGTGGGCTGATGGTATTGTTCTTGTGCACCCAAACCATTTACATGGAAGTGTGGACTTCCTGCGTCTAACAACGCAACTTTGTTTGTATTTCCTGTGGTGCAGTCACTGCACACTCAACAGCTGAAATCTTGTGAAATGTTAAATGAAACGTGCCACCCATGTCTTTGAGGAAAAGATTAGAAAAATTAAGTGTTATGCGCTATGCCTTGAGTTTTCCCTGACTTTTAAATTAATCCTCTGGAAAAAGTGCTAAAAAATCAATATGCTACAAAGTAGCCTATAATTTTAATTGGGACTTCTTTTTGAGGATCAATGGATGATTACAAATTATGATTATCAGATCAGCTTCAAAATGTAATTTAAGGAATATTGAATGTTCAATACAAGTTAAGGTCAATTCCAAAATGTTTTGGCACAATGTTATGAAAGGAAGTCATACAGGTTTGAAACGCCACAAGGGTGAGTAAATTCTGACAGAATTTTTTCACCATTGTTGGTGAACTATTTCTTTTAAGCTCATTCAATTTAATTGGTCCACTCTTTCTCTGATGTAGAGAGCCCATTTAGAATAACAGTGGAACAGTTCTGATGATTTCTGCCCTCAGAATGGCTATTTCGGAGCCCTGTGCCGTGATGTAATTGGCTGTTTAATCATGTGGCGGTAATCAGGTCAGAGGAACTCACATGGCTTGAACTGGCAGGAGCTGTTAAAACCGAGTTAACATTCAGTCTCCGTTATGAAATTCTCCTCCTGATAATGAGCCTCAGTTTTGTTCACAGCTTTATGCCCATTTATTGCTTTCTGGAACATTCATGCACAATTTAATCCAGACATCTTAATCGGCTTTATTTCAACTTTGCAGAACGCTCTTTAACTACTTCCTCAATGCCATTTAATATCTTTATTTCACTTGTTCAAAAGCATAATTATGGGAACAATAGTGGCTAATACATCAGACATGTAAGAGGGGCTGCACATACAGACATACTTATGTTTCTTCAGATGTGGGCACCTTTATGTCCAAGAGATTTATTTTTATTTAAACTAAAAGATTTCAAAATCTTATCTGAAGTTGTTAAATGAAGTATTGGAAACTTTTTACAATGCCATTGGTACTAAGAGGATCGCTACTTTTTGAATAAATGTTTGTGCGTGTATGTGTATATATTTATATATATATACACATTATTACATGGCTCTCTGGAATACTTGATTCAGATTGGTCAATTGACAAGAGTTGCAGAAAGTGTCACAGAGGAGCGATTATATGAGTTTGCCACATAAAAAAGTGGGAGGTGTGCACAATAAACATTGAAAACATGTATTTGTAAGTGAGAAAAAAGCTTGCAGTTGCTTTGATAGCAGAAAGTAATAAAATACTCGTTTATGTTTAGGTCTAAGCATTTTCTTGGTGAATTTAAATTAATTCAATAACTGGGGTCTCTGATATTCATAAACGATAAGGTAATATTTAATTAAAAGAACTTATGAGACATTCAATGTCTCCACAAATTTGGACAGTTTTTAAATATTTCTTGTTGCTTAGTACTCTCAAAGACATTTCTGGTGAAGCAAAAACACTTTGGTGTAAAGTCACTTCATAGACTTCAATGTATTCTGCAGCGCTGACTCGAGTCATGTGAAAGACCCTTAGCACATATAAATATCAGTCACTTTTGCACATTAATCATTGCTCTTCACAATCACTGATTATGGTTTCAAAACAGCACATTTCTCTGAAAGATGAGGACTTTGGATCCCTAAAATTATATATATTTTTCATGCATTTATATATTTTGTGGAATTTGATAATATTCCATGTCACACCTGACAATCAACACTGTCCTACACTACATATAATGAAGTTAATAATACATTTTAATAATGAGTTTGTTTAAATGTTTACAAATATTGTAAAGTAAGCTTGAGATAAAAATATGAGACATGTGATGTGTGAAGAAAATAAAGAAATATGTATACAAGTACATATGTATGTATATAAGCTTTTGTACATTGATAGAAGACAAATTAAATAAACTAGTGCCAGTGTGAAAATTGTGTTTTGAGGGAGGATATTTTCTAAAAGTCAACAGTTCCAAAGGTTCATGTAGTTGAAGAAACACCCATACATTTATGACTGTTTTTATTTATTTATTTTTCTTCTACATTGCTGTGAGGTGTAAGAATAACTAAATATCCAATTTGTGCCCACCATCAGGTCAGGAGAGCGGAAATTTGTATTTTTCTATTTCCAAACCCAGCAGTTGTTTCACCAATAAATCTTTTGGAGTGCTAAGGTCACGAACATGTGTGTGGGTCAGCGATGAGTGGTGGTTTGCCCAGACATGTTGGCAACCCAGATAACTCATGGATCTGTTAGGACTAGGCTTAGAGCCAGAATTATCAATAAAAAAAAAATAAAAAAAAATAAAAATAAATAAATAAATAAATATAATAAATATATATATATATATATAAATAAATTGTTTACTGAAATAAATATAAAAAACACCCAACTGGAAAAGCTGAAATTTTATTAAAAATTCTCACGTGTTGTCATGTTCTGTGCCTGGTTTCCAGCATTTTATTATATTCTGAGTTACCTTTATATCTTTTGTTTCATTAAAGCTGCACTCGGATCCTCATTCTTTGCCTGCCTCGTCACAATATCCACAGTAAAGCGAGTCCTATATCGACATAACCTGAAAGTCTGCTCATCAAGGAAGAAGCAACTGCTCCAAAACTGCCATAAAAGCCACACTACAGTTTGCAAGTGCATATTGGGACAAAGATCTTACTTTATGGAGAAATGTCCTCTGGTCTGAAGAAACAAAAATCTAACTGTTTGGCCATAATGACCATTGTTATGTTTGAAGGAAAAAGGGTGAGGCTTACAAGCCGAAGAACACCATCCCAAATATGAAGCATGGGGAAAATTAGGTGGATATGTTGAAGCAACATCTCAAGACCAGGAAGTTAAAGCTTGGATGCAAATGGGTCTTTAAATGGACAATGACCCCAAGCATACCTCCAAAGTTGTGGCAAAATGGTTTAAAGAACTGAAAAAGCGTGTGCAACAAGGAGGCCTACAAACCTGGCTCAGTTACACCAATTCCGTTAGGAGGAATGGGCCAAAATTCCAACAACTTATTGTGAGAAGCTTGTGGAAGGCTAAATGTTTGACCCAAGTTAAACAATTTAAAGGCAATGCTACCAAATACTAGCAAAGTTTATGTAAACTTCCAACTTACTAGAAATGCAATGAAAGAAAGAAATAATTCTCTCTACTATTATTCTTACATTTCACATTCTTCCCTTAGGAGACCTGGCTGGAGTCACTCAGCACACCCCAGGGGTGGTAGCCAGCATCTTTTCCCACTGAGCTACCCAGGCCCCCCAACATATCACATTCTTATAATAAAGTAGTGATCCTAACTGACCTAAGACAGGGAATGTTTAAATGCCAGGAATTGTGAAAAACTAAGTTTAAATGTACTTGGCTAAGGTGTATGCAAACATTTGACTTCAATTGTGTAAAACATGCTGTAAAACATGTTTAAGTTATGTTAGTTCATGCATTTGGCAGCCTTAAATACTAAAGCTAAAATAAAACTATAACGCACTGAATTACCTAAAACTAAACTTATAATAACAAAACTAAATTTAAAGTTTAAAAAAAATAGAAATAAAAACTAAATGAAAAATTCAAAACTATTACTGTATAACCCTGCTTAGAGGTAACAGGGGAGCAAGCATGTTTTGACAACACATGCAAATCAAACATAACAGATTAAAAAAGAATAATAAAATAAAAAGATTTCCCCTCAGTTAATTGCCTCTCACAGCATTGCAGCATATCATCATTGGCTTGATGTCTGATTCCCTCCAGTGAGATGTGATTAATCGAAGTGAATTCAGGAGTGACGCCTCGGTGTGTCAGTCTGCCGGTGAACGAAGGATGATTTGGATTCAATTTGTCTCCGTATGGGCCAGTGGGAAACGGGTGGTTTGATGTGAGGGATGGAGAATTTCATAAAGAGACTGTGTGCTTTAGCATAAACCTTTTAACCTCCCCCTACCTGAAAACAACCGCAACCTCTTCAGTCATAATGAACACTATTGTGTTTTTGTGTGAATGTGGCCTAAGTTTTAACAAATGTAGACTGGAGAGGGAGCTTTGCATTGTGAACAAACATGGTACATCAGAGTATTTATTTATTAATTCAAAAGAGCAAGAAAAATCATCTTTTATACAGTATTTCCTGTTTTAAAATGCATGTAATAAACTCAAGAAATAAAAATACATATGCCAAAATTCCTTGTTCCTCACTCAAGTATTCTCATAAGGGGTCAGTGACAGAGCTGCACATCTGTAAATATTGTGTCAGTTTTACAGCTGGTCTTAATCCACACTGACAGACACTTTTCATCTGAAGTGATACGTGGTGCTGTTTGATTTACTTCTGAGGGATATATGTCAGTAAAAATAGCAGCACTGAAAATAGTACCTGTATTTTTTCAATTGAAATTGGGGTAAAGAAAAATCTGTTTTTCTTAATGTAATAGTTATATAATGACCACCAAGGGTGGCCAAGCTCCAAAAAAGGACAAAAAAGCAAGGTAAAAGTAACATAAAATTTGTCAATATGACTTGTGTGCTGTACTCCAAGTCTTCTGAAGCCATACAATATCTTTGAGTGAGGAATCGACCAAAATATAGTGCAAGTTGTTATTCAATGAAAATCATCCTGTTCACCTCTTTTTTGTGTACATAAAATTGACCCAGCTTTGTTGTCAGTGACACTAAATGCAATTTGTTTTCACGTTATCCATAACCAACCATGGCAAGCCAAGTTTTAATATGCAGAAGTGTGAATGAGATTTGAGAGCTACAGAAAAGGGCAAGATTTTCAATGAAAAATGTCTTAAAGTCTCAAAGGATCTCCTTTTGTGTTCCAAATAAAGTCATACAGGTTTGAAACAACATGATTGTGAGTAAATTATGATATAATTTTGAATTTTAGGTGAACTATTTCTTGCTTTTCCTGTGTTTTGCACACAAACCAAGTGCCAGGACATTGTTCTTTGTGATTAAACTGATTACATGTCTAGAAAATTACTCGAAAAAAGCACTTTTTTATCAAGTTAAAAATAAGAGCAAGAGAGAGAAATGTAATGTTTCCCTCTTTCCACCATCACCAGCGATTGATTGAACCGGTCATTTGAAAGTGGCACCTTTAAGAGATTAAAGAAAGCAAAGGAAAGACAGAAGGATTTATCATGTCTTAGAGATTAATGAATGTGTCGGACTATCCCCGTTTGTCTTGACACAAGGATTGCATCTTCATTTCCTTTTGTTAAGCTGAAATGCACCCTCCATTTCCCTTTCCCCTAGTATACAAAAAACAGACATTATGGAAAAG